>NC_066585.1:524116331-524807581 GCF_024323335.1 Lathyrus oleraceus | reverse complement strand
GATTACACCGCAAAAGAAATCACAACAGTAATAGGATCAAATAAACAATGCCTGGCTATGATAAAACATGAATGAAAAGTCATAACAGAAAAGCTGGCTACTGTCAGGTTCGCGCCTGCCTCGCCTAGCGAAGGACTAGCGAATATTCGCTACATGCTCGCTTAGCGATGTGCTAGCGAGCGGCTGCGGATTCCGGTTTTAATAACGATATAATGGCAGCAAGCTTCACACTTTATAGCATTCATTACAGAGATTATGTGGTTAGACATTCAACGGTTCATGCATACTTAAATTCATATGTAAAATTTAAGATAGTTTCATAAATTCAATCATGATACCATGTGCAAATTAAGAACATAGGGTAGTAATAGCAATGCCAACCTGTTTGTAATCGAATGGTAACCTTGAATTGGCTGATCGGATCGAATTGAGCGGAAGTGACCTTGCCGCCGCCGGCTTTTCCTTCAGGGCTTCCTTTAGGGTTTTCCGTCTGTAAGCGCTAGGGTTTGCTTGCTAGAGTTCTCCTCTCTCCTTTTTCGTTTTTTTTCATTACTGAAGTGCTGGTATTTATAATGCCCTTTTTCATGACCTAATGGGCTCAGAACGAAGCCCGAAATTTTTTGTTGTCTGTCAGCCTCGCTAGGCGAGCTGGTAGCGAACGTTTGCTTCGCTAGGCGAGCGTGTAGCGAACGTTCGCTAGGCGAGCGTGTAGCGAACAGGCCAGTTTGGGCCATTTTCTGGATTGGGCCATTCGTGAGCTGGGCCTTTGTCCCTTTAAGATCAGTGCCATAAAATGAGTCGGAATGCCCCTGAAAAATGTCTTGAACTATTGATGGGCAAATTTTGGGGTATGACAGCTGCCCCTGTTCAATATTCTTGAACCGAGAGAGTCAGAATGGTATGTGCCATTCGTGGTCTGGAGGTGAAAGATTATTGAACACTAGAATGCCCCAACAATTTGCGCTTGTCCATCAGTCTTGACGGAGATGGGCTTAAAGATGCCATCCAGGAAGTTTGATGAGGAGATTTCCAGATTGTGTCGTACGTTAGACGATATCTGGAGACATGGGTGTCACACCGGGTCGTACATCAGACCGTATAGTGAGTCATCCATTATGCTGTCGACTTCGCCGGGGAGTCGGAGTATGCTAGATACTGCTGGGGATAAGGGATCAGAATGGATCATACACTGGACCGTATCTGAATACCAGAGTGAGCTGTTCGTTAGGCAGATGACTTTGCCGAGGATGAAAAATCAGAATGGATCGTACGCTAGATCGTCTCTGAGTTGAAGATCCAAATGGGTCTTATGATAGACTGTATTGGAGTTGCAGGATGAGCCGTCCATTAGGCTGAATCTGATGATAAAAGGGGGTAGTCGTACACTAGACTACACTTCAGAAATGTACCGTACACTAGGTAGCATCTGAGGAGACGAAGGTCAAATTGGGTCGTACATTAGACCGTATCTGAGCAGACTGAGCCGTCCATTAGGCTGAATCTGATGATAAAAAGGGGTAGTCGTACACTAGACTACACTTCAGAAATGTACCGTACACTAGGTAGCATCTGAGGAGACGGAGGTCAAATTGGGTCGTACATTAGACCGTATCTGAGCAGAATGAGCCGTCCATTAGGTTGAATCTGATGATAAAAAAGGGGGTAGTCGTACACTAGACTACACTTCAGAAATGTACCGTACACTAGGTAGCATCTGAGGAGACGAAGGTCAAATTGGGTCGTACATTAGACCGTATCTGAGCAGAATGAGCCGTCCATTAGGCTGAATCTGATGATAAAAAGGGGGTAGTCGTACACTAGACTACACTTCAGAAATGTACCGTACACTAGGTAGCATCTGAGGAGACGAAGGTCTAATTGGGTCGCACATTAGACCGTCTTGAAATAGTTGAAGGAATCATATGTTGGGCTGAACCAGAATGAACCGTATGTTAGGCTGTATCTGATGATATCTGTATATGTTGTACTTGCAATAAATGTCTGGGATGAGCTTAAAGATGCCATCGTTAGGAGGATATCGGAGTGTTGTCAGAATGAATGTTCCCATGAATGGTATCTGGAATACGTATCCGAACTTTTGTACATAATTGATAAAGGTGTATGTCTGAATGAACCTTTTACTTTGACTATATCAGGAGGATAATTAACCTGCACAGAAACGTTAGCTTCATGCTATGTCATGATGCATGAGATGTTTCGTGTTATGCCAAGAAATAAATGCGAATGTTGTATGCATGCGTATGCTGTGAAATGATGTAATGAATGAGTTATGCGTATGAGAAGTTCTGCTTGGAGACTCTACTGGGGAAAATAAATCCCCATCTACTGATTGGAGATACTTGTAATGATGACCCTTTCTCGGCAATGGGTTGTTGATTTCGGTCTGATGGTGGAAATATTCAACAAAGCCTGGCTGGGGATGGAAGAGAGGATCAATCCGTCTGATGATATCGACTTCTTCTGGGAAATAGCTGGCTTTGCCCGAGGAATAATGCCAATTTCTCCTGAGGAAAAACAAGCTTGCTGGGGAGAATAAGATTGGTAGCGGATTCATTGGAAGCATGGTTAGACCTTCTCCTTGATCCTGAATTCGGGTAGTAATTGCTATTGCCATTCCATGCATGTATTTTGATAAACATTGATCATATTCAAATGCATATATTAATTCAAATCAAATCAATGGACATTTATGCAAACAAAACAGAAGAGTAAAAGTGAAATAAAATTGCATTGATTTTTGAAAGAGGGCCTATGAACAGGCAATCTGTGTACAAGGAGACAAAAATCCTAGTAAGAGGAAATTGTCAAGAACACAAAGAGAAAGCTATGCAGAGAAAGTCCTATTGATTTTAATTCTACTACTGTCATCATGTCTTCGAGCATCTCATCTCCTGCTGGCGGATAGAAATGATTGGCTTGTTCAGTTCCTTGAACTTGGTTGAAGCTGACAGAGAACGGGACATAGTCATACGCTTTAATCCCTAATTTTTGCCTGGACCGCCTTTTCAGGTTTTCAGTCCACCGGGATACCCTTTTTTGCCCAAGCCGCCTTTTCAGGTTTCCGACTTGCCGGGTATACGTCTTTATATATTTATCCCTAATTTTTGCCCGAACCCTTTTGGTTCGCCGGGATGCCCTTACTTTTGCCTAGGTACATTGACCTAGCGGGTCTCTGCTATGCGTAGTATTTTTTAACTATGTCCGCGTTCACAGGATGCGGGAAGTCTTCGCCATCCATTGTAGCAAGTATCATGGCTCCACCGGAGAATACCTTCTTAACCACAAATGGCCCTTCGTATGTGGGAGTCCACTTGCCTCTGGGATCCCCTTGTGGTAGAATGATACGCTTGATCACCAAGTTGCCAATTTGATACCCCTGTCTCTTGACTCTTTTGTTAAATGCTTGGGTCATGCGCTTCTGATATATCTGCCCGTGACAAACAGCCGCAAGTCTCTTCTCATCAATCAAGTTTATCTGATCGAGTCGAGTCTGAATCCATTCATCCTCGCTTAAACCCGCCTCTTTCATGATCCTTAGAGAGGGAATCTGAACTTCCACTGGCAAAACAGCTTCCGTTCCGTAGACTAAAGAGAAAGGAGTTGCCCCTGTCGAAGTGCGTACTGAAGTACGATAACCGTGGAGAGCAAACGGTAACATCTCATGCCAGTCTTTGTACGTTACTGTCATCTTTTGTATGATCTTCTTGATGTTCTTATTAGCAGCCTCTACGACGCCATTCATCTTTGGCCGGTACGGAGAGGAGTTATGGTGTTTAATTTTGAACTGCGTGCAGAGTTCAGTAATCATCTTGTTGTTCAAATTAGTACCATTGTCAGTGATAATTCTTTCAGGGATGCCATATCGACAAATAAGGCTATTCTTGATGAACCGTGCCACCACATTCTTGGTGACAGAAGCAAATGAGGCTGCCTCTACCCACTTTGTGAAGTAATCAATAGCGACGAGAATGAAGCGATGTCCATTAGAAGCCGTAGGTTTAATCTCTCCAATCATATCAATGCCCCACATTGCAAAAGGCCAAGGTGCTGTCAGTACGTTCAATGGAGCAGGAGGTGCATGTACTTTATCCGCATAGATCTGGCACTTATGACAGGTTCTGGAGTGATGGTGGCAATCAGCTTCCATGGTAGACCAATAATACCCTGATCTCAGAATCTTCTTGGCCATTGTATGTCCATTAGAATGAGTCCCAAAAATACCGTCATGCATGTCTTCCATAATCCTTTCTGCTTCCTTTTTATCCACACAGCGAAGCAAAGTTGAATCATGATTACGTTTGTATAATACTCCATTACTCAGAAAGAATTTAGCGGAGAACTTCCTCAGGAATTTTTTGTCATTGATGGATGCCCCTTCAGGGTATTCCTGAGCTTCTAAATATCTTTTTACTTCGTGGAACCAAGGTTTTTCCCGTACTCCCTTAGTGTTAAGTTCATAACAGTGTGCTGGTTCATCTAACCGTCCAATGGTAATCATGGGAGCTTCGCTGCCCCATCTGACTCTGAACATAGATGACATGGTAGCTAAGGCGTCTGCCAACTGATTCTCTTCCCGTGGAATATGTTCAAATGTAATCTCTTCAAAATATGGGATTAAGGTCATCACCCGCTCTCGATAAGGGACGAGATTTGGATGTTTAGTATCCCATTCTCCTTTGATCTGACTGATTACCAAGGCTGAATCTCCGTACACACTCAAAAACTTGATCCGCCGATCCATAGCAGCTTTGAGTCCCAAAATGCATGCTTCATACTCAGCCATATTATTGGTACAGTGAAAACATAGTCTAGCAGTGAGAGGTGTATGGTAACCTCCGGGAGAAATAAGTACAACCCCAACACCATGGCCCAACGCATTAGAAGATCCGTCGAAAACCATAGTCCATCGGGATCCCAGTTCGGGTCCTTCATCCGGTTCAGGTTTTCATCATCAGTAACAAGCATGACATCCTCATCTGGGAACTCGAAATTCATAGATTGATAATCATCCACCGCTTGATGAGCCAAATGATCAGCGAGCACGCTTCCTTTGATTGCTTTCTGGGTAGTATACTGGATGTCGTACTCTGTTAAGATCATCTGCCATCTCGCTATTCTTCCGGAGAGGGCAGGCTTCTCGAACATGTATTTGATGGGATCCATCCTAGAAATCAACAAAATGGTATGATTCAACATATACTGTCTTAGTCGGCGAGCAGCCCAGGCCAAAGCACAGCAAGTTCTCTCGAGCAGTGAGTATCTTGTTTCACAGTCGGTAAACTTTTTGCTCAGGTAGTATATGGCATGCTCTTTTCGACCAGACTCGTCATGTTGCCCCAATACGCACCCCATTGAATTTTCTAACATGGTCAAATACATGATTAGAGGTCTTCCTTCAACTGGTGGTATCAGAATCGGAGGTTCATGGAGATAGTTCTTGATTTTGTCAAAAGCTTCTTGGCATTCGTCATTCCATATCATCTCTTGATTTTTCCTCAGTAATTTGAAGATGGGTTTGCAGGTAGCGGTCAAGTGGGAGATAAATCGAGCAATGTAGTTCAAGCGTCCCAAGAAACCTCTGACTTCTTTCTCCGTACGGGGAACTGGCATTTCTTGAATAGCTCTCACTTTAGCCGGGTCAACCTCAATTCCTTTACCACTGACAATAAAGCCCAAGAGTTTACCGGATCTTACTCCAAAAGTGCATTTGTTCGGATTCAATCTCAACTTGTACTTCTTCAACCTCTCGAACAGTTTGTATAAATGATCGAGATGTTCTTCTTCAGTATGAGATCTAGCTATCATGTCATCCACATATACTTCTATCTCATGATGAATCATATCATGGAACAAAACCACCATAGCACGCTGGTACGTTGCCCCGGCGTTCTTTAGACCGAATGGCATTACTTTGTAACAGAAAGTGCCCCATTGCGTCACAAACGTAGTTTTCTCCATGTCCTCAGGTGCCATCTTAATCTGATTATAACCCGAGAATCCATCCATGAATGAGAATACTTTGTGTTGAGCGGTGTTATCTACCAGAACATCAATGTGCGGGAGTGGAAAGTCATCTTTGGGACTCGCTTTATTCAAATCTCTGTAATCTACGCACATTCGCACCTTACCATCCTTCTTTGGCACTGGCACCACATTAGCAACCCATTGAGGATAAGAAGTAACGGCTAGGAAACCGGCATTGAATTGTTTCATGACCTCGACTTTGATTTTCTCAGACATTTCAGGACGCATGCGGCGAACCTTTTGCTTGACAGGACGGCAGTCTTCCTTCGTAGGCAGCCGATGCACCACTATATCAGTATCCAACCCGGGCATGTCTTCATAAGACCAGGCGAAAACCTCTACATAGTCATGTAACATCCGAATCAATCTTTCCTTGACACTGCTTTCCAATCCTGCTCCTATTTTGACTTCTTTTCTGTCTACCTCAGTACCCAGATTTACAATTTCGAGGGACTCTTCATGTGGCTGTATAGTCCTTTCCTCTTGCAGTAATAGTCTGGCAAGCTCTCCAGGGACTTCACAATCTTCCTCACTTCCATCTTCGGCTTGGTAGATCGGATTTTCAAAGTCATAATGAACAGTGGCGGAATTATTATCAATAGGATCCAGAGTGGATACGGATCTGCAATTTGTTACGTGAGTGTGTGTAAGAAAGCATAGCTTGTTCGAAAGACGACAGGAAAAATAAAGAGCGCAATATTTGAATGCGAAAAAGTCCACTGATTTATTGAATATGAATATGCTTATGAAATGACAAAACCCTTAACAAATTAGCTATTGTGCCCCGGGCATGGACACAACGCTTGGAGAAGTTCAATTGTAGAAAAAACAAAAATTTGCAACACTAAAATAGACAATAACAATTACTCCTGACTAAAGGAAATCGGGATAGTGTCTTCAGCCTTCCAATTATTGAGTCTGTCACCAATTGTTGGGAAAATCCAGCTATCCAGGTCGCAATCGCTGTCAGCATCTTCTACAGCATTAATTTGACTCTTGTCAGAGCTGAACCCCAGGCCAAATTTGTCAGACTTGTACGGTACGTCGATCAATTGACCCCATCCAGTACGACCACCATCTTCAACCACAGCTTGAGCGTCCTTCAGGGAAATCATAGCAGGAGGAGTCCGAATAACCTTGGGCACACCGGAAGTTGGCTTAAGGACAGGATTGGTCGGAGGAACTACTTCAAATGACTGACAAGGAGTCTCAATGAATTCACCATCCATCTCGACGTATCTGAAGGTATGCACACTACTGACAATGTACTCTTCTTCTCCACACACGGTGACAATTTTGCCCTTTGTGGGATACCTCAACTTTTGATGGAGAGACGAGGCTACAACGCCTGCCCCATGAATCCAAGGGCGTCCCAGTAAGCAGGAATAGGCAGGACGAATGTTCATTACATGGAAGGTAGTGTTGAAGACTTGAGGTCCTATCTTGATAGGAAGGACCACTTCTCCATGGACAACACTCTTCGCACCATCGTAAGCACGTACCACAATGTCACTAGGTTTTAGTTCAATGCTTTTACAATCCAGCTTATCCAGCACAGCTGTCGGCAGCACATTCAAGGAAGAGCCATTATCGATCAACACATGAGACAAAGTGACTCCCCTACACTCAATGGAGATATGCAGGGCTTTATTGTGATTCTTTCCTGCTGGTGTCAGATCAGCGTCGGAAAAGCCTAGGCCATTGTCAACAGCCAAGTGAGCAACATAATTTTCTAACTGATCGACAGATGTTTCCTGAGGCACATGAGCAGTCTTCAAGAATTTCATCAATGCATTGGCATGAGATTCAGAAGATAACAGCAAGGATAACATCGAGATCTTAGACGGGGTATGCCCCAACTGTTCTACCACATCGAAATCACTCTTGCGGATGATTTTCAGCACTTCTTCCATTTCCTGTTTGGCAACATCTTCGGGAGTAACTTCAACCGGTGTCTCTGACTGGGAAGGGTTGACTGGTTCCTTTCCCCGAGTTTCAAGGACAGGAGGTGAGATTTCTGGAGAGAAGATCCTTCCGCTTCGAGTAATTTTACTAGTCCCCACAATGCCACTAGTATTAGCAGCATCATCCACTTGCTTCACGCCATGGACGTAAACATCACCGCCATAATTCCACGGAATAGCTTTGCTTGAGGAATACGGGATCGGGCCAGGTGCAGTGATGATTAGGGGAGCAACTCTGGGCTCAGCAGTAATCCTCACAGGCGCCCTGGTAGCGGTAATCTTCACTGGAACTTTGGACCTAGAAATCACAGATATTTCTTCAATAGAGTTTTCCGTCTTAGGAATCCCTTCGAAGAGAACTGTACGATCGTCCATCAGCCGTTGAATACCATTCTTCAATTTCAAACAGTCCTCGGGCCGGAGTATGCAGAGATTGCAATCTTCAGCACAACCTGGAAATAAACCAGCTTGCAATAAATTCCTCTTTATGATCGGGAGGGGAGATATTAAGTCCGCCACATTGGAAATGTGAGAACCGTCATCTACAGCATTAACAGTCTTGTCATGGTTAGGCATAGGAGCAGTGATGACATTAGGAGTCTCAGGAGGCTCAAACTCAATTTCTCCAGCTTCGATCATATCCTGAATCTTATTCTTCAATGGCCAGCAATCGTTTGTATCGTGCCCGGGGCTATCAGAGTGATATGCACACCTGGCATTGGGATTATAACGAGAAGAGGAAGTGTTGGGATTTGTAGGAGGATCTCTGAGGGTGATCAAATTTGCCTTTAGCATTCCCTGCAGTGCCTGTGCCAAGGTCATATTGATCCTGGTGAACTGCCTTCTTGGCCTGTCTTGTTTGGGCTGGAAGTTTTGAGATGGTGGTGCTGCAATCGTAACTGCTCCAATGTCGTGGTCACGGTTTTTCTTGTTACGACCCTTTTGACCGTACACAGCATTTGATTCGTTCTTCCCCTGGTAGGGCTTTTTGCTGCTTGTAGAGGTAGCTGCCTGTATCTTTCCACTTCGAAGGCCGCTCTCCACCCGTTCACCTGTCAGTATAAGTTCAGTGAAACCTGATGAAGAACTCCCCAGTAGATGGCTGTAGAATGGGCCAGTCAGGGTACCCATGAACAGGTCTATTAATTCTCGGTCAGTCATAGGGGGTTTGACTCTGCCAGCCAAATCTCTCCATTTCTGAGCATACTCTTTGAAGCTTTCTTTAGATCCCATAGCCATATTCTGCAACTGTAGCCGAGTAGGCGCTAATTCAGAATTGTACTGGTACTGCTTATAGAAAGCTGTTGCTAAATCAGTCCAGGTGCGGATGTCAGAGCTCTCGAGCTGATAATACCATTCCAATTGAGTGCCAGACAGACTTTCTTGGAAGAAATGGATCCACAGTTTCTTATCAGTGGTATGCGGCTGAATCTTTCTCACATAAGCCCTTAGATGCATCTGAGGACAGGATGCACCATCGTACTTAGTGAAAGTGGGGATTTTGAATTTGCGGGGAATGGTCACGTCGGAGACCAGACCTAAACTTTCGAAATCCAGACCGGGCGCCTTCTGACCCTCCATAGCTAGCATACGTTCTTCCAGCAACTTGTACTTATCATCTCTTGGAGAGTACTGTTCATTTTCATAATCTTCATCGTCATCCTCAGGGTTGGAGAAATCAGCATTTTCTTCCTCTGAATCATTCTCCGCCCCCTCTTCTGGACCATTCGGGATTCCAAACTTGACTCCTGTGCCTGTCCTTTACGCCTTCTTCCCGGGTTAATGAAACTCACAGCTTTCTTGTCTTTCTTCTTTTCGAGCAAAAGAGCCTTCAGTTCCTCCTGCCCCTTGGATAAGCTTAACATCATCTCCTTGAATTGAGCATTCTGAGTCTGGAGATCTTTGACAGTTTGTTCGAGATCCATTTTTCTGTTTAGAAGGAAGACCGTGAGAACATTGATCTTTTAGAATACCTGTTATGCAATGTTATGTTATGCGATGCAATGCATGAAATGTTTTCAAGGACTTTTGGAATTTAATTTTGCATAAATCACCAACAAGAGAGAAATGTTTATTGCTACTTTTTTGATCAATGTTCATTACAAAAGGAATAATAGTAAAATACAATGAAAGCTCAAGTCTCCCAGGGGCGACTTCTTTTTGGGCGAAGATATGCATTGAGTCTTCGTTCCTCATTAAGCTGACTGGTGAGCTCTAATACTTTCTTCCTTTCTGCATTGAACTGAGTTTCGAAAGTATCCCTCTCCTCTCTCAACTGGGTCCAGGATCTCTTTAGTTCCTCAACATCAGTAGGTATATCTGGATAAGAAATGATCTGGGTAGTACCTCCTTCGACACTTGATTCAACAATCAATGGTCCGACTGCAAGATATGGCATGACAAACTCACGAGCTCTGGCTCGTACCCATCGGAGATAAGGCTCCATAGGAATGGAGTTTTTCTTTCCTAAATTGCTTCTTTTCACCATGCCCCAAGCTCGTACAAACGTTTGGCGGAGACCTTGAGAGTCATTGTCATAGTCAAACACTATACCTTGAATGATCATTTCATGTGGACCATCTCTTCGAGCATGCCCAAACTGACGTAGGGCTAAGGCGGGATTATAAGTAATACCTCCTCTTATCCCCATGAGTGGTACATTAGGGAATTCTCCACATCGGTCGATGATGATAACATTTTCTCTGAAGTTAGAACACCATCGGATGTCTGAATGGGAGAGTGCCATTATCCTTTGAGACCATTTCAGATTCTGATCATTCTTCAAGACTGATTGAGGGAGGTGCGAAATAAACCACCTAGACAACAAAGGTACGCAACACATGAGAGTCCCTTGCCTCTTCATAGTACGAGTGTGAAGGGAATGCAAGACATCTCCCAGCAAGGTAGGCACAGGGTTATGAGTGAGGAATATCTTAATAGCATTCACATCTATGAATTGGTCCGGATTAGGGAATAGCACCAAACCATAGATTAGCAATGCTAGAACATCTTCAAAAGCATGGACATTCATAACTTTTAGGCATTCTCGGGCCTTCCTTATCAGAAATTTGGCAAGTAAACCTTTCATTCCACTCCTCGTTACCCAATTGGTCTCAATGTCAGACTTTGTCATGTGTAAAGCTGCGGCAACTTCTTCAGATTTTGGCATCTTTTCTAAACCACTGAAAGGTATTTGATCCAGGATAGGTATCCCAAGCAGCTAGGAGAATTCTTCTAATGTGGGTACCAACTGATAATCTGGGAAAGTGAAGCAATGATGTTTAGGATCGAAGAACTGGAATAAGACTCTCATCATATCTTCTTTGAAACCAGTGGTAACCAAATTGAGGAGAGAACCGTGTTTCTTGATGAACTGGGCATGATCGGAAAGTTCTGACACTAAGTTCTTGAGTTGAGGAGAGATTGCTACAAGATTAATCCGGATGGTCTTCCTGGGGGCCATAGCTTTACAAAACAGAGCAAAGTTAAATCCCTAAGTCCTTGAAATGGTTAGTACAATGTTATGATGTCATGATGTTATGATGTTATGATGTTATGAGGTTAAATAAATAACAAGCACAAGCAAGTCACACAACCATCATTCCTAGGTTTTAAGGCTTGCATGAGTTCCATAGGTAAGTACCCTCCCCACTGAAGTTTAGTTGGTTCAACCTGTCCTAGAATAGTAACCGGGTTCGAAAAGGATCTCCAATCATTGACCTTCCCTCAAGTCCACTTCAGTGCAACACCAAGTGGTTGACCGAAGCTTCCCTAAAGTCCAATCTCAAGGAGTGTAGTATCGAGTCTCAACCAACCCCAGACGGAACCGAAGTCAGTTATCTCACTACTTTCTAATGGCCAGGATGAGTCAATTAGGGTTCTAAAAGTCTGGTTAATGCTTTAATGACACCACGCAGATGCCAAATTTTTCCTCAAGTAAACATGAGGAACATCAGGACATCCAAAGTGTCACATTAACCGTAGCCATCATTTTAACCATTCCAGTATACGCCGGATAGTCGCGATGATCTATTGCTACTTACCTAAGGTACACTAGATCCGGGTGTAGGATCTTTCACTCAAGAATACCCAAGCAATCCCTTAAAAGTAAATCAGACAATTTTAAATAAGTGATCTTGTTTTTAAGGTAACCTCTCTTTTTAAAGTGTCCCCAGCAGAGTCGCCAGTTCTGTCATACGGTGAACTGACTTGGGGTGTTTTGCTTTTTATCGCAATGTCGCGGATAGCAAGAGTCGCCACCGACTTTTCTTTTATCCAATAAGGAAGGGTGGAAAAGAACAGGAAAGACCTCAATAGATTTTGGGTTCGGGAGGTACATTATACAAAGGGAAGGTATTAGCACCCTTTGTATCCATGGTTATCCATGGGCTCTTAATTGCTGGATCACTTATATTTTTGTCTGAAAAGTGTCGGTGAATTGTTTAAAAAATGTTTGAAAGAGAGTTTAACTTTGTAATGATTCTCGTATGAATGTATACAAAGTATTTATCTCATTTGATTTTGAAAATGGTTTAGAAAAATATAACTCGGTAATGATTCTAGTATGAATGTATACCAAGTGGTGATTTTCTAGGATTTGTAAAGTGTAAAGTGTGAGGGGTGGAAAATGTTTTAGATTATGATCCAGTAATTGAGAGTTATACCTTCCTGAGGTCGTTATGGGCTTTTCCTATCCTTATGAGGGTAAAACTGTCCTTACTATTGAGAAGTAAGTAATTTTACCCTTTGGATGTAAAAGGGTCATCGTAGGGTCATCGATAGGTCATTGAGGGCAACAGTTGTAGGGATACCTTAGCATTCGGAGGGACGATCATCATTTAACCGTAGGCTACACCGAAGGGTCATCGAGGGACAGAATCATATATTCGAAGGCAACATCCGAGGGACTATGATTTATTTTATGATGATTTAATCGAAGGGCCATTGCTAAGTGTATCCCCACATTCGCGGGACATGACCGTAATACCGTAATATCATAAGGCAAAAGAGAGGTCCAAGATCACATATTTAAAGGCCGCATTTTAAAGTTAATTAGGTGATTATGATGAATCTCCACATTAAAATCAATACATTAAAAATAATACATTAAAATTAATACATTAAAATTAATTATTAAAATTAATTATTAAAATTAACACATTAGAATTAATTAAGCAATTTAGGGTGAGCCTCCACAAGGGTATCCCACAAATAAAGTGGAAGACCTAACGGCGGTCTTTTTTTCTGGGACATATGAACCTTTGCAAAATTCAACAAACGGGTTAGCATACCAAATCAGGGTGCAATCGAGGATTACACCGCAAAAGAAATCACAACAGTAATAGGATCAAATAAACAATGCCTGGCTATGATAAAACATGAATGAAAAGTCATAACAGAAAAGCTGGCTACTGTCAGGTTCGCGCCTGCCTCGCCTAGCGAAGGACTAGCGAATATTCGCTACATGCTCGCTTAGCGATGTGCTAGCGAGCGGCTGCGGATTCCGGTTTTAATAACGATATAATGGCAGCAAGCTTCACACTTTATAGCATTCATTACAGAGATTATGTGGTTAGACATTCAACGGTTCATGCATACTTAAATTCATATGTAAAATTTAAGATAGTTTCATAAATTCAATCATGATACCATGTGCAAATTAAGAACATAGGGTAGTAATAGCAATGCCAACCTGTTTGTAATCGAATGGTAACCTTGAATTGGCTGATCGGATCGAATTGAGCGGAAGTGACCTTGCCGCCGCCGGCTTTTCCTTCAGGGCTTCCTTTAGGGTTTTCCGTCTGTAAGCGCTAGGGTTTGCTTGCTAGAGTTCTCCTCTCTCCTTTTTTCATTTTTTTTTTCATTACTGAAGTGCTGGTATTTATAATGCCCTTTTTCATGACCTAATGGGCTCAGAACGAAGCCCGAAATTTTTTGTTGTCTGTCAGCCTCGCTAGGCGAGCTGGTAGCGAACGTTTGCTTCGCTAGGCGAGCGTGTAGCGAACGTTCACTAGGCGAGCGTGTAGCGAACGTAACGTTCGCTAGGCGAGCGTGTAGCGAACAGGCCAGTTTGGGCCATTTTCTGGATTGGGCCATTCGTGAGCTGGGCCTTTGTCCCTTTAAGATCAGTGCCATAAAATGAGTCGGAATGCCCCTGAAAAATGTCTTGAACTATTGATGGGCAAATTTTGGGGTATGACAGAGCACCTTTGAAATCACTTTTGTAATATTTTGAAGTTGGAGAACCCAGAAACTTTTTGTCAACTTGTTTGAAATAGGACGAAGATCGTATTATTGAATTATAACTCTCTGTTGGTTTAACCTTCTTAGGAGTTGTCGCATCTCGATAAATACGACCTTTTGTGAGGCATTAGGGTGCTTGTGGAAAATTGATTCGAAGAGAGTCTCCATCTAAATTTATTTATTCTAAAATAAGGAAAGAGAAAATATCGATAAAACCCCTTAAAAGGAAAAAAAGATGGTCGTCGCAACCATATTCAGGTTTAGGAGTCGCTTACGCGAGGGGAAGGTATTAGTCTCCCTCATGTCTGTTGTACTCAATGAAAACCTTTTAGTTAAAATTGTAATTGGATGTTAGCTATTGTTAGTTTTTTTCTTTGAATGATCAAAAGTTTAAAAAGAAAAGGGGTCGCAAAAAAGTTTTTATTATGGTGCTTAACGAGACTGCGGGTATCGGTCCTACATATCCTCAGGTACAATGAGGAACTCAAAGCTTCATAGTTTGGCATAGAAAAATATGATTTAGGGGTTGGTTTGTTATATTGAACAAGTGTTTAAATCATATTCTAATGGTTAAACATTGCTTTGTATGCTCGCGGGGGAGGCTTAAGCGCTTGTTTGTATTCGCATTAGAATAGACTAAACAATGTTCTTTTTAAAAAGGTTTTCGGTTGCACAAGGGCGGGAAATTAATTTTGATTATGTTTGAGTGTATTTTAAGGTTTGGAAGACAAGCATTTATGAGTTACAAGATATTACAGCTTGGGTTTAATGCTTGGGACTATGATTGGACCTTTCACCCATGTAGTATTTTTCTTTCCAATTTGTTTGCAAAAATGTTCAAATATTTACAAGTGTTTTGAATGAAAGACAAACACTTGGACTTTAGAGCTATTACAACTTGAACTTAGTGTTTGGGACTATGATTGAACCTTTCACCCAAGTAGTCTTTTTCTTTCGATTTATTGTGAAAAGGTAAGACGCATTTGTATTTTGGTGAAAAACGAGTATTTATGACTTGAAAGCTATTATAACTTGAGTCTAATACTAGGGGCTATGACTGAACCTTTCACCCAGGTAGCCTTTTCTTCGTTGTTGTTAAAAGTGTCTAAGTATGAATTAATCTAAATTTTGATTTGCGTTAGAGGAGCAAATTGGTAAAATGGTTTGTAGTGTGGCGAGTTTTGGAACACCCATTTGGCATTGGAGCATTGTAGTGTGGCGGGTTATTTACTACTATTATTAATCATTCATTCACAAATAAACAATATAATAATGATGAAATGATCATAAGGTTGAATGAACAAGAATGGAATACATGGTCAAGAAAGGTAAATGGTAAAGTAAATGATATAAACAAGTTATACTAATTAGTTAATATTTATTTAAATTAATTAAGTAAGTCACTTAAGATTAATCAATTTAATGAATAAATTGGAAGAATTAATCAATTTATTAATTTAAACCAATTAAGTTTAATTGATCTTAATTAATTAATTAATAAGAGTAAATATTAATTAATTAATAACATTATAATAGTGATGATAATAAAATAATAAAAAAGAAAGAAAATAAAAGGTAGATAAAACAAATAAGAGGTTGTAAAAGGAAACAGGCTCAAAAATGAGCTTAAGTTGAATACAGTGGGGGTGCAGAATGCGAGAGGGCGCTAGCTTGGAGGTCCAAATGGGTTGGGCCCAATTGGCCCAAACCCTAATCACTAACTACAAAACCCTAGAAGGGAACACCACAAGGAAATGGAAGGTGAGAGGGTGGACTCCCCCCTCTCTATTGTCTACCACACGTCCCAATAAGGTGAAGAATTCAAAAACCCAATTTGAAACAAACGACATTGATTATAGGCAGACTGCAAAGGGCGACATGCTATTATCCAACGGGGACCTTGACAGACCCATAATTAAATGTCGTACATAGCAATAATGATTTATTAAACAAAGAAAATTAAATGGACTTGACCGTTCCTTTGCTCAGAAAACCTAATCAATTAAATTCTATATCGGCCTTCCAGAATCAAAAACCTAATCTTACAAAAATCAAACTCAACTCACACGATTTTGCTCGTCTCCCTCTTATAATCAAACAATCATGCACAAAGAAGAAAAAGCAAACCTTCATACACAATACCCTTAATCCCCATAGAACCCTAACCCCATTCCATCATTGCTTATGTTACAACATACATATATCATAAACGGAAAAGAGCATTGGAATTAAAAACAAGAAAAGTAAAGGGTAATTTTAATTCTATTCTTTTTTATGTAATGTGAAATATTAAAAATAAATAAAACTTATTCAAAACTATCATTTTTATTATTTAAAAAAAACTCTTATGGGACACAAAAGAAAATGTGGTAAAAAATGACTAATAACAACAAACCTATTTATACTATCTTTTTTTTTTACATTTTGAAATGTTCTAATAATAAACTAAAAAACAATGCAAAAATAACCTAATTTAATTAAAATAAAAAAGCTTTTGATTAATTTATGCAACTTCTAACATTAACAATAAAAATGGATAAAAATGATTAATAATCAAGACATGCATTAAAACTAAAAGTTGGAATAAACATGGAAAAACTAAAGATATGTATGAAATAGCAGTTAAATGAATAAAGTAAAAAATTAATCAATGACTTTGACCTTTCTTTACATGCAAGACAATGGTCAACAAACAATGCAGATGAATTCATTTAACCAATGTAGAAAAGCAAGCAAATAGTTTTAAAAAGGTCAACAATTCAAACTTATGCAGACTAATGATCTTTGAACTGAGGATAATTCATGACCAGATAAAATGGTCATGTTGATGCAAATGAAAATAAACTGAAAAAGAAACAATGTAATGCAAAATAGGTAGGACAAAATTGGGGTATGACAGTTGCCCTTATCTAATTGCCTTAAACTCGACAAGCTGAACTGCCACAGTATTCATGCTTTCACGGTAGAAGTCAATTAGATATGAAAAGACTCCAAAATTTTGTCTTTGGAAATGAAAGATGATGTGACTTTATAAAGGATTAACCTTACTGGGGATACAGAGAGGTTACCTTTATACTCCAACTGGAGTTCATCCTTGATGATGATTTTATGGCAAGAAGTTATAATTGACTTGTTATTTGAGACTTAACAAAGACTACTACTAATTTCCAAACGTTGAAAGTTCCTCCGAGAATTGACGTAGTAAACTTTCAGCCAGTGGTCGTCGTAAAAAATCATTGAGGCTTAACAACGAAGATGTTCAAATGTCAAATACATAAAGAAATCCTCGAGAATTAATAGAAACAAACTTCCAACTAACAAACTATCGGAGGATCCACCGAGAACTAATGAAGTGATCTTTTCGTTAAATATTATTCAAAAGGTTTTCCATGAATTATCGAGAATTCTTTCATCTTAGCACATGAGGATGGAAATAAATCTTTTTTTAGGTTTTTTTTTAATGCATGACAAAACGATGCGACTTGCAATCATTGAAATTATTTCTAGGGAATTATCGACAACACCTTTCAAGATAACAATAAACACAAGATCCTTGGAGATTTAACCGAGTGACCTTCCATACAATCACTATTTGAATTGTCCTTCGAGAATTGATCGAGAAAACCTTTAACTTAAGCTAGTACAGACAAACTCTTTGAAATATAAAACATGTAACTGGCAATCATTGGAAGATTCTTTATGAACCGACAAGGCGAGATTTTAAATAATAATCATCGAAAAGATCCTTCAAGAACTAGTGAGGTAATCCTCCCATTAATCGTCACTCTTAAAGTTCCCTTAAAGTTAATCGAGAAGGCTTTCAAATAGATGTACTAAAATACGTTTTTTGATTTTTTATAGATGAAATGCAAAATGATAACCATCATAAGATTCCCCGTGACCTATCACATAAGACTTTGACTAAACATCATTGAAACCCTTTTTATATGGATTAGCATGTACCACTTTCATTTAACAACTAATTTAAAAGTTCCTCCAAAAGATAATTAAGTGGGCTTTCAACTATTTGTCATGCGAAAGCTTTCTTCGAGAATTAGCAGATTCAAATTTCAATTTTGATTCGTCGAAGTATCCTTTTGATACTTACGCGAAAACTTCTGACCGAGAATAAATATGAATGATAAATAGGAACACTCTTGAAAGTAAAGTTTTGAGATAATTGGAAGGTGACAAACGGGAGATCCTCTAAGAATTAATAGAGAAATCATTACACAAAAGAAAAATGAGGCTCTTTGAGAATTAACAAAGTAAATCCTCAAATGATTTCATAACAATCGGAAGATGCCCTGAGAATTAACGAAAAACAACACTCCACAGAAGATAGTTGAGCCTTTATGAGAACTGACAATTAAGATACTCAACATAATATCATCTAAACCCTCTAAGAATTGACAGAGTAGTGTCTAATGATAAAATAACTGAAAGATGCCCCAAGAATTAACGGAGACCAAGCTTCATAGAAGATAGTTGAGCCTTTCTGAGAATTAATAGATAAGACACTTAACAAAATGTTTGAAACTCTTTGAGAATTAACAGAGCCGTATCAACATAAATGAGATTCCGCGAGAATTGACAGAGTAACCTGTTCATATATTGGAAACAAATCTAGAAAAGACTCCCTTGGGAGAAGGTTTACTGGAAAAGCTCTATAAGGGAAAAGCTCCTATGAGACTTTTTAGGGTAATCTCTGTTTGGGAGAAACAATAGGAAAAACACTAGCAAATATCATTATCAATACAAAATTGAAGAATGACTTACTGGGGAATAATCCCCCAAAACATATGTGAGGTAGGAACTCACTCAGAGTGATACCGCTGACTCGGTTGCGGAGTGACCTGGATACTTATGATTGACTATGGATCCTAGTTTATGTTACGTTTTGCATGTTTTTATATGGTAACCCATCTCAGTGGGAGTAATATGCATGATCTAGTGCATTGAAATGCATCCAGGGATGCAATTGTTTGGCTGAATTTGTATAATGTCTCACCTTGGCAGAAATTCTATGTATGCAGTGATGCATGAAATACATGTGGGAATGCTGATGATTGATACAATTTGTTTATTTTTTGTTGTTTTTTAATGTACCATTTTGGTGGGAATGCTATGCATGAAATGATGCGTGTGATGCATGTGGGAATGCAGGTTGGTGATTTGATTTATTTGGAATTGGTCTCCCTTTTCGAGGGTGAGATTTGTAGGTACCAATATCAACTGGATTTGGATTTATGATGATGTCAGTAGGGTGAATTTTTATTTTGGGAGACCAATGTAGTTTGGTTAATTGAATGAGTTTGACTTGTTGAAACTTGATATTTGATGATGCTATGATCGGTAAGAAGACATGGACGCCCTTGGAGACTTCACTAGGGATCAGTTGTTGTTGAACTGCATATGAGCAAGTCCTTGAGAGAACTAGGTTGTTCATGCTGAAAAGACCATGGTGACCTACAAATGATTTTATATCTTCATGTGACGGGGGAGTTATTGGAGATTGTCGATCTCCCTTTAGACATTTTGAAAATCAAACGCAAATTATTGTTCTTTTCAAATATTTTTACTTTAAACTAAAGTCTTAATGCAATGTTTATAAAAAATAATGATAATTTGTAAACAAACAGATAAAGTAAAAACAATTTGGCACGTTTTTTGTGACAAATTCTCTTTTATTGATTTGACCTGTAAATGGGAAATAATACATAAGGATGAACTTCCTTGAAGAGGTAATTGTTATGTAAGAAAAAGTAAAATGGAAATGGGAATTGTTGAGTTTCCATTGGGTTTAAATACTATTATAGCCCTTATGTCTATGAAGATCTCAACACCTTGCTTTAGATGAGAGCGATTGGATCGATTCTCTATCTTTTAAAGCTTTCCATGGTAGCATGGATTCGTGGACCACATTCTTTTCCTTGAAAAAATCCCTAAATTTTTCCTGGACCGCCCTTACGAGTTTTCAATACACCGGGATACTCATTTTTTCCTAAGTATCCCTTTCGGGTTTTAGACTTAGCGGGTGATATTTTTTTTATTTTATCCCTAATTTTTGTCTGGACGTGTATCATTTTATTTGTCCACCAGGATAGCCATTTTTTCCTAAGTCGGCCTTTTAGGTTTTTGACTTAGCGACTTTTGTATTCCATTTTTTTAGCAAAAGTATCTTTTTACTGTGTCAGTATTCACAGGGAGTGACAATTCGTCGCCATCCATAGCCGTGAGGATTAGAGCACCTCCAAAGAAGGCTATTAATACAATGTATGGACCCTCATGATTTGGTGTCCACTTACCCATGGAATCTTTATGAATCAGAAGGATCTTCTTTAGCACCTGGTCACCTTCTTGGAACGCTCGAGGTCAAACCTTCTTGTCGAATGATTTCTTCAGAAGCCTTTGATAGAGTTGTCTATGACACAACATTGTCATGCATTTTTCCTCTATAAGGCTGAATTGATCAAACCTTGTATGAACCCATTTTGCCTTATCTAACTTAGCCTTCATCAAGACTCTTAGTGAGGGGATCTCAACTTCTACTGGAAGGGCCACTTCCATGCCATATACTAGTGAGTAAGGGGTTTCCCCTATTGAAGTGTGAACTGACATTTGATATCTGTGCAATGCAAAAGGTGTCATTTCATGCCATTCCTTGTATGTTATCACCATTTTCTGGATGATCTTATTGATGTTTTTATTTGTTGCTTCAATGGCGTTGTTCATCTTGGGTTGGTAAGGCAATGAGTTGTGGTGTTCATTTTTGAAGTTTGCACATAACTCTTTCATCATTTTCTTGTTGAGTTTGGACCTATTATCAATGATGATTTTGTTAGAAACCCCATAACGACATATGATATTATTTTTCAAGAAGAGGGAAACCACTTGTTTGGCGACATTGGCGTAAGACGCAACTTCAACCCATTTGGTGAAGTAGTCTATAGCAACCAATATAGATCGATGTACATTTGAAGCTTTTGGTTCGATCATCTCAATCATGTATAATCCCCACATGGAGAAATTCCATGGCACTACTAGGACATTTAGAGGGGTAGGTGGCACATGCATCTTATCAACATTATTTGGAACTTGTGGCGTGTCTTGGCATAATGGTAATAATCAGTTTCCATTGTTAGCCAATAGTAGCTTTCCCTCAGGATTTTCTTTGCCATCACATGTCTGTTTGCATTGGTGCCAAAGCATCATTCATGGATTTATTTTATGAGCATGTCTGCTTCATGTCTATCCATGCATCTGAGTAAGACCATGCCATAGTTCCTCTTATAGAGAACATTTCCATTTAGAAAAAAACTTCGATGCTAATCTCCTCAGAGTTCTCTTGTCTATGCTTGAAGCATCTACTAGATATTCCTGTTTTTCGAGATAGCTTTTGATATCATAGAACCACTTTTTCTTATCTAATTGTTTAGTTGTTGTCACATAATGAACATCTTCATTGAAACACGTGACTTCAATAGAAGGTCGATGGTTAGGCCATATCAATTTGTACATAGATGCTAGAGTTTCCAAAGCATCTTCCATCTAATTTTCTTCTCGAGGAATATGGAAGAAGGTGATTTTGGAAAACTTTGGGATTGATTTTAGCACGTAATCCCAATATGGAATTAAATTTGGATGTCTTATTTCCTAATCACCTCTGGTATGATGTACCACTAAAGTTGAGTCTCCATTCACTTCAAGGATCTTGATCCTTAAGTCAATAGCCTCCTATAGTCCTAATATGCACGCTTCATATATAACAATGTTGTGCAACAAAGCAAAGCTTAGATGTAAATGGCAAGTGAAAATTCTTGGGAGACATCAGTACTACCCCAATACCATGTCCCATTACATTTGAAGCACCATCGAACATAAGAGTCCATCGCTCCCCTGGTTTGGGTCCTTCGTCGGGATCTGGGATCTCACAATCTTTTATGGCCATGATATCCTCTTCTATGAAGTAAAACTTTAAAGGATGGAAATCCTCCACTGGTTGGTGAGCAAGATGATCCGCCAGCACATTGCCCTTGATGGATTTCTGTGTGACATATTGAATGTCATATTTCGATGATAGCATTTGCCAACGGGAAATTATACCGGCGAGAGCTGGTTTCTCAAATATGTATTTTATGGGATCCATCTTGGAAATTAACCATGTTGCATGGCTTAACATATATTATTTGAGGCGTCGAGCAGCCCATGCGACTGCATAACAAGTATTTTCGAGCAATGAGTATCTGATCTCACAGTCGGTGAACTTCTTGCTTAGATATAAATGGCGTGCTATTTCTTTCCAGTTTCCTCTTGTTGCCACAACACACAGGCCATAAATTCATCAATTACTATCAAGTATATGATAAGAGTTCTTCTCTGAACAGGGAGTATTAAAATTGGTGGTTCTTGCAAATATTCTTCGACTTTGTCGAAGCCTGCATGGCAGTCTTTATTCCACTCCCATCGCTTGATCTTTTCTTAGAAACTTAAATATTGGTTTACACATGGTGGTGAGATGTGAAATAAACCTAGCGATATAATTCAATCTCCCCAAGAAGCCACAAAGCTCTTTTTCTGTCTCTGGTGCATGCATGTTCTAGATGGCTCTAACTTTGTCAGAGTCAACCTCGATCCCTCTTTGGCTCACAATGAAACTTAATAATTTACCAGATCGAACCCCAAATGTGCATTTGTTAGGGTTAAGCCTTAGCATGGATTTCCTCTATTGAGCAAACAGTTTTTGCATATTGGTAATATGATCTTTTTCAGTGTGAGATTTTGAAATCATATCATCAACGTATACCTAAATCTCTTTATGGATCATGTCATGAAAGAGAGTCACCATTACACACTGATATGTTGCCCCAACATTCTTTAATCCGAAAGGCATCATCTTGTAGCAGAAGATTCTCTAAGGGGGTGATAAATATGGTCTTATCCATGTCTTCAGGGGCCATTTTGATTAGGTTATACCCAAAGAAATCATCCATGAAGAAAAATACCGAGAATTAAGTAGTGTTATCGACCAATACATCAATGTGAGGTAATGGGAAATCATCTTTTGGATTCACTCTATTTTGGTCTCGATAGTCAACACAAATTCATACTTTTCCATCCTTCTTCGGTGCCGACACAATATTGGCAACCCATTGTGGGCACTCGAATACTACTAGGAATTCAATGTTAAAATGCTTTCGTACTTCCTCTATGATCTTGAGATCCATATCTAGGCGAGTTCTTCTTAACTTTTATTTGACATGAGGACATTCTTCCTTGAGTGGCAGCTTGTGCACGACAATATTTGTATCCAACCCTGGAATATCTTGATATGACCAAGCGAATACATATGCATGCTCATGAACGAGCTCTATCCGTTTTTTATTTTCAACATCTTGTAAGGCGACGCCTATCTTCACTTCTTTCTTGTCTTCCTCAGTTCTAAGATTGATGACTTCAATGTCTTCCTAGTGCGGTTGAATGACCTTTGCTTCCTGCTTGAGCAGTCTGGTTAGCTCTTTAGAGATTTCACAATATTCCTCACCTTCTTATTCAACTTGGTTAATTGGACAATCAAAGACATATGGGACCATAACAACATTGTTATCAATGGTCTTGGTGGTGTTTCTGCATGTTATGATTTATGCAGTTTTTAGAAATTGCATGCATAAAACATTTCCATTTATTTATGAAGAAAAATGTGAAAGAAAAGGAACATAATTAAATTCAAACCGTCATTTTATTTATGATAATCAAAGTTTTAAAACATTTGGGTCCTACAGCATGCCACCATGCCTTGGGCAGAGCATAAGTTTTTGATAAAAAGTAGTAAAATTACGTTTGAAAGTGAAATACTTGAGGGATTTCAACAACCTTCCAATTCTTCACCAGGTCTCGCTTGGTGTATCCAACTAGATATTGCCTCATTGTATGCCTCTTCGTGAATTATTGTTACTTGACCATCAAAGATGTGGCCTGCACTCATGAATATTTCTTCCATCGGAGGAATTTTCCCCTTGATTACTTGATTACTTGTTCCATCTAAGGATGGTTGGTATCCCAGCCCGAACCGGTCCTTCTTTCGTGAACTTCCATAAGCTTTCCCCAGATTCAGACATTTCCAGCTTCCATAATGGCTTTGGCTCCTTTCCAAGAGGCCATTGATGGTTCAGATTTTGATTGTTCTACTTTTAATTGGACAATTAACACATTCAAGACTTCCAAAGATTGGAAAGGTATCTCATTAGTCTCGCCATCAACATCGATGTATCGGAAGGAAGTCAAATGAATGACTAGGATATCCTCCTCCCCACCAATCACAATCATCTTATTGTTATTGATAAATTTGAGCTTCTGGTGCAATGTTGGTATGATTGTGCCTACTGCATGTATCAAGGGCCTTCCGAGAAGACAGTTGTATGCAGCTGTCGCATTACGCGAAAAACCGGCGGGAAAAGAAAGAAACAACAGAGCCGCCACCGTGCGTTATTTATCCCAAAAGAGGGAAAGGAAACGCTCAGAGTAAACCTAGGAAAGAACATGGTCTCGCGACCAAAGAGAATGGGTTCGGGAGTCGGTTATGCGAAGGGAAGGTATTAGCACCCCTACGCATCCGTAGTACTCTACGGGATCCACGCACACTAGGAAGGAATATTGGTTGCTAAACACTGCTCAAACTCACACACACTGGCTGAAGGAGACAAAAGAAACTGACTGAAACTGACTCGGCAGGATGTCGCATCCTGGGCCTACTTAGTCTATCAGGCATAGACATCAGAGTCGAAGTAGTTCGGACTGGGAAACGACACATGCTCGCTAGGATATCGCATCCTATGCATACGTATCTTCTTGGACGAAGAAGAATCAGAGCATTCGTAGCTCGGCTGACACGCACACAAACAAACAGACAAAGGCAAACGTGGAGCCTGAATGCCAATCACTGGGCTTACATCAGCATCCGAACCAAAACACACGCACATTGGAACCCAAATGCCACTCGATGGACTTACATCGGCTTCCAAGCACACAACAACACAACAAGTTAATAGGGAGTCGGGGACTCGAGCCTATAACTGTCAAACAACACACACAAAGAAAAGAAAAGGCGCCCGGAGAGATCAGCTCAATCTCCTGCCTACATACTTCATCTGGTGTGAAGATCAGGGCGATGTAGTTCCCCTACGCAGGGATAAAGGATCTAGCCTAACCAGATAACAGAGGGAGACACAACTCTAGGGAGACTACGACTCGAGCCTAGATGTTGTCATGCAAAGTCAACCCTAAGTTAAGGTTTCTAGCTAAATGGCACAAGGGCCAACCTATCCTAAACACGACTTGCACAGGGAGCAAGCCACACAAAAACCAAACTTGCACAGGAAGCAAGGGGGGTCTCGATTGCAACTAGGGCAAGAGAAAGGGGAGGTCTCAATCGCAACGAGGGCGAGAGAAGAGAATTAGTGTTAGTTGTTAGTCAAACTCGACAAGACATCGCGTCTCGTGCCTACGTATCTCATCTGAACATGAGAATCAGAGTTGCCGTAGTTCGGCTACGGAGGGACAAAGGTCTCGATCGCAACGAGGGCGACAGAAAGGGAAAGTCTCGATCGCAACGAGGGCGAGAGAAAGGAAAAGGCTCGATCGCAACGAGGGCGAGAGAAAGGAAAAGGCTCGATCGCAACGAGGGCGAGAGAAAGGAAAAGGCTCGATCGCAACGAGGGCGAGAGAAAGGAAAAGGCTCGATCGCAACGAGGGCGAGAGAAAGGAAAAGGCTCGATCGCAACGAGGGCGAGAGAAAGGAAAAGGCTCGATCGCAACAAGGGCGAGAGAAAGGATCGCAACAAGGGCGAAAGAAAGGATCGCAACGAGGGCGAGAGAAAGGAAAAGGCTCGATCGCAACGAGGGCGAGAGAAAGGAAAAGGCTCGATCGCAACGAGGGCGAGAGAAAGGAAAAGGCTCGATCGCAACGAGGGCGAGAGAAAGGATCGCAACAAGGGCGAAAGAAAGGATCGCAACGAGGGCGAAAGAAAGGATCGCAACGAGGGCGAAAGAAAGGATCGCAACGAGGGCGAAAGCAAACAAGGATTAGTCTAAACTAAACCTAACTTGCACAGGAAGCAAGTCAAACAATCATACAAGCACAGGTAGCACACACTATATACACACAAAAGGCTCACACAAGGGTTAGGTTTTAGTCGAGGGGTCATATCAACCTCAACAAACAAACCTCTGGAACTGGGTAAAGGGTGCTCTTAACCTTGCCATTAAGGGGCTAAGGTGAAGCAGATGAAAGGAGATGAGGGGTGTGCCTCACACACCACATATGATAAATGCACAAACTTTAAATCAAAACAAAGGTGAATGTGTCTAGTTTCTTCACAAAAAATTTCAGAACCAAAGGATGCATCATCATTATTTCACAAAAGAAATGGCAACATGTATCATTTTTGGTCACATAATACAAACCCTAAGGCCATTTAAAAACCAATGATCAAAAAAATCTAGAAAAATAATGATAAAAAACTAGACAATTTCATGATCATGATGCAAAAAATTTCAAGATTTTTGGATGTGAAATGAGTGAATTGTGAATTATTTAAGATGGTGAACAAATTGGAAGAACATGGACAAAATCACATGAATAAGCAAAGTCAACCGCGTTGACCAGTGGCACGGTCGTAATTCTGGCCATCACTTATCTAAACGACAGCGTTTAGGGAGGCAGAACGAAATGTTCTGATTGGTGGCCTCCCAATGAAACAGTAACTCGGCCAATCAAGCTTCTGGGTTTGGAAATTCTGGGTTTTAACATTTTAGGGTTTTGGAAATACAGCAGCATGAACACTCATCATCACCAATTCGTATTTTCCACAAAAATCCCAGAAAACAAAACTAAATACACACAAATGTTCAGCATGGCATGGACATCATGAATCTATCATTGATTTTCAGTAAAACAACACACACGCCATGAATCAAACAGAAGAAATCCAAGCATCCAATCTTGCTCAAGAACAAATATGGCCAGAAATGATCGAGTAGCATATCAACAGAACCATTGGAGCATGTACAATACAAATCCAAGCATGGTTTTCATGGAAACAAACTATGGTAAGAGATTCGAGCAAAAATGCAAATGATCATCAATCTTAAATTTCATATTTCTTGCAAACTAGTCAACCATTTCACACGAGACAAAGTGCATGATGATCAGCATGTTAAGATCTATATTGAACATGGCAAGGATTAAAAAACAAAAAGATTCGAACACTGACCAATATGAAGAGCAGAGGAAGATTCTGGTACTTTTTGCTTGCAAATGCTTGATACAGATGAACACAAAGTCCTCAAATGCTGTATGAATGAAGTTGCTTGGCTCGAGGTAGCTTGGTTTGGCTCTAATCTTGAGCTGCCATGGATGACACCTTGAAGAAAACAGTCGGGAAATGGAACTTCCAGCAGGGTTTTGAGGTTGCAAAGGGGCCTCAAATGAAGTTCAAGTGATGATAGAACCAAGGGATGCTCGAGGGTTGAGAGTTTTTGAGCAGAAAAATCCAATGTGCAAAAATGCAAGAGATGAGAGAATGAGAACTTCTGATCTGTTAAAGGCTGCTAGGGCTCCCTCAATCGACAGAAAAATCCCTTATATTGGTCTGTTTAAGCTTGGTAATGCAGGTGCTAAACTAGATTAGTTCAATGAAGCCAATTTGCAAACTTGTTAATTTTACACATAAGCACATGGAGGTGTGAAGGCTGCACGAATTGGGCCCTGAAACATGCTGTAAATGGACCTCATATTTGCTGTTTTAAATCTGCTGATAGAGTGCTAAGTTTGCTTAAGTGAAATGAAGTAAAAATCACAATTTGCTAACTTGGCCAAGAATGCAAATGGAGGTGGTATGGTAGCAAGCTTGCCCGAGTTTGGGCCTTAGACAAGTCCCAAATGACATTCTAAACATTTCCCAATTGACCAAATATGCTGAAAAGGTTTAAATCAAAAAGTCAACCATTGGTCAAACTTGATTTTTAAATGAAACAAGTCAAAAAATGCCATTTTGATTGGCAAGGTTTTGGTATATGATGTTTATATTTTTGGAAAGAGGAGGAAAAATGTGGTTTGTAGGAAAAAACCCCACCAAATTTGGCCAAAGGAATCATGAGATATGGCCTTTTGAAGTTCATGAAAATGTGAAAATGATTTGACCATATCTTGCAAACCATGCATGGGAATTGAGAGTTCTTGGACTTTTTGAAAATGGGAGAACAAGATCTTCAACTTTCATGTTGGGCAAAAATTCATTTGAAGCTTGTATCATGAGGCAAGCTGAGGATCAAGAAGTTTCCATTTTTGATAGTTAAAATTACAGGTCCAGTTTCTATTTTGGGAAATTTTCTGATTGGCTTCAAATTCTTCAATGATGTTGATTGCCATGATACATGAGGCCTATTAGGACATGAATAAGCTCTTTCAAATCAAATCCATCCATCCAAACCATAAAATCAACCACAGTTGACCAACTTTGACTTTTCTAGGGTTTTGGATGACTGTGCAGGAACTGATGGCTTCTGAACATCCAACCCTTGACTTGAACACTTAAAATGGACCTCCAAGTCATGTGAACTTGTTGGACAAACCCTAGGGCCTTGGCTCTTTGAGAAACACCCTTGCTTGATTGGTTGACTGATCTCCTGATCAGTTTGACCTAATTCTTGACTTGCTTGCTCTTGAGGCAAATGGGGACAATGCAATGCTATGCAATGTATCATGATATGCTATGACCTAATATGAGAATGTATGTACAATGATAGGTGCAAGTTTGAGGTGCTACAGCTGCCCCTATTCAATCAGCTGGGAACCCGAACGGATGATAGCAATGGCTGTCAGACTTTCAGGGTAAACAGGGATTGAATACAAAAGAACCGTAGAAATTTGCACCGACTGGATATAACACAAAGGAACCACGTCATTTACCGATGACAATCTGCATGACAGCTTCAGAAAAGCAAAACCATTTACCGATGGTTGAAGAACTGGAACCTTGATATTTACCGATATCAACTTCAGCACGACCATTTACCGATGGCGACTGGGGAAAACAAACTTCTGAAAGATGAAACCATTTACCGATGGTTAAAACTTGATATTTACCGATATCAACTTCAGCAAGACCATTTACCGATGGCTGCTGGGAAATAATTTGATGTAGGAAGGAAGCAAGACCACTTACCGATGGTGGCTTCAAAGCAACTTGACATTTACCGATATCAAGGCCAATTACCGATGGCTGCTGCAACTGGGAATTCGACATTTACCGATATCGAAGAAAACTGGGCCATTTACCGATGGCATCTCCGCTTGGGGAGGAACAAAAATCTTTGTTGTGATACCAGACAAGACGTTTACCGACGACTTCTGGGGACTTTGGTTTTATTAACGAGAGAACAAAGAATGACCAGACATTTA
Organism: Lathyrus oleraceus; assembly: GCF_024323335.1. Lineage (NCBI taxonomy): Eukaryota > Viridiplantae > Streptophyta > Magnoliopsida > Fabales > Fabaceae > Lathyrus > Lathyrus oleraceus. Next base: position 524,777,869 of record NC_066585.1, on the reverse strand, counting down.
CCGATGACTGGGGTGGGACACGATGTTTACCAACATCGAAAGATGATGTTTACCGACATCAAAAAGAATGACCAGACATTTACCGATGACTGGGATGAGAAATTTATTGGTGAGAGACAAACAAATGTTTGCAACTGAAAACCGGGTAGGACATTTACCGATGACTCTACTGGGGATTTTTGTTGGGGATTTATCAGACATTTACCGATGACTGAAAGAAAGACTCGATGTTTACCGACACCGAAACAATGGCGTTTACCGACACCAAAAAAATGACCAGACATTTACCGATGACTGGGTGGAACTCGATGTTTACCGACACCGAAACAATGGCGTTTACCGACACCAAAAATGACCAGACATTTACCGATGACTGGGTGGAACTCGATGTTTACCGACACCGAAACAATGGCGTTTACCGACACCAAAAATGACCAGACATTTACCGATGACTGGGTGGAACTCGATGTTTACCGACACCGAAACAATGGCGTTTACCGACACCAAAAATGACCAGACATTTACCGATGACTGGGTGGAACTCGATGTTTACCGACACCGAAACAATGGCGTTTACCGACACCAAAAAATGAAAGACACACGCGGGTGTTGACATGACACTTACTGGTATCACAAGAACGACATCTTAGATATGTCAAGGCAAGGCTGATCACTTGCTGGGGGTCTCACTGGGGGAGAAACAAACTTCTGTTATCATCGGGTGAGGAAATAAACCTCTGTCGCCATCGGGTGAGGAAATAAACCTCTGTGGGGATAATCAATTCTGACTGCTGTCGAAGCAACTATAACAGACTGGGTGCTGATGTCGAACAAAAATGATCCGCCTCTGTCGGGGGATACGGTCTGATGTGGTTTCGAACACATGAATGCATATGTTTGAATTTTTCTATGGCGTAATGCTCCATATGGGATGGAAATGCTACGCAGTTTTGAGGATGCGATGGTTACTATATGCAATGCAATATGATGAAAACTCTGCGGGGAGAAATACACAGGACGACTGTGTTGAGGAATCTTCAAGACAAATCCACTGCTGGGGAACAACAAAACAACTGCTGGGGAACCAACAACGCAAATCTACTAGAGGAGGACAAGGCAACTCGCTGGGGAGTAAAAGCAACTCTGCTAGGGGAAAGCAAAGGTAAACTGTTGGGGGTGCCCCAATCAATCCACAAAAATTCCGCTTGGGGAAATGAAAGCTCCGCTGGGGGAAACTAAACCAGGCAACTCTCTGGGGGTAAGGCTCATACAAACCTCAGATAGAATAGGCTATGCTTTGGGGAATAACCGCTACTCCGCCGGGGACGATCCACAATGTTCACAAGTAGAAACGACTCAGCTGGGGATGTAGGCATCCGTCTGCCATGGCCACCTGTCCAATCCACTGGTAGGATGAACTCTGCTGGAAAAATAATTAACAACGCCTGTCAGGATCGGCAAAGAAACAGTCTTGAAAGAAAAATCCGTCTGGAACGGAAAAAAGAAATCGGCCTGAACCTCGAAACAGAAACGTCGACCTGGATACCAAAATAAATGGTAACACAGGGATAACCATGGCTTGAGCGCCGTTAAGTACATCGACCTGATCGTCGGAAACTTCTTCGGTCTGAATACCGGAAAAAACAAAAGTACATCGACCTGATCGTCGGAAACTTCTTCGGTCTGAATACCGGAAAAATTGGCCTGAGTGCCAAAGCGTGAATACCATAAGTACATCGACCTGATCGTCGGAAACTTCTTCGGTCTGAACACCGGAAAAATATAAGTACATCGACCTGATCGTCGGAAACTTCTTCGGTCTGAATACCGGAAAATTGGCCTGAGTGCCATGAGTACATCGACCTGATCGTCGGAAACTCCTTCGGTCTGAATACCGGAAAACATAAGACATATTATCTATAGCCGTCAAACGTAGATAATACACTCGCATGGAAGATTATCCATAACCGAGTTGTAGGTTGTTAAATGAATAATCGACCGAAAAGAAAGGCATCTGGGTACCAGACTAGGTATGCAAAAGATGACCAATCAAAAGAGGATAAAGTTGCTTACTCGGAGCAAGTATCCAAAAAGAAGGGGAAGACCCAATGGGGACAATACTGCTTGATCAAGGCAAGTATCCAAAGGGGACAAGACCATTAATACCGCAAAGAGGGGATTACATCTACCGGTTTGTAGGCAGAAAACCACGGAAAAGTAACCAGTCATCATCGGGATGAGCACAAAGGGTTAACTCCAACAAGGGGAGGAATGTGGGATTTTACAACTACCAGCTAGTGGGTAGAAAACCACAAAGATAGGACTTACAGCTACCGGTTTGTAGGTAGAGGCCAACAAACCATATCCGCCAGGGGATGAAAGTGGGATTTTACAACTACCGATTTGTAGGTAGAAAACCACAAAGATAGGACTTACAACTACCGGTTTGTAGGTAGAGGCCCCCAAATTCTGCTGAGGATAAGATGAATGAGTGTCGATTAGTGAGCGACTATTCATTTATGCCCCAGGGAAGTACAGGAGACAATCAACGGGGAGCCAATTTAGGATTGATCCAAAAAGGCAGACTGAAACAAGACTCATCCTAATGAGGAAAGAACTCAATAGGGAAAACCCATCCCGTGTAGGGAGGGAACGGAAGCAACCGTCATCCACGAGGATGTATCTCAGTGGGGAAATGGCAGGAAAGGATAGACACTTTCTGCTTAAGGGGTAGAATCTACATGGAGAGATCGGACACACCCATATCTGCTTAAGGAAAATCTACTGGAGAGATCTGTATCAACAAATAGCAGGAAGTAACAATCAACAGATACCCGGCGATAGCTGCAACATGAGTATCCAAATGCTATGATTATGCATGTATGCTTTATACCTAAAATGTATGATGAATGTTGACAAACAGACATGCTCCACACGCAGGTCCGCGAATCAACCGTCCGGAGAGAAAACCAAAGCCGCCAGAGAGCAAAGAAAATCCACTGGGGACTGGGATATCAGGGAACACTTATCCTGCAGGGGAGGAAGAGCCATAAGAGGCTTCCGGAGGGATCGTCAGTCACAACCGGAGAACAGAGTTCAACATACAGGCGGCTGCGCCACAACAACTTGTGCTGGAAATCAGGGATACCAAGAAGCAACCAGATCTCTGATGAGGATACATAAGCATTGGTAAAGCTCATCATGCCAACAACTCCGCTGAGGATCCATCTGAGGGCATGACATAGTACTGGGATGTCAATCCACCGAATACTGAATCTTCAAAGAAAAACACCCACGTTGGGGGAGAGAGGAAGACTACTCTGTTGGAGAGAGGAAAGTTGAAGTCTTCAGTAAACACTCTGCTAGGGGAGCTGCCCCACAATAATGTCCGAAATAGCAAACTTGCTGGGGATGCCCCACGATAGGGCTCAAACAGCGCTCTACTGGGGATGCCCCACAATAGAGCTAACAGGGACTTGGAGGAAGAACGTGTACTGTCGGGAACATGAAGATGAACAACTTCAAACGACACTGCATCGGGCAACTTCACTGAGGAGAGACCATACGAGGTTCTGCAGGACAAAGATACAGTCATGCTCGAGATACGAACAATTGTCTTACCTGTTGGTAATCATACCACCCTCGGGAGAGCACTTGCGGATCTCCTAAGTATCCTTCCATCATTGTGAATGTTCACTTTGTTTAAGAACAATTTTTTTTGAAAAATTTGTTTATTTTGAAAACAATGATACTTTATCAATTAAAAAAACATGCAAAACATTTGTTGAGTTGAAAACAAATAAGAGTGCAAATAATTGGATAAAAGCTCAAATCGATGTGATGGAATGGTAGTCTGCAAAGGGCGAGACTCCATAGATCTGTACAAGTTTGAAATCGGTGATGTATATTGGAGAGGACTACATTGAACGTAATGACCTTTCCTCTACCATTCTGAATTTTCGATGTATTCAAAGCTTCAGTCGACGACGAATCGAGAATCCCTGACGGATGACAGATGTACAACACAGTCTTGTCAAGATGCAGTTACTTGCCAAATCCCTAATTTTTGCCTAGATTGCCCCAGTGTGAGGTGTTCAATCTAGCGGGATGCAAATTCTTTTTTAATGTCTCTAACTTTTGCCTGGATTGCCCTTTCGGGTTTTCAATCCACCGAGACGCTCCTTTTTGCCTAAGTCGCCCTTTGGGGTGTTCGACTTAGCGAGCTATTCTTTTTTTTTGTTTAGGCGAAGTATTTCTTGACTGCATCGGAATTCACAGGACGAGTGAATTTTTCCATCCATTGTTGTAAGGGTCAAAACATTGCCTGAAAAGGCTCTCTTGACAACATATGGACATTCATAGCTTGGGGGTTCACTTGCCCCTGGAATTGGGCACGAAAGACAAGACTTTCCTGAGCACAGGGTCCCTCGGAACACACGAGGCTTGATCTTCTTATCGAATGCTTTCTTCACACTTTGCTGATATAACTTGACCGTGACACATGGCAGTTGATCTTTTCGTTCTTTCCGTCGAATTCAGCATTAGTCAACTTGGGACTTTGAGGGTGCTATCTTTCTTTTGTTTTTTTTTCCTTTTGATTTTGCTTTTGATTTTGCTTTCTTTTGATTTTGCACCCTCCCCTTTCTTTTTCTTTTTTTCTTTTTTTTCTTTTTTTTTGATAATGCCCCAGTTGGCTGTTCTGCTGATCCTCGAGATGCAGCTGAGTGATCTTCTTTTCTTGCTCAAGAAGTTGGGAAATCTCGTCAGGAATCCCTTCAATATCATCTTCGCCCGCTTCAAATATAGGGAATTCAAAATTGGGAGATGACGTCCGATCATTATGTTCAATGGGTTTGAGAAACAACCTGCATAAAGATTTTGATATGAAAAGCTCTTTGAAAAACAAACAAGACAATCGTTATGCAGATGAAAAGATTGTTTTTATTCTTGTTTTTAAAGGTTTTTTGTGATCACCAATTTCATGCAAAAAGCGAAAAGGGAAAACAAATGGAAAAACAAATGTTTAACATGAATTTATTTGAATGAAAATATCATTGCACAAAATGTTGCCAACAATGCCATCACTTCTCCTTTTGGCATGGGAGAAGGGTTTTTAAACAAAGTGATTATTACAGAGACTTATGAACAACTGTAGGAACGCCCACAGTGACCCAATTGTGACAGACACCACCAGGAATGATGAAATTGTTCAAGTCCTCTGCGTCCTCTTCCAAGATAGCAGCATCCTCTTCTTCAGGTTGATCATCATGGATGAATCCTCCACTCTTGAACAGACCTTGCTCATTGCATGCCCCAGAACAGTAGCCAATGCCAGCCCGGGATCGGTTAACCAGGAATAAATCCATCAACAGTACAAAGTCTGGCAAATATCTCTCTGAGTTCACAATTCTCTTGCTCAGGATGATCCATCAATCTGGCAGAGATGGCTCTGGTATAATACTGGCAAAGTGCGTCTTCAAAATAAATGAAGATCGCAGGGTCAGACCACAGGACGGGAGACCGGAACAAAACACCCGCTGATGCAAATGATGCATGAAGTGTTTATGCATATGCTTGTTTTTTTATATCAAAGGAACCCGAGGGTTTTATTTGCAAACTTTGAAATATTTAAACATTTTGATCATATATGAGAATATCTCATCAGATATATCAGGTGAAAAAATTTTCCCGGTTTTTCATGCTTTGAAATTTTTTGCAAATAAACTCCTTTGAGTTCCTTGAAAATTTTCTTTTTCTGATGATATGAATGCGGATGAATGTGTGAATGTATGAATGCAACAAACACACTCAAGGATCAAGCAAGGCACACCAAACAAAGGTCGTGGGAAAGCTCTATGTATCCCTAATATCAATCATCCATTTTGGTGGATTTAGGTTTTCACCTTATCGACACCCAAGTTCCATTGATATTAACGGTACATGAACCGGTTCAAACATTCTTAATATCAACCAGCCGCTTTGGTGGATTTTAGGTTTTACACCTGATCCGGGATCCATTGATATTAACAATGTTTGAACGACTCAACCACGAATCATGGGTTTGTTGAGAGTCACGAGCATGGAGTCTCGGTTAAGAACCACCCAAAGGGAGTGTACTAGGGTTTAAACCTGCCAGACATGTTCTATCAGAGGTTCCCATAATCATCGTTCCATCTCTCGAATATTATCGGAGGAACGAATACTCGTATTCCAAGAATATTCTCAAGAGAAACTCTTATGAGTGTAGTATCGCGTAACAATCGTATCAGAACTGACATCTGAACGACCTCCGCACTACGGTCCTAAAAAATAGGCCAAGATGGGTTTGGTAAACTAAGGTCCTTGGCTTCTGCGGCACATGATTGAAAGAATAATGCCTAACCACAAATAACTTGTGTGACATTATTAGTTCAACATGACCTCCACCAAGTGAATGGTCTCGCAAGTCAACTGGCTAAGGAATACTCCACACCAGTCAACAAGACTATGCCATTCTCCTATCCTAGAGTGCACTAGAGTCCGGGTATAGAACTCATCTCAACTGACTCCCACCCCACAAAGAAAAACAGACAACCAGCCAGGCAGAATGAATAATGAATATGAATGCAAACATTAATGCACACAATCAATGCAATCAATAAATGAAATGAACACATAATGAATGCAATAAATAAACACAGCACAAAGCAACCAAAACCCTAACCTAGAGAGCGCTAGGAGAGACTCGCTCAGGGAAGATGGACCAGCATAGGTCAACTTCTCTACGTCCCCAGCAGAGTCGCCAGCTGTCGCATTACGCGAAAAACCGGCGGGAAAAGAAAGAAACAACAGAGCCGTCACCATGCGTTATTTATCCCAAAAGAGGGAAAGGAAACGCTCAGAGTAAACCTAGGAAAGAACATGGTCTCGCGACCAAAGAGAATGGGTTCGGGAGTCAGTTATGCGAAGGGAAGGTATTAGCACCCCTACGCATCCGTAGTACTCTACGGGATCCACGCACACTAGGAAGGAATATTGGTTGCTAAACACTGCTCAAACTCACACACACTGGCCGAAGGAGACAAAAGAAACTGACTGAAACTGACTCGGCAGGATGTCGCATCCTGGGCCTACTTAGTCTATCAGGCATAGACATCAGAGTCGAAGTAGTTCGGACTGGGAAACGACACATGCTCGCTAGGATATCGCATCCTATGCATACGTATCTTCTTGGACGAAGAAGAATCAGAGCATTCGTAGCTCGGCTGACACGCACACAAACAAACAGACAAAGGCAAACGTGGAGCCTGAATGCCAATCACTGGGCTTACATCAGCATCCGAACCAAAACACACGCACACTAGAACCCAAATGCCACTCGATGGACTTACATCGGCTTCCAAGCACACAACAACACAACAAGTTAATAGGGAGTCGGGGACTCGAGCCTATAACTGTCAAACAACACACACAAAGAAAAGAAAAGGCGCCCGGAGAGATCAGCTCAATCTCCTGCCTACATACTTCATCTGGTGTGAAGATCAGGGCGATGTAGTTCCCCTACGCAGGGATAAAGGATCTAGCCTAACCAGATAACAGAGGGAGACACAACTCTAGGGAGACTACGACTCGAGCCTAGATGTTGTCATGCAAAGTCAACCCTAAGTTAAGGTTTCTAGCTAAATGGCACAAGGGCCAACCTATCCTAAACACGACTTGCACAGGGAGCAAGCCACACAAAAACCAAACTTGCACAGGAAGCAAGGGGGGTCTCGATTGCAACTAGGGCAAGAGAAAGGGGAGGTCTCAATCGCAACGAGGGCGAGAGAAGAGAATTAGTGTTAGTTGTTAGTCAAACTCGACAAGACATCGCGTCTCGTGCCTACGTATCTCATCTGAACATGAGAATCAGAGTTGCCGTAGTTCGGCTACGGAGGGACAAAGGTCTCGATCGCAACGAGGGCGAGAGAAAGGGAAAGTCTCGATCGCAACGAGGGCGAGAGAAAGGAAAAGGCTCGATCGCAACGAGGGCGAGAGAAAGGAAAAGGCTCGATCGCAACGAGGGCGAGAGAAAGGAAAAGGCTCGATCGCAACGAGGGCGAGAGAAAGGAAAAGGCTCGATCGCAACGAGGGCGAGAGAAAGGAAAAGGCTTGATCGCAACGAGGGCGAGAGAAAGGATCGCAACAAGGGCGAAAGAAAGGATCGCAACGAGGGCGAGAGAAAGGAAAAGGCTCGATCGCAACGAGGGCGAGAGAAAGGAAAAGGCTCGATCGCAACGAGGGCGAGAGAAAGGATCGCAACAAGGGCGAAAGAAAGGATCGCAACGAGGGCGAAAGAAAGGATCGCAACGAGGGCGAAAGAAAGGATCGCAACGAGGGCGAAAGCAAACAAGGATTAGTCTAAACTAAACCTAACTTGCACAGGAAGCAAGTCAAACAATCATACAAGCACAGGTAGCACACACTATATACACACAAAAGGCTCACACAAGGGTTAGGTTTTAGTCGAGGGGTCATATCAACCTCAACAAACAAACCTCTGGAACTGGGTAAAGGGTGCTCTTAACCTTGCCATTAAGGGGCTAAGGTGAAGCAGATGAAAGGAGATGAGGGGTGTGCCTCACACACCACATATGATAAATGCACAAACTTTAAATCAAAACAAAGGTGAATGTGTCTAGTTTCTTCACAAAAAATTTCAGAACCAAAGGATGCATCATCATTATTTCACAAAAGAAATGGCAACATGTATCATTTTTGGTCACATAATACAAACCCTAAGGCCATTTAAAAACCAATGATCAAAAATATCTGGAAAAATAATGATAAAAAACTAGACAATTTCATGATCATGATGCAAAAAATTTCAAGATTTTTGGATGTGAAATGAGTGAATTGTGAATTATTTAAGATGGTGAACAAATTGGAAGAACATGGACAAAATCACATGAATAAGCAAAGTCAACCGCGTTGACCAGTGGCACGGTCGTAATTCTGGCCATCACTTATCTAAACGACAGCGTTTAGGGAGGCAGAACGAAATGTTCTGATTGGTGGCCTCCCAATGAAACAGTAACTCGGCCAATCAAGCTTCTGGGTTTGGAAATTCTGGGTTTTAACATTTTAGGGTTTTGGAAATACAGCAGCATGAACACTCATCATCACCAATTCGTATTTTCCACAAAAATCCCAGAAAACAAAACTAAATACACACAAATGTTCAGCATGGCATGGACATCATGAATCTATCATTGATTTTCAGTAAAACAACACACACGCCATGAATCAAACAGAAGAAATCCAAGCATCCAATCTTGCTCAAGAACAAATATGGCCAGAAATGATCGAGTAGCATATCAACAGAACCATTGGAGCATGTACAATACAAATCCAAGCATGGTTTTCATGGAAACAAACTATGGTAAGAGATTCGAGCAAAAATGCAAATGATCATCAATCTTAAATTTCATATTTCTTGCAAACTAGTCAACCATTTCACACGAGACAAAGTGCATGATGATCAGCATGTTAAGATCTATATTGAACATGGCAAGGATTAAAAAAACAAAAAGATTCGAACACTGACCAATATGAAGAGCAGAGGAAGATTCTGGTACTTTTTGCTTGCAAATGCTTGATACAGATGAACACAAAGTCCTCAAATGCTGTATGAATGAAGTTGCTTGGCTCGAGGTAGCTTGGTTTGGCTCTAATCTTGAGCTGCCATGGATGACACCTTGAAGAAAACAGTCGGGAAATGGAACTTCCAGCAGGGTTTTGAGGTTGCAAAGGGGCCTCAAATGAAGTTCAAGTGATGATAGAACCAAGGGATGCTCGAGGGTTGAGAGTTTTTGAGCAGAAAAATCCAATGTGCAAAAATGCAAGAGATGAGAGAATGAGAACTTCTGATCTGTTAAAGGCTGCTAGGGCTCCCTCAATCGACAGAAAAATCCCTTATATTGGTCTGTTTAAGCTTGGTAATGCAGGTGCTAAACTAGATTAGTTCAATGAAGCCAATTTGCAAACTTGTTAATTTTACACATAAGCACATGGAGGTGTGAAGGCTGCACGAATTGGGCCCTGAAACATGCTGTAAATGGACCTCATATTTGCTGTTTTAAATCTGCTGATAGAGTGCTAAGTTTGCTTAAGTGAAATGAAGTAAAAATCACAATTTGCTAACTTGGCCAAGAATGCAAATGGAGGTGGTATGGTAGCAAGCTTGCCCGAGTTTGGGCCTTAGACAAGTCCCAAATGACATTCTAAACATTTCCCAATTGACCAAATATGCTGAAAAGGTTTAAATCAAAAAGTCAACCATTGGTCAAACTTGATTTTTAAATGAAACAAGTCAAAAAATGCCATTTTGATTGGCAAGGTTTTGGTATATGATGTTTATATTTTTGGAAAGAGGAGGAAAAATGTGGTTTGTAGGAAAAAACCCCACCAAATTTGGCCAAAGGAATCATGAGATATGGCCTTTTGAAGTTCATGAAAATGTGAAAATGATTTGACCATATCTTGCAAACCATGCATGGGAATTGAGAGTTCTTGGACTTTTTGAAAATGGGAGAACAAGATCTTCAACTTTCATGTTGGGCAAAAATTCATTTGAAGCTTGTATCATGAGGCAAGCTGAGGATCAAGAAGTTTCCATTTTTGACAATTAAAATTACAGGTCCAGTTTCTATTTTGGGAAATTTTCTGATTGGCTTCAAATTCTTCAATGATGTTGATTGCCATGATACATGAGGCCTATTAGGACATGAATAAGCTCTTTCAAATCAAATCCATCCATCCAAACCATAAAATCAACCACAGTTGACCAACTTTGACTTTTCTAGGGTTTTGGATGACTGTGCAGGAACTGATGGCTTCTGAACATCCAACCCTTGACTTGAACACTTCAAATGGACCTCCAAGTCATGTGAACTTGTTGGACAAACCCTAGGGCCTTGGCTCTTTGAGAAACACCCTTGCTTGATTGGTTGACTGATCTCCTGATCAGTTTGACCTAATTCTTGACTTGCTTGCTCTTGAGGCAAATGGGGACAATGCAATGCTATGCAATGTATCATGATATGCTATGACCTAATATGAGAATGTATGTACAATGATAGGTGCAAGTTTGAGGTGCTACAGCAGGATGAATATCCACCACTTGAAAAGTAATGGTGAAAGTGGTTGGACCAATCCTGATTCGAAGGTCCACTTCCCTAATTACTCCCCTTCTTGAGCCATCAAAAGCTTTTATTATCAGAGTGTTAGGCTTCATAATAACCCATTCCGAAGATAATTTCAGCAAAGTAGTCTTCAGGATAACCTTCAAAGAGGATCTTGTATCCACCAATACTCTGGATATCAATGTGTCTATACATGTCAACGAGATATGCAGAGATTTATTATGAACTCTTACTTCGGAAGGTAGCTCCTCATCATTGAACCCTAAGAAATTTCTGGTAGTGATACTTGCCACTATGTTATCAAGTTGGTTCACTATAATATCTTTGGTAATGTGTGTTGCGCTTAACACTTTCAGTAATGAATCCCTATATGCTTATGAGCTGAGAAATAGTGATAACATTAAAATTTTTGAGGGAGTCTGGTTCAATTGGTCAACTACCTTATAGTCGATCTTCCTGATGATCCTTAGAAACTCCTCAACCTATTTCAGAGATACAACATCTTTAGGAGATAACGATCCTCCTTGTGATTTAGTGTTATGAGCAAGGACTGAAGTGTCATTTGCAACTTCAACAGTTCTTTTTGAAAATACTCGACCACTACGGGTCATTCCTCCTGGTCCAACAATGGAAGTAACATTTGGCTCAATAATCACCAAAGGTTTACTCTCATGCCCTTGCTTATAAACCTTTGGCTCATATCTCCAGGGCAAAGGTGTGGCAAACTGAATCACCAAGGGAGTGATTGGAATTTGAATTCTGGCGCCGAATTGAGGATAACAATCATAGCAACTTCCATTACCTTTTCCTTGCTTGGGCGCCCAATCTGGATGGTGCCTTGGTTGATCATTTGTTGTATGCAATCTTTCAAATTCTCCTAAATCTTTTCACTTGATTGGTAAGTTAGCAAGTGTAATAATCTTCCAATATAGTAATAAGGGAAATTCCCTAAATATCGATCTCAAGGACTGCTTGACGATATAGAGGTCGTGTTTTAATTCAGTTAAATAAAAGACTTAGGGTTTTGGAATTGGTGTTCTAGAAATAGAAAATAAATTGCAATTAAAAAGTAAATAAAGCAGTTGAACGGTTTAAAGTAATATGAGTGAACATTCTAGGGAAGGTGTATGATTGGATTCTTCTATGATTTTAACATGACCTTGCAACAACTTAATTTAACAATATTGACTGACAGCTCATAAAGGTGCTTACTCCTAAATCCTTAGTGAGAAAACCTTTAATCATTCAAATTAACTCTTATGTACATAGTGAATTACAGATGAAATTAAGCCTTACAATATCAAGAATATTCCGGTTTCCACGGGGTATCCCTAGTCCTAGGTGATATCTACAATGAAATACTCTTAATTAAGCATTAATAATGGCGGTCCAGCCTAAAGATTAAACGTAAATCAAAGTCAATTTTTCTGAAAGAGAAATCATTAATAACAAATTGAAAATAAATGAAATATCATAAAAAATTTGTTATAAAAAGGTGCTAATCAGAATAATTTAACAAATCTGAATCGGGGACACCCCTTAGCATTTGAGGGTTTAGCTACTCATAATATCAAAGAAAAAATACAAGATGTAAACATTATAGATAATGAGATGAAATTAGTTCTTCAATTAATTAGGTTTCATGAAAGCCTTGACCCACCATGAAAATGTGAGTTCTCCAGCCTTCAAAACGTGTTCTTGTAGTGAAAAATCGTCCAACCCTTGGAAATTCACGTTTTAAAGCTAAATAGGTGAAATTTGGGCTTTTAAATCTGGGTTGTGCCATACGCGTTTGGCCTTTTCTGATATTAGTATGCCACGTTCTTGAACTACCTCATACGTGTATGGGCCAGGGTAAGGTGTATGGCCTAGCTAGAGCCATGTACGTAAGAGTTTGACCTGCCCCTTGGTGTCTGTGTTGGGAGCCCCCATACGTGTATAGGTCACCCCATATGCGTATAGGCAGGGGACTGATATTTTAGCCTTCTCTCATGTTACGCGTATGAGAACTGGTGGGGCTGAGTGGCCATACGCGTATGAGCTCCCTCATACGCGTATGGGCAGAAGATGTGTAAAAATCTCTTTTTTTTGCTTTTGGTCATACTTTTTTCTCTGGAATCTTCTCTGATCAATTTCCTTTTGACTCTTCAGACCTGAAAACATATGAAACACTACCTCAGGCACGTAAAATAAATCAGAAACAATAAAACCTCAGCAAATCAAGACATGACAAAAATCTACTAAAACGCATACCAATAGTAATTCGCATGCTTTTGACATTCAAATGATAATAAATCTAACAAAAATGGTGATTGATCATCACCAGAGGTACAAGCTTCCTTATCAACATGATTTGTTGGGATCAAACCATATTTTCTTAATTGTACCCCTATAACATCAATAAGGGTTTGTATTTCCTCTACCTTTTCAATCATCTCTTGCTCAACACTTTCCTCCGCAACACTAATTGAAGGTTCCGCATGCGTGGGTATGGGGTTTGTCCTTAAGTTCAGGCCTAAAGTTGTAAAGGTGACCGCCTTTGATTCAATAAATTCATGCACTCTATATTTGAATGCATTGTAGTTTTCTATGGTATGCCCTAGGGCACCCATTTGGAACTCACAATGAGGGTTAATATCATAACCAGGTGGATATGGTTCTTAAGTCAGCTTTAATTCTTTTAATATCAATAGTCCATCCTTGAAAAAATAAGGAAAGATTTGACTATACAATACTGGTAACGGGTCGAATTTCCTTTGTGGCCTCCTCAGCTTGAACTGCCTTTTTTTAGGGGCATTTTGTTGATAGCATTGTGGTTGTTGGTAAGTTGGTTGTTGGTATGACACAGTTGCGATAGCTGGAACTTGATAATAGGGTAGCATAACATGTTGTTAAGCTATGTTCCCCTATCCTCCCATAACAGCATTGACCTCGCCTTCCTTCTTCTTTTGGAAGTTGGAATATGGCTTCTTCCTTTCACCTGAGGTATTTGCCAAATAAGGTAGCTTTCCCTTATTCTTCTGGATTTCTATTCTTTCCTAAACAGTGAAGAATTCAAAGAATGTTGGAAAGCTATCCCCCACCATCGTTTCCATGTATTGGAAATGCAGCGCTCCCATGAACATGTCAATCAATTCTGTTAGGAAGAGTATATTGGACTCGAGTTGTGAGTTCCCTCCACTGTTAGGCGTACTCCTTAAATGATTCATTAGTGTGATGCGTTATATCCTTCATTTGGTTGTGATTGGGTGCAAGGTCAATGTTATACTGATAGTGTTTGAGAAAAGCTTCAGTGAGGTCCCTCCAAGTTTGAACCTAACTCCTCTCTAGCTGCATGTACCATTCTAAGGATGCCCCAATGAGGTTGTCTGGGAAGTAATAGATAAGGAGATGGCCCCATTATATGAGTTTCCATCTTATGGCAGTGTTCCCTCAGGTGAGTGCGGGGATAATTGACCCCCTTATATTTATCAAAGTCTGGTACCTTGAATTTCGGGGGAACCACCAGCCCTAGCACAAAGCACATGTCGACAGTGTCCAAGCCAGGAGTAGAGTGAACCTATAAGGACTTAAATGTTTCCTCTAGTGCATGAAGCCTCTCTATAGTAAGGTCCAACAGAGTTCCAACGGCAGGCCTCATCTCTAGAGGCATGTAGAATGCATCAAAGGCATCCTCCTCATCGTAAAAGGATCCATGTTATGCAGATGCAATAAAGTGGTTTTGGTCCCCCAAAATAACCACTGATATTCCAACATGAGGAGGAACAGGAACACCCCGAAGGAAGATCAAAGACAAGTTCGGGATTAGTTACCCCAGGGATGTTTAGTGACGACGATCCTATTTGAGAAGCAATGTTTCAGGCAACAATGTTGATTTTAGCATTTCTCTCCCTATGGGCCATGCTCAACATGGTCTCAAGCAGACGATCCATTTTTTTCCTGCATGGAGTCGATGTCGGTCCTCACGGTTTTTTGGTTGGCTACTACTTGCTCGAGCATTATCTTGTAGTTGTTACGAGTTTCGTAATGGTGGGGAGAAGTCAACTTTACTAGAAAGAGGGTAGAATGTGTGTCTATTTTTTTGCTTTTTGAAAATGGATACATGATTTCAAATTTTATGTAAAGCTCTTAGTTATCTTGTCATTTATTTATCAAGAATATTAAGACATTTAACATTGCGATCAAATGAAAACCAAAGAAGCACATATGATAATAGAACATAAGATTATCATTTCATTCATTTGGAATCAAGTTCAATTACAAAGAAACCTTAAAGATAACTCCTTGAGCCCTATGGATCTCTACAAGATCGGTAATGAGCCCTTCTAAAGCCTTCTTACAAAATTTCACAAAATTAAAGACTTAACAATGCATATTCTCTAGACACATAACTTTGTCTGCTTCTGGGAGCTCCCAGATGACATAGTTTGTAAAGCCTACCATATTTTCAAATTTCTCTTTCCACTCAAAGAAGAGAACTTGAAGATTTATGATAATGACATCTCTTTCAACCATAACAGTAATT
Organism: Lathyrus oleraceus; assembly: GCF_024323335.1. Classification (NCBI taxonomy): domain Eukaryota; kingdom Viridiplantae; phylum Streptophyta; class Magnoliopsida; order Fabales; family Fabaceae; genus Lathyrus; species Lathyrus oleraceus. The sequence goes on along the minus strand of NC_066585.1, from coordinate 524,762,182 downwards.
GATATTTTGTAATGACCTTTAGAGTATATGCAATTGTTCCTCAGAACTTGGTAGGCCGCCCCTAGATTCAGGGACTCCAGATTCTTAATATGTTCCTGGGCTATCCCCATTTGAAACTTTTCATGCATGAGGGCTTTTTCTACTTCCTCTTTCTGGAGGCGCTCAATGGATAAGCCATCTTTTCATGCTTTTAGGGCTTTCCTGAGATTAATAATTTGGGCTTCAAAGTCCAATCTATCTTTTCTTTGCATTGCGGTGGACCAACCCACAATTTTCTCCAGCTCCTGGATAGAATGCCTAGCTCGCTCTAACTCTCGATTTCTGGTTTTGAGCATATAACTAGCACCATGAAGGGCATCTCAAACTCGTTCCTTCTTGCATTCCTCGACTATGGACCTCTTGTTACTATCTGTGAGCTTCCATTTCATTTCTTGGTTGTCCCATTTTTGGTCTTCATTCTTCTAGTTAGCTTGATTGAGCTTGAGTTACAATTCAGAAATCTCTAGCTCAAGTTTTTGTACCTTTGTTCGAGCTGTGATATAGAGGAGAGCGGGAAAAAGTTAAGTTTGAAGTATTCCGGGTTTTATCGTATCCACGGGGATTAGTGCGACATCAAATGTCGTTCAACGGTCTCTACGTTTCTAAGCTTGGGTTTATAAAATTTCAATTTAAAAGCTAAACTATGTAAAATGGATGAATGCATAAATAAAGCTTAGGAGAGAACTGAGAGCTTTACAGTATTGTATTTCATCCACCATACGAACATGTAATTTACCAACCAGTTATACACAATCTAAACATTCATCAATATCACCACGTATCGCTCACAACAGGGTTCGTGTCTAAACTTTCTTCGAGAGTTCTACCGTATTATTTAATCGATGATCTCTCAGCCTATTACAATACAAAGCATTAAGAATCAATACCCACGATGAATGTTAGATCTAAATCTATGTCTAAAGTTTAGCGTCTAATAGATGATTATCCTAGATCTAGATTCAAAGAGTATTTCTCAATAACGGTTCAAATCAATAGATAAACAAGCCAACAAGGATAACATCGATATAGATTCGTGAATAGATCATACATAACGCCATGATCAACAAAAATATATACTATAAAATTGAACTTACATACAACTCAACAAGAAACAGATTACAAGGATAAGAATGAAGATGAACAAACATCCACCGTGATTTCCCAACGATAGAGGCAAATCCAACTCTGGATCTTCAAGAAGCATCGTAACTTCTTGTTTTCTAAGTATCTATCTCTTCTAACTACAAAAAAAAATGGTGTTGATGGAATTGGGCTTAAAATTTCTCAAAATCATACCCTAAAAATCTGTGTACAAATGAATAAATAGGGACTGGAAAGTGGAATCGTGCTAAGCCCTAGCAGAGCTCACTTAGCGCGATCAGCAAAAATAAACTTAAACTGCCTTGATTCACACGAAGCACGCTCTTATCACACTCCTAACACGAATTTCCCAATTCCCTCTACCTTTTGTTTCTCTAAGCGTTCTAGGACCGCGCTAAGCCTAAACAGGAACTTGTTTTCCTTCCAAAATTGCATCTTGAAGATTTGTTTTTTCCTATCAAGTGTCCAATGCTTCAACCATGCAAGGAAACCTACAAAAAGAGGTGAAATTGCTCAAACTAAAAGATATTTACATGGTAACGCAAATTATACAATGTATACACAAAAGTTGAGGTTTATGCATGAAAATAAATTGAAACAAGTTAATAAGTGCCAATTATTCACACACAAAATTACCACAATTTAGCACTTATCACCTTAGCCCTAAGTTCTTCAACTTCCTCCATTTAGACAGGCTTTGGTTCAGGAACTAGTGGGAAGGCTGAAAATCAAAGATAAATGGGAGTTTGATTGTTGGAACCCTTTCTCTCACCCACTGGATGTAGGGTTCTCTGGCGATGACATTTTTCTTCCCCAATTCGTGTCCACTTCTAACGATCTTTAACTAAGCTCTTTTGACCTTCTTCACAACTGGATTGTTTGGTACAATATCATGGATGACAAATGGTTCAAGGTACGTCTCCTCTGGAGGGATGTTCATGCCATGTCCAAATTGTCTCAAGCACAACACTAGGTTATAATTAATGCACCCACGTGTTCCCATGAGTGGTACATTGGCGAATGAGAATGATGCTTTTGGTTTCCCAATCCCTTTTGTACCATTTGATAATTCTGGAAGTGAGATAAGCTAGTCTTTGAGGCCATTTGAGGTCCTTATATATAAATGGTCATTCCTTGGGCATGCGAGTCATTATCCAAGAATGAAAGAGAGTAACACAACAAAGAAAAGTTCCACCCTTCTTCTCATGGAGAGTATGCAAAGTATGATAGATATCAGCCAAGAGGAAAGACACGGGATGGCCTTCCAGGAATATTTCAACAGCTAAATGATCCACAAAGTTATCAATGTTTGGGAAGAGAATAATCCAATGTACTATCTGTCGCAACCTGAAAAATACAGTGTGCGAAAAAACAACCGGCGAAAGAACATGACAGAAGAGTCGCCACCGTGCGTTATTCATCCCAAAGGAGGGAAAGGAAACACTCGAAGTAAACCTGAAAAAGGAAAGGACAAGACGGGGTCTCGCAACCAAATCTTGGGTTCGGGAGTCGGTTATGCGAAGGGAAGGTATTAGCACCCCTACGCATCCATAGTACTCTACGGGATCCACTTTTGTAGTTTTTGTCTAAAGGGTGTGAGTTTATCTTGTGCTGTTTACCAAAAAATAAAAGGGTTAAATGAAAATGACTCGCGCGGATGTCGCATCCACTGCATACGTATCTCATCTGAATATGAGAATCAGAGTCTTCGTAGCTCGGCTGACTTATGGGTTGGGGATGTGTGCTCGCTAAGACATCGCGTCTTATGCCTACGTATCTCATCTGGAATGAGAATCAGAGCAAGCCGTAGTTCGGCTAACTACGGGGTTATGGATTGGGTTTTGGACGAACAACGTTACTACGCAATCTACCGGATGCTCGACCTTTGGAGACTTACTCGCCTGTAGTAGAAGGAGTAAACGTGTTGCTTTGGGTTTTAGGGTTTGGGATGCTCGAGGGCAAAAAGGCAGTCCTTGACGAAGGAACCGCGCTACCTGCAGGGATATGAATACAAAACACAAAACATGTATCTCAAAGTAAAATGCCACCAAGGGGCTCAAACATTGCCTCCTATCGAGGTCTTCCAGCTAAGAAAGCGATAAAGTATGAGAAAGGGAAAAAATTACCACACGGATAAAGATCCGAAGCTATAGCAGTTAAAGGGGCAAGAAACCCTGAAATGTCTCCAGCTGGACCGTCAAAGGAAATCAGTCAACACGAATAATCAGAATAAAACTCCAGGGGGTATCCCACAAATAAAGTGGGAAACCACGCGAGTGTCTCTGCGAAAGCCATGTGAGCCCTCACAAAACTCGACAAAGGGTTAGAGTAGTAGGATGAAATCAAGAGAAAACAATGCCATGGAAACACAAGACAGGTTAGAATAAACAAAATAGGGTAACCCAGAGTTGCCCCTAAATCAAAATGTAACCACATGAATAATTCCATCAAAATTCACAAAAGGCTCACAAAAAGGTATTAAATTCACCCATAATACCTCATACATTTAGAGCATTCAAATAAAAGGCATAAAGATGATGGATATAGGGCAAACCTGATTGGAGAGCCTGATTGAGTTGCGCCCGTGAGGTTTACAAGTTGAGTTCCTTTCAGGGTTTGGAGGTTGCTCTGAACTCTGTTGGCTTTTCTCTCACTATCTTTTCCTCAGGGTTTTGCTTCTCTTCCTTCTTTCTCCAGTGAATCTCCCAGTGTAACTCCAAGTGTAACTCCAAGTGTAACTCCAAGTGTGTTTTCCTCTACTGAAACTTCAGTATTTATAGACTGATTTTCGTGGGTAATGGGCTCAAATGAGGGAGACCCAAGTCCAAAATAATTTGTTATATTTTATTTATTTAATTAATTAATTAATTAATTAATTAATTAATTAAATTATTTTTTTTTTCGTTTTTTTTTTTTTTTTTCAGGAAAAATGAAGGGTAAATTTTGGGGTATTACAGTTGCCCCTATTCAATCAACTGGAGACCCGGAAAGAAGATGGCAGCTGCTTACGTGCTTTCGAGGTATCAAGGGATTGAATACAATAAAAACCCAAAAATTTGCACTGAAGTGAAGTGAAGTAACAATGTCTGTCAGAATCGGCAAAGAGGTGGTCTTGAAAGAAGAATCCGTCTGGTACGGTGAAAGTCAGTCTGAATACCGAAAAAGAATGTTAACTTGGATACCAAAATAAATGGTAACACAGAAACAACCATGGCTTGAATGCCGCTCATCAGTCTGAATACTGGAAAGGATTTCGATCTGAACATCGGAAAATGGGTCTGAATGCCACAAGTCGCATCGACCTGAACGTCGGAACCTTCTTCGATCTGAACATCGGAAAATTGGCCTGAATGCCACTTCGATCTGAATATCGGAAAATTGGCCTGAATGCCACTTCGATCTGAATACCGGAAAACTGGCCTGAATGCCACAAGTTGCATCGACCTGAACGTCGGAAACTTCTTCGATCTGAACATCGGAACATTGGCCTGAATGCCACTTCGGTCTGGATACCGGAAAACTGGCCTGAATGCCACTTCGGTCTGGATACCGGGAAAACTGGCCTGAACGCCACTTCGGTCTGGATACCGGTAAAACTGGCCTGAATGCCACTTCGGTCTGGATACCGGAAAATTTCATGCCTGTCAGCATTGGCAGAAATAGGGAATGATAATAGAGGCGGCGCATGGGCCAATGACACTTGCTGGGGATAACAAAGGTAAGTCATGAACAATCTTCAGTCTGAGTACTGGAAATAACTTCTAGCTTATCACTTGGGATACCGAGAATGTTTTATGCTTACATGCGTATGTTTGAATTTTTCAATGGCGTAATGCTCCATAAAAATGGAAATGCTACGCGATTTGGAAGGATGCAATGCAATATGATTCTACATGCAGGGATGCGAAATGCTGGGTAGAATGTCAAGCTGAGGCAAAGGGATCTACTGGGGAAATGATCACCATCTTCTGGACCCTGGCAAGGCTGTTGGAGATGCACAGCGCAAAGAACTCTATGGGGAGATGTCTAGCCATGCGGTGTTCTGGCCATACCGAGACTCTGATCGGGGAAAGAATGGCATTGGAAGCCTGCTGCTGAGGAAAGCTACAATGGTTCTGGCAACCACGATTTGCGAGAGATGACTCAGCAGGGGGAGCAAACACTGATACGGTACCGAGGTTCTGCTTCAAGGAAAGAAACCATGGATCTGGCATTGGGATTATCGATCTGGCATCGAACTCTAAGGAGCAGCCACTTCTGCTGGGAAGATAAAGTCTGGCACTGTCAACCCCGTTGGGGATATGTAGTCTGGTACTATCAACTCTACTGGGGAGTGTATGTCCTGAAACAACCGCTTGGGGAAGTACAGTGGTGAGAAACTGCTGGGGATTGAAGAATCCAACGCTCTGATCAGCTCTGCAGGGATAAGACACCGAATTTGTCTGTTGGTGACTTCACTGGGGAAGATATTCACGATCATCTGCAGGGAATTTTAAGGAAATGCCCCGAGGGTATCTGTTCTGAATAGACGATCCAAAGCACTTAAATTTACGGCAATTTTAAATGTTTATTAAGCATGTACCTGTAAAGCCCTTATGTGTCATGATGCAATGTTTATCAAAAATTCGGACGTCATTTTTGCAAACAAAATAGTAAAATGAAAATGAAAACAGAGATATACTGAATAACATGATTTTATTGATTGAATGGCCTCTGAATAGGCATTTACATTAAGAAGCAATCCCTGGAAAGAGGTAATCGCACAATAGATAAAAACAGAAATTAATCTAATGGCAATGTGAAATGGATTTCTATTGGGTTCCAATTCTGCTATGACTTGCCCGTCTTCAAGATCCTCCAGATGATCAGCTTTCTGAAAGAGTGATTGGACTGTTTCCTATCCTTCAAAAATTTCCAGTCATTGGCACGAGATGAGATTCAGAACGACTCAGAACGCAGTCATTCGCTTAATCCCTAACTTTTGCCTGGATCGCCCTTTTCGGGTTTTCGATCCACCGGGATACCCATTTTTGCCTAAGTTGCCTTTTCAGGTTTTCAACTTACCGGGTGTACAATCTTTTTTTATTTTTGTCCCTAATTTTTGCCCGAACCCTTTCATTTTCTTGGTTCGCCGGGACGCCCATTTTTGCCTGGACTACTCTTTTTTACTGTCCAGCGGGTCTATTTTATGCGAAGTATTTTTTAACTGCGTCTGAGTTCACAGGGGAAGTGAAGTTTTCACCATCCATAGTTGCAAGCATTAAAGCCCCACCATCAAAAACCTTGGTGACAATATACGGTCCATCATAGTTAGGAGTCCACTTGCCCCTGTGATCTGTCTAAGGAGGAAGGATCCTTTTCAACACTAAATCTCCGACTTGGAAATAACGAGGACGCACCTTCTGATCAAAAGCTCTCTTCATCCGACTCTGATACAACTGCCCATGACAAATGGCTGCCATTCGCTTCTCTTCGATAAGACTCAACTCATTGAACCTTGTCCGAATCCATTCAGCTTCATCTAACTTGACATCCAACAAGACTCTTAGGGAAGGAATCTCCACTTCAACAGGTAGGACTGCTTCCATACCATACACAAGGGAGTAAGGGGTTGCCCCGGTCGATGTACGTACTGAAGTACGGTACCCATGCAAGGCGAAAGGTAGCATCTCATGCCAATCTCTGTACGTGACGACCATCTTCTGCACAATCTTCTTTATGTTCTTATTTGCCGCCTCAACAGCGCCATTCATCTTAGGGCGGTAAGGGGAAGAGTTGTGATGCTGAATGTTGAAGTTCTGACACAACTCCTTCATCATTTTGTTGTTGAGATTGGAACCATTATCAGTAATGACTCTTTCGGGAATCCCATAGCGACAAATGATTTCTTTCTTGATGAAACGGGCAACCACATGTCTGGTGACATTCGTGAACGACGCTGCCTCGACCCACTTGGTGAAATAGTCGATGGCAACAAGGATGAAGCGATGCCCATTGGAAGCAGTCGGCTCAATCTTTCCAATCATGTCAATGCCCCACATGGCAAACGGCCACGGCGAAGACATCACATTCAGAGGATTTGGCGGTACATGCATCTTATCAGCATAAATTTGGCATTTATGACACTTCCGAGCATACTTGAAACAATCTGATTCCATGGTCATCCAATAATAACCCGCTCTCAACAATTTCTTAGCCATTGCATGTCCGCCGGCATGAGTACCGAAGGAACCTTCATGAACTTCCTGCATTAACATGTCCGCCTCGTGTCTGTCCACGCATCTGAGCAAAACCATGTCGAAGTTCCTCTTATACAGCACATCATCTTTGTTCAAGAAGAAACTGCCTGCCAATCTTCTCAAAGTCTTTCTGTCATTGTTGGATGCCCCTGCAGGGTACTCTTGATTCTTCAGAAAGCACTTGATATCGTGATACCAGGGCTTGTCATCGACTACCAGTTCAGCAGCAAACACATACGCGACCCTGTCAAGGCGCATCACATTGATCCTGGGAGCATGGTTCCAACGAATTACCTTGATCATGGAGGATAGAGTAGCAAGTGCGTCTGCCATCTGGTTCTCATCACGAGGTATATGATACAATTTTACTGTTGTGAAGAAAGTCAACAGTCTTCTCGTGTAATCTCTGTAGGGGACCAGAGTGGGCTGGAGAGTATTCCAATCACCATTCACTTGATTGATCACCAGCGCTGAATCTCCGAAGATGTCCAGAGTCTTGATTCTCAGATCAATGGCTTGCTCAATACCCAAGATACAGGCCTCGTACTCAGCTTCATTATTTGTGCACTCAAAAGTCAAACGAGCGGTGAAAGGCATGTGGGCACCCTTCGGAGTAGTAATGACAGCGCCAATTCCACTTCCTCTAGCATTGACAGCCCCATCAAACAACAAAGTCCACTTTTCGTTTGGATCAGGTCCCTCCTCAACAACTGGCTCTTCACAGTCTTTCATCTTGAGGAACATGATGTCTTCATCAGGGAATTCAAACTTCATTGGCTCATAATCATCAATCGGTTGCTCGGCAAGGTAGTCTGACAGAATACTCCCTTTGATGGCCTTCTGTGACGTGTACTGAATATCATACTCTGTTAAAATCATTTGCCAACGAGCGACCCTTCCGGTGAGAGCTGGCTTCTCGAATATGTATTTCACTGGATCCATCTTAGAAATCAACAAGGTAGTATGGTTCAACATATACTGCCTCAGTCGGCGAGCAGCCCAGGCCAAAGCACAGCAAGTTTTCTCAGGCTGCGAATATTTGATTTCACAGTCGGTAAACTTTTTGCTAAGGTAGTATATGGCATGCTCTTTTCGACCAGACTCGTCATGCTGTCCCAATACACACCCCATCGAGTTCTCGGTCACTGATAGGTACATTATCAGAGGTCTCCCAGGAACTGGAGGTATAAGGATCGGAGGTTTCTGTAGATACTCTTTTATCTTCTCGAAAGCCCTTTGACAATCTTCATTCCACCTGATAGCCTGATCCTTCCTCAGCAATTTGAAAATTGGCTCACACGTGGTTGTTAGGTGAGAGATGAACCTTGCAATGTAGTTCAACCTCCCTAAGAAACTACGGACTTGCTTCTCTGTTCTTGGCTCAGACATTTCCTGTATTGCTTTTACTTTGTCAGGATCCACCTCAATCCCTTTTCCGCTAACAATAAAACCCAGCAATTTTCCCGATCTCACCCCGAAAGTGCACTTATTCGGATTAAGTCTCAGTTTGAATTTCCTCAAACGCTCAAACAGTTTCTGCAAATTCAACAAATGTTCTTCTTCTGTCTGAGATTTGGCAATCATATCGTCCACATAAACCTCGATTTCATGATGAATCATATCATGGAACAGAGTCACCATTGCTCGCTGATATGTTGCTCCGGCATTTTTCAGACCAAACGGCATCACCTTGTAGCAGAAGGTGCCCCATGGGGTTATGAAAGTTGTCTTTTCCATGTCTTCTGGTGCCATCTTGATTTGGTTATAGCCAGAAAAGCCATCCATGAAGGAGAATACCGAGAACTGAGCTGTATTATCCACCAAAACGTCGATGTGAGGTAATGGGAAATCATCTTTAGGGCTAGCTCTGTTCAGATCCCGGTAGTCGACACACATCCGTACCTTTCCGTCCTTCTTAGGTACTGGGACGATGTTTGCAACCCATGGCGGATAATTGGTGACTGCTAGAAACCCTGCATCCAACTGCTTTTGCACTTCTTCCTTTATCTTGACAGCCATCTCTGGTCTTGTTCTTCTGAGCTTCTGCTTGACCGGAGGACAACCTTCTTTGAGAGGCAAGTGGTGCACTACGATGTCTGTGTCCAGCCCAGGCATGTCCTGATAAGACCAGGCGAAGATGTCAACGTATTCTTGCAGCAATTCAATCAGCCCTTTCTTCACATTGTCTTCTAAAGCAGCCCCTATCTTGATTTCTCTCTTGGTGTCCTCGGTGCCGAGATTAATCACTTCAACAGACTCTTGATGCGGTTGAATAACTCTTTCCTCTTGTTTTAATAACCTGGTAAGCTCTTCAGGGAGTTCACAGTCTTCATCACCCTCTTCTTCAGCTTGAAAGATTGGATTTTCAAAGTCGAAACGAGCCATAGCAGAACCGTTATCAATAGGATCCGGTGTTGTGCATCTGCATAAGTGATGGTATGTGCTTATGAGTGTGAACAAGAAGTGGAAACTAAACAAAACATTGCCATTTTTTTGAAAAACTGCAAAAATAGAAAGACAGGGAACGAAATATTTGAATGCAAAAAGACGTCCTTTATTTATGACAAAAAATGCAAGTGTCACATAGATGGGCCCTACAATGAGTCATTACGCCCTGGGCGGAACGTAAGACTTGGATATGCATGAACAAACAAAGAAAATTACTCTTCAAGAAGAGTGACTTGGATAATCTCTTCAGAAGACCAATTGTTGATGACTTCACCCGGGATCTTCGGACGCACCCAATTGTCAATGTCACAATCACTATCCCCCTCTTCTTCGTTGACTGCAGAGACTTGACCATACTGAATGATGCCAGCACTGGAGAAAGTGATCGGCCCCTGAAGTGTTGTAGAAGTCAAAGCTGGTTGATATCCAATCCCGAACTTATCTTCTTTCACTGGTAATTCCAACAGACGCCCCCAACCGGGAGCAACACCTGAATCCACCACGGCCCGTGCCTACTTAAAGGATGAGATAGAGGCACCCGCTTTAACCTCTTCCACAGACTCTTGGACAGACAAATCTTTAACCTGGAGGATACCTTTGTCGAGCAAGGCCTGGATACCCTGCTGTAGCTTCAAACAACCTCCGCCCTGAGTAGCACAATCCAAACAACCTTCCCACAACCGGGAAGACATCGGCCTTCAGCAAGCATCCTTTGATATCCAACAATGGAGTCTTCAACTTCAACACATCCTTAATGGACTTGGCTTCTCCCTCTACCAAATTAACGTTCGCACCACCATGCTGGGGCATGGGATTGTTGACGACATTCGGAGCTGGTGCAAGGTCGATGGCCTTTGAATCTATGAGATCCTGAACTACGTGCTTAAAAGCTTTGCAGTTCTCAATATTGTGGCCAGGTGCCCCAGAGTGGAAACTACACCTAGCGTTGGCGTCGTAACCCACCGGAAGTCTACCAACAGGAGGAGCCAGAGTGCGCAGTTGCACAAGCTGTAGTTGTTGAAGACTAGAAAGCATCTGAGCGTACGACATTGGAAGGGTGTCGAAACGCCGGTCCATCATCCTTTGCCTTTGTTGATAAGCGGGTCTGTTACCCGGTTGTTGCTGCTGTTGATACTGAGCTGGTTGACGTTGTGATTGTTGTTGTTGTAGTGGTGCTGCAGCTGGAATGGTCACAGCCGCAACATACGGTTGCTGATGATAATTCTGAAAATTATTCCTCCGGTTATCCCTGTTATGATAAGAAGATATGGCACTTGCATCCCCTTCTCTCCTCTTCTGTCCCTGAATGAACGGCTTCTTCACCCCTGATGAGGATCCAACTCCATTTTGGCTCTTATAGGTCTTTAGTTAATTCTCCACCCTTTCTCCGGTAGAGACCACATCAGCAAAGTTGGAAGCATTGCACCCCACCAGACGCTCCAGATAAGGTCCAGGCAGCGTATTCATGAACATGTTGGCCATTTCCTTTTCCAACATAGGAGGCTGAACACGGGAAGCTGTATCCCTCCAGCGTTGAGCGTATTCCCTGAAGCACTCATTGCTTTTAAGAGACAGATTCTGAAGTTGAGTTCTGTCCGGAGCCATGTCTGCATTATACTGGTACTGCTTCACGAAAGCCTCCGCCAAATCCCTCTAGCAACGGATGTGGGCTCTGTCCAGCCTCATATACCATTCCAAGGATGCCCCAGCCAGGCTGTCCTGGAAGAAGTACATAAGTAGCTTCTCGTCGTCAGAGTATGCAACCATTTTACGGAAATAGGCTTGCACGTGAGTTTTGGGGCAAGAGCTGCCATTGTATTTGTCAAATATCGGGACCTTGAATTTCGGTGGCACTCGCACACCTGGGACCAGCCCCAAGTCAGCAACATCTACTCCCAGAAGATTCTGTCCTTCCACTGCTTTCAACCTCTCTTCCAATCTTTTAAACATGGGGTCCATGCCAAAGTCTTCCTGAAGCAAAGGGAACTGATCATCCTGACCATCCTGAATGGGTTGTAGACCGGAGGTGACATGTAGGATTGGGATAGGCCCCGGTCCATTGGGTCCATTAGCCTCTCCAGCTGGAGGATCAGCCAACGTCTCCGGTTGAGTAATAGGGGGATCCCTCTGTACCAACAATCTAAGCTCCTGCTGTCCTTGAGCCACCCCTTGAACCAAATCCATGAATTGATTCATGCGAATCTTCATCTCGGCGAGCTCTGCTTGTAGGCTCTCCATTGCTCTCTGTTGATTCCTTCGGGTACCGTATCGATGAATGCCTGAGTCAGCTATCCTGCTAGTGGGACACCAAACAAACTGAGAACACTGTGGCGGTACCTGTTATGCAAGACATGCGGATGACTATGCAAATGCAATGACATGTTTATCAATTCCAAAAGGTATTCTACCTCTTTGATTCCAGTCTCACATTTGATAAACAGCGTAAGAAGAAAACCCCGACTAGAATCAAGAAGAAGATTTAAACCCCCTTGAAAAGGATAAACATGTGTTAAATGATATGAATGCAAATGATGTGATGATGTGAATGCAATGCAGTGGTATGTCAATCAGGATTGCTATATCTGCTTGAACATCTGTCAGGTTGCACTGTCTGGAGAGAAATTAAGAGCACACCAAACAAAGGTCATGGGATGGATCATGTTATCCTTAATATCAACCACCCATTTTGGCGGATTATGGTTTACACCTTATCAACACCCGAGTTTCATTGATATTAAGGATACCTGATCGGATCAACCATGAATCAAGGGTTTGTCGCAAGTCACGAGCATGGAGTTTAGGTTAAGAACCACCCAAAAGGAGTGTACTAAGGTTTAAACCTGCCAAACATGTTCTACAAAAAGGTTCCCATAGTCATAATCCCATCTTTCGAATATTATTAGAGGAACGACTACTCGTATTCCAACAATATTCTCAAGAGAGACTCTTATGAGTGTAGTATCGCGTAACAATCGTATCAAATCTTACATTTGAACGACTTTCGCACTACGTCCTACGAATAGGCCAAGATGGGTTAGGTAAACTAAGGTCCTTGGCTTCTTAGGTCTATATTGGAACAAGTAATGTCTAACCACAACTTACTTATGTGACATTATTGATCTCAACATGACCTCCACCAAGTGAATGGGCTTGCAAGTCAACTCGCTAAGGAATACTCCACACAAGTTGACAGGACTATGCCATTCTCCTATCTTAAGTGCACTCGAGTTCGGGTATAGAACTCATCTCACAAAGATCACCAAGCAGCCAGCCAACAGAAACAGATACAACAATGATATGTACACAATGTAATAAGGTAAAGCAGGTAAATAAATAACTGTACAAAAGCATGAACACCCAATAAACAAACAAACTACAAAAGCTAGGAGGGACTCGCTTAGGGAAGATGGACCAGCAAGAGGTCAACTTCTTAAAGTCCCCAGCAGAGTCGCCAGCTGTCGCAACCTGAAAAATACAGTGTGCGAAAAAACAACCGGCGAAAGAACATGACAGAAGAGTCGCCACCGTGCGTTATTCATCCCAAAGGAGGGAAAGGAAATGCTCGAAGTAAACCTGAAAAAGGAAAGGACAAGACGGGGTCTCGCAACCAAATCTTGGGTTCGGGAGTCGGTTATGCGAAGGGAAGGTATTAGCACCCCTACGCATCCATAGTACTCTACGGGATCCACTTTTGTAGTTTTTGTCTAAAGGGTGTGAGTTTATCTTGTGCTGTTTACCAAAAAATAAAAGGGTTAAATGAAAATGACTCGCGCGGATGTCGCATCCACTGCATACGTATCTCATCTGAATATGAGAATCAGAGTCTTCGTAGCTCGGCTGACTTATGGGTTGGGGATATGTGCTCGCTAAGACATCGCGTCTTATGCCTACGTATCTCATCTGGAATGAGAATCAGAGCAAGCCGTAGTTCGGCTAACTACGGGGTTATGGATTGGGTTTTGGACGAACAACGTTACTACGCAATCTACCGGATGCTCAACCTTTGGAGACTTACTCGCCTGTAGTAGAAGGAGTAAACGTGTTGCTTTGGGTTTTAGGGTTTGGGATGCTCGAGGGCAAAAAGGCAGTCCTTGACGAAGGAACCGCGCTACCTGCAGGGATATGAATACAAAACACAAAACATGTATCTCAAAGTAAAATGCCACCAAGGGGCTCAAACATTGCCTCCTATCGAGGTCTTCCAGCTAAGAAAGCGATAAAGTATGAGAAAGGGAAAAAATTACCACACGGATAAAGATCCGAAGCTATAGCAGTTAAAGGGGCAAGAAACCCTGAAATGTCTCCAGTTGGACCGTCAAAGGAAATCAGTCAACACGAATAATCAGAATAAAACTCCAGGGGGTATCCCACAAATAAAGTGGGAAACCACGCGAGTGTCTCTGCGAAAGCCATGTGAGCCCTCATAAAACTCGACAAAGGGTTAGAGTAGTAGGATGAAATCAAGAGAAAACAATGCCATGGAAACACAAGACAGGTTAGAATAAACAAAATAGGGTAACCCAGAGTTGCCCCTAAATCAAAATGTAACCACATGAATAATTCCATCAAAATTCACAAAAGGCTCACAAAAAGGTATCAAATTCACCCATAATACCTCATACATTTAGAGCATTCAAATAAAAGGCATAAAGATGATGGATATAGGGCAAACCTGATTGGAGAGCCTGATTGAGTTGCGCCCGTGAGGTTTACAAGTTGAGTTCCTTTCAGGGTTTGGAGGTTGCTCTGAACTCTGTTGGCTTTTCTCTCACTATCTTTTCCTCAGGGTTTTGCTTCTCTTCCTTCTTTCTCCAGTGAATCTCCCAGTGTAACTCCAAGTGTGTTTTCCTCTACTGAAACTTCAGTATTTATAGACTGATTTTCGTGGGTAATGGGCTCAAATGAGGGAGACCCAAGTCCAAAATAATTTGTTATATTTTATTTATTTATTTTATTTATTTATTTAATTAATTAATTAATTAATTAAATTATTTATTTATTTATTTATTCGTTTTTTTTTTTTCGTTTTTTTTTTTTTTTCAGGAAAAATGAAGGGTAAATTTTGGGGTATTACACTATCAAAGCTAGAACAACGTAGAATTCATCCCACTTCTCATCTTTCACAAACTTCCATGCTTTACCTTTTAAGAACTTCCTTCAAAACCTCTTGAAGATCCGTTTTGTGTCCCAATTGGACACTACTTCTTGAATATCAAGACCTAAGGCTTGGGCTATCTTTTTCGGATTAGCATCTTCTTCAAGTTTGGGAAAAGGATTGTGATCCTTAAGGGTTCGGCCCAAAAGCTTGTAAAATTCTTCCAGGGTCTAAGCTATCTGGAAGTCAGAGAAAGTGAAACATCTGAGAGGTGCATCATAGTATTAAGCCAAGGTAATGGTAGCCCCCAAATCCACTTTTTCAATTAGCACGATCAAGATATCTCCATGGGCATCCATGAAGTCAATACGCTTGAGTGGTGTTATCTTGGAGTTCAACTCTTTTAAGTTGTTTATCTGAGGCTCTTTGTATTTGAAAAAGAAGGTGCTTCTTCCGGATGGATTCATTTTGAATGCTTTGAAGATGCTTAGATTCCTGAAATAAACACATATACTAAAAGCTTTGTTCTTTATGACGTATGTATGAATGCATGAATGTATGAATATATTGTCAATTTTTAATTTTTTTCCAGGTATAGGGTCCCATAAGTCCTGGGTACAGATGAATTATAAATTTGATTTCTTTCGTCACATAGGGTTCTCACCATGAATGATATATGGTTTACAAAGGTTCCCTGAGTCATCAATCCACCAAGAATGATTGTCGTTTGTCATACCCTAAAAAATACCCTCCTTTTTTTCCTTTTGCATATTTCATTTGCATACATCAAATCATATCATGCATGACCATTGTATTTGGTCATGGAATCACAAGCATGGCCATATTGTGGTTTGTATCTTAACATTAGGGTTTCATATTGTTTTGCTTGACAACTAATCCTAACTTCACAAGAGATGGTACTTGGTTGTTCTTGTTACTCTTGTAGGTAATCATACTCCAAATCAAGGCAAGCCAAAGGCCTTTTGATCAAGTAAAATGCGAGCTTTCTTCATTGTGATTCAAAGGTTGTTCATGTGTTCATTTCCATGCCACATCACTCAAACTTCAAGTTATTCTTAAGATAACTCAAGCCCTAATCAAGTTTTCATCAAGGGATGCTTGTTCCATCATCATTGTGGCTTTAAATGCAAGAAAACATCAACTTTGCACAAAAGGGTACAAGTTGGTTTGACCTAATTTGCAAGTATGCCATGCCTTTGGTCCAAACTCCATAACTTCTTCAATTTTTATTCAATTTCCAATATTATTTGAGACAAATGTTCCTTTTGAGATCCTCTATAAATTTTATTCAAGGGTAAAACATCAATTCATTCATTAAAGACCTCATTTGTGCAAAGGACCAAGTGGCCAAAATGGGCCAAAACCTTGTTATAACCCCTACGTTCCACCATTGCCATTTTCAGCTCAAGCACTCTTTTGATCTCATTCTTTTTGCATCTCGTTAAGCTTATGTCGAAAAAAAATTGGCCCAATTTTGGATCAAAATTCACGAGGGAATCAAAAGTTATGGTGTCACCAACTTGGAACCTCAAAATGACCAAACATGCCTCAAGCTGTTTGACCAATTGCCCAGCTCAAATTTCAGGTCACGACCCCAACTTCCCAAGCATGTAAGTTTCACCTCAAAACTCCTTTGGACTTAGTTCTTTTTGCATCATGTTCTACTCCATGAAGTGATCATTTGGCTCAAATAAAATTGGAAAATGCATGAGTGGATTGGAATTGGCATAAGCATGAACATGGTGATCTAAACTTTGTTTTGCCTTGTGACCTATAATGTGGAAACATGCCAAAATCAACTTGGGACCACTTCTTACATGCACAAACATGTTTCCCATGACAAAACACATATTAACATAACACAAAATGACTTACAAAGCTCCAAAATCACGAGCTTGGTGCCAAATTTTCATACGGTTTGGATCTGGAAATTCTTGTCTCGATTCACACGAATTCAGATCCATTTCATACGTATTTGAATCCTAACACTTTCCCTATAAATAGAGAAAGGTATTGCATTCATTTCCAAGCTTCAAGAGCCAAGAAATCCCTGCCTCACTGAAACTCGAAAGCACAAAAAAAGTCACTCATTTCTTCGATTCAAGTCCTTTTGCTTCCAAATTTCTGCCAAAATCATTCATAGACATCATCTAAAGTTGTCTGAAGCATTGTCATGGTATGAAACTACCTGCAACCTTGCTTCCCGTTTCACCATTTTTTACCTCGAGCTTCAATTTGGACAAGGTAGTTACGAGTAAAATTTCACTTCAAACAAGTTACCATTCTCTTTGTATGGTTCCACTAATTGAAAGCCCTCATCTACCTTTGATTTATCTTTTGATTTGGTCATTTTATTTTATTTTGAAGAACTAAGGATCTTCACGAGTTTGAGCAAATTATCCTTATTCAGAGCAAATCAATTGCTCTGATGTAGGGAGACATGAATGACGAGATGCTTAGCAATCCATGCTAGATTCATGTTAAAAACAAGAGTTCATGAATTTGCAAAATCAAAATCCGGAGGTTGAAGATGAACTTTTTCACGCGCTTCAAAGGGAATTTTAAACTTCCTGGCCAATCATTCGTTGACACGCGCCAAATTCGTTGCATTTGAATTATTTCCTTTTTTTCTTTTTAATTCATTTAATTTCCTTTTCTTTCAAAAATCATTTTAAATAGCTCTATTATATTTTTTAACTTCAATTTCTTTTCATAATTTCATAAAAATATTTTCTATCACATATAACTTTTTTATAATTTTAAAAATCATTTTTGCATTTAATTCATATTTTCACTTAATTTTCATTTAAAATTTTTATTTTAATCATTTTAAAACATTTTTCATCCCAACTTTTGAGGTCAAGTCACTTGTAATTTTGTTGACCTTCTCCATTTTTCTTGGACTTTTATTTTGTGTTTTGACACCTCTTTGACATTTTCTCTTTTATTTTCTTTATTTAATCATTATTAATTCATTTTTAATCATTTTTTTATTTCTTGTTGATCATTTGATGTTTTGAATTAAGTTGATTGCTTGGTTGATGAGTTCTTCCATATATCAAATAATTGATAGATGGACTTGAGGTTGAATCAACATTCTCTGATTCAAAAATGGTGACAGATGATCATGAATCATCTTCAATACTTTTGCATTAGTGATAGGTTATCCCTCGATGTGCCATATTTTGAGTCCTTTGATTTATGGATAGAATGATCCCTATGTGATTGCCTTAGCTCTCCTCTTCACCCTTTCTACCTTCATCTTTGCTTTTGCTTTAATCACTGTATGGCATGTTGTTGGAGATTAACTTTGTGTTAATTCTCTAACATGTCTGATACATACATTGTTATTGACCGACCTCAGATAGATATGGCTTCTACATAAGCCTACTTATGATTGCTTAACATATGACTAAATTATCCCGACACAATCAATTAATCACAAACTCCTAACATTACTTTATGCTCTTTACATTATTGTCATTTAATTCAAGTCATTTAATTTATGTCATTTACTTTTATGCCATTTATTGAATGCATTTTAATTTCATGTCTCATTAATCATCATCTCACTTCATAATCTATTCATCTTGCTATATTCATATGTTGCTTCTTATCTTGTTTGATTGATCTGCTTGTTAATCTTAAAGAATCAAAACATGATAAAAAGGACTTTGACTTTATGTTAAACCTATGCTTGACTTGGAGTGTTGATGACCTCTTGGAATATGGACTTTGAACTTAGGTTTTAGCCCCTTTGCTTGACTTAGAGTGACCTTAGATCCATGGACCTTACGGACACTTTGACTTGTTTTGCTCCTGCTGAACTTTTGAGCTTATGGTTTTACTCATCTGCTTTATGCTTATGTTTATTGCATCCATCTGCTTAGGCTTAGCACACATTCACGCACATATGGCTTTCTCTTGGGCTACCTAACAATGAGACATAAGACAGTACACTTTGCACCCACATGGCTTTCTCTTGGGCAACCTAACAATGAGACCTTAGGCTAGTCTTTGTATGATTATGCATTATGTGTTTCATTCATCTCATCCCCTCTGATTTAGCTTGATCAAATTCCATTTGATCAACTAGATCCTATAACCTTGCACATATTCCTTTTGTCTTTGTCAAGTAATCATAAGTCTCTTGGTCACTTGATATGAGTTGTCTCTGTCACTTTAGAGCTTCAGCCTCTCAACAAGTACAAGACTCCTAATGGACTACATATCTCCTCAACAAATCACAATCATCTGACCTAACCCCACAAGCATCTTTGGGGACCTGCTTCAACAACTTGTCAGTCATTGACTAGGCTTGCATGCCATGAGCCTTACGCAATAGGAAATGATGAAATGAGATCTTCCCTACCATTTTCTAGAGTACCTATATGCACAGGATGTAGACCCTAGTTGCTTAGAGTATTCTTTTATATGCATAGACTTTAGTGCAATTCTAGTCAATTCACTATCATGCCTGCAACTTACCATGTGGCTCTTTTATCTTCTCTCTTGGTTTAAACACCATTGTAATCACTTTTCTTAGGGACACACGTCTTATGGTTAACCCCCTATCCTTTCTTAGGGATACACCTCTTATGGTTAACCCTCTATCCTTTTCTTTGGGACACACCTCTATGGTTAACCCCCATATATTGGTTTGAACACAATTGTGATCACCTTTCTTAGGGACACACCTCTTATGGTTAACCCTATATCCTTTTATTTGGGACAAGCCTTTATGGTTAACCCTCATCTATTGGTTTAAATACCATTATAATCACCGTTTTTAGGGACATGCCTTTATGGTTAACCCCATATCCTCTTTTGGTTTAAACATCATCCTCTTACCATATGAGACCTAGTGCTTTAGTAAGACCCTTGTCATATTAGTCCTCGTGCTTTGACAAGTTTCCTATTTTTCCTCCTTACCATTATAGACCCAGTGCTTTGGTAAGACCCTTGTCATGTTAGTCCCTGTCCTTTGATAGACTTCTGATTTTCTTACTTACCATATCAGTCTCAGTGCTTTGGTAAGCCTTTTCTTTCTGGTTTAAACACCACCCCCAATCATATCTTTTTCTCAATCTTTGTCGTCCGAACTACGGAGCTCTAACTTCCTTGCTGCACTATAAGGATACATAGGCATGAGGATATGAATCCTTGGTGAGCATGTTCTTTTGTTTTCTTTGTCTTCTCTGGTTCACGAACTACGAGGATTTGACTTTCTCATTGCACCATGATAATACATAGGCATGAGGGCCACAATCCTCCTCGAGCACTCTTTTTTTAATCCATTTTCTATTTTTGCAGGTACATGAAGATAGCAACACCCATTCAAGCAAGATCATTCAAAACGGTTCCCATGGAGTACCATGGATGTGAGGGGTGCTAATACCTTCCCCTTGCATAACTGACTTCCTTACTCGTTTATTTGTTTCCCTTAGGGTTTATCTATATTTTCCCTTCACTCTTTTGGTATAAATAAATTTTGGTGGAGACTCTATTGTACCTTCGAGTGTGCGATGCATTTGATGCGTATAACATTTGTCAGCTAGCTTTAGTTGGCGACTCTGCTGGGGAATAGACTGCAACCTAGTTGCTAGAGAAAGTTGAGCCTAGTTTTGCTTGTTCCTTGTTTTCTTGGGTGTTTACTTTTTGTTTGACTGCTTTTAGCTTTTATGTTGTTTATTGCATTTATCTTTATTGCTTAAGATTTTCATTTTTGCTAACCATGTTCTAGATATTGTTGTAGTACTTTTTGTGGGTTGGGGTTGATGTTCCATGAGAGAAGCTCTATACCCAAGCTCGAGCATAAACACAGGATAATATCGTGACTATAGTCGTAGAAACCTACTTGGAGTTAGTCCTCGTTTATGGTTGCCATAAGACGTCACACCTGGAGTAGATCCTTTTGAGAGCATCATTGTCTAACGAGTCATTAGTTTCAGGCAATGGTTTCTCAATATGGATCCACGACTCTATGGGCCTTTTTAGGGTTACCTTTGAAGACTAGTTCACACATGTGACTGGGATATTGGGTTCTTTTGCAGGAAACCAAGACCCAACATACCTTTATTCTCGTGTAACATCATACTTTTGAACCTGTGCAGAGTAGTATTACCGTTTATCTAGAACATGTGGCACTTGTGAACCCATGATGCTTGCATTATCATTACATCATCTTTAAATTAATTTTTAGCATGTGCATTTTCAGGAGACCATCAATTTCTCACTTGAGGTAGTTCATTCAGTTATGGAGAAGTCTAACCGAAGGAATGCATATCGGTACAAACTTAGAGAGTCCAAGTTTGATGAGCTTAAGAAGCTTGGTCCCCTGTTGGTTGGGAAGCAGAAAGATGTATTTAAGAGGGCTTATGGTAATCTATTGGGTGTTCTGGTGACCAAGGTAGATCCAGGTTTTATCCTTACTTTTGCCCTATTCTATGATCCCACGATGCATTATTTCACGTTCCAGGATTTTCTTCTAGCTCTTACTCTAGAGGAGTTTGCTCATATTGTACATATCCTAGTTAGAGATCAGATTCCTTACATGGGTGTTTTTGTATTTCTAAAAATTAGTTTGGTGGCTCAAGCTCTTCATCTTGAGAAGAATCTGGTTGAGTCTAATCTTCGTATAAAGGGAAACGTCAGAGGTTTTACTTCGAAAATTCTTTTTGAGAAGGCCACTTTGTTTGCTAGTATTGGAAGTTAGGATGCCTTCTATGATATTTTCTCTCTCCTTATTTAAGGGTTGGTACTCTTTCCAAATATCGAAGGGTTCGTTGACAAAATCGTTGTTACTATTTTCATCTCCATAAATGTGGTGCCTACTCTCTTAGTCGATGTTTTCTTTTCTTTCCATTGGAGAAGCCAGAAAAGAGGTGGGACAATTATTTGTTGCATTCCTTTGCTTTACAAGTGGATTTTGACTCACTTGTCGAGAAAAGGACCTTTTGCAGATAACGTTGGAGCTTTGAAGTGGTCTCATAGATTGATGTCTTTGGATGCTAAGGATGTTGTTTGGTATTATCGTGACTATGATGGGGTGGAGCCTATTTACAGTTGTGGAGATTTCTAGAATGTTTCTCTTGTTATAGCCAAAGATGGAGTCAACAATTTCAACCTTGTTCTTTCACTTCGTCGGTTGGATTACCAGTTGAAGGAAGAGCCCGAAGCCAAGCTGTTAGAGGTGTTTCTTGTAGCTGAAGGGGTTGAGGATGCAGATATGATGAAGAAGATATTTCATGCTTGGGGAAAGGTTCACCGTATAGGGAAAAAGGAATTAGGAAAACAAAACTGCACCGTCGTAGAGTCATATGTAGAGTGGGTAAAATCCAGAGCTAAGAGTATCAAACTCACATATCCATGGGAACCTTCCATGAGTTTTAAGGAACCCAAAACTTTTTTTGTTGTTATTCCTCAGAAGAACATTCTTAAGAAAACTATCAAGAGCTTAGAGATATAGAATGTTGATCTCCGTTCTAATCTTGGCAGGCTTACAAGAGAGAAGAAAGACTTGGAGCTTAACCTCAACCAAAAGATAACAATGAAATCACAAGCGGGAGAGGAAGACCAAGAGGAACAGTTCAAGAGGAGGAAGCTAGGTGACACTTTAAAGGGGGTTATTGATTGTTTGTTCATCAAGAAGAAACCTCTCACTGACACCCAATATCAAGCCTACAAAAGGGAGATCAACTACCAAGACTAGCTTAAGAATTTTCGCGAACAACTGGAGGGTTGTAAGAAGGAGTTGAAGGAAGAAAAGAGATGTACGAAGAAGTTATAGGTTTATTTATCCTAGAGCCAGATAGAGCTTGACCAGCGGTTTGAGGAGATTCGAGAGTTGAAGGGTCAAGCACACCAAAGCTGAGAAGAGAATGATCAACTTCAACAAGAGGCCACACATTAGGAAAGGAACAGTCGTCACCTACAGGTTCTTTTAGATCAGAACGAGGTTGTGTTGCAAAAGTTGTTGGAAGAATCTAGTCGTATCCCATAACTCACTTCCTCCAGTTTTATCTTTTGCTTTGTATTTGGATAGAAGGCCAACTTCTTGTAGCTCATTGAGCATACTCGTGAGTTATATTAACTGGCTTTTTTTATCCGTTTGAATGGAAAAAATCCACAGCTCTATTTGTGTTATTTCTTGCAATTAAATGACTATTTTATGCTATTTGACAACTGATGGTTCCATTGAAAATAAAAAATTTGCATACATCTCATTCATTCATACATTTTTATCCAGAAAACCAAAAACACAAAATGCTTATATCCGTCTTCCTCCTCTTTAGAAAGACAATGACTCACCGGTGCTTCACCAGAGCCAACAAAAAGAGAATTATGTCTGATTTTGAATAAGAGAATGCTGCAACATGGGAGGCTCTAGCTCAACTCCAAGGATAGATGGTACCATTATGTAACATCTGCAGGCTCAAAGGGGCAACATTGTTGTTGTCAATCAAATTGATGTTGTTATGATGACTTATGTTGCTAACACAACTCTTGTTGTGATGGATCCTTTTGACCCGGTTGTTCAACCTACTACTTCTAGCCAACCTCTGTCTCAATACGCTTTTAGTAGGTTTTATGTTGCCTACCCATGGGGGATGCCTCACAATTATAAGCCTCGGTTTGCTACTGGAAATTTGTTCATGTCGTATCAGTCCTTTGTTGATGCTTCTTCCAATGTGAATCATGTTGCTTTCCCGTGGGGGATGTATAACCCTTACTCTGCTCAAGGGGTTGAGACTGAATAGATTCATCCACCTGCTGTGAATGATGACAGTGTTGAATATCAAGATCCCGAGTATATGGGCCCTCATCTCAATTTCCATATCCCGTCTCATCCTGTTCAACCAAACTCTTATGCTTCTGCTGTTGTGGTTCCACCATTTCTGAATAATGTTGCACTCCATTATGCTTATTCTGGGGAACCTCTTGCTCCAAATGTGCAACCTGGTGGATATATTTCTCAAGAGGGCATTACAGCTACCTAGACTTTGAACTCGGCTATGATGTATCAGATCTTTCCATAATTTATGCTGCCACAGATGCCTGCTCAGAATGTTATTTAGCTTCCCCCTAGGGTTTCTACTCAAAGGGTACCTGGGATCAATCAACCCAGGCCTGCTGAATATCAACTCTTAGAGGATAGGATTTGTGCCATAGAAGGTTTCTCCGCTCTCGGTTTAAATGCAAGAGAACTATGTTTGGTACCCAACATTGTGCTTCCTCAAAAGTTCAAATTGCCTGATCTACCCAAATACAAAGGCTTAAATTGTCTGCGCAGTCACATTACCATGTACTGTAGGAATATGGCTTCCTACATTGATAATGATGAGTTGTTAATCCATTGCTTCCAAGATAGCTTGTTTGGGGAATTTTTGGATTGGTATATGAATTTGGAGTCAGGGAAGATAAAGACCTGGAAGGATCTATAGGATGCCTTTCTGAATCAGTACAACGGTCAAAACTCGGTACAACGGTCTAATGAAACATTTAAAGAGTGTGCACAGAGATGGCGTGAAATGGCCTCGAGGGTTAGACCTAACTTGACAGATACCGAGTTAGTGGACATTTTCATGGGAACACTCCAAAGTTTATACTAAGAAAAGATGGTTGGGAGTTCATCTTCCAACTTTGTTGATATAGTTATAATCGGGGAGAGGATTGAAAGTGGTCTTAAAACAGGGAAGATTACAGGTGGTGGTAACGAACAGTCTACAACTAGGAGACCTTCTGGTGGGTATACAAAGAAGAAAGAAGGAGAGACAAATGATGTGATAGCCAGTGTTCCATAATATCATGCTCACATGTCTCTCATGCCATATCTACCTTATCCATACGTGGCGGCAACCCAATTCCAACAACCATTTCAGTATCAACCCCAACTTCAACATCCTCCTCGGGCTCAAGAACAACAACAATAGCCTTAGGGATAAGCCCCTCAAAGGCAAAACACAAACAACATGGGTCCTAATTAGAATCTTCGTGGGAATCAGGGGCATACTCAAAATCAGAACCAGAATCATAATTGGAATCAGAGGTGTCCTCGATATACCATAATTCGGGTACCATACTCTGAGTTATTCCCTTATCTTGTGCATGTGGGATCAATTGTTCCTAAGGCGATTCCACCAGTAGTATATTTGTTTGGTCCAATCCACAAGCCCAATGTATCATGTGCATTCCATGCAAGTTATATTGGGCATACAGACGAGGATAGTTGTGTGTTTAAAAATAAAGTACATGAGCTCATTAATGAGAATATCTTGGCCTTTACCAAAGAAAAGTCGAATGTGAAGGCTAATGTCTGCCTAATTATGATAATCAAATAGTGAATGCAATTCTAGAAGAAGATAATATAGAGGTGGTCAGTTTGATATATGATGTGAGGTCTCTATGATCAAATATCTCAGAAATTATGCAAAAGCACGGTGTGTTGGCAGGTGTGCATAATAATTGTGAGGTATGCAAGATGGAGTCGGGCAGATGTGAAAAACTTAAGGACTGTGTCCAAGAGTTGATGAATCAAAGTGTCTTGCAGTTTTCAATGGATGGAACCTTGGGGGAAGTTTTTTTTATCGAGCCAATTGAGATTGTTTATCATAAGAAATAGATATAAGCTTCGATAAATAAAGTACAACCCATTGTCTTTCATGTTCCCTCACATTTTCCTTATCAGAATTCTAAGGTTGTGCCTGAAAGTACAATGCGACTGTTTCAGTTGGTGGTGAAGAAATTTAGTTTTCTAATGTAGAGATTGTCATTATATCAGGTCCAGGGAGAATGATCCGAAGATGTCACGTGTTTGCACCAAAATATACTTCTAAAGTTGTTCCCACACCATTAATAGTTCCTACTCGTCCTCCTCATGCAGGGGAATCTATTTGTGTTCCCACTACTCCAGTTGGGGCACCTATTTCTTCTATGGCCAAAGGTACTTCTGGTAATTCAGTAGAAGCAACAACTTTGATGGAGAAGGAAGTGATTAATGAGAAAGAGCGGGCTGAAAAGATCATTACTGCGGAAGAAGGGCAGGAATTCTTGAAACTGTTTAAAAGAAGTGATTTCAAGATTGTCGACTAGTTGGGTCAAACTCCATCAAAGATCTCAACCTTATCACTATAGCTCAGTTTAGAAGCTCACCAAAAGGCTCTTTTGATATTTCTCAACATGGCCCATGTGATGCAGGATATCACGGTAGACCAGTTTGATGATGTGGTGGCCAATATAACAGCAAGTAGGTATTTGGGCTTCAACGAAGAAGAGTTAACTGCTGAAGGACATTATCACAACCAAGCTCTGCACATTTTTCTGACTTGTGCAGACACTCTAGTTTCTAGGGTCCTAGTTGACATGGGCTCTTCTCTTAATGCATTTCCTAAAAGCATATTAAGTCAATTATAATTTAAGGGACCGGAATGAGAGCAAGTGCTTTGATTGTACGCACTTTCTGTGGATCTCAGCGGGAGGTCATTGGGGAATTAGATTTGAAAATTTGTGTGGGACCTCACTAGTTTATCATCACTTTCCAAGTCATGGATATCCATCTTGCCTATAGTTTCCTATTAGGGAGGCCATGAGTCCATGCAGTCGGCACCATAACTTCTACTCTGCATCAGAAGTTAAAATTCATATTTGAAGATAAGCTTGTCATAGTCTGTGGCAAAGAGGATTCTATAATTAGTGATGTGTCTTCCTTTTGATATGTTGAAACTAGAGAGGGAATAGTTGAAGTTCCTTTCCAAGGTTTGGATTTTGAATAAGTAAGCTCCACCCCTGTCAATCAGAGCCCATGAGTAGAGATGGTGCTATCATCACCTAAAAGTGCTAAGTAGACTCTTAAGAATGGTCCTCTTTAGGGTTGGGGCCAACATAAACCCTAGTTGAGGAACCATGTTTGATGTTTTTGATGAAAAGCCCTACCTCGCATAATAAACTTAAAGAAAACAAGACATATTTTTGATATTTTGATTAGTGGTTAGATAAGCAATGAACATATAAACACAAAGATAAAACACCAATAAAAATATGCTTGATGATCTTTGCAAAAGGCAAGTCCAAAGATGAGGGGGAGAGGACAAAGATCTGATCTTATTTGTATGCAAGGATGCAACTGATATGTGGGATCTTAGAGTTTAAAATTAGGGTATGCCACATATCCAGCATTTTTTCCTTTGCAGAAAATCTATCTTACCCAACGAAATATTCTAGTCAATCACCAGCAGGCCAAACCAACAAGTTTATCTGTTACTCCTTACGATACAATCCTTTTATCACGGGCAAATTTTCGGACATTTATGTATTTACTCCTCTTACACCTGAACATTCGAAAAGCTCAACGCATTTCGCACCTTCATATTTA
Organism: Lathyrus oleraceus; assembly: GCF_024323335.1. NCBI lineage: Eukaryota > Viridiplantae > Streptophyta > Magnoliopsida > Fabales > Fabaceae > Lathyrus > Lathyrus oleraceus. The sequence continues at coordinate 524,734,869 of NC_066585.1, read as the reverse complement.
AAATGATTAAATAGGGGCAGTTGTCATACCCCAAAATTTACCCTTCCTTTTTTTATTTTGCATTTTTCATTTGCATACATCAAATCATATCAATCATGATCGTTCCATTTGGTCATGGAATCACAAGCAGGGCCACATTGTGGTTTGTATCTTAACATTAGGGTTTCGTCTTGTTTTGCTTGACAACTAACCCTAACTTCACAAAAGATGGTACTTGGTTATTATTTCTACTCATGTAGGTAATCATGCTCCAAAGCAAGGCAATACAAAGTCCTTTTGATCAAGGAAAATGCAAGTTTGCTTCATTGTGATTCAAAGGTGGTTCATGTGTTTATTTCCATGCCACATCACTCAATCTTCAAGTTATTCTCAAGATCACTCAATCCATAATAAACTTTTCATCAAGGGATGCTTGTTCCATCATCATTGCGACTTGAAATTCAAGAAAACATCAAGTTTGCACAAAGGGGTACAAGTTGGTTTGACCTAATTTGCAAGTATGACATTCCTTTGGTCCAAACAACATATCTTCTTCAATTTTTATCCAATTGCCAAGCTTCTTTGATCCAAAAGTGCCTTTTGGGATCCTCTACAACTTTGATTCAAGGGTCAAACATCAATTAATTCATTAAATACCTAATTTGTGCAAAAGACCAAGTTGCCAAAATGGGTCAAAACCTTGTCATGACCCCTACTTTCCACCATTGCCATTTTTAGCTCAAGCACTCTTTTGATCCCATTGTTTTTGCATCATGTTAAGATTATGTCAAAAATCATTTTTCCTAAGTTTGGATCAAAATTCATGAGGGAATAAAAAGTTATGGTGTCACCAACTTGGGACCTCAAAATGACCAAACATGCCTCAAGCTGCTTGATCAATTGCCTAGCTCAAATTTCAGGTCACGACCCCAACTTCCCAAGCATGTAACTTTCACCTCAAAACTCCTTTGGACTTGGATATTTTTGCATCATGTTCTACTCCATTAAGTGATCAATTAGCTTAAAGAAAATTGGAAAGTGCGCGAGTGGATTAGAGTGGGCCTAAGCATGAACATGGTAACCTAAACTTTATTTTGCCCCGTGATCTATAATATGGAAACATGCCAAAATCAACTTGGGACCACTTCTCACACGTGTAAACTTGTTTCCCATGACCAAACTCATATGACCATAACACAAAATGACTTGTAAAGCTCCAAAATCATGATTTTGGTGCCAAACTTTTACACGGCTTGGATATGATAATTCTTGAGTTGATTCACACGAATTCAGATCAATTTCATATGTATTTGGATCCAAACACTTTCCTTATGAATAGAGGGAGGTATTGTATTCATTTCAAAGCTTCAAGAGCTAAGAAATCCATGCCTCACTGAAACTCGAAAGCACCAAAAAACCAATCACTCATTTCTTCGATTCAAGTCTTTTTGCTTCCAAATTTCTGCCCAGAATCATTCATCGGTATCATCTGAATCTGTTTGAAGCATTGTTCTGGTCTGAAACTACTTGCAACATTGCCTCTCGTTTCACCATTGTTGACCTCGAGCTTCAATTTGGACAAGGTAGTTACGAGTAAAATTACACTTCAAACAAGTTACCATTCTCTTTGTGTGGTTCCATTTATTGAAAGCCTTCATCAACCTTTGATTTATATTTTAATTTGGTCATTTAATTTTACTTTAAAGAACTAGGATTCTTTACGAGTTTGAGCAAATTCTACACGCTCAGAGCAAATCAGTTTCTCTGATGCATGGAGACATGAATGATGAGATGTTTAGCAACGAATCCATGCTAGATTCATGTTTAAAATAAGAGTTCAGGAATTTGAAAAATCAAAATTCGAAGGTTGAAGGTGAAGTTCTTCACACGCTTCAGAGGGGATTTCAAACGTCTTGGCCAATCATCCGTTGACATGCGCCCTAGCCATTGCATTTGAATTATTTTCTTTTTATTTTTAATTCATTTAATTTCCTTTTCTTTCAAAAATCATTTTAAATAGCACCTTTATTTTTTTTAACTCCAATTTTTTTCATAATTTCATAAAAGTATTTTCTATCACATGCAAGTTTTTCATAATTTTAAAAATCATTTTTGCATTTAATTCATATTTTCTTTTATTTTTCATTTAATTTTCATTTAGCATTTTTATTTTAATCATTTAAGAACATTTTTCATCCCAACTTTAGAGGTCAAATCACTTGTAATTTTGTTGACCTTCTCCATTTTTCTTGGACTTTTATTTTGTGTTTTGATACCTCTTTGACATTTTCTCTTTTATTTTCTTTATTTAATCATTATTACTTCATTTTTAATCATTTTTTTATTTATTGTTGATCACTTGATGTTTTGAATTAAGTTGATTGCTTGGTTGATGAGTTCTTTCACATCTCAAATCATTGATAGATGGACTTAAGGTTGAATCAACCTTCTCTGATTCAAAATTGTTGACAGATGATCATGAATCATCTTCAATACTTTGCATCAGTGATAAGTTATCCCTCTATGCGCCATATTTTGAGTTCTTTGATTTGTGGATAGAATGATACCTATATGATTTCCTTATCTCTCGTATTCACCCTTTCTACCTTCATCTCTTCTTTTGCTTTAATCATTGTATGGCATGTTATAGGATATTAACTTTGTGTTAATTCTCTAACATGTCTATTACATACATTGTTATTGACCAGCCTCAGATAGGTATGACTTCTACATAAGCCTACTTACGATTGTTTAACATAACGTTAAATTGTTCAGACACAATCAATTAATCATTAGCTCATAATATTACTTTATGCTTTTTACATTATTGTCATTTAATTCTTGCCATTTAATTCAAGTCATTTAATTTTATGCCATTTATTTAATGCACTTTAATTTCATGTCTCATTAATCATCATCTCACTTCATAATCTATTCATCTTGCCTTATTCATCTATTGCTTCTTATCTTGTTTGATTGATTTGCTTGTTAATCTTAAAGAATTAAAACATGATAAAGGGACTTTGACTTGATCTTAAACCCATGCTTAACTTGGAGTGTTGATGACCTCTTGGACTATGGACTTTGGACTTAGGTTTTAGCCCATTTGCTTGACTTGGAGTGACCTTGGACCCATGGACCTTATGGACACTTTGACTTGCTTTACTCTTGTTGAACTTTTGAGCTTATGGTTTTATTCGTCTGCTTTATGCCTTTATATATTACATTCATATGCTTAGGCTTAGCACACATTCACACACACATGGCTTTCTCTTGGGTTGTCTAACAATGATACATAGGACAATACACTTTGCACCCACATGGATTTCTCTTAGGCTACCTAAAAATGAGACCCTAGGCTAATCTTTGTATGATCATGCATTGTGTGTTCCATTCATCCTTTCCCCTCTGACTTAGCTTGATCAAATTCCATTTTCTCAACTAGATCCTACAACCTTGCACATATCCCCTTTGTCGTTGTCAAGTGACCATAAGTCCCTTAGTCACTTGATAGGTCTTGTCTCTGTCACTTTGGGGCTTCAGCCTCTCAACAAGTACAAGACTCCTAACGGACTACAGATATCCTCAGTATATCACAATCATCTGACCCAACCCCACAAGCATCTTTAGGGATCTGCTTCAACAACTTGTCAGTCATTGATTAGGCTTATATGCCATGAGCCTTAAGTAATAGGAAGTGATGAGAGAGGAGCATCCCTACCCTTGTCTATAGTACCTCTATGCACAGGATGTAGATGTTAGCTACTCAGAGTATTCGTTTTTATTCATAGACTTTAGTGCAATTCCAGTCAATTCACTATCAAGTCTGTAACTTACCTTGTGGATCTTTTATCTCTTCTCTTGGTTTAAACACCATTACAATCACCTTTCTTAGAGACACACCTATTATGGTTAACCCCATTTCCTTTCTTAGGGACACAACTCTTATGGTTAACCCCTTATCCTTTTCTTTGGGACACACCTCTATAGTTAACCCCCACCTTTTGGTTTAAACACCATTGTGATCACCTTTCTCAAGGACACACCTCTTATGGTTAACCCCATATCCTTTTCTTTGAGACACACCTATATGGTTAACCCCCACATCTTGGTTTAAAAACCATTCTAATCACCTTGTTTAGGGACGCACCTTTATGGTTAACCCCTCATCCTCTTTTGGTTTAAACAATATCCTCTTACCATATGATATCCACTAATTTGTTAAGACCCAAGTCATGTTATTCCCCGTGGTTTGACAAGTTTCATGTTTTCCTTCTTACCATGTTAGACCTAGTGCTTTGGTAAGGACCTTGTCATGTTAGTCCTTGTGCTTTGACAGGTTCTTGCTTTCCTTACTTACCATATCAGTCTCAGTGTTTTGGTAAGCCTTTTCTTTCCGGTTTAAACACCACCCCCAATCATTATTTTTCTCAGTCTTTGTCCTCCAAACTATGGAGCTCTAGCTTTCATATTGCACTATAAGGATACGTAGGCATGAGGATGAGAATCCTTGGCGAGCACCTTCTTTTCTTTTCTTTGTCCTCTCTGATTCCACAAACTACGAGGCTCTGACTTTCTCATTGCACCATGAGAATAAGTAGGCATGAGGGCCACAATCCTTCTCGAGCACTCTTTTTCTAACCCATTTTCTGTTTTGCAGGTACATGAAGATAGCAACACCCATTCAAGTCAGAGCACTCAAAAACGGTTCCCATGGAGTACCATGGATGTGAGGGGTGCTAATACCTTTCCTTTTCATAACCGATTTCCTTACCCGTTTCTCTGTTTCCCTTGGGTTTTATTGATATTTTCCCTTCCCTCTTTTGGGATGAATAATTTTCGGTGGCGACTCAGTTGTACCTTCGAGCGTGCGATGTGTTCGATGTGTATACCATTTTTCAGCTAGCTTTATCCCTTACAACAACTTAGTTGTTGGACATCAATTCCTTTAAGGGAATCTATTCTGGGTGAGATTCTCGTATTGACCCAGCGATAACTACTTCACACAGACCCATACTATGCAATCATCGACTTCAGAGTTCTAGACAAGGTTCCCAAAGTCATGGATTCACTAAGAATGTTTGTCGCTTATAGCAAATTACTTATCGGGCATCAATTCCATCAAGGGAATATATTATGGGTGACGTTTTCATATCGACCCCATGAGAACTACATCTCGCAAACCCATACTACACAACCCTCATTCCTAGTTGACCAAAGGTTCAATGTTCTACAAAGGTCCTTAGAGTCACAAATCCTAATGAAAACATTGAAGCTTACCAAAAATTACTTGTCGGGTGATAACACTTTCAAAAGAATCCACTCTAAGTGAGGTTTTCGTGTCGACCCTTACGAGAAATACATCTCAAGGACCCGCACTATGCAACCATCACCTTATCTTATGTTTTTCCTTTAGACTCGTGTATAGAGTATTTCCCATAATGTTTAAAGAAATTGGATTATCCATGTCAAGAGCTCATGGGATCCAAGCAACAAATATAGGATAACAATAAAGCAAAACATAAGACATACACAAAGGTAAAGATAGAAAAAAAACAAATAAACAAAGCTAACAAACATTGCAAATCGATCTGAATTAGGCTTGACTCTCTCTAGCTTGGAGCATGATCCCGAGCAGAGCCGCCAGCTGTCACATCTTAAAAAATACGATCCTTCGCGAAAAGAGTCACTACCTAACATTATTTCTTAGGACAGAAGGAAAGGGAAATATCGATAAAATCCTTTAAAAGGAAAAGAAGATGGTCGTCGCACCCATATTCGGGTTTGGGAGTCGCTTACGCAAGGGTAAGGTGTTATCACCCCTCACGCCCGTTGTACTCAACGGTAACCTTTTAGTTAAACTTGCAATTGAATGTTAGCTATCATTAATTATTTTTTTTCGAATGATCAAAAGTATAAAAAGAAAATAAAAAAGGATCACAAAAATGTTTTTATTAGGGTGCTTGATGAGATTGCGGGTCTCGCTCCTACGTATCCTCAGGTACAATAAGGAACTCAAAGCTTCGTAGTTCGACATAGAAAATTACGATTTAGGGGTTGATCTGTTTTATTGAACAAATGTTTAAATATCATTCTAACGGTGAAACATTGGCTTGTATACTCGTGGGGGAGGCTAAGCACTTGTTTGTATTCTCATTAGAATGGACTAAACAATTTTCTTTTTGAAAAGGTTTTCGATCTCACAGGTCAAGAAATTAATTTTGATTGTGTTTGAGTGTATTTTAGGGTTTGGTGTCATACGGTGAACTGACTTGGGGTATTTTGCTTTTTATCGCAATGTCGCGGATAGCAAGAGTCGCCACCGACTTTTCTTTTATCCAATAAGGAAAGGTGGAAAAGAACAGGAAAGACCTTAATTTAGATTCTTAGGTTCGGGAGGTACATTATACAAAGGGAAGGTATTAGCACCCTTTGTATCCATGGTTATCCATGGGCTCTTAATTGCGGGATCACTTATATTTTTGTCTGAAAAGTGTTGGTGAATTGTTTAAAAATGTTTCGAAAGGAGAGTTTAACTTTGTAATGATTCTCGTATGAATGTATACAAAGTATTTATCTCGTTTGATTTAGAAAAAAACAGTTTAGAAAAATGTAACTTGGTAATGATTCTAGTATGAATGTATACCAAGTGGTGATTTTCTAGGATTTGCGAAGTGTGAGGGGTGGGGAATGTTTTAGGTTATGATCCAGCAATTGAGAGTTATACCTTCCTAAGGTCGTTATGAACGTTTCCTATCCTTATGAGGGTAAAACTGTCCTTACTATTGAGAAGTAAGTAATTTTATCCTTTGGATGTAAAGGGACATCGTAGGGTCATCGCTTGGTCATTGAAGGCAACATTTGTAAGGATACCTTAGCATTCAGAGGGACGATCATCATTTAACCGTAGGCTACACCGAAGGGTCATCGAGGGGCAAAATCATTCGAGGGCAACATCCGAGGGACTATGGTTTATGTTATGATGATTTAATCGAAGGGTCTTTGCTAAGTGTATCCCCACGTTCGCGGGACATGACCGTAATACCGTAATACCGTAAGGCAACAAAGAGAGGTCCAAGGTCACATATTCAAAGGCCATTTTTACAATTAAGTATTTAAGATGAATTTCCACATTAAAATTAATTAGGCAATTAGGATGAATCTCCCCATTAAAATTAATTAGTTCGGAATCCATCTCCATAAAGGGTATCCCTCAAATAAAATGGAATACCTAGCAAGCCACCTTCTTCGGGAGTATGTGAGCCCTTACAAAATTCCGCAAACAGGTCAGAATACCAAATGGGGTGCAATCAAGAGTTGCACCAAAGCAGTAATAGTATCAGGTAAACAAAGCATGGTTATAATAAAACAGGTCGGAAGGGCAAAGATCAAAACAGAACGAAAAACAGCGGCATCCGCTACAACAATTCAAGGTATCCAGGCATACTTAAGTCTACATGCAGAACCTCAAATATATTTATGAATTCAATTATGGTATCACATGGGAATTCGGAACATAAAGCGGCGATAGTAACGCAAACCTGTTTGCAATTGAATTGCAACCTTGAATTGGCACTCTTAGGGTTGATGCCGGATTGAGTTGGGCGGAGCCGCCGGCTTTTCCTTCAGGGTTTCCTTTAGGGTTACCCGGAGTAAGTTAAACAGTAGTCCTGAACACTCCACCACAAGCCGGTAGGATTTGTTTTTGGATTTTTCAATTAAACAACAAATTAAAACGAAGGAAATAAACTAGATCCTACCGTAAGGTTAGATTCGGTAAAAAGGTACACAATAGTTTCCGTTGTAGAAACTATTGTGCGAAAAGAATTAACCAAATGCTAAAAAGGAAATGGGAAATTGCAAGGGAAGTAGTGTAGAACTCGTAATAAACAATGCCTAAGCTGCTGGAAAAGAAACTATGCAAAAGCGAAAACGGCAAAAGGGAAAAAATGTGGAAAAGCCCCCCTACTTTAGGTTTTCTTGTGGCTATTTATATTGGTACCATTAAGTAACTACTTGCTGCCAAGAGGTCTTCAACGTGGCTAATTTCATGGCGTGGATATAGGGCCCAACACTCCTCAACGTCTCTTCAAGTCTCTGAGGCGTTACTTGCGTCCAAAAAGTAGGGGAGTGGTGTGACGCTCGTCACACCATGTGTGACGTCCGTCACAAGGCTGTTTTGCGTGACGCTCGTCACACCCTCTGTGACGTCCGTCACAAGCACAGCATTTGTGTCTTGCGCTTTGGGCTGGGCTTTGCTATTTGGTTCGCTTTCTCTCCTTTTTGCACCTCTTTTCCTCCATTTTTACTTGTGCTTCCAAATAAGCCACCTGAGACAAATAGGAAGAAAATACCGCGTAATATCTAACAACATAAAGTGAACTGAAATAAATAATGATAAAATTTAATTGAATTAAGTCCTAAAATATGATATAATTTCATGTTATCACTAGGCGAGCGTGTAGCGAACAGGCCAGTTTGGGTCATTCGTGAGCTGGGCCTTCGTTCCTTTAAGATCAGTGTTATAAAAATGAGTCGGAGTGCCCTGAAAAATGTCTTGAAATATTAATGGGCAAATTTTGGGGTATGACAGCTGCCCCTGTTCAATATTCTTGAACCGAGAGAGTCAGAATGGTATGTACGCCATTCGTGGTCTGGAGGTGGAAGATTATTGAACACTTAGAACGCCCCAAAAATTTGCACTTGTCAATTAGTTAGTCTTGATGGAGATGGGTTTAAAGATGCCATCTAAGAAGTTTGATGATGAGAGCTTCAGAGTACGTCGTATGTTAGAAGATATCTGAAGTCATGGGTGTCACAGGGTCATATGCTAGCCCGTATAGTGAGTCATTCATTAGGCCGTCAATTTCACTGGGGAGTTAGGATGGGTCATACGCCGCTGGAGATGACAGATCAGAATGGATCATACGCTGGATCGTATCTGAGTTGCAGAATGGGCCGTCTGTTAGGCTGTATCTGACGTAAAGTAGTCGTACGCTAGACTACACCTCGGGATGTACCGTACGCTAGGTAGTATCTGAGGAATGAAGATCCGAAAGGGTCGTACGCTAGACCGTATTGTTGGAGGAGTAATATGTTGTGCCGAATCAAAATGAGATAAGAATCCGAATGAGTCATACACTGCTGGGGATAAAGGATCAGAATGGATCGTACGCTAGATCGTATCTGAATTGCGGAACGAGTCGTCCGTTAGGTTGAATCTGATGATGAAAGGGGTAGCCGTACGCTAGACTACGCTTCAGAAATGTACCGTACACTAGGTAGCATCTGAGGACTTGAAGGTCTAACTGGGTCGTACATTAGACTGTATTTGAGCAGAATGAGCCGTCCGTTAGGCTGAATCTGATGATGAAAGGGGTAGTCATACGCCAGACTACACTTCAGAATGTACCGTACGCTAGGTAGCATTTGAGGCCTTGAAGGTCCAAATGGGTCGTATGCTAGACCGTATTGGAGTTGTTGAAGGTCGGAATGGATCGTACGTTAGATCGCATCTGAGTTGAAAGAGTCATATGTTGAGCTGAATCAGAATGAACCGTACGCTAGGCTATATCTGATAGTATTTGTATATGTTGTATTTGCAATAAATGTCTGGGACGGGCTTATAGATGCCATCGTTAGGAGGATGTCAGAATGAATGTTGACATGGAGTATATCTGAAAGATGTAGTTGAATCCTGAACGTAATTGTCGAGGATGTCCGTCTGAATGGACCTTTGTTTTGACTGTATCAGGAGGATAATTAACCTGAACAATAAAGTTAGCTTCATGCCATGTCATGATGCATGAGATGTTTTATGCTTCTGAAACTAAATGCGAACAATGTATGCATGCGTATGTTGTGAAATGATGTAATGAATGAATTATGCATCGGAAAAGTTCTTCCAGGGGACTCTACTGGGGAAAATAAATCTCAATCTTCTGGTTGGGAGATACTGGTATCGATGACCTTTTCTTAGCCGGAGATGCTTGATTTCTGTCTGATGGTAGAAATGTTCAACAGAAGCCTGGCTGGGGATAGAAGAGATGACCAGTCTGTCTGGTGATGCCGACCTCTTCTGGAAAATAGCTGGCTTTGCTGGGGAATAGGATTAGCAACGGATTCATTGGAAAGCATGATTAGACCTTCTCCTCGATCCTGCAGCCTAGTAGTAATCGCTATTCCTATTTTATGCACGCATTTTTGGTAAATATCGATCATATCCAAATGCATATATTAATTCGAATTAAATCAATGGACGCTTATGCGAACAAAACAGAGAAAGTAAAACAAAAGCATTTTTTTGAAACTAAAATTATATTGATTTCGAAAGAGGGCCTATAAACAGGCAATTTGTGTACAAGGAGACAAAAATCCTAGTAAGAGGAAATTGTCAAGAAAACAAAGAAAAAGCTATGCCGAAAACGTCCTATTGACTTTAATTCCCCTACTGCCATTATGTCTTCAAGCGTCTCATCTCCTGCTGTCGGATGGAAGTGATTAGCTTGTTCAGTCCATTGAACTTGGATGAAGTTGTCTGAGAACGGGACATAGTCATACGCTTTGATCCCTAATTTTTGCCTGGACCGCCTTTTCAGGTTTTCAATCCACCAGGATACCCTTTTTTGCCCAAGCTGCCTTTTCGGGTTTTCGACTTGTCGGGTGTACATTTTTATATGTTTATCCCTAATTTTTGCCCGAACCCTTTTGGTTCGTCGGGATGCCCTTACTTTTGCCTAGATACGTCGACCTAGCGGGTCTCTTTTATGCGTAGTATTTTTTGACTATGTCTGCGTTCACGGGATGCGGGAAGTCTTCACCATCCATCGTAGCAAGTATCAGGGCTCCACCAGAGAATATCTTCTTAACTACAAACGGCCCTTCGTACGTGGGAATCCATTTGCCTCTGGGATCACCTTGTGGTAGAGTGATGCGCTTTACCACCAAGTCGCCAATTTGATACACCTGTCTCTTGACTCTTTTGTTAAATGCCTGGGTCATGCGCTTCTGATATATCTGTCCATGACAAATAGCCGCAAGTCTCTTCTCATCGATCAAGTTTATCTGGTCGAGTCGAGTCTGAATCCATTCATCTTCATCTAAGCCCGCCTCTTTCATGATTCTTAGAGAGGGAATCTGAACTTCCACTGGTAAAACGGCTTCCATTCCGTAGACTAAAGAGAAAGGAGTTGCTCCTGTCGAAGTGCGTACTGAAGTGCGATAACCGTGAAGAGCAAACGGTAACATCTCATGCCAGTCTTTGTACGTCACCGTCATCTTTTGTATGATCTTCTTGATATTCTTATTAGCAGCTTCTACAGCGCCATTCATCTTTGGTCGGTACGGAGAAGAGTTATGGTGCTTTACGTTGAACTGCGTGCAGAGTTCAGTAATCATCTTGTTGTTCAAATTAGTACCATTGTCAGTGATAATTCTTTCAGGGATGCCATACCGACAAATGAGATTATTCCTGATGAATCGTGCCACCACATTCTTGGTGACAGAAGCAAATGAGGCGGCCTCTACCCACTTTGTAAAGTAATCAATAGCGACAAGGATGAAGCGATGTCCATTAGAAGCAGTAGGTTTAATCTCCCCAATCATATCAATGCCCCACATTGCAAAGGGCCAAGGTGCGGTCAACACGTTCAATGGAGCAGGAGGTGCATGTACTTTATCCGCATATATCTGGAACTTGTGACAGGTTCTGGAGTGATGATGGCAATCAGCTTCCATGGTAGACCAATAATACCCTGATCTCAGAATCTTCTTGGCCATCGTATGTCCACTAGAATGAGTCCCGAAAATACCGTCGTGCATATCTTCCATAATCTCTTCTGCTTCCTTTTTATCCACACAGCGAAGCAAAGTTGAGTCATGATTACGTTTGTATAATACTCCATTACTCAAAAAGAATTTAGCAGAGAACTTCCTCAGGAATTTTCTATCATTGATAGATGCCCCCTCAGGGTACTCCTGAGTTTCTAAATATCTTTTTACTTCGTGGAACCAAGGTTTCTCTTCCACTTCATCAGTATTAAGCTCATAACAATGTGCTGGTTCATCCAATCGCTCAATGGTGATCATGGGAGCTCCATTGTCCCATCTGACTCTGAACATAGATGACATGGTAGCCAATGCGTCTGCCAACTGATTCTCTTCTCGTGGGATATATTCGAATGTAATCTCTCCAAAGTATGGGATTAGTGACAACACCTTCTCTCGATAAGGGATGAGATTCGGATGTTTAGTGTCCCATCCTCCTTTGATCTGACTGATTACTAATGCTGAGTCTCCGTACACACTCAAAAACTTGATCCTTAGGTCTATGGCAGCTCTGAGTCCCAAAATACATGCTTCATACTCAGCCATATTATTGGTACAATCAAAACATAGTCTAGCAGTGAAAGGCGTATGGCAACCCCTGGGAGAAATAATTACGACACCAACACCGTTGCCCAACGCATTAGAAGATCCATCAAAAACCATAGTCCATCGGGATCCCGGTGCGGGTCCTTCATCCGGTCCATGTTCTTCATGATTGGTAACAAACATGACATCTTCATCTGGAAACTCAAAATTCATAGATTGGTAATCATCCACCGCTTGATGAGCCAAATGATCAGCTAGCACGCTTCCTTTGATTGCTTTCTGAGTAGTATACTGGATGTCATACTCTGTTAAGATCATCTGCCATCTTGCTATTCTTCCGGAGAGAGCGGGTTTCTCAAATATGTATTTGATAGGATCCATCTTAGAAATCAATAAAGTGGTGTGATTCAACATATACTGTCTCAATCGGCGAGCAGCCCAGGCCAAAGCACAACAAGTTTTCTCGAGCAGTGAGTATCTTGTTTCACAGTCGGTAAACTTTTTGCTAAGGTAGTATATGGCATGCTCTTTTCGACCAGACTCGTCATGTTGTCCCAACACGCACCCCATTGAATTTTCTAACACGGTTAAATACATGATTAGAGATCTTCCTTCAACTGGTGGTATCAGGATCGGAGGTTCCTGGAGATACTTCTTGATTTTTTCAAAAGCTTCTTGACATTCGTCATTCCATATCATCTCTTGATTCTTCCTTAGTAGTTTGAAGATGGGCTTGCAGGTAGCAGTTAAATGGGAGATAAACCGGGCAATGTAATTCAAACGTCCCAAGAAACCTCTGACTTCCTTATCTGTACGGGGCACTGGCATTTCTTGGATAGCTCTCACCTTGGCCGGGTCAACCTCAATTCCTTTACCGCTGACAATAAATCCCAAGAGTTTACCAGATCTTACTCCAAAGGTGCATTTGTTCGGGTTCAATCTCAGCTTGTATTTCTTCAACCTCTCAAACAATTTATATAAATGATCGAGATGTTCTTCTTCAGTATTAGATCGGGCTATCATGTCATCCACATATACTTTTATTTCATGATGAATCATGTCATGGAACAAAACCACCATAGCACGCTGGTACGTTGCCCCGGCGTTCTTTAAACCGAATGGCATTACTTTGTAACAGAAAGTGCCCCATTGCGTCACAAACGTAGTTTTCTCCATGTCTTCAGGTGCCATCTTAATCTGGTTATAACCCGAGAATCCATCCATGAAGGAGAATACTTTGTGTTGAGCGGTATTGTCTACCAGAACATCAATGTGCGGGAGTGGAAAGTCATCTTTGGGACTCGCTTTATTCAAGTCTCTGTAATCTACACACATTCGCACCTTACCATCCTTCTTCGGTACCGGTACCACATTAGCAACCCATTGAGGATAAGAAGTAACAGCTAGAAAACCGGCGTTAAATTGTTTCATAACCTCGGCTTTGATTTTCTCAGACATTTCAGGACGCATGCGACGAACCTTTTGCTTAACAGGACGACAATCTTCCTTCGTTGGCAGCCGGTGCACTACTATATCAGTATCCAGTCCTGGCATGTCTTCATAAGACCAAGCAAAAATCTCTACGTAGTCATGTAACATCTGAATCAATTTTTCTTTGACACTGTTTTCCAAGCCTGCTCCTATTTTGACTTCTCTCCTGTCCACTTCAGTACCCAGGTTTACAATTTCGATTGACTCTTCATGCGGCTGTATAGTCCTTTCTTCTTGCAGTAACAGTCTGGCAAGTTCTCCCGGTACTTCACAATCTTCCTCACTTCCATCCTCGGCTTGGTAGATCGGATTTTCAAAGTCATAATGAACAGTAGTAGAACTATTGTCAACAGGATCCAGAGTGGGTATGGATCTGCAATTCGTTACGTGAGTGTGTGTAAGAAAACATAGCTCATTTGGAAGATGACAGAAAAGATAAAGAGCGCAATATTTGAATGCAAAAAGTCCATTGATTTATTGAATATGAATATGCTTATGAAAATGACAAAACCCTTAACAAACTAGCTATTGTGCCCCGGGCATAGACACAACGCTTGGAGAAGTTCAAAAACAAAAATTTGCAACACTAAAATAGACAATAACAATTACTCCTGGCTAAAGGAAATCGGGATAGTGTCTTCAGCCTTCCAATTATTGAGTCCGTCACCAATTGTTGGGAAAATCCAGCTATCCAGGTCGCAATCGCTGTCAGCGTCTTCTACAGCATTAATTTGACTCTTGTCAGAGCTGAACCCCAGGCCAAATTTGTCAGACTTATACGGTATGTCGATCAATTGACCCCAGCCAGTACGACCACCATCTTCAACCACGGCTTGAGCGTCCTTCAGAGAAATCATAGCAGGAGGAGCACGAATAACCTTGGGTACACAGGGAGTTGGCTTAAGGACAGGATTGGTCGGAGGAACTACTTCAAATGACTGAGTCGGAGTCTCAAAGAATTCACCATCCATCTCGACGTATCTGAAGGTATGCACACTACTGACAATATACTCTTCTTCCCCACACACAGTGACAATCTTGCCCTCCGTTGGATACCTCAGCTTTTGATGGAGAGACGAGGCTACAGCGCCTGCCCCATGAATCCAAGGGCGTCCCAGTAAGCAGGAATAGGCAGGACGAATGTTCATTACATGGAAGGTAGTGTTGAAGACTTGAGATCCTATCTTGATAGGAAGGACTACTTCGCCATGGACAACACTCTTCGCACCATCGTAAGCACGTACCACAATGTCACTAGGTTTCAGTTCAATGTTTTTACAATCCAGCTTATCCAGCACAGCTGTCGGCAGCACATTCAAGGAAGAGCCATTATCGATCAACACATGAGACAAAGTGATTCCCCTACACTCAATGGAGATATGCAGGGCTTTATTCTGATTCTTTCCCGCTGGTGTCAGGTCAGCATCGGAAAAGCCTAGGCCATTGTCAACAGCCAAGTGAGCAACATAATTTTCGAACTGATCGACAGATGTTTCCTGAGGCACGTGAGCAGTCTTCAAGAATTTTATCAATGCATTGGCATGAGGTTCAGAAGATAACAGCAAGGATAACATCGAGATCTTAGACGGGGTATGCCCCAACTGTTCTACAACATCAAAATCACTCTTGCGAATGATTTTCAGCACTTCTTCCATTTCTTGTTTGGCAATATCTTCGGGAGTAACTTCGACCGGTGTCTCTGACTGAGAAGGATCGACTGGTTCCTTTCCTCGAGTTTCAAGGACAGGAGGTGAGATTTCTGGAGAGAAGATCCTTCCGCTTCGAGTAATTTTACTAGTCCCAACAATGCCATTAGGATTAGTAGAATTGTCAATTTGCTTTACGCCATGGACGTAAACATCACCGCCATAATTCCACGGAATAGCTTTGCTTGAGGAATACGGGATCGGGCCAGGTGCAGTGATGATTAGGGGAGCAACCCTGGGCTCAGCAGTAATCTTTACAGGCGCCCTGGTAGCGGTAATCTTCACTGGAACTTTGGACCTAGCAATCACAGATATTTCTTCAATAGGGTTTTCCGCCTTAGGAATCCTTTCGAAGAGAACTGTACGATCGTCCATCAGCCGTTGAATACCATTCTTCAATTTCAAACAGTCCTCGGGTCGGAGTATGCAGAGATTGCAATCTTCAGCACAACCTGGAAATAAACCAGCTTGCAATAAATTCCTCTTTATGATCGGGAGAGGAGATGTTAAGTCCGCCACATTGGAAATGTGAGAATCGTCATCCATAGCATTAACAGTCTTGTCATGGTTAGGCATAGGAGCAGTGATGACATTAGGAGTCTCCGGAGGCTCAAACTCAATTTCTCCAGCTTCGATCATATCCTGAATCTTATTCTTCAATGACCAACAATCGTTTGTATCATGCCCGGGGCTATCGGAGTGATATGCACACCTGGCATTGGGATTATAACGAGAAGAGGTAGTGTTGGGATTCGTAGGAGGATCTCTGAGGGTGATCAAATTTTCCTTTAGCATTCCCTGCAGTGCCTGTGCCAAGGTCATATTGATCCTGGTGAACTGCCTTCTTGGCCTGTCTTGTTTGGGCTGGAAGTTTTGAGATGGTGGTGCTGCAATCGTAACTGCTCCAATGTCGTGGTCACGGTTTTTCTTGTTACGACCCTTTTGACCGTACACAGCATTTGATTCGTTCCTCCCCTGATAGGACCTTTTGGTGCTTGCAGAGGTAGCCGCCTGTATCTTTCCACTTCGGATGCCGCTTTCAACACGTTCACCTGTTAATATAAGTTCAGTGAAACCTGATGAAGAACTTCCCAGTAGATGGCTGTAGAATGGGCCGGTCAGTGTGCCCATGAACATGTCCACCAATTCTCTGTCAGTCATAGGGGGTTTGACTCTGCCAGCCAAATCTCTCCACTTTTGAGCATATTCTTTAAAGCTTTCTTTAGATCCCATAGTCATATTCTGCAACTGTAGCCGGGTAGGTGCTAGTTCAGAGTTATACTGGTACTGTTTATAGAAAGTTGTTGCTAAATCAGTCCAGGTGCGGATGTCAGAGCTCTCGAGCTGATAATACCATTCCAACTGTGTGCCAGACAGGCTCTCTTGGAAGAAATGGATCCATAGCTTCCTGTCAGTGGTATGCGGCTGAATCTTTCTCACATAAGCTCTCAGATGCATCTGAGGACAAGACGCACCATCGTACTTAGTGAAAGTGGGGATTTTGAATTTGCGAGGAATGGTCACATCGGAGACCAGACCCAAACTTTCGAAATCCAGACCGGGCGCCTTCTGACCCTCCATAGCTAGCATACGTTCTTCCAGCAACTTGTACTTATCATCTCTTGGAGAGTACTGCTCATTTTCATAATCTTCATCGTCATCCTCAGGGTTGGAGAAATCAGCATTCTCTTCCTCTGAATCATTCTCCGCCCCTCTTCTGGACCATTCGGGATTCCAAACTTGACTCCTGTGGCCTGTCCTTTACGCCTTCTTCCCGGGTTAATGAAACTCACAGCTTTCTTGTCTTTCTTCTTTTCGAGCAAAAGAGCCTTCAGTTCCTCCTGCCCCTTGGATAAGCTTAGCATCATCTCCTTGAATTGAGCATTCTGAGTCTGGAGATCTTTGACAGTTTGTTCGAGATCCATTTTCTGTTTGCAATGAAGACCGTGAGAACATTGAACTTGTAGAATACCTGTTATGCAGTGTTATGTTATGTTATGCAATGCATGAAATGTTTTCAAGGACTTTTGGAATTTAACTTTGCGTAAATCACCAACAAGAGAGACATGTTTATTGCTGATTTCTTTGATCAATGTTCATTACAAAAGGAATAATAATAAAATACAATGAAAGCTCAAGTCTCCCAGGGGCGGCTTCTTTTTGGGCGAAGATACGCATTGAGTCTTCGTTCCTCATTAAGCTGACTGGTAAGTTCTAACACTTTCTTCCTTTCTGCGACGAACTGAGTCTCGAAAGTATCCCTTTCTTCTCTCAACTGGATCCAGGATCTCTTTAGTTCCTCAACATTGGTAGGCATATCTGGATAAGGAATGATCTGAGGAGCACCTCCTTCAGCTTTAGGTTCGACAATCTGAGGTCCGATTGCAAGATATGGCATGACAAGTTCACGAGCTCTGGCGCGTACCCATCTGAGATAAGGTTCCATAGGAATAGAATTTTTCTGTCCTAACGTACCTCTCTTCACCATGCCCCAAGCTCGTACAAATCTTTGACGGAGGCCTTGGGAATCGTTGTCATAGTCGAACACAATGCCTTCGATGATCATTTCATGTGGACCATCTCTTCGAGCACAACCAAACTGTCGCAGAGCTAAAGCAGGATTATAAGTAATACCTCCTCTTATTCCTAGGAGTGGTACATTAGGGAACTCGCCACAACGGTCAATGATGGTAACATTTTCCTTGAACTGAGGACACCAACAGATGTCTGGGTGGGAGAGCGACATTATCCTTTGAGACCATTTCAAATTCTGCTCGTTCTTCAAGACTGATTGAGGAAGGTGCGAAATAAACCACCTAGACAACAAAGGTATGCAGCACATGAGAGTCCCTTGCTTCTTCATGGTACGAGTGTGGAGGGAATGCAAAATGTCTCCCAGCAAGGTAGGTACAGGGTTATGAGTGAGAAATATCTTAATAGCATTCATGTCTATGAATTGGTCTGGATTAGGGAATAACACCAAGCCATAGATTAGCAATGCCAGGATGTCTTCGAAAACACGGACATTCATAACTTTTAAGAATTCTCGGGCCTTATTTGTCAGGAATTTGGCAAGTAAACCCTTAACTCCACTCCTTGTTACCCAATTAGCTTCAATGTCGGACTTCGTCATGTGTAAAGCTGCGGCAACTTCTTCAGCCTTCGGAACCTTTTCTAAACCACTGAAAGGTATTTGATCAAGGATAGGTATCCCAAGCAGTCTGGAGAATTCTTCCAGTGTAGGTACCAACTGATAATCTGGGAATGTGAAGCAATGATGTTTAGGGTCGAAGAACTGGAATAAAACTCTCATCATATCTTCTTTGAAACCAGTGGTAACCAAATTGAGGAGAGAACCGTGTTTCTTGATGAACTGGGCATGATCGGAAAGTTCTGACACTAAGTTCTTGAGTTGAGGAGAGATTGCTACAAGATTAATCCGGATGGTCTTCCTGGGAGCCATAGCTTTACAAAACAAAGCAAAGTTAAATCCCTAAGTCCTTGAAATGGTTAGTACAATGTTATGATGTCATGATGTTATGATGTTATGATGTTATGAGGTTAAATAAATAACAAGCGCAAGCAAGTCACACAACCATCATTCCTAGGTTTTAAGGCTTGCATGAGTTCCATAGGTAAGTACCCTCCCCACTGAAGTTTAGTTGGTTCAACCTGTCCTAGAATAGTAACCGGGTTCTAAAAGGATCTCCAATCGTTGACCTTCCCTCAAGTCCACTTCAGTGCAACACCAAGTGGTTGACCGAAGCTTCCCTAAAGTCCAATCTCAAGGAGTGTAGTATCGAGTCTCAACCAACCCCAGTCGGAACCGAAGTCAGTTATCTCACTACTTTCTAATGGCCAGGATGAGTCAATTAGGGTTCTAAAAGTCTGGTTAATGCTTTAATGACACCACGCAGATGCCAAATTTTTCCTCAAGTAAACATGAGGAACATCAGGACATCCAAAGTGTCACATTAACCGTAGCCATCATTTTAACCATTCCAGTATACGCCGGATAGTCGCGATGATCTATTGCTACTTACCTAAGGTACACTAGATCCGGGTGTAGGATCTTTCACTCAAGAATACCCAAGCAATCCCTTAAAAGTAAATCATACAATTTTAAATAAGTGATCTTGTTTTTTAAGGTAACCTCTCTTGTAATAGTCCCCAGCAGAGTCGCCAGTTCTGTCATACGGTGAACTGACTTGGGGTATTTTGCTTTTTATCGCAATGTCGCGGATAGCAAGAGTCGCCACCGACTTTTCTTTTATCCAATAAGGAAAGGTGGAAAAGAACAGGAAAGACCTTAATTTAGATTCTTAGGTTCGGGAGGTACATTATACAAAGGGAAGGTATTAGCACCCTTTGTATCCATGGTTATCCATGGGCTCTTAATTGCGGGATCACTTATATTTTTGTCTGAAAAGTGTTGGTGAATTGTTTAAAAATGTTTCGAAAGGAGAGTTTAACTTTGTAATGATTCTCGTATGAATGTATACAAAGTATTTATCTCGTTTGATTTAGAAAAAAACAGTTTAGAAAAATGTAACTTGGTAATGATTCTAGTATGAATGTATACCAAGTGGTGATTTTCTAGGATTTGCGAAGTGTGAGGGGTGGGGAATGTTTTAGGTTATGATCCAGCAATTGAGAGTTATACCTTCCTAAGGTCGTTATGAACGTTTCCTATCCTTATGAGGGTAAAACTGTCCTTACTATTGAGAAGTAAGTAATTTTATCCTTTGGATGTAAAGGGACATCGTAGGGTCATCGCTTGGTCATTGAAGGCAACATTTGTAAGGATACCTTAGCATTCAGAGGGACGATCATCATTTAACCGTAGGCTACACCGAAGGGTCATCGAGGGGCAAAATCATTCGAGGGCAACATCCGAGGGACTATGGTTTATGTTATGATGATTTAATCGAAGGGTCTTTGCTAAGTGTATCCCCACGTTCGCGGGACATGACCGTAATACCGTAATACCGTAAGGCAACAAAGAGAGGTCCAAGGTCACATATTCAAAGGCCATGTTTTACAATTAAGTATTTAAGATGAATTTCCACATTAAAATTAATTAGGCAATTAGGATGAATCTCCCCATTAAAATTAATTAGTTCGGAATCCATCTCCATAAAGGGTATCCCTCAAATAAAATGGAATACCTAGCAAGCCACCTTCTTCGGGAGTATGTGAGCCCTTACAAAATTCCGCAAACAGGTCAGAATACCAAATGGGGTGCAATCAAGAGTTGCACCAAAGCAGTAATAGTATCAGGTAAACAAAGCATGGTTATAATAAAACAGGTCGGAAGGGCAAAGATCAAAACAGAACGAAAAACAGCGGCATCCGCTACAACAATTCAAGGTATCCAGGCATACTTAAGTCTACATGCAGAACCTCAAATATATTTATGAATTCAATTATGGTATCACATGGGAATTCGGAACATAAAGCGGCGATAGTAACGCAAACCTGTTTGCAATTGAATTGCAACCTTGAATTGGCACTCTTAGGGTTGATGCCGGATTGAGTTGGGCGGAGCCGCCGGCTTTTCCTTCAGGGTTTCCTTTAGGGTTACCCGGAGTAAGTTAAACAGTAGTCCTGAACACTCCACCACAAGCCGGTAGGATTTGTTTTTGGATTTTTCAATTAAACAACAAATTAAAACGAAGGAAATAAACTAGATCCTACCATAAGGTTAGATTCGGTAAAAAGGTACACAATAGTTTCCGTTGTAGAAACTATTGTGCGAAAAGAATTAACCAAATGCTAAAAAGGAAATGGGAAATTGCAAGGGAAGTAGTGTAGAACTCGTAATAAACAATGCCTAAGCTGCTGGAAAAGAAACTATGCAAAAGCGAAAAACGGCAAAAGGGAAAAAATGTGGAAAAGCCCCCCTACTTTAGGTTTTCTTGTGGCTATTTATATTGGTACCATTAAGTAACTACTTGCTGCCAAGAGGTCTTCAACGTGGCTAATTTCATGGCGTGGATATAGGGCCCAACACTCCTCAACGTCTCTTCAAGTCTCTGAGGCGTTACTTGCGCCCAAAAAGTAGGGGAGTGGTGTGACGCTCGTCACACCATGTGTGACGTCCGTCACAAGGCTGTTTTGCGTGACGCTCGTCACGCCCTCTGTGACGTCCGTCACAAGCACAACATTTGTGTCTTGCGCTTTGGGCTGGGCTTTGCTATTTGGTTCGCTTTCTCTCCTTTTTGCACCTCTTTTCCTCCATTTTTACTTGTGCTTCCAAATAAGCCACCTGAGACAAATAGGAAGAAAATACCGCGTAATATCTAACAACATAAAGTGAACTGAAATAAATAATGATAAAAATTTAATTGAATTAAGTCCTAAAATATGATATAATTTCATGTTATCACTAGGCGAGCGTGTAGCGAACAGGCCAGTTTGGGTCATTCGTGAGCTGGGCCTTCGTTCCTTTAAAATCAGTGTCATAAAAATGAGTCGGAGTGCCCTGAAAAATGTCTTGAAATATTAATGGGCAAATTTTGGGGTATGACATTTGGAATATGAGCATTTATGACTTGTAAGTTATTACAACTTCGGTCTAATGCTTGGGACTATAACTGGACTTTTCACGCAAATATTCTTTTTATTTCTAATTTGTTTGCAAAAAGGTTCGAATATTTACAAATGTTTTGAATGAAAGACAAACACTTCGGCTTGCAAGCTATTACAACTTGGGCTTAGTGTTTAATACTATGACTGGACCTTTCACCCAGGTAGTCTTTTTCTTTCGATTTATTGCGAAAAGGTGAGACGCATTTGTATTTTGACGAAAGACGAGTATTTATGACTTGCAAGCTATTACAACTTCGGTCTAATACTTGGGGCTATGACTGGACCTTTTACCCAGGTAGCTTTTTTTTTCGTTATTGTTAAAAGTGTTGAAGTATGAATTAATTGTTTCGATTTTAATTATGAAAAAAAAATTGACGTTGGATCAAGCGTTTGATTTACGTCGGTGGAGAGAATTGATAAAATGGCTTGAAGTGTGTCGGGTTTTGAAAATCCCACTTGGCGTTGGACCAAGGGTTTTTAACATAGAAATTCTCTACTACTATTATTAATCATTCATTCCAAAATAAACGATATAATAATGATGAAATGATCATAAGATTGAATGAACAAGAATGGAATGCATGGTCAAGAAATACATATGGTGAATTAAATGATACAAACAAGTTATATTAATTAGTTAATATTTATTTTAATTAATTAATTAAGTCACTTAAGATTAATCAATTTAAGAAATAAATTGGAAGTATTAATCCAATTATTAATCTAACCAATTAAGTTTAAATGATCTTAATCAATTAATAAGAGTAAATATTTATTAATTAATAACATTATAATAGTGATAGAAATAAAATAATAAAAAAAGAAAATAAAAGGTAGATAAAATAAATAAGAGGTTGTTGATCGGAAAAATATCAATTGTAATATTTTGCCTGTTATAGTAATAAAGGGAAAATTCCCCGAATAACCTTTAATCATTCTACCCTAATTTCTATGTCCATAGGCAATTAGGATGAGGTTAAGCTTTATTATATCAAAAATGCTCTGATTCATACAGGGTATCCATAATCCTAGGTGATATCTACTACAGAGTAATCTTATGAAAACCTTATCAATGGCGGTCCAGCCTAATTGATAACGATACAACAATCTCGATTGGTCCGAAAGAGAAAGCATTAAACACATCAAAAGATTACTGTAAACATAATATTATAAATGCAATCATAAACTCATCGTCATTACAATTCTAAATCAGGGACACCCCCTAGCATTGGGGGATTTAGCTACTCATATTGCCCAAAACAAATTCAGGATAAAAAAAATACACATTACAGGTAATTGGATAACTTGGATCTTCAATCACTTCCGCTCATGAAAACCTTCTGCTCTCCGAATTCCTTGATCTCTGTAATCCTTGCTCGTCTGACAATGTTGTGTTCTCCTCGTTCCAAGATGATCTTTTCTCTTGTATAAACTCTCCTAATATAGTGAAAATCCCTTGGCAGAAGGTGGAAA
Organism: Lathyrus oleraceus; assembly: GCF_024323335.1. NCBI lineage: Eukaryota > Viridiplantae > Streptophyta > Magnoliopsida > Fabales > Fabaceae > Lathyrus > Lathyrus oleraceus. The sequence goes on along the minus strand of NC_066585.1, from coordinate 524,711,257 downwards.
TCTCCAAAACATCCCTACAGCTCAAGCCCGATGAAAAAGCCCGAAAACTGGAAAGTTAGCGTTTTGGGCTGACACGGGAGGCAGTGTCAGCTCCCTACCTTGTTGTTTCCTTGCTGACACGCCCTAGGTGACCTGACACGGGCGGCCGTGTCAGGCCACTGTCTTGGGCATTACTTGTTCTTGTTTTTCCTTCCTCCTGACACGGCCCGTGTCAGGTGACACGGGTGACTGTGTCAGGCCTCCTGAATTGGGAAATCTTCTTTTTTCGAATGCCAGAACTTTCCACTTTCCCGCATTGAGTCTGTTGGATCTTCTCTATAGACCTGGAGGGCATAAACACGACAACCAACGCGTAAAATCACGAAAATACAAAATAAAACTGACAATTAATAAAAATGCTTAAATAACTTACGGGAATGAAAATTAACTTTTAAGGTACCATAATGCGTACACAGCGTCTCAAAATCCTTGGTTTCTTGTCGGATAAGCAAAAAAAAAAAACATAATGAAAATGGTGGCCGATCACAACCCCAAACTGAGTTCATTGCTTGTCCTCAAGTAATGTCCTATACGACACAGTGTGTCACTTCCCAAAATTTATATTCTTACCATGATACCGCTGAGATCTTTCGCCAATGCCCTCACTCTCCCTTTTATAGTTCCTGCTTTTCCTAATGATTTTTCTGTCACATTTCTATATCGAGGTATTGCTTCACCTGTCAGCTTATATCACACTTTCACCAAGTCTCTCGAGGTTAAAGTGTTTCCACTCCCAATTCAGAATATGCAATATCAACTCATAAATTTGAATAATTTCTCCTTTCATATCAACTACACACAACGCACATTATTTGAGGTCTTTTGGGATGTAACAGGGCTTGGGTTATGGTATGGTAAATACAAACAAAAGGGAAAACAAGTGGTTTTGGGTTCAGAGCCAATGTCATTATCCTTTTCAATGTGTTTGTTCATTTTACTTCTTTTCTTTTTCAATTGCTTAGTTTTTTGATATTCTCTTTTTTTTTCAACTGAGTGCTCTTCCTTCGATGAGTGCTTCTTTCGAACCATCGACTACATTTCGTTTTCTCATTTTTCCGATGGTCATTTTTCTTCTTATTATTTTTTTTTTCACAATCACCTTAGTTTTTGATACTTATGGGGTTTACCCCAAACTTAGAGTTTACCACAGCTTAATGACATCACATTGACTCCGAACAGGGTAAGGAAGTGTTTTGGGTTGCGGGTTATATTTATGTGGTTAGACAAATAAATGGCACATGCTCAAATGGGGTTAACAAAGGATAACATTAATGGGATGGCTAGAAAGGTTCAGGGCTAAAATCAAACAATGTGCCTTAGTGTCTGTATACATGCAGTGAAATTCCCAGAGAACCTACGCAAAGTTAGAGTGATAAAGACATACCTGAATATCCCTCATGATGACAAATGTGTTTGACTTTTTATGCACTCACCATGTTAGGTAAAGCTTGACAGCATCCACAGTACTTCAAGTATGGTGCGGCTTCTTGCACAGGGAACCTACGTTAGTTAAGCTTTATAAGTTGTGTCCGATCTTTTCTTCAGCGGTATCGACTTTCTGGGAAGATCCTTCACAACAAGCAATAGTAAGTGGAGTGATCATTTCATCTACTATCGCTATTGATCATCACCTCATCCAACGATAATACCAAGAACCTGAAATACATGCAGCACGTGATACCCGACAGTAAAAATAAACCAAATGTGAAACGGTAAAGATTGGGAGCTAATCAAATAAAACATAAAATAAAACAAAAAAATAAAAGCAAAAAGCATAGTAAAACCTCCCCCACACTTGAACTAAACATTGGCCTCAATATTTTAGAACAAGATAGAAGGAGGGTGATTCACAGTGCCCTACTAAGGGGGCTGGGGCAGAAAGTGCAACATGCCCACATGAAATTCAAATTTTCCAAACAAATTTCAAATCCGCATGCCTGACACGGGCCGTGTCAGACTGCTGTTATGCTCATTTTTCCAACTTTTTCCATGTGAGTACCTTCGCCTTTTTATGCAAGGCATTGTGCAAACCTAAAACAACAAGCAAACACAAACAATAATTAGAAATAGAAACGCATGGGTTGCCTCCCATGAAGCGTTTCGTCTAACGTTGCATGGCTCGACGGCTTATTCCCCTTGTTATGGGGGGTACTTCAGCCTCCACACCTTGTTGCACTTCTTTTCCAAAACTAAGAAGTCGTCTTTTTCATAGGTATGGATTCCTTTGTGCCACGAGTCCTTTATAACCTTCATAACCTTACCTTGTTTTCGTTTTCTTTTGGTTTTTCGAAATGAGATGGGAGTCTTTCCATTCAGGTTGGCTAATGGCAGTGGTGATAGTCAAGAGGGCCTTCCTGTATCTTTCTTTGATGTTGGTATGTTACTTTGCCTTCTCGCCTCTGTCCTGATTAAGCCTAATTAATAGTGAGCTTATGTATCTTCCTCTAGCTCTTGGTCTTCAATAGCATTCAATGTTATTTCTTTATCGTAAACTTTAAAACTTAACATGCCCTTATCCATGTCGAGATTGCATCGACTTGTCTACATGAAAGGTCAACCCGGAATGATGGGTGCCTCTTCATCTTCAGGTATGTCTAAGATTACAAAATCAACAGGAAAATTTAAGTCCTCTATTGTTACCAACACGTCTTCTACATATGCATCCTTTCTCGAGTGATTCGTAAACTTCAGATTTGTCTTCGTATCACTGACATTTTTAATACCTAATTTGTGATAGATTGATACTGGCATCAGACTCACACTAGCTCCAGAATCTATGAGTACCCTTTTGAAGGTTCTGTCTTTAATTGTGCATGGTATTGTTACCATTCCAGGATCCTTCTGTTTGTTTGTAATTTTCTGCTCCAGTGAACTTGCAATATACTTTCCCTTCCAGGCTACCGGTTCTTCGGCTGTTGGTTTCTTTTCGGCCATTACCTCTTCCATGAATTTCTTGTATATGGACATTCTCTCGAGTGCTTCAAACAAAGACATATGACCCTCTACCTTTTTAAACATAGTCATGAAGTTCTCACAGTCTAACTCGTTTGGTTCCTTCTTTGTCACTCTCTGCTGATAGGGCAACTTAATCACCGGTTTAGTCTCCTTTTTAATTTTCTCTTTAGTTGGCTTGCCAAGTGGTATAATTGTTTCCTTTTTAGCGGCCTTTTTCTTCTTCGTCATGACAGTACTAATATTCTCCTGATTTCTAGGATTTTGAATTGTTTCACTTGGTAAGGAACCCGGTGTTCGAGAACTTGCTAGTTGTTGTGCTATCTAACCCAGCTGAACTTCAAGATTCTTTAGAGAGGCGATGGTGTTTTTATGATTGTTTCTGGTTTCTTCTTCAAATTGCCTATTTTGAGCGACCATGTTTTCAATGGAAATCTCCCAGTATGCTTTCTTTGGAGCTTACTGTTGTTGATATTGAGTCTAATGTTGACCTTGACCCTGTTGTGGAACATTCCCTCTCTGATCCTTCCAAGAGAAGTTAGGATGATTCTTCTATCCTAGATTGTACGTGTTAGAGTATGGATTATTTTGCTTCAAGAATTTTATTTCTTCAATTTGTTGAGGAGTTGCAAGGCGATAAACAGTGTGGTGAGGTCCATTACATATTTCACAAATGATGGTCTTAGAAGGTTGAATTTGAGCTACCTGTTGAGTACCTGTATTCATTGCTTTTAATTTCTTTTCTACTTCAACAGTGACTGTATCTTCCAACTGGATTTTATTAGCTTCCAGTTTTAGATCAATGACTCCTTCAAGTTTGCTTGTACACCTATTATATAATTCCAGATGCTCATTTGAGGTTATCTCTTCAATGATCCTTTTAATATTGGTGGCTGTTGAGAAATTTGTTGACCCACCAGCTGCTATCGATCAACTATTTTATCTTTTTTTCAGCCCATTAACAAGCATCTACGTTTGTTCAGTCTGATCCATATTGTGAGTTGGGCAAGCTACTAGGACCCTTTTGAATCTTTTGTAGGTATCTCCCAAAGACTCACCATCTTTCTGTTTGAAGTTCAAGATTTCGTATCTTTTTCTCAAAAATACTGATGTTGGAAAATACTCATTTAAGAAGGTTGTTTCCATCTCTTCCCATGATGTAATAATGCCAGCTGGAAGAGAGTAGAACCACTCTTCCACCTCTTCAGATAAAGTGAACGGGAACATTCTTAACTTCTTTGCTTCATCGGTATGACCATCAATTTTCAAAGTAGTACTCATGGTCAGGAATCTCTGCAAGTGCTTGTTTGCATCTTCATTAACCTTTTCGGTGAAAGATGTTCTTTCAAGTTGATTGATTATGCTAGGATATAGTTGAAAATTTGTCACATTCACCGGTTGGTTGACAATGGTTAATCTACCACCCGACGCATTTGCACCACCATAGTCACCTAGGAGTCTTTCAGGAGGTGGGGGAGGTGGAATCAGAGGTTTTTCAGCCATAGTTTCTTTTTCGGAATCTGAGTGATCGGAGGGAACTTCTTCTTTGGAATCCACTCTTGTGCTTCTGCGTCTCGGGTGAAGAGTTCTCTTGATTTCAACGTCAAAAAGAAATCATGTTTAGGGCTCTCCTCGCATACACAAATTAGTGAATGAAATTATATAAATAACAGAAAAATAATTTTATTGCAGAGCAACAAAATTTTAATTGAACTTAAAATTAAACTCTATATTTTGGCAGTCCCCGACAACGGCGCCAAAAACTGTATCGCAAAAATAGCAAGTCTATTATTTTGCCTGTTATAGTAATAAAGGGGAAATTCCCCGAATGTCGATCTCAAGGATTGCAAGTCAATATCGAGTTCAAATTATCATTCAATTAAACAAAAACTATGGTTGGGGGTTTTTAGATTCAGATATAAAAAAAGGCAAAATAAAATAATACTATAAAAATAAGGGTTTACAAGGTATGAGGAACAATGCCAGGGAAGGTGTATGATTTGTCCCTGTAACAACTCTGAGTTACTATTGCACCAACAAATATTAATTACTATCATTTCTCAAGGGTATTTTCTCCCAAGTCCTCGGTGAGAAAACCTTTAATCATTATACCCTAATTTCTATGTCCATAGGCAATTAGGGTGAGGTTAAGCTTTAATCATTCTACCATAATTGAGTCCATTGGATCTTCTCCGTGGACCTGAAGGGCATAAACACGAAAACCAACGCGTAAAATCACGAAAACACAAAATAAAATTGACAATTAATAAAAATTCTTAAATAACTTACGGGAATGAAAATTAACTTTAAAGGTACCATAATGCGTACACAGTGTCTCAAAATCCTTAGTTTCTTGTCGAATAAGCAACAAAAACATAGTGAAAATGGTGACCGAACAGTTGTAAAAGGAAACAGACTCAAAGAATGAGCCCAAGATGAATCCAGTGGGAGGTGCAGAATGCTAGAGGGTGTTGGTTTGGAGGTCCAAACGGGTTGGGCCCAATTGGCCCAAACCCTAATCACTAACTACAAAACCCTAGAAAGGAACACCACAAGGAAATGGAAGGTAAGAGGGCGACCGCCCCTCTCTATTGTCTACCATGCATCCTAATAAGGGGAAGAATTCAAAGTATCTAAATTGAAAGAAACGGTATTGATTATAGGCGGACTGCAAAGGGCAACATGTTATTATCCATCGGGGACCTTGACAGGCCCACAATTAAATGGCATATATAGAAATAATGATTTATTAAACAATTAAAGTTAAATGGAGTTGATTGTTGCTTTGGTTTGAAAACCTCATCAGCAGAATAATAACAAAGCATTCTCCTTTCCTCCTCTCTCTTCATCACATGTCATTTATGGCCTTTTTAAAAAACAATTAATGGAATCGAATGTTGCATAGTTGATATTCATGATGAACATACAAAACACATCCTTTTTCCCTCACAAATTAGATTTCCTCTCTCTCTCTCTCTTCTCTCTCCTCTCTCTCTCTCCTCTCTCTCTATTATATATATATATATATAGATATATATATATATATTATATATATATATATATATATATATATTATATATATATTATATATATATATATATATATATATATATATATATATTATATATATATATATATATATATCTGTGGTGTGTGTGATGCATGCTTCTTATCCTCTTCCCTCATCTCAACAGCGGCGACGCCCGCGGCCCAATGTGGCCGCCGCCGCCTCCTCCGGTGACCTCATGTGTGTGTGTGTGTGTGTGTTATGCATTCTTCTTATCCTCTTCCCTCATCTCAACAACGGTGACGCCCGCGGCCCAACGTGGCCGCCTCCTCCTCCTCCGGCGACCTCATCTGAAATCCAAAAAACATTAAAGCTAACCCCCCCCCCCCTCCTCAAATTTTACGTAGATTCCAAATGTGGTCTTACATTTTTCAAACAACTCCTCCACTCGACGAATTGGCCTTCCAGAATCAGAAACCTAATTGTACAAAAATCAAACCCAACTTACACAATTTCGCTCATCTCTCTCTTTTAATTAAACAATCATACACACACAAAAAAGCAGACCATCATACATAATACCCTTAATCCTCATAGAACCCTAACCCCATTCCATTATTTCTTATGTTACAACATACATATATCAAAAACGGAAAAGAGCATTGGAATTAAAAACAACAAAATTACAAGAACCAAAGGGAGCTACCGAGTGAAAGCTTCAAATAGGTAAAATTTGTCTTTGTTCTTGCCTTATTTTTCGTCCTCCTTCTTCTATGATTGCTTCTTTGTGTTGTGTATTGGTTGTTGTTAAATGGTTGAGTTCAAACTTACTCAAGCTTCAATGTGAAACTTGAGAAAAAAAATTGATGAACTTTTAGGTGTGAGATTAATGAATGATTTTAGCATAGTGTAGTTAGAATTTTTCTTGATGAATTTGGGTGTGTGACAATATTATTATATATGGGTGTTAGTGGTATTTGAGAGGGGAAAATTGGTGAATGAAAATGGAATTGGGGGGAAGTTTGTGAATGAATGTGTGTGCTTTTTATGATCAATGGTTGGGATGATTTTATTTGTGAATTTGGATTTGATTTTTTTATAATTTAAATGAAATGCAGATGAAATTTGGATTTGGATTGCTGTGAAACGTACATGAGTTTTGTGTTATTTATGTGGTCCCAACTCCATGTATGGTTATGCATGCATTCATGTATCATGCATCATGTTGATTTTTGCTTGCTGACGAACTTTTATTGTTTCATGCGCTTGGATGTGGTGATGAGCACGGAGATGATGGTAGCAAGAAGGAAAAATGCATGGTAAGAGCCGCAAGAGGACTTGATTTCTTTTTCTTTTTTTCTTTTTTTTATACTAGTATATTATTATTATTATTATTATTAGTAGTAGTAGTAGTAGTAGTAGTAGTAGTATTAATTTATGATGTAATAAAACAAATTAAATGAGAAATAGGAGAAGTTATGTATTATTCAATTTTTCTTTTTAGGTAAAGTGTAATTTTAATTCTATTCTTTTTTATGTAATGTGAAATATTAAAAAAAACTTATTCAAATTCTATCATTTTTATTATTAAAAAAACACTTAAGGGACAAAAATAAATGTGATAAAAAAACTATAACAACAAACCTATTTAAACTATTTTTTTTATTTTTTTTGAAATTTTCTAAAAATAAACTAAAAAACAATGCAAAAATAACCTAATTTAATTAAAATCAAAAAAACTTTTGTTTAATATATGCAACTTCTAACATTAACAACAAAAATGACTAAAAATGATTAATAATCAAGACATGCATTAAAGCTAAAAGTTGGAATAAACATGGAAAAACTAAAGATATGTATGAAATAGCACTTAAATTAATAAAGTCAAAAATCAAACAATGACTTTGACATTTCTTCACATGCAAGTCAATGGTCAACAAACGATGCATGTTAATTCATTTAATCAGTGTAGAAAAGCAAGGAAACAATTTAAACAAGGTCAAAACTTCAAACTTATGCAGATGAATGATCTTTGAGCTGAGGACAATTCATGACCAGATGAAATGACCATGTTGATGCAAATGGAAATAAACTGAAAAGGAAACAATGTAATGCAAAATAGGTAGGAAAAATTGGGGTATGACAGGAGGATCCTTTGTTTTTACTAGTTGCGATAGTGGTTTCAAATATGTAGTTTCTGAATAGGCAATATTCCTCAGTTGCTCTTTGATGTGTAGTTTTATGTTGTCATCAACATTCAAAAATCTCTCTTGAATCACTTCCCATTTATACATGATACACATATTCTATTTACCATCCTTCATTACACCATCATCATCAAACCATGTCCTTTTTAAGTGGGTGTAAACCTCATCCATTCGAATGGGTATATCCAATTCCATATTCTTAGAAATTAAACAAGCGCGTGGAAGATCATAAGCCTTCCTAAGTGTATACCATTTGAATGGCTATCTGAACCCACTTTCACAACTCGTTTAGCTTCGTGATAAATAAAATGTAATCCCAATTAGGATATATTATCCACCAACTGTGAATAAAGATTGATGTCTTTAAATCTATGTTCTAACACTATAATATTGTGACTAAATGTTGTTTGTATCTCGTTATGCCGATTTTGGATCATTTTGTTCACAAACTCTCAAACTCTACATGCATCACCTTTACTATTTCTTAACCAACTTTTCAATGTAGCATGAGGAGATTCAACTCTATTAGTTTTTGTATTTCCAAAGTGTCTAACCTTATCCTCCCAAGCACAAACAATCTTCTCTTTCACCTGGTATAGAATTGTACTTTCAACATATTTTTAAAAACCCGGATATTTCTCACACACCCTTCTAAAATGTATTACAGATTTGGCATATAACTCTTATGTAGAAGAATTTATTATAACATTCCAAGCATATAACATTTTTCCATCTTCACTTTTGATTAGTTTGGTCGTTACCGCAAGCTTAAGTCTACTTCTCACATTTTTTATTATGTGATACCTACAAAGTAATGTATATGATTTAGAAAACACTTTTGCAACTAAATTCATCAGTGCGGTATCGTGATCGATGACAATGACATTTGGTATATTTTATTGGTTCTTCAACAAAGTTAGGCACACTTCTAAAGGCCAATAACATTGTCCTCTTTTTTACTTTACAAAAATGCAAACCCGGGTGAAAAAGTTATCTTCATAGAAGTAACACCAACAATTTCCAAAAGTGGAAGCATGCACTTGTTGGTCTTATCTGTTGAATCAATAATGAGTGTAGTGGTAAATATGTTGAACAACTTGATAGAAGCATGATGAGTCCAAAATATATCTCTAACGATTTTTCCATCCTCGCACATTTTGTACCTAGATACATAATGGTTATCATCCAAAAGCTTTCACAATAGTTGCGTTCCAGTTCTTGGACCTCTTATCACTTTATTGTTTCAGGCACTAACATTGTATATTTGCTTTATATTTGAGATATTTTGAGGTATTTTTCGTTTCAAAGTTGCAAGTATGTTTTTGGCCTGCACCATGTTCAAGAAATAAGTTTATTCTCTCAAGTTTAAGGTTACATGCAATGCAATGTCTAACTAACTTGTAACATGTATCATGACTATGTACACCACAAATCACATTAAATCTCCATCTATTATTCTCCATAAGGTACCCGCGCAACTTAAAAGGACATTCACATCTCCTAAAACCGGTCTCATACTGTTTCAACTTCCTGATAATTTTTGTGTAATTACCATTTCTTTTGCATCTCGGTGTAACAAATGTTTGTCTTCTATCTGAACCATTATCTGACCTCTCGATTACAATGTCGAACCCCAATTTGACAGCCTTTATGCAGGTCCATTGTAGCATATGTTCACGAATAGCAAGCTCTTGTTCATTTATAAAAAAAATTACTAACATCTACCTTGACATCAACTGGTTTGACATTCGTAGATACAATAACTTTTGGGACAACATCAAAGGGAACCATATCTAAGGTCTCATAACAGAAAAATTAAAAAGTGAGAAAATTCAACGTTGAACTAATCTGGAATACAATTTTGTATGTCATTCAACAACAATCCAAAAATACATTTTTGGACGTAACGTTCGTTTTTTCAAACAGAAAACCATATTATAGCAAGTAATGAGGAAGAAAATACATATACATTACCCTAAATTACAGCTTCTTTTGCTGCTTTAGATTTGAAAAAACATAGAAACATTGTTTTAAAGTAGAAAAGTTGATTGAGTGTGGAAGGAGCTCTTGGTAGGGTTTGAAGAAGAAATGGTGGTATGATCATGAGCGAAGCAAACATGCAAGGTGATATTATATTAAATTCCCTACTTGATAAATTCGAAAATACACTTCCAAAATATTGAATGAGTTAAGAAATACATGTAAGGTGGCCTTTTTTCAAATTTCCGCATGACAAATTCAAAAATGCACTTTCGAAACTGTCACTAAGTTGTGAAATAAACAAAATTATTGTAGAGATAAGTCGATATATACACTTCTGAAATAGTTTTTAAAAAAAATAGGGGTGTGTCTCACGTAAAACGTATCTATTTCCAAAATTAAAAAATACAAAGTATTATTCACCACTAAAAGAGTGAAAAGAGCCCCCTTAGTCTAGGAGAAAGAAAAAAAGTCTCCTAATTCTTTTAGCTGAATCTATTTACTAACAATCTCATCACAAATTACATAACACAGTACAAAGTTATAATATTAAATGATAGCCGTCTCAAATTTTTGAAGACTTTGAGTAGGTTAGTCTTAACTATAGAAAAATAAATAAAAGATCTATTTAATCTGAATTTAATCTAACAACTATTTAATAAGATCCTATTTAATTACTCCCTCTGTTCCTTTTTAAATGTCATTTTCTTTAAAAAAAATTGTTTCTTTTTAATTGTCACTTGCAAAAAGTTTAAGATAGTATTAAATGTATTTTTGTCAAAATTATCCCTAGATAATTATTATAGAGACAGAAAAAGTAAAATGAATGTAATAAATGATTAAGGATATTATAGGTCAAAAGAGAATTATTATTTGAAAAGTAGCAAAAATGATTAGTTGTCTTGATATGAATAAAAAGTCAAAAAAAGACACTTAAAAAAGAACGAAGAGAGTAATAATTTAACCCTAACCAATTGAAAATTATGTGCAATAATCCTCTTTACACCTCCTTAAAGACGGTTGTGCGTCTTACACGTGAAAGAAAGAAAACACTTAAAGGAGAAAGACAATCAAAACTAGGATAAAGATTGTTATACCCGCTTTCGATAATTTATGGTTTATGATTGCACACCACCTCTTATGTAGGACACCATATAGTTAATGAAGTAGGGTCACACATGATTCTATCTCACATGATGGCATATTGATATGATATCTTCCACTAATGATTCCATTCCTTTCATGTAGATAGGAACAAAACAAAGAAAGTGTTGGGTCCAAGTCAAAGTCTTTAAGAGCCATGCCATTACCATGTGTGACATATAAAGTGATGGACATGACAATGTGTATGGTGGCAATATCATAATATAGTCATAGCCATGTGCTGTTGTAGTTCACTAGTTGATTTTGTAGGAAGTATACTTCTTATCTTATAGGAAAGAGGATGGAAGATTATACTAATAGACATGGTTTTTGATAATTATAAATACAATGAAAATATCCTAATTTGTGTTCAATGTATCTAAAAGTTTGTTAAGGTTGAGGTGATATGTCCAAATCAACAACATTTCACACGAAGACAATGTGATTGGATGATAAATTTTAATAAAAAGTTTTTTTAAGTAATTAAAAATTATTCAAAAATTATTATTTAGATATAAAAAATATATGAAAAATTATTAAAACAATATAAAATTATGATAGATTTTAAGGTTAATATCCGATTTGCCCTTCTATATGGGATTAATTGAAAGAAAGAAAAAAAATTGAAAAACAAAAACACAAATTTCCTCGTTGAAGTTGTAAGATTTTTCTATTTTGATTCGTTGTATACTCAAATTTAGAATTTAGAGTTAAGGGTTAGAAATTTAAGAATCTACTGAAACCAAATATCATGTCAAAATTCAAGATTAAACTGTATTATTTTTTTCCAAGTTCGAGTGAGATATTAATTCTATAATTTATCTAAATTATATTTAAGAAAAGTTAAAGAAAAGAAGAATTTAAAATTTTCTACTACTTTGTTTAATTTTAATGTTAAATTAGTTATTATTATTTTTTTAAAATTTGTAAGTTGATTTCAATATTTTTTAATATTTTTAAATTGACTTCTAAAATTTCAAAAAAGTTGTAATTTGGTTTCTAATAATTTTTAAAATTTACAAAGGTAACCCTTTTAAATTTTTAAAATTTGCAAATAAATCCATTTTAAAACAAAATTGTTTTGGAACAAAAATAAAATAAAACATATGTGTTAATCTTATTATTGAAAATTGTTTTAAAGATGAAAAACATTTTATAGGTTTATTTTTAAAAAATATTTTAAAGATAAAAAACATTTTATAGATTTATTTTTAAAAAATATTTTAAAAAATTAAAAAGAGAACTTGTTTTATACATATTTCATTTTTTACAATAAATTGTTTTATATCTTTAAATTTTACCTAAATATAATTCAAAAATATTTATAATATGATATTTATTATGTTAGTTTTTAAAAATATTTACTTTTTTCATCAATTATATTTATATATACAATGTAGATACTAAAATACACTTATTTATATCTAATCATCTCTATTTTACATTAATCATCTTTAGATTCACAGTATGAATATTTATTTGCCATATTATAATTATTTTTGTGAGTGTCTATGTGCTTGTATGTATATATTAATTATATATATTATATATATTATATATTATATATATAATAATATTATATATATAAAAGACCATTCATATACATTCATTTTATATTTAAAATTGCAGAGTATTACAAATATGCTATGAAAGAAAATTATATAATTTTTATTTTATTTTTATCCCAAATCTTACTAAAAGCTCTACAACTTATTTTAATTTTTAGGTTTCAATTATAAATAGATAGTATTTTTTTAAAAATAATTTTGTAAAGTTAGATAAAGAAAAATTTATATTTTCAAAATTTAAAAACTAAAACAATTTTATAAAATTAAATTAAACAAACCCTTAATTTTTCTTATTTTGGAAACTCTTTCTAGAATAAACTGTAAAGACTCATTTTTAATAAAAATTTTGATTTATTTTAATAAATTTCATCCACGTATTTTATTTAGAGATTAATTGAAATACACTGTCAGTGTAAAAGAGTTTTACACCATCACTTAATTATGGGCGTTGGATATTAAAAGAAGTTTGACTTTTATTTTAAAAATCTATAAAGTAATACAAACGGGTGATGATGATGAACCGACTGTGTAAAACTTTTTACACTGACAGTGTATAGTAATTAATCTCTTTTATTTATATTAGTTAGAGAAAAAATTATTTTATTTTATTTTTTAAAAAATATTAAACTCACAATAATTCTAATTATTTGCCTACTAGTATAAAAGATATAAAAAAAGTGTGTTGATTTTTCCTTACAATAGGAAGGAACATTTTTGTTTTACCTTAAAAAAAATAAAAATTTTCTTTATATTTTTAAAAATGGTTATAAAACCGTTTTTTAAAATATTTTAAATATTTGTATATTAATTTTTTAATTGAAAAATTAATTTTGACATCCTATAAAATAAACATACATTATTGAAGATCTAAACATTATCGAAATCGTAATTTTTTTTTTAACAATTATATCGCAAAAATAATTTTTATGAAAAACTATTTGAAATAGCTTCGAAATTAAGTGACATCCTATAAAATAAACATATATTATTGAAGATCAAAACATAGTCGAAATTGTTATTTTTTTAAATAATTATATCGCAAAAATATTTTTTATGAAAAATTATTTTAAATAGCTTCAAAATTAAGTGATTTTTTTAAAAAATTATATTAAAAAAATTCAATAAAATGATGAAATATCTAAATTAACATTTTAAGAATAACTATTCAAACCAAAATTTTATTTGAAGCTTTTATGAAAAATTTCTATGTAAATGTTTTTACACAAAATTATGTTATACTATAAAAATTATTTTTAAAAAAATGCAAAACAAACGGGTTATTTATCCCAAAATACAAAGGCAATTTATTTTCCCACCCTTATAGGTTCTCCTAAATCCTAGGCAAAAAGTTAAAAATTCCCCTTGTTTCCTCAATTTTTTAAAATTTATTTTGGAGATGCGTCTTCGTATTTGTTTTAGAGTTTGTTCGCATATGCATCTCTGAAATAACCCTTATTCAAAGGAATATTCAAAGATGCACCTCCGAACGTGTTAAATATATATTATATATATATATATATATATATATATATTATATATATATATATATATTATATATATATATTATATATATATATATATATAATATATATATAATAATATATATATATATATATATTATATATATATATATATATATATATATATATATATATCGCGTCAGACTCTCCCTCTTCTCCTTTTTCATTTTTTGAAACTTTTTCATCCTCAAATTCAAGGAACATTGGAGCTCGTAGAAACATACTTCCAGTCCATTTTTCAAGCTTCTTCAAGGATAAGCACTACCTCTACTTCAAACATTTCAATCCCAACTAACTTCACTTATTCATCCTCAACACTTTTTTGAGTAAGTTTCTCATTTAACTTATTTTTATTTTTTATTAATGTATTAGGTAAAATAGTTTGTTATAAATGCATTAGATAGTAGTCAAATTCGTAATAGATGGTTGTTAGAGACATGCACTATGATTTGATTGCATTTTGGGTTGTTAGGGCAAGTCTGATATCGGTTTCTGCCATTGATGCAAACACGAGCTTTTTTGGAGATGCATCTCTGAATTAGTGGTTTGCTGATTTTCAGAGATGCATATCCAAAATTGTCCTAGATGCAAACTGATGTCTTTTTCTCATATTGTTTTAGGAAAAATGCTTGCAAACAATGATGACGGACTGAGACTCAACAGTGAAACCCAGCACGCATCTGTTTGACGTGAGAACGCTAGGTTTCAAAATGAGCAGGCCAAAGTTAGGCGGGAAACATCCCTAGGCCTCTTGAGGGGGAAGCATCTACTTTTAGGAGCCGCCTATCACAGGGGTCCTCATCCCAAGGCCATGTCCCCCCTGATCACGTAGACCGGAGGAAGCTCCTACTGCTACACATGATGGTGTTCCTCCACTTGCAGACCCTTTCTCATGAGGGCCCTTTGACACCTCCTTACTGATATACCATAGAGATCATGTTGTTGGGTATGTATGGGTTGGAGAGGTATTTTTGTTAACGATTATTATTTATATGTTTTAAAAAGCTTGCTCTGCGACTGATATTTTGTTTTTTTAACAAGAGAACGATTGTTTGAAGTTTGTTAACCACGATAGAAAGATTATAAAGCTTTATTAGCCTAAGATCATTAGTTTCGGAGTGTTCTCTAGTACTCCGATTTTGTAGGTTTGTGTTCTTCCGGGTACAAGGCCATTGGCCATGGAATGCAAGGGGATTTTTCTGAGAGATGGCATAAGAAAACATCATCTTTCCACTTTCCCATTAGCGAGATGACGATTACACTTGATGATGTTGCTTGTCTTCTACACCTTCCCAACAGGGGGAAATTACTTGATCATCCCATGATCAAACGTGATAAAACCCATGAGATGATGGTCATTTATTTGGGAGTTGACCAAATGGATGCCTTGATGCAGTGTGAGAGCACCAGAGGTGCACATGCCAAATTTTCTTACTTGGAGACGGTATGTCAAAATAACTTGGAGTTGGTCGAGAATGTCGACGACAATGATCTACAGGTTACCTACCACCGAGAGTGTGCTTTGAGGTGTTTCCTCATATTTTTGGTTGGCACATCCCTTTTTGTGGACAAAAGTGGAACCTACGTTAATGTGGCATACCTTAAGTATTTCATCGACTTGTCAGTCATTCATGAGTGGAACTGGAGGCCGCCAATTTGGTATACATGTACTCCAAGTTGGGCAAAGGTTCTCTTTGAACGACAAAGAAAATGACAGACTCCTGCACCCTAGTAACGGTAATTTCCATAGCCACTATTAATATTAAAACCATTTTTTTACACTTGTTACTAATACTTTTTTCTTATTCATTTTCAGAGATGGATCATATCCCACTTTTACTGCATACACGTGTTTGATCGTGTGCTAGAGTATACTGAGAACTGACACTTGCTTAGGTATATTGCTCGTGCAGAGAGAATGATGTTGTGCGGCTGTTCTGTGTGTATACTGACCGAACTCAGCATGATAACATCGATTAGACACCATACAACACTCATGAGGACATTGTTCCATTCAACCTTATTTCATTTTACTCTGGATGGCTGGCATGTGGGACAAATCTGATGTATATGTATCTTCTGGAGCGATGCGTGCGTCAGTTTGGATGTGTGCAAATCATTTTCAGATCCCTTTTCGTGGCTTCTCCTAACAGCATCGTCCGCAGACAGTTTGATGACATACTGGCGGATTATGAGAGTCATATGGTACCAGAGGAGTATCGAAGTATGTCAGCCATAAGTCATTGACATTATGTGAACGGTTACATAACTTGGTTATATACTATGTCACACCATGTCATGACATCAGACGCTCCTGGACGTCCGCCTAGGCTTGCTCATGAGGAGATTTGGAGACTGAGCAGGTCAAGGATGACCATGCCATTTATGTGTTTTCGATATGTCATAATATTATGTGGATTACGCGTGAGGGCATAGAGTATGGGCTGTTTTAGAGAGGTGGCGATGATGTGGTTGCTCTAGCACATTTCATTCTTACTGAGGCACGAATTGTCTTAGGTTGTCGACGGGTGAGGAAGAGCCATGGGGTTAAGATTAAGCATATGCAGTAGATTGTGCTTTTATTTGTATTTTGGGATGTTTTAATTTTTTTTTCATACTTTGAGAATAATGTTTGTAATATGATTGGATGTTTTTTTAATTAACGCATTATCTTGTTCTGTGATATTCGTGTTTATTAATGTTTGAATCAAATAATGACAGTGTTAGTCAAATTAAAATGACTTTGATTCAAAAAAATACAAACTTAGGACAATGTTTCTGTCCAAGAAATATGCAGAGAAGATTTCAGAGATACATCTTTGAATTTATCCTAGAAATATTCACAAATGCATTTTCAGTCCATTTTATTTTTTTGCAAAAATGTGATGGCTACTTGATATACGAAGGAAGAAAGATGATTTCGGAGATGCATCTTCGAATTTGTCCTAGAAATATTTGCATATGCATTTCCAAATCAATTTTCGATAAAAATTAGATGGCTACTTGATTTATAAAAGATGAGGAGATTTAAGATGTGCTCGAAAATGAATCTCCGAAAATTTCTAATGACATTTTTATATTTTCAAAAGTGTAAAGCTACACCATAAGAATGAAAAAAAAATACCAAATATAAATCTATTTATAAAAAATATGTTAAATTTTTTAATAATTTTATTAAAAAATCTCCATTAAAAGAGAGATGATTTAGACATACATCTATAAGTAAAAGATAATTTAATTTTCATCTTACATGTCATCTTATAGGTTAAATAAATTAAGATCAGTTCAAATTTTAATAGTTTGAAGTGGTGTGTTAAAAATATCCTATTGTATTAAGAGTATCCTATAGTGGTTAGATTGCTCCGATAAAAATTAATAAGATTTGACCAATTCACTGATCAAACCAATGAACTGATGATTTTCTTGATTCAGCTAGTTGATATTTTTTTATGTTTATTCTATAGATTAATTATAATTTCAATTCTTTTTTTTATTTTTCTTAAGTTGTGTCAATATTTTAAAATCTGATTTTATTAATATTTATAATTATATTAATTATTTATAGTAATTAAATATTTTAAAATTACAAAAATATAATTTTGAAAGTTGACATTTTATTTAAGACTATTATTCAACTTATTTGCATGAATAAAATCAAAGTTCCTTTTTTATATTCTCTCATGTCTCCATAAGTATATTCTCTCATACTTAAGCCAATGTAAACAAATATGGAAATTCATAATTTGACACTTGCATTTACAATACATGCATCGTGCAACACCATAAGAATCTTGCTTTTGCCAAAAGGGATGTCCCCTTCTGTTGTTACATGTAGAAAGCATGCTCGTTAGTAATAATACTTATTCACAGCCTCTTGGACGAAATCGGACGAAATCATTACTATCGAGTGATTCAAAAAATTGTGCTTCACTTTTGAAGGCCAAAAAAATGCACTTTTTAACTGGAAAAAAAAGTTATATTTGCAAATACACTGCCTTTAAAGTATATATACTTCATTGTCATGCATAATAGTATGTTTTTAGAGTATACTTATTTTTGTGAATTCAGGAGAACTCTTAGAAATATGTACCTGGCCTTATCAATAGAGGTAGATGCTTATTGTCAAGGCCTAAGTCAACACAATGCCTATATCTAACTCATGAAAATATAGTCACTAATTGCTACAACCAAGCGACGGATTCGGTTGCGATAGAAAATAAAACCAATATGCACAAATCAAGATAAGCAGACAGACCATGTGGATTTGAGGATTCACAACTTAACTGGACTGAAATTTCACAAAAAATAATGGGATTTTGTGATTTCAACTTTCAGTTGGTGGTGTCAGAGTCGCTCTGGTTTTCATCTTCATCGGTGGAGGAAGCAGGATCGTCTGGTATAACTATTAAATCCGAAGAATCTTGTCCACGGCTTATCAGCATCCTTCGATATTGTACAAGCTCGAGCTTGTGGTCAGGAGTGTGTTTTTGATTAAATCGTCCTGGACGCTTTGAGCGGTTCTTATAGCAATCACCACAAAGATCAAAGCCGATACGCTCTTCACAGTCAACGCATCTATATCTGTCCCCGATTATTGGGTACATCTGTAGGGACCAGTTAAATACATCAACACATTGGAAAAATGGAAGCACAAATGGAATCAAGAAAAAATCATATCCAATAGTGTTGAATAATGCATCAGTATTTTAGCATAATGCAACTTTCAAGTGATACCATACAGACAAATTTTGAAAAACAACTAAACGGGGTGGTCTAATGCGCAAGGCTCCTACCAAGTGGAGTCTGAGGCGGGTTTATAGATTTAAAGATGTATGCAGCCTTAACCCTAAAGATAGTTTAAGGCTCCTACCATAGTCTGAGGCAGGTTTATAGATTTATAGACATATGCAGCCTTAACCCTAGAGATAGTTTTTATGACTTTGTTAAGAAATGCGGTTTAGGCCTAACTCATCTCTACAAAATGGCTTGTAGTGTGACAATTGCCCCCACTTATAAGCACATGTTCATATTTACACTTATATATTGTCCAATGTGAGACTCTAACTACACCCCCTCACCGCACCCCCTCACGTTCAGGAATGGACATCTGGAGCATGGAAATAAATGGTGGGTAGGTCGAAAACAGAAACCTGATAGCAAGTCGCCCATCGGATCTTAAACCAAATGTGGTTTAGGCAAACCACACCCTACAAACCGGTTTTGTAGGGATGAGTTAGGCCTTAACCACATTTCTTAACATGGTATCAGCGCATGGTTTTACCTGGCTCAATCCTACAAAACCATCTTATAGGATGAGGATTGCCCCCACTTATAAGCACATATTTAAGTCATATATTATCCGATATGAGACTCTTGACCGATTTTAACCCGTGACCTTCTGGTAAAAAAAAAAAGCACCAATCTCACCATGGTGCCAAAGCTTGCCTTTGCATTATCAAAACAGACTATGAGATAAATATTTCTAAAATCATTATTTTATATGGCAGTGGTCATCTCAAACTATATTGAATATATGTCTCCTAATTTACTAGTGTAATTGCAAAATTATAATTTTAGAGCCAGAACAGGGTTATAGCGATTAGCGGCTATCCGACAAAATTTTGTACTAAATAGCGTATTGCAGAACAATATCGGTAGGATTGTCTAAATTCCACTACAATATAGCAGCTACTTAACATTGCTTGACATTGATTATTGGAGCAAATGTTAGTCCCAAATCATATCTGTAACAGTCAACAAAGGCAAGCAGCCACATATTATGAAACAGAGTTTTGACCAAGTATAAATCCTCCTACTCACATTCCATACACTGATTTCAACTCTCACCAACCATAACTAGACAAAAAGGAAAAATAAAGCAAATCAACGATTGAATAAAATAAATGCTATGATAAAGAGATTTTACCCCGCAAAAATCACAACCAGCTCCTCTGTGAACCAACAATTCAGGATTAGACCACCAAGATATCTTTTCTCCACTGTCCTTAGGCAATGAACCTCGGAGAAAACAATATGAAACAATATCAAAGGAACACACATTTGCATATCACTGGTCAGTTGTTCTAATATTTTCTTTGTTTTTGTTTCCATGATCATTGAGAAAAAAAGAAATCAATATTTATTTATAATTCTAAAACGATTAGAAAGCATTATGAGAACTATTAGAAACCTAGGGAAGAAAAATGAGAAAATGAGAGAAATTATTGAGAAAGATGAAAATGAAAGAGCATTTAAGTGAATATATGTGTATTTTACAGAAGTGTTATGTCATAAAGACATGTAATACACAGACACCACTACATTGTTTACATTATTCTGAACCCTGTGATGCAATATGACCAGGATCGCTGGAAATGTGTGGTGTGGTTGAACTATTGGGCTTGAATTGGTTCGTAGGATCACAAGCTTTGGGTCATTCATTATGCAATGGTCCTTCCAGAAACAGGTCGGGTATTTTGAAAAAACCCGTGTTAGGTAAACACTTTGCTAAAACGCAGACTCTAAAGTGAAAAGAGATTAAAAAACCCTAAATTTGTCTCACTCTTGTTTGCGCGCTTGGTTTGCCACCTTTCTCTCCCTTCTCCTTTTTTTCACATGGCCCTTACTTCTTTTGTTTATGGCTTTATCGTGTACTACGTCTACTTTTTTGTTTTATTCTGCCTTTCCCTGTCTGAACTATGTAGTGTAACCTGCAATGGCTTCGAGTGGGTCTTAGGCCTTATGAATTATGTCTTGAGTTACTTATTAAGTACTTCTGGTAAGGTATGAACATAGTTTTGAGTTATTTAAGAACTCATGGGTTGATGGTTATGAATTTTTAATTAACTCAGTTTAATGTCGTGATTTAGAGTTTATTTTAGTCATTTATGATAGTTTTTATGCTTGTGTATTTAAGTACCATTTTCTCTTTCGCTAGGATCTTACTAGACATGTTAAGATCCTCACATATTCGCCTATTTACTATTTATCTCTAATTGTTACAGCTACTAAATTCTCTATTATTATTATCCCCCTTTGCTTAAGGAGATAATTAAGTTGTAATCTCTCTATTTAAACTAGTTCGTATTTAGGAATAAATCATCAGAGTATTTATCTATTTTCTCTAATATTATATGGTATTAGCACCTCTAAGTTCACAATCTAGGGAAGAAGTCCTAAGTACCGGCTGCAACGGAAACGGCGCTGGCCGCTGCAACGGAAACTGCGCCGGCCGC
Organism: Lathyrus oleraceus; assembly: GCF_024323335.1. NCBI lineage: Eukaryota > Viridiplantae > Streptophyta > Magnoliopsida > Fabales > Fabaceae > Lathyrus > Lathyrus oleraceus. The sequence goes on along the minus strand of NC_066585.1, from coordinate 524,689,606 downwards.
TGTAATGGAAACAGAGGTGATGCACACAACACTGCTCACAATGGGGACAATGGCAAGTCCGGTACTGAATATGGTGATGGCAACGGTGGTGGCAACGATTTCAATACTGGTTTCGATGACCAAGAGAGTTCCTACAAACTCTCTAAAAATCAATATCCCCCGGACGAATGGAGTAAACTATAGTCTATAATCAATGGTGTGATCACTGCAAACGCGCATGGCATACTGGGGAGACTTGCTGTAAACTCAATGGAAAGCATCTGAACTGGAAGAAGAAAGGTTGTAATGAGGGCCGTACATTCCATGCTAGTATTTCTAGTCAAGGGCAGGAGTCATCCTGAAGTACACTTTCATTCACTTCAGAACAGATGGACAAACTAGTCAAACTCCTCGAGTCATCAATTCCTTGCTCTATAGCACAAAAAGTACATTTCTTAATGTTAGTCCAAACCACATCTGGATAATAGATTCAGGTGTGCAATTAATCACATGACAGGTGAATTTGCGTTAAGTAGTCAGCAGTCTTCGATGCTCACGCGTGTGGGGCCATGCTTGACTATATACTAGTATATATTAACTTTTTAGTGCACTCTTAAATAGCACTAAATAAGTTCAAATATTTCAGTAGTATTAACTTTTTAGCAGTTCATTGGTACGTTATATTTTACGTATTCTGTTAGAATTTTCATGAATCAGTTTGCAAAAGTACCGTGAACCGGTACTCTCGTACCACTTTGTAGTTCTCTAGGGGGCCAGTAAATTATGTAGCAATGGTTTAGAGAATCCTAAGATATTTGAAGGCTTGTGTACTTGTGTTATTCCTCTTTATCGACAATTTCCTATATCAACCGGGGATAAGAGCCTGCATTTACTGGAGATTATATTTTGTGAGGATGAAGCTATTCAAAAAGCAATACACAGTAATATGTTGTCGTAGCAGTGTGAAGGATTACATAATGGCCCTGTCATATTAATTGAAAAATACGCTCAAGGGTTTTAGACACGTAAAATGAACTAATTACTTTCAGAGGGTCCAAAGCACCATCCTACATTAGGGATCATAAAACAGAACTCCACATTTTAAGAAATAGAGCTCCAAGTATCATCTCTTTGTTTGCAGAGTAGCAAGTTGGACCTAACTTTACATGTAGCGGGTCCAACCACCATGATCTCGTAAGGTGTTTGCATTAGCATTTATACAAGTGAGGGAGCTTCCTGAGGAAGTGAGGGAGCTTCCTGAGGAACTTCAGTCTAGGAATAGTTGCAGTTTGAATTAGTGATATACATTTCAGTTTCTTTCACATTGGGTTCCTCTCATATGCTTAGAGGAAAACATCAATAATTATATACATTTGTGTCAATGACTTAACAAAACAATAGGTTTCACACTATCAAAATATAAAAATAAAAATAAAAAGTAGTAGGCAAAGACACATACAAGAAGATATGGTCTCGGGTTGGACTTTCATTTGGCCAAGTTGAATTGCATCTCTTCTTTGGGTGTACTCTTCTAGAAATTGCTTCTCTAAAAATTGGTCAAGAGCCAAACAAACTTTGGGAAACCCTCTGGGATGTGGACTTTGACAAACTTTACATCTAAGCATCTCAAGAGATAAGTCAGTAATACAAGTCTGACAATATACTGCAGAGAATGAGCGCAAAATTGGTATAAAAACATGTTAATGAAGTAATTTGCTATTGATAGCTCTAATATATTATTAACAGGATAAAAAAGTAGAGCATCTACCATGACCACAATTAAGAACAACAGGATGAACCAGCAGTTGCTTGCATATTGGACACATTAAATCTGTAACTAATATTTTTGGTTGCTGATTATGCTCATTTTGAGGCAATGTTTTTCCCTCAACAGAAGGAGTTCCTATAATTTGAGGTTTCCTGTCAGAAGAGTATTCAGAAATGATTCCTTCATCTCCTTTATGATTTGCAGACCCTGATTGCTCCATAATTTCAAAAGATTCTGTGCTGCATGAGTTAGATGCCTGATTTATGATAGTAGAGGTAGGCAAATTCCCCGGACAATCACATATAATTTGAGGTGAGAAGAAACCCATTTCCTTTTCTTCCTCTGAAACATAAGGTTAAATTGGAAATTGTGGTGAAACGTTCCACAATCATAGTAGACAAATGGATTAATTGTCTTTTATAATAACTGCAATTTTATCAGAACACAACACCAGATAGTTATATCGATACATATACTGCGTGTGGTTCTAAACACCTGTCTGTAGTAAAAAAAAATATTATCAAAACTAAAAACACCCCTCTATCTTAGTAGGTCTGGAACTTTCCTTGCATTGTGTTGCAATAAAAGCCATTCTATATACATTGAAGTTCTGATTGCAAGGGAATATAGTTATATTTTATATTCCATAATGACAACAAAACCCAATCAGCAAAGTAGTCAGAAAGAAAGAAGAGTTAATCATATCTGCAAGTTACAACACTTCTAGTAATCCTTTTGCTTATCGAGTTTTGGGAGGTGATAATTCGGAGAAAAAAGATGGATCGGTTGTCAAGGGATCAAAAGCACCAGTATCCAGAACTAGAGATCCAACAGGTGTAATCTTAGAGAGGTAAACTGTAATATTACCAGTACATGCAACAACAGTGAAAATTCAACCTTTGGTTCAACTTTCAGAGTTTCTTGCATGATGAACAAACCAAAATGTAAAGCTGACGCATAGCTAGGGACAAGTAGAAGCCACAGTGACGAAACCAATTTACAAAAAAATAAATGAGTCAATATAATAAAGACAAACGTACATGGAACAAACCCAAGTAAGAGACCCTGAAATCAAAAGTGGTCTCAACAGAACTACGAATGAAAACAAAATTTGAATAGCCGGGCGACAAAAAGACGACAAGAAGATGGAGCTTGCACCCACATGCCAGCAAGAAACTACTTCTATAGTGGAAGTGCTCGAGGGAACAGTCAACTGCGGTATCTGAACCAAACAATGGGGTTTTTGACACCCGACGACCAAATAAGGTCAACCTCCTTGATGAATGGTGAACCCAAAACAAGTGTTTCTAAACAAGAAAATAATTGGACCATATTAAGACTCAATAATGAATATTGTATGCATTGGAACGGGGATGATTTGTACAATGTACAATCTATAACATAAAATTGAACAAATCAAATCCTAATTCCTAAACTTTAAGGATTAGAATCAGCTAAGTAAGGTAGGAAAGAATACAGTAAATACTATAAAATAGATATATCAAATCTTAAAAAATATTTCAGCATAGAGTAATTTTTCTAAATGAATTATTGCCATAAAAACAGTGTTGTCAAATTGCGTTAAAGCGCAATGGAATTTGAATAAATTGCTATTGTTCCACAATATGCTATTTAATGCAAAGTATTGTCAAAAAAGTGGCTATAACAACAACAACCAAGCCTTATCCCACTAGGTGGGGTCAGCTACATAGATCAAACTCCGCCATAATGTTTTATCTAGGACCATACTTCTATCCAACTTGTTAATCTCAAGATCTTTCTTAATAGTTTCTATCAGTTTTTCTAGGTCTTCCTCTACCTCTAGCGATTGACAACGCTACATGAAAATAACAACGGCTACCAATCCTTCAATTAGCTAAAATTCTAGTAAAATATGAAGATATGCTTTTACAGAAGACAACTTTGTGACACAATCTCCAAACTTATATTTGATTATGCTCGTGTATAAGCCCTTAGAAAGAGAAACATACCAAGTGTCTGATTTTCCCTTCTCTTGTAAGCTGCAGGATATGTCTTAAGAAGCAAAAAGTGAAGCATTTCACAGATTGTGGGAAAGTTATGGTATGGATTCCTACAAACTGGACAATGAGATTCACGCGAACTATTCATCGATTTATGGACACACCAGAAACATGATACATGACCACAAGCTACATACAAGAGAAATAATAATGAAAATTCATCACAATTTACTTAAATTAAGTATTTTTCAGAAATTGATGTTGTGTCTTACATAGCACAATGGGCTTGTACAAGAGATCCCTGCATTATAAAATTAGTCAGATTCAGTAAGGAAGGTTTGATAAAGTTACTATGGCAGTTTATAGACCAACTTAAACAAACACAATGATAAAAGTCAGCTACATCCTAAATAGACAACATAACTAAAAATAAGTTCAAAAGGGTTAAATATGTTTGCAGTCACCATAAAATACCCTCCTATCAAATTTAGTTCATGCATACAAATTTTCCATTGATGTGCAATCTTTGTCATGCAATGGAAGGAAAACCAAGTCATAAAGACCAAAAAATCCAGTTTTAACCCAAATAATTTTCCATCAATGTGCAAGTTTTTTTTGTAAAGATTATACTTGATTAGTGAATATTGTATAAGAACTAAAAACATGTTTTAACCCAAAGATCATAAATGTGCAATCTTTGTCGTGGAATGGAAGGAAAACCAAGTCATAAAGACCAAATAATTCAATTTTAATTATGCATATAAACTCAGCTAAATATCCAATTGTACTATCGAGCAATACACTATACAAGTGAAGTGAAATCACAGACTCGAGCAATCTTTAGACAAACTTTACTTACTTCACGACCAAGACCAAAAAAATGAATCTAACTCCTTGAAAGTAAGTGTAAACCGATAAAATCAATAGGTGTTATTTGGATTTTCAACAACTCCATGATTTGATAGTGCACATACATGTGATTACAACAACTTTATCCAAAATCATGTTTATATCCATCTATCCAAATTGTTAATTTCAAGATTCTTCTTAACAAGTTAAAATAAATTTAAAAACTGAAAAATCACTCTGACTTAACAAAATTCAAACCCTACATTCTTCCTCAACCGAAATTGGATCATATAATCAAATCACCATATCAATCTATTCAATCAAAACTCCAATGAAATTTCAGAAATCTAAATCACAAATTCCTAACATAAACACAACTTAAACTGAATAAAATAAAAACTAAGAAACAAGATAAACAAAAACACGAAGAACTAAAACAAACTCACAGGCAAACGCAGCAAACAAAGGATTCATAGATTTCTTGTTGTTCATTTACAACAAGCTGTTCATCTTTCAATGCGTTATCATCCATTCTCTGCAAAACTCAGCAACGAGTTGAGAATTAACAACCGATGAACGAACGAGTCAGGTTGAATCGAACCAACTACGCAACATAAGGTTTTTTTTATGGTTTAAATTCAGTTTTGGTGAAATTCAACTTAATTTTTTGATATTTAATATTCAAATTAAGTGATAAAATAATAAAGGATTAATTAATATGTACCGTAAGTGTCTTTACACTCTCGATTCATCGTATCATTCATTTAAATTATTTTATAAATTTTTAAAATGAAAATCAAATTTATTTTAATATTTAATGTTTAAGATTAATTTCTATCGTATTTCAATTAAATTATTAATTAAAAAATATAATTGAAATATAAAAATTAAGCGATATATATATATATATATATATATATATATATATATATATATATATGACAAAAAGAATAATTAATAATTAAAATTGAGATTGAATAAGGAATAATGTTATGGATTGAGTTGTCACTTCAGTATGATTAGGGATGTTCAAAATCAAACCAAACCAATAGAAAACCGCAAACCAAATCAAACCAAATCGAAACCGCAAAAAACCGCATTTGATTCGGATTCGTTTGGGTCATTTTTTAATAAAACCGCACGGTTTGGTTTGGTTTGCGGTTTGTATTTTGCAAACCGAACTAAACAAACCAAACCGCATTATGTTACAACCCAAAGTTCACTTATCCCACATCCAACCCAAACCTCAAACCTAGTATGCCTTAACCTTACAATTACAAACGATTTTCTCTTAATCACACTTAGGGTTTCAATTTCAACCTTCTTAAATCTCTCATAGTAGTATCACACATTCTTCTCATCTTCTTTTCCATGTAGGTCTCGCCTATTCTACTCTAATAAGTCATCTATTATGTTCTTTCTTTTTTATCTTTTATGTTACTATTTTCTCTTCCAATTACGTTTTTATTGCACTTTTCTTCTCAATCTCGCATCTCTTATGTTCTTTTTTTCATCTTCATTATTTAGTAATGTATGAATGACTAAACACAAAGTTATGTCGTTATTTATATGAGTATATATGGCTCAATAAAAATATTATAAAAAATCGAACCAACCGAACCAACCCAACCCGCGTTGATTTGGTTTGGTTTGGTTTGGTTTTATTTCTAAAAGTCAACCGAACCAAACCAAACCGCATGCTTTTTTCTCTTGCGGTTCGGATGATTTTTATCGCAAAAATCGTTCAAACCGCACCGCGAACACCCCTAAGCATGACTGTATGTTTTTAGATTTATAAAGAATAATAAGGGTTTGTTTGTTTTCTGTTTTTCTAAAAGTAATTTTTACAATATTATATAGTTTTGTGTAAAAAAAAATCTATTTTTTAAAATAAAACAAACAGATCTTAAATCATTTTTTTAAAAAAACTAATCTTATAAATTTGATTTTGAAAGAAAATTGTTTAAATAAAAAAAGAAATTTTTTTATTCATATACCCCACATTTAAAAAAAAATCATAAAATAATAAAATAACACGTTTTCAAACAAATTTTCAATCTATTCAATTTCAAAAAAAAAGTATTAAGATGTAGGTGTCAGACCAATTGACGGTTGTCCTTAATTTTTAATAGGGACGGCAATTGAATTGGCTACAGCACATGGTGTTGTCAATCCAATTGGCACTCATGTATGCTATATGAGAGGAGACGCAAATTGGTATGGCGCCTCAGTGTAATATGCAATTTTTTTTTATAAATAGAGTTGTTGTGTGATTCATTTTTCCACACCTCTTTGCATCATATTGCAAACATGTTTCGTATTCGTCGTCGCTATGGAAAAGTGATTTATTCGAGAGACAAGCCTCCGATGGAGATGCTCTTTTGGAATATGTGTCGTTTCGAGCAACTAAAGAGGGAGTTGGTTCGTTGGTTAGATGGAAAAATACCAGAAGAAAAAAAATTAGAAGTATTGAGAGACTCGATAGTGTATTTGGTTTGGTGCAAGTAAAAATTGATAAGGATGCTAGGGAAATGATGTTTGGACTAGATGACATCAGGTTGATTGTTGTAATCAATTAGAAATGTTGTTTTCTGATATTGTGATTAAGTATTTTCATTTGTATTCGACATTTGTTGTTTGTGTTGTTTATTTAGACTTGTTCGGTTTTAAGTGTGCTTATGTTGGAGTGATGTTTGTTGTTAACCTTGTTGTAACAAAAAGTTATTAATATATAAAAATCCAAGGTTACAAAAAATAAAATGAGGTACTAAATTATGATGTAGAGGTTGCTCCTAGATTGGTTCATTTGTTTTTATTGTGTCCGGGTTGACGACCTATATTACATAATCTTATCAATTTATCAGTCGTATCCATTTCTATTCTAATATGCGTCTTGTTTGACCGTCCTTTTTTCTTTCTTCGCATTTCATCGTTGTGCCCAGTGGCGGAGCCAGATAAAAAAAATTGGGATGACCGCTAACGTAAAATAAAGATTATAAATAAAATGTAAATAGTATTTTAAATAAAACATTAAAGTTAAAATAAATACAAAGTTAATTACTAAAAATTTAAATTACATGACTTAAAACTACCTTAAAGTAATGTTTTACGCGTTCCGAGTGACTTGAAATTGTCAATAATTAACTCCGAACTAATGTTTGCACTAATCTCCCTTTCAATATATACTGTCATGCTATCTCCAAGAAACCCATCATCCATCTTGTTTCTCAACTTAGTCTTAATAATTTGCATTGCTGAAAAAGACCTCTCAGTTGTGGCCGTAGAAATGGGAAGAGTCATGATAAGACGAAGTAGTCTATCAATCAAGAAGTAAGTTTCAGCCTGTCCAGATGCAACCAAACATGAACATAGTTCTTGAATAGTTGATAAATTATTCAAGTTTGATGCTTGACGAGCAACAAATAGAAAATGTTGGAGTTGAAATTGCAAATTATTCTTCTCTTGATCACTAAAATCCATAGGATAATATTTTTCAACAAAAGAATAAATAGTATCAATGCTAAAAGCTTTATATCCATCCTTAGGAGATAAAGAACAAGAAAGAGTTAACAAATTCATTGCCTGCTCACTGAATCTGCTATTCAACTCTTGTAATTGTTTGTCAATGGTAGTGAAAAAGATTTCAACTTTAAAGTAATGTTGAATTATGACTTGATTCTCTTCAATACGGGAGCGTCCAAATCTTGTTGTTGAAATAACATCATTAAGATCAGGAATCTCAATACCATGTTTTTCACAAAAAGATACCACTTTAGTAAACAATATATCCCAACCATTTTCTCTCAAACCTTGAATAAGATATTTTGTTGAACGAACCAAGTTCATAGCATTAACTACATCTTGATTTTTTTTTGTAAGGCTTGACAAAGCATATCTGTTATTCGCATTATTTCTTTCATCAAGTGCAAAATAAATATAAAATCAAATGCCTTCAAGTAATTGTAACAACTATCTGCATCCCCACGTGTAGCATAACTCCCTCTATCTTTTGCAAATTTTTTTAAAACTAAACAAGTTGCTTCATACATGTTTATCAAGCTAGAAATTAAATCGTAATGTGATACCCAGCGAGTATCTCCAGCTCGTTTCAATGTACCAACTTGATTTGCACCTTTACTAGTTACAATCTCATCAATCTCTAACAAATAAGCAATTTCTTCTAATTGGGCAGCTTGTAACTCATCATGACGCTTTGTAGAAGAACAAACAACATTCACAATAAAGATCAGCTTCTCAAAAAATTTATGAACAGGTTTGACTTCTCTTGATGATGTAACTAATGCAAGTTGCAATCGATGAGCAAAATAATGAACATAGTATGCATAAGGACAATCCTTCATAAAGAGGGCTTGTAAACTATTCCATTCTCCTCTCATATTGCTAGCACCATCATACCCTTGGCCACGAATGTTAGAAACATCAAGGTTATGTCGAGAAAGTATATCACATATTGCTTCCTTAAGAGTTAAAGATGTGGTGTCTTTAACATGTGCCACATCAAAAAATCTCTCTTGTATTAAACCAACTTTATCAACAAATCTTAATACAAGAGCCATTTGTTCCTTTTTTGACTCATCACGAGCTTCATCAACAACGATACAAAATTTGGAATCACCAATTTCCTCACGAATACTCTTTTTCACCCTACTAGAAAGAATTTGCAAGAGCTATTTTTGAATTTGATGTGAAGTATACTTGCAATTTTGTGGAGCATTTTCCAACATAACTTTTGCAACTTCATCATTGTAGGATGCTAAAAGTTTCAATAACTAAGAAAGTTACCTTGATTTCTTGATTTGCTACTTTCTTCGTGACCCCTAAAAGCACAAGCTTGTAGTGTTAACCAACGAACAGTGTCAATTGAAGTCTTGAGTCGTAACCGATTATTCATTCTTTGACTTGAACTTTGCACTTGAATAACATTTCTAATATGACCATCTTGATTCAACAAGTCTTGACAAGCTTTCATTGCACTGTTGTGTGGTGAGCAAGGATCCTTCCCTATGTTTTTAAGAAAGGAACAATATTTTCCATTCCTAACTTTCTTCCAGTTTCTAAAACCCATAGAAATAAAGACAAGTGATCTGGGACGTCCACTTAGTTTTTTTCTAAAAAGGTAACATGGTAAGCAATATGCGGCATCTTCAGATGGTGAATATTCTACCATGATGGAAATATGATAAACCAAGTATGTTGAAACCTTCTCGGATGATCCTCGTTACCGGATAAAAGATAGTTTTCTAAATGAATTTGATATGGACCCCATTTTAGATAAGCTCTTCGTACTGCATCCACTTGATTTGGTGGATATTGCCAAATCGGAGGACGCTTTCCAGGATCGCGTTCCAAAGAATTTTCAAAACCATGATGCTCTTCAATTGTTGGATTCTCAAGAACTGTTTCAAATTCGGATGTCGGGATTATAATTTCTTCATCTCTCTCTTCTCTTTCAATTTCACATGCTTTCCTTTTGAAAAAAGAATCATTTTTCCTATTATTCATTTTTACTCTTCCTATAATATCATATCAGATCCAAAAATCAATTTAGAGAACATAAAAATTAAAAGAGAAAAAAATTAATAAACTTAATTAATCAACTTTAATCCGTTTTCAAATACCGGTAACTTCACTATTAGAAATTAGCAGCAACAATGATTAAATAAACCTTATTACAGTGTATAACTATATTTGTAAATTACAGTGTTATGAATTGGCTTAATAAACCTCATATAAATTATTTTAACACATCAAGAAAGAAGAACCCTAAAAATCTCAAAAACACAAATCAAGCAATCACTTTAATTTGTTACTTTTTATAAAAGAAGAATGAATAAAGTTTTTTACCTGTTAGATGCCGATCACTTTAATTTGTTCCGATCCCAGTGCCGGTAACAAACCCATATGAGAAAGAAAGGAAAGGTAGGAGCTTTTTACCTTATCTGTATTTTAACCTAACTTTGAATGAAAAAGAAAAAATAAAAATTAATTTTACTTTGAAATAAGGATGTTTTAGTAATTTAATATATATGAATTAAAAAAAAGTTGAGGGGTGGTCGTGGCCTTCCCACGTCCCCCCTCAATTCCGCCATTGGTTGTGCCAAACTATGTCCCCTTCATATGGAGGTCAGTATTCCTCCATTGCTAGCACTGAGAAGTTTTTGTTATACACATTCATGACGGTAATGGCCTTGTAAACATCGGATAGATGGTTGTAAGCGTCCTGGCGAGTATGTGTGCATGCCGCAATGACATGGGAGCAAGGAATACAAAATGCCTGGAACTTTCCACAGTCGCATCAACTTCTTTTTAGTATGACAACATAGGATAAATTTGACATTCCCTCATTGTGGTCCTGTTTACTGTGGAAATTGGTAAACAACCGCTGGTCCTCCCTAGGCCTTGAGACTAAGGGTTACTTGCAGGATCAACCAGTTGATCCTAGGACATGTGCTAGTGCAAGTGTGGCTTATTCAATTCGACGGAACAACTTTATGAGGAACGGCTCCTGACAAAGTATTGAACAAGCGCAGGTTTTTCCACACGAATTGTTTAAACGACGCTATAACCTATGGGTGACTCGTGACCGACAGTGCTACAACATTCAAAAGACGTACACGACGAACACACTTTTGGTGAACTCTATTATCGTAATAGAATCAGTGTCGACAACGTAGACGACAACGTAAAGTGATAACTCAAAAGTAAATGAAATTAAAATATAATGTTCAACGGGAACAATTGAAAAGTAAGTAAGTTGCATTGAAATAAATGTGGTGATTCACGTACATAACACTCTTAAAAACTCTTGCTTCCTCGCGCTGGGAATGAGAAGTTTCTTATAAGTGATTTTTAGTACAAAGTGAACACCTCGAGCCCCTCGTGGGATATCCTATTTATACTAAACTAAAGAAAACTCCCTACAGGCTAAAAACTCCTAAAAACTAGCAGACGTCGTGCCACACGATCTGCAAACCGCTATACCCACGTTTTGAAAACTGCTCCATGTTCTGGCGCTTTTATTCTTCTTGTAACTGCTAGTCATTTTTCAATTTCAAATTTCTCCCGCCCAGATATTTAGGGCGACGTTGTCTTCTAGGTGTTTGGCACGATCCAAAATTCTTTAAGTCCCAAGCTTCATTTTAGTCGACGAAATGGCTTGTCGACCAAACGTGCTTCTTCTGTCGGCTTCATCCCTTGATGACTTACGTTTTTCTCAACTCTTGCTTATCTCAGGCACATCTCCACCCTTTGATGGGGTATAAACCCCAGATTAACAAGACCCTTTCACCAATTACGCCTTCAACATGCCTTAGATATTTCTCGTGGTAACAAAATGCCCCCAAGAGATGTCATTTTTGAATGTCGACGTTGGTGAGATGATGGCATCTTTGAGATGTCAACTTGCCCCTTACTGCTTCCACTTCTACTTAGTGGGACACCTGTTTTCCCCACGCTGATGACGTCATATAATCATGACGAACGTTTCCTTTTTTCCCTCGAGACGCACAAAATCACATCCCCATCACTTCACGTCTTTATGGTTGAGGCATGTTTACCATCTTAACTGCCTTCTCTCTTCTACGTGTCTGCAGACGTGGGAACATGGGTATATGTGTCGAAGATGGAAGATCAAACGTTCACTCTTCTTTTCTCAGGGTTTAACCCTTATAAAACCCTTGTTCTTTCTTCTTCTTCCCTTTTTTCTCCCTTTTGCTTCAGCACACAATCATCTCCTGCACTCTGTTTAAAAACTCTTCTTCTCCAAAAAAACTTCCATTTCCTCCATGGATAGCTCCAGTAAAAGTAAAGCATTTCCCTCCGCTGCTAAACTGACACATCCTCTCACCATTTATGGTAAGAAGTACGTTCCTGAGCCTCCGTTTGCAGAAGAGAAGGCAAAAATCTGGCGTTCTCAGGTATTTATCACTTTCTCCTTGGCTGACGAACCTTTAGCGTTCTTAGGTCCTCTTCCAGAAAATCGCCACCCTAAGATAACCAAAACAAATTCTTCCCTCTTCCCTACCAGTCACATCTCTGAACCCTTGGTTTCTGCCCAAAAGCCTTTTTCCCTTCGCTATGTCGACAGAAACTTCAGGACTGCTCCTCCCAAAAACTATCCTAAGTTTTGCGCCTGGATGGATCGATTATAATCAGAGAAAATCAACCATTGGAAAAGGATGGGCATCTACACCCTTCTACAGATTGCCCGTTGTGCCCCCCCCCAACCTTGTGGCATGTTACTAGCTGCCCTCCAATTTTGGGATAGTTTGACTAACTATTTCCGTACCAAGTGTGGCATGATTACGCTGACACTCTTGGATATTGTTGCCATCACTGGCTTAAAACCGACTGGCGAAGTCTTCGACTGTGAAGCTGCAGCGCCAATCTCTTTGCGGTTTGACATTGGTGACTCTCGCAAGCCGACGTGCAACAATTTCATTGATCATCATGCCACCTCTTCAGGCCCTGTGACCGACGAGGAACATGTGGCTTTCCTGACCCTCTGGCTATCTCGCTTTGTCTTTTGCTCCAGATCTATGCATATAGCCAAGCATTTTGCTCTCCTGGCAACTCAACTGCATCAAGAGCGTGATATCGCCTTGGGCCAATTGATTTTAGCTTCTCTTAATGAATCTCTGTCTGAGGTCATCTATCAAATCAAACTCTTTGACCCTGAGAATTCAAAGAAGAAAAATGTGTTGGTACATGGACCTTTCTAGTTCTTACAGTTGTGGCTCAATGCCACTTTCTCTAAAGACATAGCCCCATATGGGATGCGAAGGGTTGAGTGTCCCCTAGAGGAACGACACCTCGTTCAGAAGCGATTGATCCCTCTGACGCCTATCGACAAAACCTTCCCTGACCTCCAGGTGTTTCGCCTCTTGTTCAACATCATGCTGACCCGTGCCAACTTTCTCCCTTCTATGGCCCCTTTCAGCCATCGAACTGAAGGTCCTGCATGGTTCACCAGAGCTTTTCCTCCGAATGAAGATGAGCATAGAGATGAAACCTTCCTCATCTAGAGACGTCTTCTGGTCCCTCGATTTCTGTCGGCTGAAACCTCCAGTAGCAACCCTGGCCTAGTGGCTTATCATCCTAACTTGGTGGCCAGACAATTTGGCCTTTGCCAATTTATTCCCAAGTCCCTATTCTCTTCTCCTGAATTACTCACAAATATCCTCTGTGGTCAACCCTGGAGTGTGATCCAGGAGGATCTTGAAACCATCTGGGAAAACCGACCACGACTCCACTCCACTCCCTTTCGACCAGCCTTCTTCTGCACCAAAGAGCTCGATGATTGGTGGCAGTTGTATCTTATTGTTTATGTTGGTGCTCCTGAGGCCAAATTATCTGAACTAACTCAGGCTTTTGTTTATTTGCAGGCGAAATCGACCAAGTGTAAGACTCTCCATGCAAAACAAATTCGTGCTTTCCAAAACTATTTCTAAGTTGTGTATCGACCAGATAATCTTCGTCGGACCGTCTTTGAGGTCGCAGCCGAATTAAAGGAGAAAGTAACCGACAAGCTCCCAAAACTTAAAATCCCTAGTTACGCGAAAGGCAAGTATCTTTATGCCCTTCATTTTGGAAACATCAAGTTCCCTCCTTTGCCATCTAGCCCCTTGGCTTCGGGCTTTGGCCATTCGGTCCCAGAGTGGTTTTATTGTCCCATTTCACACGTACAAAATGCCTATAAGAAAAAGGCCGACAAAGTGGTCCCGACGAAGCATTATCTGCCTGACTACTCAGGGCCACTTCATATTGATCCTCAATATGTTAGCATGTTCGAATCCACACAACTTGGTAAAACTTTTCTGGAAAGTTAACACCTCCTTTCAATTGGATTTCATCGTTCACTTGTGTTTCTTCTGTTTATTTGTAGCGATCCCTCTAGACCCTATGGATCATGCTCTTGCCAAAGAACCTACTCCTTCGACACAAGAGGCTCAGGTTCGACTCTGGCTGAGTTGCCGTTTTCTTTTGCTTTTTGTTTTTTTATTCTTAGCCGTCATTTCCCCTTTTGCAGGCTGCTCCTGAGAAATCCTCTGATGATGATGAGCGCCCTATTGCTCAAGTCTTGAAAAAACCCAGTTCTTCGGTATGCACCTATATGAAGCAGTCTCATTTACTCTTGTGATTTTTTAAGGGAAACACTACGTGGTCTCTAATTTCTTACTTATGTGCAGGGTCAACCACGTTCAACAGACCTCACTGTCTCCTCTCACTCCAAAAAATCCAAAAAAACACAAACGCTCTGCCGCCACAGGATCTGAGGTATTTTTTATCGGCTTGTCTGATCTTCTGACCAGAATCTCTGCTTATAACCGCTCTTCATGTCTTCAGCCAACTTCCCAACCATCTTCTCAGCACTCCCACAAATCCAAAAACCACCATGGCCACAAAAGGAAGAAGCATGATTCTCCCTCTAGGAGTGGAGAAACCAAGAAAAAGAAACACCATAAGGTGCTCACTCTAGAGGCTCCTGCTTTAGATGCCGACACTATTGTGGTCGACACTTCCATTCTCAACAAGGCCCTTGATCCAGCTGTGGGGGCTTCACAGTTGACTAGCACCCCCGCTGCTGCTACCTTGGGGAAAGAAAATCCAGATGTCGTTTCCCCTGCATCGACACAGGTAATCACTTGTTTTATTGTCTATTCCCTTGGATTATTGTACTTCTCTTACAAACATCTTTTTCCTTACAGCAGGTTGATGCTTCTGCTGAGCCATCTCAACCTGTCGCCGACTATACTCCTTCGTCGCTGGCTTCTTCTCCAGCTCACCCACTACAATCTGTCTAAACCGCTGGTGAGTTCATTGGCTTCCCTATCCAGATTAGTGATAGTGACTCTGACTCAGTCACTAGTCATACAACGTACACGGATTCCAGTTCGACTAGTTCTGACTCTAGTCTTTCTTCAGCTTCCTTGCCTTTGCAGGATCCAAGGGGACTAGTGGATGTCGACACCACTAAGAACCCACCTTCTCAAACTACTCCACTGTCGGCTGCTTCTCCTTCTTCTCAAACTACTCCTTTGTCGGCTGCTTCTCCTTCATCTTTCCCGGGGCTGGCGATAAAGCCTTCTGCCTTGAAAGCAATTGCTAGGCTCCGTAACCTAGTGAGATCGTGTGATGCCTCTTCTGACTCTGAGCAGCTTCACCACTCTGGAAAAATGGGTTCTGAGGCGACGAACACCAAAACTTTAATGGACAAAGTTCGCTTTCACGCCTTGAATCTTGACCTCTCTTTTGTGCTCATGCATGAACCTGCTGTCGGTCCAGAAATCTTGCGCGTGCTTGCCCAACTTAAAGATCTTCAGCTCTCAGAATATGTCAAGCATGCAACGGCCGCTTTAGAACAACTTCTGGTTCCCATGTTGCGCCATCTCGACAACGTTAGGGAAACTGAATGCTAGATTGCTTCTACTGAGGCCTTTGTGAAGGAAAAGTGGGAGTTGGTGATGAACGCCGACGCGGAGGTCACCAAACTGCTGGGGACTATGAAGGAGAAGAAAAAAGAGTTGATCTCCAAACAAACAAGGGCCACTGAGATACGCCAACAAATTGATGCCCTTCGGCGTCAAATTACTACTTTGGACAGTGAGTTGGAGTCAATTACAAAGGAGGAGTCGTGCTTTATCGACGAAGTTCTAAAACATGCCCAGGCCACTGTGGAGCAAACCACCGGCGATGCCTTAGCGGTAGCTGAAGAGCTTTCGACTGTTGAGAAGAAGCTTGAACATCTTAAAGCCCAGGCCGACACCTTGGAGCCTACGTCTCTCCATTACAACTTTGAGCTTAAGTCTTTTCAATCCAAATTCGGCCAACTTTGACCGTCTTTATTATTTTTTTGTAATATTCGAACAATGGCTTTTTTCCAAATTAATGTTATCATTCTGTTTTAGCACTGTGTATTTATTTTCTGTGCCTTTTGTAGCTGGTTTCCAACATAGTTTTTCCAACATAGTTTATTCGACAGTCATTTAGTTTGTTACAATCTTGACCTCTTGAAGGAGAGGCCTATATTTTTTCAAGTACTTTCCATTTACCCTTAAGATTCGCCTGTCTGGTGCCAACTCTTCGACCTCGTAGGCGTTGTTAGAGAAGGCCTGCAGAATCTTAAACGGTCCTTCCCAATTAGGGGACCATTTACCCAAAACTCTATCATTTCTATCCATAGGCAAGATCACTCTCCAAACTAGATCGTCGACAACGGACATTTTTCCTTTCACCTTTTTATTGTAGGCTCTAGCGACCTTTTCTTTCTGCCTTTGTAGTGAATCCAAGGCTAACATTCTCTCCTCATCTAAATCGACCAGTTCGTCTGTCATCATGCTCCAATAATCTTCAGAAGGTATTTCATATTGCCTTTGGGTTCTGACTGCCTGAACCTGAATCTCTACTGGCAACACTACGTCGTGCCCATATACCAGTCGAAATGAAGTTGTTCTAGTTGCTTCTTTTGGTGACATTTGACATGCCCACAAAGCTTGATCTAACGTCTTATGCCAATTTCTTGGCTTCTTGCCTATATGTTTCTTTATTAGGCTGATGATCACCTTATTGGCAGCTTCAACTTGGCCATTCGCCTGTGCGTAATAGGGGGTAGAAGTCAATAATTTGATTCCCATTTCTTTTGCAAAATCTTGCACTTTTCAACCAGTAAAAACTGACCCCTGGTCGGTTGTGATTGTTTCTGGAATGCCAAATCTGCTGATGATATGACTTTGGACAAAATCTATCACAGCCTCTTGGTCTACATTTGTTAATGCCACGGCTTCGACCCATTTTGTGAAATAGTCGATACCGACCAAAACATACCTTTGTTGTTTCGACGAGGCTGGTTTTATTTCTCCGATAACATCCAGTGCCCACCCTCGAAAAGGCTAGGGCTTCACAATTGTATGCAACTCGCTTGCAGGCACATGCTGTATGCCCCCATGCAATTGGCATTCCTGACAGCTTTTGACAAATTCAATGCAATCTTTCAACATTGAAGGCCAATAAACTCCTGAGCGCATCAAGAGCCATTTCATCTTCAAACCCGCTTGATGCGCCCCACACGTTCCACTACGTACGGTAGACACAGCCACATATGCCTCGCTTTCTCCTAGGCATTTTAGTAACACTCCTTCAACTGTCTTTTTAAATAGTTCATCATTCACTAAGACGTAGCTAAGGGCCCTATATTTTATCTTTCGATCTATCGACCCTACAGGATTACGTAGATAATCGACTAGCAGTTTACGCCAATCACTTTCCCTCTCGTCGTCGACAGTCAGAATTTCAAAATGATATTTATCTACAACTCCCAACTTTATAATCGACAAATCTGATGGTGATAACAATGTCGCTCGTACTTTCTCTCTTACTTGGACCTCTTCATTCTAGTCTTTCGACGCTTTGTACCCTGAAGCCTCCTGCGCCAAATCATTTGCTCTCTGGTTCTCTTTCCGTGGTATATGCTGGAGGTTGACTTGCTCAAACCTCTTGAGTAATCTGATGGTGACCATAAAATACATGATTAAATTTTCTTTAACACACCTGTATTCTTTTGATACCTTCTTAATCACTAACTCAGAGTCTCCCATAATTTCGACATTCCTTGCCCCCAATTCCAGCAGTAGTTCAAGTCCTGTAATCAACGACTCATATTCTGCTTCATTATTTGTGCAGACCCCTTCAATTTTGTATTTGAACTATGCTGGAATTCCATCTGGAGAAATTATGACTCCTCTTATCCCAGATCCATGCTTATGTCTTGAACCGTCGAAGTATAATCTCCATGGCACTGTGTCTATGTAATTTTGCGCCATTTCGACCATTGAATGGTCGACAAGGAAATCTGCCACTACTTGTCCTTTCATTGCTTTCAAGGGTACGTATGTCAGAGAGTACTCCGTTAACGCCAAAGCCCATTTCCCAATTCGACTATACAAAATTGGTTTAGATAACATGTGTTTAATAATATCAAAGTGGGAAGATACATACACATCAACAGGCTTAATATATTGCTTTAGTTTCATACAAGAGAAATACAGGCATAGACATAGTTTTTCTATATCACTATACCTAGTTTCAGGGTCATTAAGCATTCGACTAAGGTAATACACAGGTCTTTCGACACATTTTTCATCCTCTTGGACTAACATACTTCCTATAGTCGATTATGAGGCTGCAATATACAACCTCATTGGCTTATTCCTAACATGAGGGGCCAGTACTAGAGGCCTAGTCAAATACTCTTTGATTTTGTCAAAAGCCTCTTGGTGCTCTTCTTGCCACTTAAAATCCTCATTCTTCAGTCGAAGTAGTGGGGAAAAATCTTTTGTTTTGCCACTTAAATTTGATATAAATCTTCTAAGAAAATTTATTTTGCCCAATAAAGATTGTAGTTCCTTTTTGGTCGACAGAGGCTTGACGTCCATAATGGTTTTTGTTTTGCTTTGGTTTACTTCAATACCCTTTTTATGCACCACAAAGCCAAGGAAATCGCCTGCCTGCACACAAAAAGCACACTTTAATGGATTCATTTTCAATCCATATTTCCTCATCCTTAAGAAGGCCTTTCGGAGATGTTCGACGTGAATATGTCGACCATTTGATTTTATCACAATATCATCAATGTATACTTGCATGAAATCTTCAATAAAATCATGGAACATTGAGTTCATTACCCTCTGATATGTTACTCCGGCATTTTTCAAGCCGAATGACATGACAACCCACTCATATGTTCCCAAGGCTCATGGGCATCGAAACGCCGTCTTCGGCACATCTTCTTCTGCAATAAAAATTTGGTTATATCCAGCATCACCATCTAACATACTTAAATACTCGAAACCAGCGGCCGAATCGACCAGCATTTCCGCTACGGGCATGGCATACTCGTCTTTGGGGGTAGCAACATTTAGATCTCTAAAATCAATACATACTCTTAAAGACCCATTTTTCTTGATGACTGGAACAATATTGGCCAACCATTCGACATACCTTGCAGTTTGTATAAACTTGCTTTTCAGGAGTCTTTCTACTTCTGCTTTTATCTTCGCCATGATCTCTGGGGCGAAACGCCTAGGCGTCTGCTTTACTGGTTTTCTTCCAATTTTTATTGGCAGCTTTAGCTCGACCAAATCCCTGCTTAAACCTGGAATTTCGTTATAATCCCAAGTAAAACAGTCTCTAAATTCTTTAAGTACGAATATTACCTCAGACTTTAGTTCTTTGTCGATGTTGGCGTTGATGTATGTTGGCCTTTTTTCGCCATTTTCGCCAAGGTCGACTTCTTCCAAGGGGTCTTTTGGTTGCATTTTCTCTGGTGCCTTTGGGACTTTTTCAAACCCTAAAGGTTCATCGTCATAAATACAGTCCAAACGCTTCATGTTGATGTTTCCTTTAGCCAAAACTAGCTTATCCGAAGGCTCTGATCCAATAGCCACATAACCCTCTTTATTTAACACATAGGCTTCGACAACCATGTTTTCTTCATCCTCTAGAGCCGACTTTATTTTGTTCTCGGCAACGTATGCCGAAATCCTTCTTAGAGCTTCTAGCTCAGTCATCATCAGTGACATCTCCCCAGCCTGTCGGTCGGATACCTATATAGGGTGAATCATCCAAACGTTCCACATCCCAAATGAAGCCATGAGTCTCGTGTAAAGTTAGAGAAACGAAAGCCTCACTCAGATGAGCATATACATCCTCAGCTGGAAAACAAGGAGAAATGTTGGCCATCTTTCTCTCGAATTCCTTCTTGCCGACATTATTCACGTCATCCATGAAGTACCCTTGGTCGACTTCGATATTTTCGACCACTCCATCTTCTCTCCAAATCACCAATCTTTGATGTGCTGAAGACGGTACGGCCCCGACACCATAGAGTCATTCTCTTCCAAATAACAAGTTGTAACTTGGCTTGTCGTCTATCACCATAAACAATGTCGATCTAGTTATTTAACCCACCGTGATGTTCACCATAATCACACCCATTGTGCTTTTCGTTTTTCCCCCGTAGTCAGACAAGACCACGTTGTTGGATCTGATGTCAGTATCATACTTGCCAATCTTCCTCAGAATATGGTGCGGCATGATGTTGACAGTGGCGCCACAATCGACCAAGACTTTGTTGATAGTTACGCCTTCCACTTTGGCCCTAATCAGCAATGGTTTCAAATGATTTTTCATAGTCATCGTGGGTCTTTCGAAAACTGCTTCTTGGCTTTCAGCAGAACCATCGTTTAGCACAAAATAGCATCTTGGCTGGTGCAAAGCCATTTCTTCAGCGTCAGCATCGTCTATCGACTCCTCCACTTCAGTCACACAATTATATTCTTATGGTAGAATTGACACCACGTTGACCAAGATGTCGAGACTTGCTTCGGACTCTGAATTGAAGTCATCAGTAACTTCATCAGAACATTTCTCAGTTGGTCGACGAACATACTCTCTGATCCGTTCTTTTGCTGCTGTGTCGACCTTCAAAACAACCTTCTTTCCAGCATTCGCCCCATTGGCCATGCCTCTTCCAGCTATCCCTCTAGCAGCCTCTCTTTTGGCCTGCTTACGCCTCTGGAAGCGTCTCCATTGAGTCCTCGACATGGGGTTCTTCCCCAAATAATTTTCAGAGACATGAGTCCTTTTTTCAGACTTGAACTCACGCCTGTAAATAATTGCTAGACCTCCTCTAGCAGCAACAACAACCCCTTGTGGGGTCTCTTGTTTTTCCTGAGGTTTGACCCAAGTGCCTCTAGGGACACTTGCCGACGGTACAAAGCTCCTAGGCCTCGCCTGAGTATTTTCCACAGCCTTTTCTGAGCCTCTTTCATTCTGGTGCTCTCTGGTCGGCTCGTTTCTTTTGCTCTTGCCCAACTGCAGCTTCTGGAAATTTTCTGCGGCTATTTTGTCGGTGACAACACCACATATAGGGCACAGGCAAACTTGTGAACCCTTGTTCTTGCAGCGATACAGGAAATCTACCAAGTCTTCATCAGCCATTGGGTAAACTTCAGCTATGTCGATATCTGGGCTTTCACCAGTTTGCTCCAGCATGTCGACCTCGTCGTATTTGGTGATCTCGACCATGTTGATCTCGACTGGCTCCACGAATAGAGCTTCCTCCTGGTGGAGAGGGTCAGCGTCGATCTTCATTCTGCGGCCAACAAATTTCAGCCTGCCTTCTTGAATCGCTTTCTGAACCAGATCCCTAAAAAGGTAACAATTAGAGGTATTATGACCAAGATAGTTATGATACTTACAAAAACCTCTTTTCTGTCTTTGTTCTAATGGTGGTATTTTAGTACCAGGTGGCACCACCATTTGACCATCTTTGACTGACAGATCAAAAATTTCCTCACACTTTGTCACATCAAAAGTATAAGTTTTTGAAGCGAATTTTAGATTGTTTTCGACAGGATTTTTTCCTTGCGTAGGAAGTAATGATCGACACTCGTAGGCAGATCCTGACCTTAACTCAGCCACGTCAATTTCTAATTCGGCCGATGAAGCATAATCAACCTCATATATTGGATTTGTCGCGTCGTGGTCGACAAACGCTACTTTTTCTTTCTTAGCCTTATTATGTCTAACTTTTTCTAACCTTAGCCGTTCGAGATGTCGAACTCTATCAGCCAATTGTGACATACTTTTCACAAAAGTTGGGTCTATTTTCTTCCTAATGGAATAATCTAACCCTCCTGCAGCCATCTGAACAAGTTCATGTTCTGGCACTTGCGTAAAGCACCTAGCCTTTAATGATCTAAATTGATTCAGATAGTCGTCGATGCTCTCAGCAAACCTTCTCTTGATACTAGACAATTCTGCCAAACTAATTTTGGAGTGTCCTTCATAAGACTGTTCATGGAACTTCTTCTCTAATTTGGCCCATGAATCGATTGAACTTGGGGCCAAAGAAGTGAACCATGTGAAGGCAGCCTTAATCAGAGAGGAGGGAAAGTTCTTTACTCTCAAACACTCATTATGAGCTAAATCTCCTGACTCTGTTAGATATCTGGCAACATGCTCTATTGTCGATTCACCATATTCTCCCCCAAACTTAGTGTACTTGGGCACTTTAATTCCTCTAGGTGCCTCAGCTTGGAGAATAAATTCAGCCAACGGGGAGGCGTACAGTGGCCTTTGGAATGTGGCACCCATATCACTTCTAGCCATAATTCTTTCGACAATAGTTGTCAAATTATTTTCTACTGTCAAGTCTTCTTGTCGATGTTGATCGACAATTTGATCAGCATCTTGGTGTCGGTTAACCAATACCATCTAATTACGTCCTACGACTCCTGATTCAACGCCTTGATTTTGCTGGGGTCTAAGGATTTGTCCTTCGTGGACTGTCTCATCTTCTGCTGCCCCTATCTCCATCTGAACAAGAACGGTTTGCCTAACCATTTATGCCATCTGTCGAGCCGGTGCCCCCAGAAAATTACACAAGCGCGTCAATTGATTCGCCACCTGCCTATTTGTTTTACCAGATTCCTGTATAACTGGATTAAATACTATGCCCATTTGATTGGTTAACATGTTAACCAATTCATGGTTACTATCATCCATTTGCTGTCTCAACACCGCTATTGACGTGTTCGACAGCGGCATGGTTCTGTTCTGAGTATTACTCCTAATGTTGCCCCCTTGCGCTGATCCTTGCAAGGATGGATTCGTGTTTTGAGCATTGTCTGAAAACAGTGTTGCACTTGATGTCGACTGATATCCTGGCATTAAGGAATACGGCATTCCATAAAGAGGATATGTGGTTCCAAAGCGAGGCATATAAGGTCTATCGTTGATCCTGAACCCCCCGGTGGAGGTAGAGGATTTGATGTTCCAACCGCACCCGTAGTCGACATTGTTGAGGCTGCACTTGTCATCGGTGGCAAAGTGGCAACCTGTGAGATTACTGTTTTCGTAGTGGATAAAGTTCCTCGTGGTACTTCATCTGTATTGGAATCTGACATGTTCAAAGTTCTTCGTGGCTCACTATATAGTTTGCCACTTCTAAGTTTCATGCAATTTCGCAACTGCGCTAGCACAGTCCCACTGGGCATGCCATTTTGTTTACTGTGGAAATTGGTAAACAACCGCTGGTCCTCCCTAGGCCTTGAGACTAAGGGTTACTTGTAGGATCGACCAGTTGATCTTAGGATATGTGCTAGTGCAAGTGTGGCTTATTCAATTCGACAGAACAACTTTGTGAGGAACGGCTCCTGACAAAGTGTTGAACAAGCGCAGGTTTTTCCACACGAACGGTTTAAACGACGCTATAGCCTATGGGTGACTCGTGACCGACATTGCTACAACACTCAAAAGACATACACGACGAACACGCTTTTGGTGAACTCTATTATCGTAATAGAATCAGTGTCGACAGCGTAGACGAAAACGTAAAGTGATAACTCAAAAGTAAATGAAATTAAAATAAAATGTTCAATGGGAACAATTGAAAAGTAAGGAAGTTGCATTGAAATAAATGTGGTGATTCACGTACATAGCACTCTTAAAACCTCTTGCTTCCTCGCGCTGGGAATGAGAAGTTTCTTACAAGTGATTTTTAGTACAAGGTGAACACCTCGAGCCCCTCGTGGGATATCCTATTTATACTAAACTAAAGAAAACTTCCTACAGGCTAAAAACTCCTAAAAACTAGCAGACGTCGTGCCACACGATCTGCAAACCGCTTTACCCACGTTTTGCAAACTGCTCCATGTTTTGGCGCTTTTATTCTTCTTATAACTGCTAGTCATTTTTCAATTTCAAATTTCTCCCGCCCAGATATTTAGGGCGACGTTGTCTTCTAGGTGTTTGGCACGATCCAAAATTCTTTAAGTCCCAAGCTTCATTTTAGTCGACGGAATGGCCTATCGACTAAACGTGCTTCTTCTGTCGGCTTCATCCCTTGATGACTTACGTTTTTCTTAACTCTTGCTTATCTCAGGCACATCTCCATCCTTTGATGGGGTATAAACCCCTAATTCATAGGACCCTTTCACCAATTACGCCTTTAACATGCCTTAGAGATTTCTCGTGGTAACAGGTCCATTATTTCATGTACACTGAAATTTTGCCTATGATGGTCAAAGATTGTAATTGCGTGTGTGGTAGCTTTAATAGTTTCCTCTTTCATCACTTTCATACAACATTCACTGAATAATTGACCTGACATTAACATTGCACTCCATCTTTCACCTCTGGTTGTGAATGTAGATGTCAACCTAAAATAGGTTGTCTGACTAATGCAGTTATTGGTAGATTTCTAATGCCTTTGAATACGTCATTCATGCATTCCACAAGATTTGTTCTCATGTGGACCCATCAACAGCCTCTGTCAAATGCCCTTGTCCACTGCTCTAATGGTATGTTATCCATTTCCCTGCTTCTGCATTAGACAATCTAATTTCGTCACGATAATGTTGAAATGGCGGCTGAGTTAGAGCATACCCTACATTCACCACTTTTTTGTGAAGGTTCTTGTCTTTGATTACACGCATGAAGTTTTTTGTGATATGTCTAATGCAATAAACATGGGTAAAAGGAGGATTATGCCATTTGTTATCATAGTTATTGTAAGCACTCTCAATGGCAGCATGTCTATCTGAAATCAAACAGAGATTGACTTGTGGAGCGACATGTGTTCTGAGATGACGAACGAAGAAACCCCAACCACCAGTGGTTTCACCTTCAACTAGAGCAAAAGCAATGGGAAAGACATTATTGTTGTCGTCTTGTGCAACAACGATAAGTAAAGTACCCTTGTATTTGTCGTATAACCATGTTCCATCAATTTGAATAATAGGTTCGCATAATGCAAAACCTTTGATGCATGGCTGAAACGCCCAAAAGAGGCGGTGAAAAATTCCTTTACCAGTAACACAAGTTTCGTCTGACGTAAATGTTGGCAATGTCTCCATAATTGCAATAGTTCCTGGTGCGTATGTTTTAAGTGCCCATAAAAACTGTGGTCCTCCCAGTTTCCAAATACATGTTCAACCGCCTTTGTCCTTGCAATCCAAGCTTTCTTGTAAAAGGGAGTATAATTATATCTTGTGACGATATGAGATATTATTGTACTCACCTTCACTGATGGGTCTTTGTTAACAAGCGGCAAAATGTCTTGACATATCAATGCAACGCTTAATTTACAGTGATCTTGTACAACATTAATGGCAATGCAATTGTGAGTTAGGTATATAAAAGTTATCTCCCAAGAATCGCTTCTCTTCTTGTGAGACAGAGCCAACTGAAACTTGCAAAGGATGTTACGACATTCAATGATATACCTTCTCGAATCAGTGTGTTTCACGGTGAAATCAGCAGAGTTATTCATGTGAATTTTTTTGATAGCGTGCACACATTCTTCTTAAGTGTGGAACTTGTCTCCCACTTTTAACTCACCATCTGATCGTGGATACAGGTTATAAAAACACTGTTGGATGTTTCATCGTCATGCAAGTCCATGTTTGTCATGTGTTGCAGTGGATTATACACATGACTTGGAGGTAATGGCACTGGATGATCATAATCTTCAATCAACATATGATCGACCCGTGTCTCGGTTTCTTCTTCTTCCTCATCAACGACGTTGACTTCTGCTTCTGCTTCTAGGTTGGCTTCATCTGATTCTTCTGAATCAAATTCATCATATTTAACTTGATTAGTTATCTGAGATTGTTGAGATGATATACTTTGTTGGAGATTAATATATAACTCAATATAGTTGCAACTAGAATGTTCGTGACAAACAAACATATATTCAACATCTTCATCGTCCCGCACCTTTAGCGGGTAAAATTTACATTGATTGTTTTCAAAATAAATTGGATTTTGGTATGTGATTTGTGACACAAGACCAGATCCTAGGCAGGATTCTATTCGTTTTTTCAAATGCAAGAAATTTGAATTTCTCTTGATCATAAATTGGATAGTGTCAGTGTTTCAAAAACAAAACATGTATACATCACACTCATATGTCTCATCGTTGCAATGAGCATTCATAAAATATTTGGATGCAGATGACATAGTAATATTTGGATGCAGATGAATTGGTGTTGGTTTGAGGATGAATTTGAATTCTTGTTGGTATGAGGAAGTATGAGGAAGACAATTAAATAGAATGTGACATGGCATGCATGCAAGAGCTAATGTCATTCCATTTGGCGTCTGCATGTATTTTTTAAACATGGGCGTCAGTCCATATGGCGCCTTGTATGTGCAGACTTCGAGAGTCTGTGTTGCATGCAAATAGCCATGCAGACTAGGGAAAATACCATGCATGCAACCTGCCATGACCTAGGAAGCTCCAGTCCATTTGGCACTAGCTTGCATCAAGTACATGTGCACGTCAAACCAATTGGCACTAGCATACATGCTCAAGTTTCCATGCATGCAAACTTATGCATGTCTCTCGTTATAAATAGCCATGTAATAATCATTTCTTCATCAGCAACAATCACTTCTACACCTGCAATAGCCACTCTTTCATCTGCAACAACCATTGTTTCATTTGCACCACTACGACACGATGTCTCTGCTCACTATGGGTGAATCACATAGAGGCACAGTTGCAAACATAACAACTTATGTAAGTGTTTAATTCTTGTATTATTTTTCTAACACAATATTTTATACGGTAACTTATTTTGTTGTTTATTTTGTAGGATGTTTCTAGGTTTCGAACTCATGTCCACGAACTTGTTCACATGGACGTGACGATTCAACCTTTTGTCGAACTCGCCGGTTTTGGACATGTAAGAAAAATAATATCTTGGTTGGTTGTACTAAATTTATTCTTGCATTATGTGAAAGATGGCGTCCCGAAACACACACATTCTGGTTTCCAATCGGTGAATGTACCATGACGTTAGAAGATGTCTACATGTTATTGGGACTGCCTATCGAGGGTAAGGCAGTAAATGGTAAAACCAACTATGCGAATTCAATTTGCATGGATCTCTTGGATGCTGCCTTGTTAGATGATAACTTGAGAGGTCAAGGTATACTCATTTCACGCCTTAAGGCATATTACAATAGCTTATAGTTAGATGAAAATTATACCAAAGAGGCTTGGATAATAAAAACTAGGTGTTATATTATGCTTTTAATTGATTTATTTTTATTTCCCGAAGATAGTGGTTCTAGTATGCATGTTATGTATTTACCTTTATTAAGACATGTAAATAGAATAAGAAATTACAGCTGGGGGTCCGCTTGTTTGGCTTATCTTTATAGCTCTTTGTGTAAAAATGCATACAAAAACACATATACATTCTCTGAATGTGTTGTTTTACTCCAAGCATGTGGTTGGTCCAAACTACCGTCCCTAGCGCCCGTCAACCACAATCCGTTCACATTCCCGTACGCACAAAAGTAAGTTCTTAACAATGGACTATATTTACTTGCTTTACTAATTATTATCTCTAATTAATATATTTAGTTTTATGGTGCAGATGGTCGGCACGTGGTATGAGTTACAACAGATGTCCTAAACACTGTATTACCTAGTATCGCAATCCCTTGGATCACCTTCAACCAACATATGTATTGTCATTAACCTAATTAATTCTTAATAGTTTGTTAATTTCTTCTAACAAATTTATAATCTAATATATGTTCACATTTCAGTTTATTTGGCGTCCATGTCTAAATTTGGATCACGACCATGAAATCACCGAACAAGACGCAGTCGTTTGAACTACATACACATCGATCATAAGATTCACCATTATGGAGATGCACCATAATGATCGTGTTAAATTGCAGTTCGGTATGCTTCAACACATCCCAGAACCCCCGATAAACCTCGGAGAATGGCATCTACGAAAAGTTAACGACCAATGGAACTTTAACCCTTGGCAAAGCTTCGCTAGATCTGAGTGTCGAAAATGGAAGTACCGACAAGACCATGTCTTAACTGATGTTGGGATGCCAACCGAATAAAAACCAAGTCGTAATTATATGGCTTGGTATAGATTAGTTGGATTTGAGTTCCTCGCCGAGGATATGTACATATACGACCCACGCCAGGTAACTTACACACAAGAAGTTTCAACATCTAACCCCCAATAACATTGTCAGACCGGTTACTCACAACCCCATATCCATCAAAATTTCTGATCCACAAACACACAAACCTACGACCCTAACATGCTAAACACTC
The DNA here is from genome assembly GCF_024323335.1 of Lathyrus oleraceus. Lineage (NCBI taxonomy): Eukaryota > Viridiplantae > Streptophyta > Magnoliopsida > Fabales > Fabaceae > Lathyrus > Lathyrus oleraceus. The sequence continues at coordinate 524,660,847 of NC_066585.1, read as the reverse complement.
AACCACAATACCAAGAGCATACCCCGTACCACCACCAATAAGTAAATCATCATCAAGACACCCAACATTGCTATGCACCCAACATCTCTATGCACCTAACTCATCACCTACCATAGCCTCCTTAGCTAAAACACCTAACAATCATTTAACACCAACCGTCTCTCCTCCTACTATAGCCAAGAAGCCCAAACATCACAAAACCAAAACATGCAATAACCATATGGCTACCAAATACCACAATAATCATTTCAACCTTTCCTCAATGCATCATTCACACCAATGTCGCCCTTCAATCTTCCCGGTCACCCTCCAATAACTCAAACACATCCCAACTACTCTGGCATATGTCACAAACTCAGCTATGGCGGTAGCGCTTCAATGCATACACAAGACTACACAGATTTGTCTGAATATCTTAGGCAATCTCATGCAGTTGGTGGTGATGTTCCTGGCCCCTCAAATATTCAAACACATGAGGTGAATCATCAACGTGGGTTAGGGTCACGCGTTCGGGTAGCTAGGGGATGTGGGACCGGAGGTCGGTTAGGTCATCCCGGTCTACAACATTAGTCTTTTTATGTAAATGCATATTAATATTAATATCAATTAGTTCGATTTCGGTTATTATCTAAAATGTACATTGTTTTTCAAAAAAATTACAAAACACACATAAGTGTCAGACGAATTGGCACCTCCTTTGTAAATTAACACACAGGCGCCAATTGGATTGGCAGCACTAGGTTCACTAGCCAATCCAATTGGCGTCACCTCTCTAAGTTAAAGAGCACGCGCCAATTCATCTGGCGACACCTCTTCAAAGTGGGATACTTTAGGAAATAATCTGAAAAGTGGGTTATTTTTTGAAAATTTGGGTTATTTGGGTAAAAATTTCAAAAAAAGGGTCATAAATCAACTTGATTCTACTAGCTTTTTGAAATAAAACATCTAATATGATAAATGAGAGAGAAATAAAATTTAGAAAAAAAAGTTAAGTGATTTTATTTTAAAATTGCTCTTACTACATGTTTCGGGTTTATGAATATTTTTTTCTTTGTAGTGTTCTAATTTTAAATTTTAATAGTGTGGTCATATTATTATTTATAGGTAGTGCTAACTTGTGCCTTTAGGATACAAGTTAAGAGATAAATATAGAAAAAAATTCTTGAAAATTATGTACTGAATTTATTAAAAATTTACAATTAATAACTTTATTAGTTTTTTCAATACAAATTTTCTATTTGTGGGTTTCTTACCATGTATCCTTGGGATACAAGTTAGCATTATCCTTTATTTATTTATATACTAAATTATAATTTATAATTTTTCTATTAATTTTTCTTTCAAAATCTCCATTGTTCTTATTCTTTCACAAGATCTATAACAAAAGATTTAAGAGCGAGAGTTAAAAGATACACAAAACAAGTAGATTTTTGTTCTGACCAAAAACAGACAATTATATCTTATAACACATCAATCACCGTCTTATTCAATCTAACGGTTATCTGTGGAGTATATTATATCACATGTGAGCAGTTTAAACTACTCTTGATATATAAAGATAAAATATGTCATTTTAGATATTCAAATTCATTCTCACTCACACATTATTTTTTATTTTTCTCACTAAATTGGACGTTGGATAGCTAACCTTGCATGTCCACCCCGCTCCATTACATCGGAAGTACTACTCCACCACTTTATCTTTTATTTCTAGTTCCTATCTGAGCATTGACACCTTATGTGGGAAAAACATGTGATTCCAGCTAATTTTCATGAAAAATCATTGTTTCTCCACCAAAGATCCCGATTACTAGGGTCACTTCATCCGATGTTATACGAAGAAGATCTTCATCATCTATCTCATCTTAGTTTTAATGAAGATAAAAGTTTATCAATGAAGAAAAAGATTGGAATCAAGTATCAAGATTGCATAAACTTTGAAAATCAAAGGATTGAATCATGAAGATTTTCACATGTTTATATAATCTTTACGTGCTCAAGAAACTTCATATCATCTTCTCTAAAGATTTATCATTCATTCATATAACATGCTCTATCAAAACATAACTTTTCAAAGGCAAAATTCAAAAATTACATTAGTGTAATCGGTTACATGAAATGTGCAACTGATTGCTTCATATCTCTGCCTGAATTTTTTTTAATGTTATAGCTAGTGTAGCTGATTGATCCAAATATGCAACCGGTTACACCTACAAAAGTTTAGAAAAACCTTATCCAGTTTGATACCTTTCATTGTAAATGTTCATGAAACCTTTTCCAAACCATTGCAATTAATCATGAACGTTTTTCAAACATTGCTACTGATCTTAAGAGGCATGTTATGGAATATTTAAAGCAATCATTTTTCAGATTTCAATTTAACCTCTTTCATCACAACTTTTCAAACAATTCTTAGTGTTTTTCAAGTGTTCATACATGATAGATTAGAAACTTGTACTGCATAATTTTCATACATCAGAGAAAATTTTCGTAAACCATTGAGCACTTAATGTTTACATATTCTTGAATTATTTATTGGAAAGAGATGATTATATTTTCACAATATTGGAAAGAATACAAAATTGTCTGTACACAATTTATGTGTCTATTGTAAATTATTCACCAAGTGTATGGTGACATTGTCTGCGCAGAAAGTGTGTGTACTTTCTACAGGTGTTTGTAAAGAGGAAGTCAAGCTCTTTCTATTTGTTGTAAAAAGGTCATTTGAATTAGGGGGATTCAAATTTCACCATTGGTGTGTTGTCTTAGAAGATTGTAGGAGAGTCTTGGTGTGAGGCTTGTACAAAGATCTAACATAGTGAAAATCCTTATGAATAAATAAGAAAACTGAAAAACTATTAGGTGATTCTAGACGTTTCATCATCTTAATTATGTCGTCGACAGATCTTGAAATCTTCGCATCTAACTCGATAGGCCCCTAGTTAGCCTAGGACAAAATGATCTCCACATAACCGTCAAATCTTCATCGATCTTCAACTTAATAAGGTTGTATTCACCCTTCCATCAATATCAATCCAATCTTCACGAACTTAGATCTTTCTCACTTTTCTGTTATCAATATCAGACAACAATTCATTCAACTTGGATGTCAAGACGGCGAGAGATTTTGTGTCATCCGGAAGCCAGAATTCTATAGGAGGTGCAACTCCATTGAAGTACACACATGCCTTAATCAAAAATCGAGGAAGAGGCATTTTGAGTGTTTTTCTAAACAACAGGTGACCCATATTTATTCAACTTTGAATTCATTCTAAACCACACAAAATAGTCGGTGCAATCACAATCATCCAAAACTGTAGGTAAAATCCTAACCGTTGAAAATCTTATAAATCTGAACTACTGAAAATTTCACATTGGTTGAAATTTCTGGTATAACATGATATTTTTAAAAAATACCGATAAAATTGCAAGTGTACTGAATTTTTTTTTAAATTCTGATATTAATTCATATCAAAAATTCTAAATATACTACCGAGATTTTTAACTGTATAAGAATTTTTTAATCGCGTTTCAAAAAATTTTGTACGAAAATTTGATTACAATTTTAATGAGAGAAACATTTGAAATTATGTGGGGTATAAGTATAAAAGAGAGAAACTTTTGAAACTTTTGATTAAATCCTCTTTGATCAATAAACAGTTTTACAAGTGTATCTTAATCAAAACAATGGTCTTAAACTATTTCAAAATTGAGGCCATTCACAATTTTAAGTAACACCTCTTTTTTATTAATGGGCTAAAAGCTTATATATCTAGCCACGATTTTCGTTGTTTCTTAATTTTGTTTTAGATTTTGGTCTAACCCTTTCAAATTTAATTTTTTATGTTTTTTTTTATTTGAATAATTTTAATTAGAGTGTCGATAGGTGGTATCTGGGTGCCAACTTAATTAGAATGTTACCTCGGTTATGCATATTTGTTATAAAAAATTAAAAAAATCAAATAGAAAAAAGTTATAATTTTGAATAAAGTTATAATAGGATAGAATTTAATTAAGTAATTTAAAAAAATTCATTGAAAAAGAAAAAGTAAAGAGAAATATCTAACTTTTTTTAAATATCAATAATATAGTAAATATATTAGTTTCAAAATACATTAATATATATTCATTAATATTTTTATTGGTATCACTTGTATGGTCAAACTTTACATTAAAGTCTTTCAGATATTTTTTCAAATTAAAATAAAAAATAATTTATCACAATTATTAACATTTTAATAATTTGTATAGCTTAATCATAAAAATTATATGTCTTTATTGTTACAACTAAGTAGGTCTGTTAAATTAATTTATTATATTTAACAAATTCTTATAGTTTAATTATCATATTTATATAATTAATTTATCATATATTTTCTCATATTGCAAATGTTTATTTTATATTTTTATTTCTTAAAATTATATAGTCAAACTCTTACCATCAATAATATTTTTCTACGAGGTCCAAAAGATGGAGGGCAAAACTCATAATATTTTTCTACCATATTATAGAAAAAAAAGGATAAATAATTTAAATAGAAAATATAAATTTTTTATTAATTATTTTAATATTCTAAAATAAATTTAAAACAAATTATATAAAGAAACAAAGAATCAGCAATAAACTTTTTATGGAAAAAGAAAGACGGTGTGTTATATAATAAATATAAATTTAAAATAAAGTTAAATTTAATGAGATAAAGACAAAGTCTTTTCTTAAAATAGTCTAAATTATAAATTTCATATTTACTCATATTTAATAATTGTTGAAATTCAAAGAAAAAGTAATTCATGAATAATGTGTTAATTGAGTTGGTAACACGACTCTGACTAAAAAAAGTTTTTGATAGACAACTCAACTCATATAAAAGGTCTAAATCATGGAATAACTTAAGACACTTACTAAATGTTAAAGACCTTTACGTTGGATTAGTAAAAAATAAAACAAACTTAAAATTAAGGGGGAAAAAAGACAAATATTATGCAATAAAATGAACAGGATTACTCGGTGGAAAATAAAGAAAAACAAAATATAATATAAATAAATAATATGAATTGCTAAACCACGGTCAAAGATCACAATATATGTCAGACAATTAACAGGTTTGATTTCATGCAGATAATCCCAAATTGTGAGTTTGCACAGTAGTTTACGTATACCATGGGCGAATGCAATTTTTTTTTGTTTTCTATTTTTTAGTAATTTTTTTACACTATATAAACAATACTACTGACATATAAATGGTATAGTCTATCATACAGACAATACTAATAAGAGATTATATGTACTTTGGAGATAAGAGAAATTGTAGATAGAGATCTAACTTTTCAAATTCACTACTTAATTCTTTCAAATTTGTAAGTTTTTCTTCTTCTTCTTCAATTTTATTTTGATGTTTTTTCTCTATGTAGTTCAATGTTTTTCCTTGATCATCAAATTTTTTCAATTTAGTATAAATTATTGTGTATAAAAAAAGTGAATGAGAATTATGCTAATTCAAATTACAAGTATATTATTTATCAAAAATAATTTTTCTAATGGATTAATGTTGTAGTTCTTTAATTTAGATATGAAATTCATCTTTTTGATTGAATTTATTTATCTGATTAATTTTCAAACACTCCTCACTTTTATATTTGAACTTTTTTCCTATGGTAGCTCACAAATATCTGACATTGAAGGTTAAAATTTTTTAGAACATTAAATCATGAATTTTGATAAGATGATATTGACAATTGGATACTCATTACCATGTGTGTTACATTTGTGTGCATGTGTTGTACCTATAAAGTATTGATGGGTGATTTTGTACCCTCTTTTTTCCATTTTCAATAAAAAAATGTTTGAAGGAAATTGTTTGATAGTTTTTCATTCCATTTAACATTTGTAGAGGGATTTTTTCATATATCTTAGGAGATCGTTTATATTTGATGTCAAAATCATATAATAAAGATAATTAGTTTTATTTTTATTATCATCACGTTATGGATCTTCAAAGAAATAAAAACTAACTAAATATAAAAAAAAAACACAGGTGATGTCTAAAAACATAGAAGACCGAGTGGAAGATCCTAAGGAAATGCAAGAGCAAAAGAATCAAGAAGAGGGAAATGAAAAGATTGTCATTTTCCCTTCCCTTTCAAAAAGAAATAACAATGAAAAACGACATGTTGGTGAGACTTCTGATCCATGTTTTCTTATTCAACAACTTGGTCGGGATATATCAATTCATTGTCTCCTTCTATTGTCAAGATCTGATTATGGATCAATTGCTGCATTAAATACAAGTTTTAGATCACTAATTCGATCTGGGGAGCTTTATCAACTTAGGAGAAAAATGAGAATAATAGAACATTGGGTTTACTTCAGTTGTGAAGCTCTTAAATGGGAGGCATTTGACCCAAATCGTGGTCGATGGATGCAATTACCTAAAATGATTTGCGATGAATACTTTATGTTGTCTGATAAGGAGTCGTTGGCTATTGGTACCGAGCTTTTAGTTTTTGGTAAGGAATTAATGGCTCCTAAAATTTATAAGTATAGTCTTCTAACAAATATGTGGTCAGTTGGGAAGATGTTGAATACTCCCAGGTGCTTGTTTGCTTCTGCTAGCTTTGGAGGAATTGGCATATTAGCGGGTGGATGTGATATGCGTGGTAACATCTTAAGCTCTGCTGAGCTCTATAACTCTGACACTGGAAAATGGGAAACCCTTCCAAACATGAATAAAGCAAGAAAGATGTGTTCAGGTGTATTTATGGATGGGAAATTTTATGTCGTTGGTGGGATTGCAGCTGACAAAATAACACAACTTACATGCGGTGAAGAGTTTGATATGACGACAAAAGAATGGCGTGAAATACCTAACATGTTCTCAATACGAAATGAGGTGCTTGAGAGACCACCGCCTTCTGGGTCACCTCCTTTGATTGCTGTTGTAAAAAATGTATTGTATGCTGCTGATTATTCACAACAGGAAGTAAAGAAGTATGTTAAAGGAAACAATTCATGGGTTACCATTGGAGGATTTCCTCAACAAGCAAATTCAATGAATGGTTGGGGACTAGCATTTCGGGCATGTGGAGATAAGCTAGTATTTATTGGAGGTCATAGTCTTTATGATGGAGGCATGCTTGAGATTAATGCTTGGGTTCCAGACGAAAATGCCCCACACTGGAACCGACTTGCGACAAAGAAATCAAGGAATTTTGTTTATAACTGCACTGTGATGGGATGTTGATGCTGTTTAGTGTTGTATGTATTTTATTGCTTATAATAATTTCAAGATTTTAAGTTATCCCTAAATCTTGTTTTCCAGTGATTTCTAATTTGTTAACGTGGGAGTTACTTTTGTAATATTGAATTATGTTACTTTTATTCTATATTAGTGTTGGTGTTTTAATTTTAAATTTTTATTGGTGGCAACAAAAAAATATTAAACTAATTGTAATGATGGAAACAACTTTACCTAAATATGTCTAAAATTAGTTAAAATTACTAAGACTAAAATATTTCTCTCAACATTTGTCAAAGACTAATTTTAGAAGTGGAACCAACTTAATTCATATGTGCTTAGGATTTAAGGAAACTCAAGAGAAGTTCCCCTAATAATATAATCAAATCAGACCCACTTTTTCTATTCTGTCTCAAAACCCCATTCTTATACTTTAGAGAAGACTAAAGAAAAATGGAAGACTTGGTAGGCATAAAAAGGAGAAACTAAAGAGAGAAGAGGCAAATCTAGTGAATCATCGTCGAGTAAGTATTATCATACTATTCTCATATTTAAGCTTTCAATTTCATTTTCATCACAAATTTGGTATTTTAGCTAATGTTATATTTTCATCTTTTTTTTTATCTTCTTCAAATGCACATATGTAATAATGAGGTTATAAGAGTAAACTCTCCCCCAAGAAAAGAAAAGAAAAAATTCATTGTATTTCTGATCTATGAAATAGTAAGTAAAACATATTCACCATCAAAGCTTTCGAGAAATCTTAAACATTAGCATTTAAGGTATTACACGTGTGCATTAATTCTTTTTATTGTAACATGTATATTTTGTATTGGAATTTGTGTTAAATTAAGTTTGATAATTATTAAAAGATATCTCTATAACATATTTGAGTAAACGAGTTGAAAATATAATTCTTGAAAAGAGATCCTGTTAAATTTTACATTGGAAATACAAGAAAAATGACTAAGGATAATGAAAAATAAATTTGGCTTTGCTTTTTAACACTATTTATGATCACATATAAATAAGTAGAAGAAAATTAAATTAAAAAAATTAAAAAATGTTAAAAGAAGACAATAAAATCAAAGACAACCCATCATATATATCTTGTAAAATGTGAAATTTGCATTGGTAATATGCACTTCAATTAACTTCATTAAATATTGATTGCAATATTAAATATTTCTATAACACAATTGAGTGCATTGGAGAAAAATATCATTGATTAGAGTTTTACTAAAGTGATCTGAATCACATCAGAGTTAAATCGAATCACCACTCCTATAGAGTCACTTTATTTAAATCACACATGTAGTGATTGTAAGACCCCAATTTTGACCCTAAGATTCCTCATGCTATCTCATCATATGCATTGGGATCATACATTGTCATCCTCCTTATTCCTCATTCATTGGGTTTGCATTGGGAGAGATCACCAAGCACATTTGATTGTATCATACTTTTTTTCTCATTATTTTACTAACCAAAATACCAAAAATATGTCAATGTATAGTTTGTTGCTTTTGTAGGTAGTGTGTATGCTCACATATGCTCCATCAAGCTCACATATATGGTTTAAGACCCTCAATGCAAGGAGTGTAACCAAGAAATGGTTCACATTGGTTATAAGCATCATATATGGATCCCCATGATCTTCACATATCATTTTGATCAAGAAATCACCAAGAGTTTGAAGTTTGTTTGCCTTGGAAACCCTGATTCATCTGGGTATCTTGTGTAACTTCTTCAACAAGTTTCTTCAACAAGTTTCCTCAACAAGTGATCAAATATTTCAAATTATACTTCACATTAAATAATCCTACACATATATGATCCTCCATGAGTCCCAAAAATCAAGATAATGTCAAGCTAGCAAGATGGTTCATGGTGGTTGACTAGAGAAAGTCAACTAGTCAAAACTGGGGTTCCCTAGACCCTATCTCCTACAATTTTTGTCATATGAAAATGATTCCAAGATCAAAGTTACTCAAAATGACATTCCAAACAATTTTCATGTTTAAGTCAAGAGCTATTTTTTCTTGGAAAGTCATTTTTTATGGTGAAAGATTATAGGTTATTTTGTCTGAACCCTAGTTTGGAGGTCAACTCCCCAAAACCATAACTTATTCAATTATTATGAGATTAAATCCATTAAAATTCTATGATCAAATTAAATATTTATACTTAAACTTTTATGTTTGGAGGAAGTTCAAATTCAACTTGCAAATGCATGTGCCAAGAGGAAACATGATAAGTCATTTTGGGCCAATACCATTGAACAAGTGATTTTCCTCAACTTCTAAAATACATAAATCCTTCATGACAAATCCAAATGAGGTAAAATTTGTGAATAAAGTGAAGAGGTTTTAAATAGATACAACTTTGATGAAGGAATGTTTCTCATTTGAAGTCCATAGAAAAAGTTATTCAAGGTGGAAGAAGTGAACATTTAACTTGGGACTTAAAAACTTTTCAAATATGTTTGATTTCCCAAATTTCCACCAAAGCTTCAAATAAAAAAGTGTACAACATGAAAGTTGTTCCCCTTGATTTCACATTTCCAAAAAGTCCAATATAATCTCATTTGGCCAAAGAAGGAAGGACTTGCGCATGGGTGCAATGTGAGATACCATTTGGATGATTTTCACTTCCACATTTCATACACAAATGCATGGACACATGACTTGGTTTCAACATGATTCTCACTCATTTTCGGACCTGAATACATCACTTGATGGTCCTATCACACGCCCATGCAAGCATGCAAAGGGAATTACTCAAATTTTCCAAATTTGGAAGTGTGTGGAAATGAATCTCCTTGAATATAAATAAGACCATCATTGCTCAGAATTAAGGTCCTGATGCCTAAGCTTTGAACCTGCAATTCAAACCCTCTCCATTAAAGGATAATCTTGAAGGTTTTCTTTTGAAAATCGAGTTTCAAATCTCCATCTGTTTTGAGATTGAAACTCCAAGAGTCCATACCATTTCTTGATCCTAATCACTTCCAACAAGCTTCTGAAGCAAGGCCACACACAATTGGAATCAAGATCAAGCAAGTTTGAAGCTCCATTGAAGGTGAATTTTTAGAAATTTCATCTCTTAGATTCTCTCTCAATTATTCACCATTCTTTGTGATTTTTAGTTGTCTGAAGTCCTATCAATGTAGGCAAGAAGATTGAGTTACTTTGAGGTCAAATCGAAGCAACTCAGTTCATGATCCTCAAAATTCAAATCCCTTTATCTCTTTATATACTTGGAATTGGAGAAAATTGAGGCCAGATTCGTGCTTCTAAGCATTTTTCCTTCAAATTAGTGTATTCATTTTTCATTTTTCATGAAGTTGAGCTTGAACTAGACCAATGGTGATCACCGAAGAAGATGACCGGAGCTAGGGCTCCGGTGGTGCGATGGGTCAATTAAGACCATCTGATCTGGTTCCCATGTTCTAATCTCACGCATCTAAAGTGATTACCATGCGTGTGCACGCATTGACTGCAGTGTTTGATGACCCTTGTTTTTTTGAATTTCTTTTTATTTTTTGATTTTTCATTTAATCCATTTTATTTTGGTTAATTCATATTAATTTCATTTTTAATCCAAAAAATATGGAAGTTTCACCAAAAATCTTTAAATATTTTTCCATTTCATTTTCTGAATTAAAATTATTTTTTGGGTTAATTTTGATATTTTTCATGAATTAATTGTTTTTGTGCATATTTTTAATTATTTAAAAATACTTCTGACTTTTCAAAAACTATGAATTTTTTTGTCTAAGGTCCTTTGACTTTGTTTGACCTAGGATAAATCTCTTGGCCATTTATTTGGTGTTTTGAAGAGGTTTTAGGTTTTGACCAAACTAAATTTAATTTAAATGCATTTTTAATTGATTAATTGTGTAGAAATTATGTTGAGCCATTTTTATTGACTTGTGATGTTTGACTACTTGTTTGGGCCTTGGTCAAAGTTGATTTGACTTTTGTTAAGTTAAAATCATTGGATTTAGGGGATTGATGAAATGTATATTTCATCTCCCAAAATGAATGAATGATTTTAATTTGATAAAATTCCTCCCATGATCAAATTGTGTTTCTCTCATCTCCCTTCCCTCTTCATCTTCAATCCCATTCTCTCCCATCCTTTCCATTGACCAATGAAGTCTCAATATCCTAAAGCTAATTGGTTCATCAATAACCTTGTGTTAGATGAACCAATAGAAGTATGGATGAGATAAGTCCATCCTTTGATCTTTTATTTTTTATGTGTGATATGTTTTAGGAGTTTGGTTCATTATACCATATCTCTAACATGCATTAACACCAAAATTTCTATTGCCCGACCTCAGATAGTTGTGACTTCTACATAAGTCCAATTACGTTTGCTTAACATAGAGATAAATTTTGACCCTAAAGGCATATCATTCTAGTAAGTGAGATTGTAAGTCTCCCCCCTTTCATGGTATTGTATGGAAACTTGGCCTTTTTTCCTTCTTTTGGAATATGTCTTGGTTCAAGGATGCATGCTTGTGAATAGAGGGTTGAGTGTTCTCCAAAGAATGACTTAATCAATTGAAAAGCAAAACATCACTAACATCTAATCAACTAACATTTGACTAACTTTTATTAATATTGCTTTATTTTCAAGTCATTTATTTATGAAATTTAAATTCAAGTCATTTATCATTCATTTGTCATTTACATATCATTTAACTTGTTTATATTTATGTCATTTTCACTTTGCTCACTTGAGCCATATATTGTGATTGTATATATTTGTTTGTGTTTGTGGTCTTAGGACCTTAAAATACCTAATAAACAACAAAAACCCTAAAAAATGTTTGATGGACTGTTGGGCTTGATCTGAACTTTTGGATTTAGGTTAGGCTACATTCCATATGCAAAAGGACTTGGACAATGCCAACCTTTCTAAGACTAAGTTATTGTGATTTGAGCTTTCATTTAATGCAAGTATTGGATCCACATGAATTCATCTGCTACATGGTCTTGATGCAACTGTTACTTTGAACCTGTGTCTAATGCCTCATTCTGAGTTAACCAAGGAGTATTTCATCTAGAACATGAGAAGACAAAGAAGACTATTAGCCGTGAAGTTGCTTGCTTGGATGTGACCATCTTTATTTGATGCCTTGCTCTTCATATTGATATTTGCTTGTTGATATTGCTTGATTCAAAATCCAAAGGGAAAGTGGGTTTTCTATATGACATTCTTGTCTGTTGGATTGTATCCCATTGGTCAGATCTTTTCAACTCTTAACTTTTAATTTTATGCTTAGGGTTAGTCTCTTCATCTCCTCCCATTTCTTAAATTCCAAAATCTCCCCCCCCCCCCTTTCAAAAATCTTCTTTGCTTATGATTTCAAAATATAGACTTTATTTCAAGTTAGAAACTTTGGCCTTATGCCATTGCATTTTTAAACTCTTTTCTTAATCAAATTTGTAAATGAACTTAACCATATTGACTTAAAATTTCAAAAGATAAAAAGAACTAACACTCATCCAAACTTTTTAGACTCCTTTATGCCTCTTTTAAATTTAAACTTTTGTTAAAAACAATCTACTTATTTTGAAATTGATACCACAAACTACTGTAAGAACAAAAAATGTTCTACAACAGATTCCTTGATTTTGATGATAACAAAGGATGAAACCAAAAATGGCACCCTAACGAAAAGTTTCTAAGTGTGCAGGGTTCTAAAGAAAGAAGGAAGAAATCTGATGACATCATCAGATACAGAACCAGATCAGATACAAATTATCAAATGATCAGAAGCATCTGAAGTGGAAACACGTTCTAGAAAGTCTAACTCTGAGCAATACATCAGAAGCATCTGAACAAGAATACGCTCTAGAGGTTCTGACTCTGAACAACCGTATGTCTAACTCCAGAAACTCTCAGCGCTATCTGAAGAATCCATCAGAACTCAAAAGAGATCTACATCAGAAGCAAGATTCCAAGATTCTCAGATACACGAAGACTCTGATCATGGAATTGCTAATTATGAAAGAGTAACGTTAAAGTCAAGTAAAGATTTGCAAATGGATTTCCTAATACAGAAAGAGACGTTAATCTCCAATTTCAATAAAGAAGGTACCATATGTGGTAAGTAGTCATTTCAAGGAGAGAAAGTTATCCTGCAGAAGCTATTTATGTTATGGCGTAAATTCATTTCATTACTCATCAGTTTCAACTACTACCTCACTGATCTATATAAAGGACTGCAAATCAACATTCAGCAACAACATATATACAAGCGAAAAATATACTGAAACATCAACGTTCAAGAAAACTCTCTTACTCTCAAAATCTTCACGAAGCTTTTGCTTATAACGTGAATCACTTTGTTCTTACTATTGTAATATTTGCTTTCTTAGAAGCACTCTAGATTACATAAAACTTTCATTTATTGTTTGTTTATTTCCTCAAGTGACTTTGTGTAGTCTGTATACTTGAGAGGACTAAGAGATCTTTCTCTTAGACGTTGTTTGTAATCAATCTTTCAAGATTAGTGGATTAAGTCCTTGTTGAAGGCGAAATCACCTCGGCCGGGTGGACTGGAGTAGCTTTGTGTTATAAGCGAACCAGTATAAAATCCTTGTGTGATTTTCATTTTGAAAAAGCGCTTATTTTTCCAAACAATTCAAACCCCCCCTTTCTTGTTTTTCTCACCTTCAATTGGTATCAGAGCTCCGGCTCTGTTATTAATTTTCTAATCAAACACTTAACAGTGTAGAGAGATCCAGTACGAGAAAAACTATGGCCCACTCAAATGAAAGAGATAGTTACAATGCTAAGCCTCCTGTTTTTGATGGAGAGAAGTTTGACTACTGGAAAGATAGAATCGAAAGTTTCTTTCTGGGTTATGATGCTGACCTCTGGGACATTGTCACAGATGGATACACACCTCCAGTCTTAGAAAATGGAGCTGAAGTTCCCAGAAATAAGATGTCAGAAGATCAGAAACGTGTCTTCAAAAATCACCACAAGGCCAGAACCATACTTCTAAATGCCATATCGTACAACGAATATGAAAAGATCACCAACAGAGAAACAGCCAAAGATATACTTGACTCTCTGAAGATGACACATGAAGGAAACTCCCAAGTCAAAGAGACAAAGGCTCTGGCGCTTATCCAGAAATATGAAGCCTTCAAAATGGAAGATGATAAAGCTATAGAGGCAATGTTTTCTAGATTCCAAACTCTTATTGCAGGTCTCAAGGTTCTAGACAAAGGGTATACAACTGCAGACCACGTCAAAAAGATAGTCAGAAGTCTGCCAAAGAAATGGAGACCTATGGTTACTGCTCTGAAGCTGTCAAAGGATCTGAACAATATCAGCCTTGAAGAACTTGTCAGTTCTCTCAGAAGCCATGAGATAGAACTAGAGGAAGATGAGCCTCTGAAAAAGAACAAGTCTGTAGCATTAAAGTCCAGACCTGAAAGACGCAAACCTGACAGAACCAAAGCTCTCCAGGCAGAAACTGAAGATGCTGACGACTCTGAACCAGAAGACTCTGATGATGAAGAAGAATTGTCCCTACTAACCAGAAGAGTTAAGCAACTCTGGAAAAAGAGGAACAACAACTTCAGAAGACCAAGACCCAGAGGGGATCGATCAGAATCAACTTCAAAAGGTAAATCTAACAAAGATATTACCTGTTATGAATGTAAAGAAACAGGTCATTACAGGAATGAATGCCCCAAGCTAAAGAAAGACAACTCTAGAAAAGAAAGCTTCAAGAAAAATACCTTCAGGACAAAGAAAGGACTGATGGCTACCTGGGATGATAGTGAATCTGGATCATCAGAATCTGACTCTGATGAACAGGCCAACGTGGCACTTATGGCTACCACATCCGGGAGTAGCTCAGATGAAGAATCTGAAGAGGTATTTTCTGAACTTTCTCGATCTGATCTAGAATCTTGGTTGTCAGAAACTCTTAGCTCATATCAGAAATTAAAACAAAAGTTTAAAAACATTAAAGGCTGTCTTAAAGCAAAATTTGAAGAATGTAGTGAACTTGAGATGACAATTCTAGCACGAGAAGATACAATCAGATCTTTAACATTAGAAAGAGATGGAGCAAAGAGAAAAAGCTTAGAATTAGAAGAAGCGTTGTCTCAAGCACCACAAACTTCAAATAAAATAATTTATGAATACGAAGAAGCCTTTCAAGAATTTCTGAAGAATGGGATAGATAGGAGTATTATGGCATCCATGATTTATGGAGTAAGTCGAAACAATAAAAAGGGAATTGGGTATGATCCTAAGGAAGATAAAACTTCTACCAGTGACCAACTTAAATCTCCCTTTTCATATCATTACACACACACAAGAACACAAATTTAAAAATGCTAGAAAACCCAAAGTTATAAGAAACTCTGGGAAAACTAATCTGAAAGGACCCAAGAGATTCTGGGTACCGAAAGATAAGATTATCTATGTTGCAGATATCCTATGCAGCAAAGTTCAGACACCAGTCATGGTACCTGGACTCTGGATGCTCGCGACACATGACGGGAAGAAAGTCTATGTTCCAAAGTCTGGAACTTAAAGACGCTGGATTTGTAGGCTTCGGAGGAGATCAGAAAGGAAGGATCAAAGGCTCCGGAACTATTGGTAATGGTACTCTTCCCTCTATATCTGATGTCCTTTATGTAGAAGGATTAATGCATAACTTGTTATCCATAAGTCAATTAAGTGATAACGGTTATGATGTAATCTTTAATCAAAAAACATGTAAAGCCATTAATCAGAACGATGGCTCTGTCCTTTTCACAGGCAAGAGGAAAAACAACATTTATAAAATTAATCTTTCTGATTTAAAAGAACAAAATGTTAAATGTCTGATGTCGGTTCACGAAGAGCAATGGGTATGGCATAGACGCTTGGGCCACATTAGCATGAGGAAACTTTCTCAGCTAAATAAACTCGAGTTAGTCAGAGGCCTACCTAAACTGAAGTTTTCTTCAGATGCTCTGTGTGAGGCATGTCAGAAAGGAAAATTTTCAAAAACGTCTTTCAAAAAGAAAAATGTTGTTTCTACCTCTAAGCCTCTGGAACTTCTTCACATTGACTTATTTGGTCCTGTGAAAACAGCATCAGTCAATGGAAAGAAGTATGGACTAGTCATTGTTGATGATTACAGTCGCTGGACATGAGTGAAATTCCTAAAGCACAAGAGTGAGTCTCACTCTGTATTCACCAGTTTCTGTTCCAAAGTGCAAAAAGAATTTGACTCTAAAATTATTAGAGTCAGAAGTGATCATGGTGGGGAATTTGAAAACAAAGATTTTGAGGAATTATTTGACTCTAATGGAATATCCCATGATTTCTCCTGCCCTAGAACTCCACAATAAAATGGAGCTGTAGAGAGGAAGAATAGGACACTCCAAGAGATGGCCAGAACCATGATCAATGAAACTAATGTTGCAAAGCACTTTTGGGCAGAAGCTGTAAATACAGCGTGTTACATTCAGAATAGAATCTCTATAAGACCGATTCTGGAAAAGACTCCCTATGAACTGTGTAAAGGAAGAAAACCAAACATTTCATACTTTCATCCTTTTGGATGTTCTTGCTTTATCTTAAACACTAAAGAACATCTGAACAAGTTCGATTCCAAAGCACAGAAAGGTATTATGTTAGGATACTCAGAACGCTCTAAAGGCTACAGAGTATACAACACAGAAACCAAAATTGTGGAAGAATCTATTCATGTCAGATTTGATGATAAGCTTGACCCTGAAAAGTCAAAGCTAGTTCAAAGTTTTGCAGATTTAGAAATCACGCTTGCAGGATCTGATAAAACTCCAGAAGCAACTATCACTCAGAACTCTGAAGGAATTAAATCCCCAGAAATCCCAAAGAAAGTTAAAAGTCGTATCAATGTATCTGAAGATTTGATTCTGGGAAACAAGGACGAACCTGTTAGAACCAGATCTACCTTCAGGACTTCTGAAGATACTCCTCTGGGACTAGTCTCTCTGGTTGAGCCTACGTCTTGTGATGAAGCACTTCAAGATAACGACTGGGTTTCAGCCATGCAAGAAGAATTAGATCAATTCTCAAAGAATGATGTCTGGGATCTCGTTCCTAAACCCAGAGGCACTCACGTCATTGGAACCAGATGGGTTTTCAGAAACAAGCTGAACGAGAAAGGAGAAGTCGTCAGAAACAAAGCTCGACTGGTAGCTCAAGGTTATAGTCAACAAGAAGGTATTAATTATAATGAAACCTTTGCTCCAGTCGCAAGGTTAGAATCTATTCGTCTTCTTGTATCTTTTGCTATTAACCATTCTATTAAATTATATCAAATGGTTGTCAAGAGTGCATTTCTTAATGGTTATATATCAGAAGAAGTGTATGTCAACCAACCTCCAGGTTTTGAAAATCCAAACTTTCCAGAACATGTTTTTAAACTCAAAAAATCTTTATATGGACTTAAACAAGCTCCCAGAGCTTGGTATGAACGTCTAAGCAATTTTCTTCTGGAACAAAATTTTATCAGAGGGAAAGTTGATTCCACACTCTTCTGTAAAAACCTTAATAATGATCTCATGATATGCCAGATTTACGTTGATGACATTATTTTTGGTTCTGCTAATATCTCTGTTTGTCAAGAATTTTCTGAGTTAATGCAGGCAGAATTTGAAATGAGTTTAATGCAAGAACTAAAGTTCTTTCTGGGAATTCAAATTAACCAAACTTCAGAAGTTACATATGTTCATCAAAGCAAATATATTAAAGATGTTCTGAAGAAATTTGACATGGCTAACTGCAACTCTGCAAAAACTCCAATGCATCCAACATGCATTCTAGAAAAAGAAGAAGTAAGCTCAAAGGTTTGTCAGAAGCTCTATCGAGGTATGATAGGCTCTCTTCTCTATCTGACTGCTACTCGTCCTGATATTCTCTTTAGTGTCTGTCTCTGTGCCAGATTCCAATCAGATCCTAGAGAATCTCATTTAACAGCAGTTAAGAGAATTCTTAAGTATCTGAAAGGAACTCCTAACCTGGGCCTGATGTATAAGAAAACATCAGAGTATAGACTCTCGGGTTACTGTGATGCAGATTATGCAGGAGATAGAATAGAACGAAAAAGCACTTCTGGAAATTGCCAGCTTCTGGGAAACAATCTAATCTCCTGGGCTAGCAAAAGACAGTCAACTATCGCTCTATCAACTGCAGAAGCAGAATATATCTCAGCATCACTGTGCACAACTCAGATGCTCTGGATGAAGCATCAGTTAGAAGATCTGCAAATTTTTGAGAGTAACATCCCTATCTTTTGTGATAATACTGCTGCTATTTGTCTAAGTAAGAATCCCATTCTACATTCCAGAGCCAAACACATTGAAATAAAACATCATTTTATCAGAGACTATGTTCAGAAAGGGATAGTAACATTGAAGTTCATTGATACAGATCATCAATGGGCAGATATCTTTACTAAGCCTCTAGCTGAAGATAGATTTCTTTTTATCTTAAAAAATCTGAACATTCAAAATTGTCCTGAATGAATTGTGCCTTTGAGAATGTAAAATGAGACTCTGATGTAAACAAATGTACTTCTGCCTCTGACTCTGATACTTCTACCAAGTTAAGAAGATATCTGAGTTAGAAATCTTCAGAAACCAATCCTTTGGTATTCCTGAAGATCAGATACATCAACACGTGGAGCACTTAGCGTCTAACCCTAGAACTTCTAGACAGCTGTCCAGAAGAAGATCAAAGGTGAAACGTTTGAGATCTCCTCGAGCAGTGTGCGTACTGTTGGGATTAGACATTCATTAATTAGCCTTAATCATTTCTCCCCCAAGCGGGCTAAATTGAAATTTGTGCTAACGCAATATTGTGTGTCGTTTTGCATGTGTTTTAACTTAGGGTATTTAAACACTTTTCTCACTTTTCACACACTTATCACTCTCACTCACTCTCAAACCCTCTCTAAAACCCTAAACCTCTCTGAAGCATTTCTGCAAACTCTTCATCTTCTTCTTCAACCATGGACGCTCAACAACAAGAAGTTTTCAACTTCTCTCAACAAATGGAATCCACCACCACTGCTCAAACTTCAAGCATTCCAACTCCAACTGTTACAGGAGTCTCCATCACCCCAGTTTACAAAGAACCCCATGTTCTTGACCGTGCACCCCACATTAACCTAGCAACTCCATTTGAGGGATTGGATGTGTTATGTGAAACACTGGTGGACTTTGACAACTTGAGAAGAAATGGCGTTGATCTTACTGAAGAACTTCGTCAACAAGGTTGGGGAAACTACTTCCAAAGGCTCTATGGCCCTGTTTACCCACTTCTCATCAAGGAGTTCTGGAGATTTGCAGATGCTGATGATCATTTCATCGTCTCCTTTGTTTTGGGTGTAAAAATAGTAATTACTGAAGAGTCAATTGCTTCCTTGTTGAATATGGAGAAAGATGGAGGAAAAAGGATTTACAACATCAACCCTAGATCAAGGCGCGTTGCTGAAGTAATCAATCCAACCATCTTCAAATCCAACTCTGAAGGAAATCCTTCAAAGTACAAAGAGCTGCATCAGAACCTCAGAGTGTGGCTTAAGATCATTCTGGGAACTATTCACCACCGCCCAGCATCTAACTCTTCTGATTACATCAATGCAGATCAGAAGTGCATTCTGTATTGCATCCACAAGGGTGTGAAGATCTGCCTTCCTGCACTACTCTTCAGATACCTAAGAGACTCTGTCAGGGAGACCAGAAACAACATGAAGCCCAGATCCTACATCCCTCTGGGAAGATTGTTATCTGATGTTTTCATTGAGAATGGGCTGGTAGATCATCTGGAGAAGGCCAAGCTGATGCAAGATCTGGCAATAGATACTGGGAAGCCTCTGAATGCCACAAATCTCAAGAGTATGGGAATAATAAAGAAGATTCAAGTCAGACCCACGCTGGACACATCCTGGGATTCCTTGAAAGATCAGAGGAAGCTGCCTCATGGTCTTGCTAGGTTCTACAAGAATGAACCCAGAGATGCCGTTGCTATCTATCTTAATCGTCTGCTGGATGAAGGTGTTGACATCTCTGACTTCAGCCTCGACGATTGTCTAGAATCAGAAGAAGACTTCGTCAGGTACAAGAGAGGTCTCTCTGAGAAGAAGATAGCATCACATGCAAAGAAAGCAAGACTTGGAGAATCCTCTGGAAGCAGATCTCCAGCTCCTCTGAAAATTTCTACTGGTACGTCTGTTCCTCCTATTTCCTCTGAACCTCTGATGGTTTCCTCTACTCCTTCCTCTAATCCTCTCCCAACACCACCCATTTTTACAACCTCTGAAATCCCACCTTCAACCACCAGAACTTCACAACCTTCACCAATTTTAAATATCGCCCGTACATTCATACCTCCTTCTGAACCTGAACAAATGAACCAAAGCACTTCCTCTTCATCATCTTCAGAACCAGAATCACCACCATACCTTCAAATCTCCTCTGACCAAGAATATTCTGACCCTGACTCTCCAACCTTAGCCCAAATTCAGGCTCAAAACCTTGCTTCCTAACAACAAACACAAACACAATCTGAAGCAACTTCACCTCCACCAGAACAAACAACCAACATTACTTCTAAAGACCAACCTTCTGAAACTCAACCCTCTGACCTCCACACCTCTGATATCACCCCTCCAAACACCTCCGCTGAACCTGAACCTGAAGCTGAAACTGAATCTCCAGCATTAGACTTAAACCCTCTTTACGCTTCACCCCAAAGCTCTGAACCTCAACCTGAACCAGAATCTGAACCTCTCACTTTAAATCTCAGCCCTCCAATTTCTTCACCTCAAACCTCTGAACCAAACCTTTCTGTACCTACCCTTGAGGAAGCCATCATGCTGGTCGCAGGGGCTTCAGTACAAAAGGTCAAGTCTCTGACCACTAACTCTGAAGTCAGTGATGATCCTGACTCTGTAAGGACACACTGGAATAGAGTCATTGGCTGGATGACCTCTGAGGCTTTTAGACTGAAGAACATCTCTGAACAAGTCAGAAATGGCTACATCAGAGATGCTGAGGAAAGACTTCAGGAAAGACTTGCTAGAGAAGCTGAAGCCAGAAGGCTGGAAGAAGAGAGATTAGCAAGAGAAGCTGAAGAAGAGGCTAGAAGGCTGGAAGAAGAAAGAGCAAGAGAAGCTGAAATTCTAAGGATCAAGGAAGCTGAATCACAAGCTGCTGCTGAAGCTGAAGCACAAGCTGCTGCTGAAGCTGAAGCGCTGGCTGCTGCTGAAGCACAGCAGGCTCTGACTCAGGGGGAGTCTTCTTCTTCTGTTATCCCTATGGTTCTCCAGACGCTGAAAGAACTTAAGCAAGATCAGAATGAACTCCGTGCCAGAATGGATAAGCAAGACACTGTCAACGACAACATTCAGAACATGCTGGCTATGTTGCTTCAGAGAATGCCTCCACCTCCGAACCCCTAAGCACTTAGGATATTTCTTTTGCTTGCCTGTTGTTTTTTGTTTGCTTTCTCTGATTCTGATGTTTTCCTGTTGCCTTTGTGCTTTTATCTGAATACAATGTTTTTCTCTTAAATTCCTTATTTTTGCTATGTCTTTTTGATTCTGACAAAAAGGGGGAGAAGTCATTAATTGCTCTGATGAAAATTATGTCTAAATACCTTAAGCACTCTGCAACATATTTTTCTTAAAAATTAATTTATCTAACTCTAGACTTAAGAAATTGCAGAAGGTATCAAGAAACCTCATTGCTTGGAAGCTCTGGTAAGAACTTCTGAACTCCCTAGCTTATCTCAGGGGGAGCTTCTGTCTATCTGATCTAATATTATTCATGTTTCATCTGCTAATTAAGTTTGTTTTGTCATCATCAAAAAGGGGGAGATTGTAAGAACAAAAATTGTTCTACAACAGATTCCTTGATTTTGATGATAACAAAGGATGAAACCAAAAATGGCACCCTAACGAAAAGTTTCTAAGTGTGCAGGGTTCTAAAGAAAGAAGGAAGAAATCTGATGACATCATCAGATACAGAACCAGATCAGATACAAATTATCAAATGATCAGAAGCATCTGAAGTGGAAACACGTTCTAGAAAGTCTAACTCTGAGCAATACATCAGAAGCATCTGAACAAGAATACGCTCTAGAGGTTCTGACTCTGAACAACCGTATGTCTAACTCCAGAAACTCTCAGCGCTATCTGAAGAATCCATCAGAACTCAAAAGAGATCTACATCAGAAGCAAGATTCCAAGATTCTCAGATACACGAAGACTCTGATCATGGAATTGCTAATTATGAAAGAGTAACGTTAAAGTCAAGTAAAGATTTGCAAATGGATTTCCTAATACAGAAAGAGACGTTAATCTCCAATTTCAATAAAGAAGGTACCATATGTGGTAAGTAGTCATTTCAAGGAGAGAAAGTTATCCTGCAGAAGCTATTTATGTTATGGCGTAAATTCATTTCATTACTCATCAGTTTCAACTACTACCTCATTGATCTATATAAAGGACTGCAAATCAACATTCAGCAACAACATATATACAAGCGAAAAATATACTGAAACATCAACGTTCAAGAAAACTTTCTTACTCTCAAAATCTTCACGAAGCTTTTGCTTATAACGTGAATCACTTTGTTCTTACTATTGTAATATTTGCTTTCTTAGAAGCACTCTAGATTACATAAAACTTTCATTTATTGTTTGTTTATTTCCTCAAGTGACTTTGTGTAGTCTGTATACTTGAGAGGACTAAGAGATCTTTCTCTTAGACGTTGTTTGTAATCAATCTTTCAAGATTAGTGGATTAAGTCCTTGTTGAAGGCGAAATCACCTCGGCCGGGTGGACTGGAGTAGCTTTGTGTTATAAGCGAACCAGTATAAAATCCTTGTGTGATTTTCATTTTGAAAAAGCGCTTATTTTTCCAAACAATTTAAACCCCCCCTTTCTTGTTTTTCTCACCTTCAACTACGAGGTTTTGATCCCTCATTTTCATGTTGGTACGTAGGCACAAGTCCAAAGGTCTTGTCAAACACAAAAATATAATTAATGAATTCTTTTCTCACCCTCACACTCTATTTGTTTCAAACATAATTTATACCAAAACACATACACACATAAAAAAGGGCTCCCTAGGAGTACCTATGACACTTTGGATGCTAACACCTTCCCTTTGTGTAACCAACCCCCTTACTTGTAATCTCTAGCATTTTATTAGTTTTGATTTGAAAACTTCTTATCTTTGGATTTTGTTCGTACTTTTTCCTTTTTCTTTGGAAACAATAAAAGCGCGGTGACAACTCTGGTTTTATTGACGTTAAGTTTATCCATAGCTTAATGGTCATGAATTTACCGCTACAATGATATGAATCACATTGTTAAACTGTTTAAAAACTTGTTGAGTGGTTTCAATCTCAATTTCTTAGAAGTATTAATTGATGTATATTTTTAACATTTTTGGAAATTAGTTAACAATTATTTTGATTGTGAATTTTTATGCAAAGTTAAAATATTGTAACTCAAATATCATGTGATGCGAATCTATAGACCAACCATACAAACTTGAAGTGAAGTATCATCAATTGATTTTGGTTATAACAATTAATGGTTGTTGACGGTAAAAATTTCACTTTCAATAAATAAACTTGACAAATTAATCTAGGACTTGAGTTAGATCATATTAGATTCTTAGTTGACATGTTTACAAGTTCAAAATTCAATGTAACATTTAAATTACAAAATCTATCATGTATTTTGAATGAAGTGCAACAATTGCATAGTAAAAAAGAAAAGTAATAAAATGCAATAAAATAAGAAGAAAGAACTGAACGATAATTGTATATATTTACTAATTATGAGGAGAAACATACATCATTCATTTCATGGTAAAAAGTTTGAGAATATTATTCTTTGTGTATGCGGATATGTAATTTATATTTTTTTAAAAGATTTTAAACGAAAAATGAAATTCCCTTGGCAATGAAGTTTTCTTTTTAATATAAAGAAAAAAAAAAAGGAAAAATGTCTCATTCGTTTCATAGATGCCCACATGTAAAACAACCACGTTAAAAATTAACTCTTCGCTAACTCTCGAATGTGATTTAAAATTGTCATTTTAAAATGCTTATGTAATATGAGTGTGCCCTTTATATTTTTCATGACGTCTAGTTGTTGCTAAATTTCATTTTTTTGTAACATGTTGTTAAAGGAAATTACTTAGCAATATTTTAGATTACTTTTATATAGTTGTACTTCAATCTTTCTTTATTTGTAAATATATGAGTTTCTTATGCATGCCATTATCTTATATTTTTTCTTCAAAGTTTCTATTCCATTTGCAACCAACAAAAATGTCTTTTTCTAGCATATCTATGGCGAAATTTCAAAATCTAAGTTGGTCATGAAATATGGTTATGGGTATTTACTTGATTTTAAGAAGTAACCAATTTGCTTCATTTTAAGAAGAAGCAAAACAAGAAATATGTGGAACCATGTTTTGGAGGTTAATTTCAAGAAGTAATCAAAGAATCTTTGGTTTTTTATGATGACAACTAAAATATGTTTGATAATAACACCTAAACCACAAGTGGTTAAAGATGCAAGAAATTTCTTTAGAGTTTGATGATCATTGCAAACATCATCTGATGATGACACTTAACTTGAGTAAATCTCAAGCCCCATCTACAATAAGAATTAAATAAAATGTCTAAATGATTGAGTTACCTAACAAGTCTTGAAACTTCAAAGTATAAAAGAGAAGAAGTGTGAAAGCTCGCCATGTCACGTCTGAGTGAACCATGGTTTGTAAAAACACAAGTTTTTTTTGTAAAGTTATACAGCTAAATCACACACACACAAAAATAAGTTTTTAAAACTATTTTTCTTAATAAAATATTTCTAAAAAAGTTTTGGAAATGTGTCAGTTGAATCGGGAACTGTCTGAATAATTTTTGAATAAAATTTGTACTGTCAAATCGATTGATACTTATACCCAATCGATTAGGATAGTACAAAAACTTTCCTTAAACATTTGGGATAACGTCTTAATGAATGATATCGACTATATATCGTTTCCTTCAATTTTAAACATCTTAAACATTCATTTTGAGGTCTTCCAATTGATTGGAGCAAGATGCCAATAGAATGACACATTAAATTGACATCGACTATATATCTCACTCCTCATTATCTCTCTCTAAAAATATTTAACTTAAATGCGCTTTTAGTCCCACTAGTTTGATGTTTTTTTTAAAAAAATTTTCCCCTAATTTAAAAATCAGTTTTTTGGTCCTTCAAATTTACTTCCCTTAAATATTTTTGGTTCTCCTCCAATTTTATAGACGTGATAATGATGATTAAGACAAAAAATTATTATTAATGAGTTAGAAACAATGTCTTGAATAATTTATTATTTAAAATTTTTTATAGAATAAATTAATTTATTAAATTAAGTTGTTTTTATAAATATATTTTGAAATTATTCACGGAAAATCACTCCAACCCACATATGCCTGCAAATGTTTCTTATATTATCTTTTTCAAATCTATATAAAGACTAGAAGTTTTAGTAGAGAAAGCGATCTGAAACTTCTATCCACCATTTTTCTGAAATTCTATTCATCGCTTGCTATTAATGATATTCACCAACCTTTTTGATAATCCATAGCAAAAACTCCACATCCAGCATATGCGAGTTTTTCAAATCTTTTCAGGTTTTAAATCTATGTATTTCATAACGAACAATCAATCTTTCAAATCTTTTCAGCTTTCACCATTCACATAGTACTTTCAAATCACCCCAAGCTTCTTCAAATCCTAATCTTGTAAATGGTAGTGGTATTGTTTCAATGCTGCAAAGGCCAATGAACCAAAATGTGGTTCTAATAATCCAAGTAATTTAGCAATGTGATTGATTAAAGAGATGTTGCAAGATCTGGGGTTACTCTTGAATTCCCACATTGTTTTGATTAGTATTTCTTTTATTTTTTTATATAGCTTTTACAAACATTACATAGTGAAAATGTCTGGGCTTGAGAGATGTTGCAAGATGTCGGCCTAGCCCAAAATATTTCTTTTAAAATTTATGTTAATTAATTTCTAATGTTTTAAATTAAAATTAAAAGTATTAATTAATAAATTATCCTAGTCATCATTGACACGTCATTAAAAATATATATATATATATATATATATATATATATATATATATATATATATATAATTATATATTATATATATATATATAATATATATATATATATATATATATATATTTGTCCTAGTCTTCACTGTCGCGTCTACAAAACTGGAAGGAGACGAACAAAATCCCAAGGGAGGTAAAGTTGTGGGACCAAAAAGCTGTTTTTTTAAATGAGAGGATTTAAAGTTAAAAATCATCAAACTAGGAGGACCAAAAGTGTATTTAAGCCAAAATATTTCTTACTTTCTCTCACTTAAATTTAGCCGCAGCGTTGCGAGAAACTTCTTTTATTTAGTAAGGTATTTTTGTAATTCTAAAAAGGGCATTATTGTAAATTCACCAAGGAATACTTTATCTTGATTGAATAATTTATCCATAAGAGATTTTTTATTTGTGTTAAAAGCTAAACCCATTAAAAACTTTGGTTTGAGGATTTAGATTCTAAGTCACTGTATAGGTTCTTAAGCTAAGCCTAGTTAAAAGCTTACTTTGGTTCGAGACCAGTCTGGTTCAAAATCTTAACTAGGTTCGAGGTTATCCATGTGAAAAACCCGGTTCAGTTCTGTCGTACCCCAAAATTTGCCCTCATCTTTTCATATTTCATCCAACCCGTGACTTGAGATTCATCTGCGTTCATGTGCATGCATTCATTCTCACAAACATCATTGATTCAAAGATTATGAATAACATAATGTGGTCTTGCTTTATCTTGAGGGATTGCATCTTGATCTTTCATGCATAAACCCTAATGTGCTTGGCTCTTTTCCTAGATTAATCTTTTGATCCATAAAACCCTAATTGTGGGTGCTCATCATGGGTGATTCAGTTGTTGACCTTACTTTGGGATCAATACCCTAGTTCTAGAGGGATGGATATGAGCTTACTTCTTGAGCCTTGATACTTGTTCATTTCACCCTTCACCTTGATCATATTAAAACCTAATTTTGTTGTGACTCTTGATTCAGGGTATTATGGACCATCTGGTCATCTCTTGACCATGTAGCTTACAAACCCTAGGCCCTTGACCCCTTGTTGTTTGTCCTATCATCTATGACTTAATCTTTGATCCCAAGCCCTAATCTAGGAGGTGCTTCATGCCCAGTCATTTGTGGATCATTTTGTGCCCTAATTCTTGTTTAGGGCCTGGTCCTCTGATCAAGGCTCGTGTTTCACCCTTAATCCACAAAGGTTTCAACTTGCATCATTCACTCAATATCATTTGCATTACATATTGCATTTCCTAGCTAAGTTGACTTCTGGTCAACTGTTGACTTTTTGGTTAACCAGTTGACCAAAATCCACCGATCATTAATATTGATTCTAAGTGTAATCTATTACATAAAATGAAACTTGATTTAAATTGAACTTGAAAATGGCGGCAAGCTTGTTCTTGATCCAAAGTACAAACGGTGCGGTAATTAAAAGGTGTGACAATCCCTCAATGTGAGTTATTGCCATTTTATAGGTAATTTTATGCCTAAAACTAAGAAGGAATTTTGATAGAGCTTCTGCGCGAATTCGATGGATGGATAACACTCCAAAAATGGTCCTATATATAGAGTTCATAACCTTGACAACTATTTTGATCGTGCAGACCTAGTGGATGGAGTGGCGGTTGAGAATCTGATGACTACGCAGAATTGCCTTTTGCATGATAATGGTGAACGCCAATAGGGGTGGTGAACGCAAAACTGCCTTTTGCATGATAATGGCGAACACCATCCGTTCAGAATGGTCAAATCCAACTCTTTTGCTCCTCTTTAACTCCTTTTTCTCTCCTTTTCCGTGAGACTTCCAAATCTCCAATGAAATCGACTAACAACTACAAAACAAATAAAACGGAAGTAAAAGACGATAAAATGCATAAAATGAGATATCTATTGTATAACCTTAATTTTGATAATAATAAAAGTATTCATTCTTCATTCCTCTTTCAATATTTTGAAAACAATAGTCATAATGACTATACGTTAACATGGTATTAAGAGTATATCCATTATATGCTCTGGTTTTTTTTTCTTCTATAATTAATTTTTCAATCTCTCTAATTTTGGAACCTTACATGTGTATTCCTAAATATCTATTTTTTCAAGATAAATATTATTTTATTCCTGCCATAAAATCACCACGTGGCTTCATTTCTTTAGCCAGTGCAAATTTCCCACCTCTCTCTAGTTGTATTGCATTCAAATCTCACTAAATGTAGGCTTTTTTTTCATTCTTTCTCTTCACCGTCAACCCCATTCATCTATCTAAACCCACTCAAGAATCCATAAATATCCACGTTCATATTATTAATCCATTTCATTCTTAAACCCCGAAATCACCCACCTTTAACCTTACATACAATCTTCAACATAAAAACTTATTCAACCTCAAACCTATAAATCATCGGAACCCAGAAAACCCCCTTCAACAAACCATATACCTTCAACGAAACCTAAATCTTCGACCCTCAAAACCTCCTTCATTTTTATCTTCATATGGCACAAAATTGTATTTCACCTAAAATCCTAAACCTTAATCTCCATATTCATCTAATAACCTTAAATACTGTAAGAACAAGATTTGATTCTGCATCTGGCCTTTAGTCTTGATGATAACAATGCATTGTTTCTTAGAGAATAATTTTGTATCCTAATGGTTGTGTATAATGTGTAGCTTTTGTTAACAAATTCTGGATCTGAAGAATTGACGTGTGACGTCATCAGACTCTAGACTCAACACACTCTGACTCTGAAGAGATACAACATGCTTTACAAGATGATGTCAAGTTCTAGAAAGCTCTTAGACAAAGACTCTGATGAACGTTTGTGCTAAAGCTTCTGACGATGACTCTAATTAAAGAGCCTCTGAAGGTGTGTCAAGCCTTCAAGATTATGCACTCTCAAGTTCTAAAGACTCTGAAGAACAAGATCTGAAGATTCTTAAGACCAGGTTCTGAGGAGCTGTGTCAAGACACTCAAGACCAAGGTTCTGGAGACTCTCTCAACTAGTATCTTGATCATTATAAGCATACTTCAACATCATTTATTCAGAAGCCTCTGAAGATTAGAAGATGAGATCAAAAGGTTTTGCGTCAGAAAAATAGTACATATTATAAGATCAAATTTGCCTCCAATACGCTGTTTTTATGGGCTAAAGACAATACTATTATACCATTTTGCCTCCTATATGCAAATCGTTATACAAGGACACAACTTCATTCTTGATATTCCAATTCTACCCTCCAACAAATTTTTTCACTCCCTATATAAAGGAGATTTAGAAGATTGGACAAGCTGCTAATTTATATTGCTATTCACTACGTTATTACATAACACTTTTCCTGAAATATATATTATTGTGAATAGAATTTAGAAACACACATATATCTTTTGTTCGTAATTGTGTGAGAATTTCATTGTACTAAACTTATGTTATTCTACTTTCTTAGAAGCAATATTGTAAACAAATTCTTGTAAATCTCATTTGTTTGAGTGTATTCCTTGAGTGACTAGGGTTTTAGTCAAATAGACTCAAGAAGACAAAGGTGGCTTGTCTTTGTGTGTCTGTAATCAATTTTGGTTATAGTGGACTATGTCCTTATTGAGAAGGAAAAATCACCTTGGTGGGTGGACTAGAGGTATCTTAGTTAACAAAGAACCAGTATAAAAATAATTGTGTTATTTTTCTTGTTTGTGTTCACTATTTGATTATGTTAGTTTTAAAAAGCTTTCATTTTTAAAAACCTATTTCACCCCCCTTCTTGTGTTTCTTGCCACCTTCAAATGACATCAGAGCTCCGGTTATGGTCTTGATAAGATTATCAAACACCTAACAATGCAGATAATGATCCAGTGTGAAACACAATGGCTGAACTTCCACCACCAGCTGCTCCTATAAATGGTAGATACCGCTATAATCCTAAACCTCATGTTTTTGATGGAGATAAATTTGATTATTAGAAAGATAGAATAGAAATCTTCTTTTAAGGTAATAAAGTTGATATATGGGACATGGTAGTTGATGGCTACATAAACCCTGTAGATGCAAGTGTCAATAAATTAGAAAGAAGAGTGATGACGGAACAACATAAAAGAGATTCTAAAAATCATCACAAAGCTAGAACTATCTTGCTGAACGCAATTTCATACACTGAGTATGAAAATATGACCAACAAATATACTACAAAGTCCATATTTAATTCTCTAAGGATGAATTATGAAGGGAACGCACAAGTCAAAGAAACCAAGGCTCTTGCCTTAGTTAAGAAATATGAAGCGTTCAAGATGGAAGACGAGGAAACTATTGAGAACATGTTCTCGAGGTTTCAAAATCTTGTTGCAGGACTTAAGGTTATGGACAAAGGGTATTCTACTGCTGATCATGTGAAAAATATCATCAGAAGTCTACCCAAAGATGGAGACATTGGGTAACTTCTCTGAAGTTATCAAAGGATTTGAACAACACCTCTCATGAAGAACTGGTTAATTCTTTAAGAAGTCATGAAATTGAGCTTCAGGAAGATGAGCCTAAGAGAAAGAGAAAATTGAGCTTGCAGGTGTGATGCAAAATTGGTTAATTGCTGCAGAATTTGGGACATGGCCTTTGAATCGGTTCCGTCGTTTGAAGGTTTTTTCAATTGACGTTCTTGTGAAGTTATGATGTAGTTGTGAATTTGGTTGAGTTGGTTAGGTGGCTACCGTTAAAAGTCGATTTTGTTACGGGTTTGTTACTGTTTTTTTTCTCTTTCTTGCAGGTCTTGTTGGAAATCAGAATTAAACAAAGCTTCAAAAGTGAGTGGAGGAATGTATATTATTCGATTAATTAGTAGCTAATATATAGCCATCTTATAAGTAAAAAGAAATAACCAACTCTACTTTTTACATGCCTATAGAGTAGGAACACAAATAACAAACCCTATTTCTCCTAAAGAATAGGTCTTATTCAAACAGACTAAGACTAATAAAACAGTAGATTAAGACAATAATAATGTCCACCTAACATTCCCTCCCTTAAACTAAAACACATGTATTTTAGTTTAACTCTGACGCACTAACCATTCCAAGCATACCACAGGGTTTTTCAAACTGCTCAAGTTTGAGTGGTTTTGTCATCAAGTCTGCTACTTGCTCCTGAGAGTTGCAGTACTTTAATTTTACAACACCTTCATTTACTAAATCTCTTAAAAAATGAAATCGCACATGAATATGCTTACTTTTTCCGTGAAAAACTGGATTCTTAGCCAATTGAATGGCAAAGCTGCTGTCACATTGAATTATAGTTCCTTCAACCTACTTCACTCCAATCTTTCTCAAGATTCTCTTTATCCTATACACTGACAAGCACATAGAGCTGCTGCGATATATTCGGTCTCGGTAGTTGATAAAGTCACCACATGCTGTTTTTTAGATGACCAGGATACAACTCCAGATCCTATCATGAACACATATCCAGATGTACTTCTTCTATCATCAAGATCACCCGCATAGCCACTATATGTGAATGCCAAGAGTTTTCAAAAACCTTCATTCTTTGTGTAGAGAATGCCTAGCTCAGTTGTCCCTTTTAAATACCTCAAAAATCTTTTGGCTGCCAACCAATGTGACATGGTTGGTCTAGACATATACGTGCTTATGAGACTTACACCATTCATTAAGTCAGGACGAGTTATAGTTAAATACATGAGACTCCCAACCATTTGTTTGAACAATGTTGCATCAACTTTAGTTCCTCCTTCATCTTTTGACAACTTTGTTCCTGGTACAATTGGATTTTTCACACTATTGTTGTTTTCCATCTCAAATCTTGCTAACACTTCTCGTGCATATCTTCTTTGACAAATAAAAATACCATCAGAATTTTGTAGCACTTCCATTCCAAGAAAGTGCCTTATTCTTCCTAAATCGGACATATCAAACTCTATCATCATTGACCTTTTAAATTCCATACACATGCTCACATCACTTCCAGTAAAAATTAAATCATCTACATAAAGGCTAATTATTAAAATTTTACCTCCTTTTGACTTGGTGAACAAAGTATGCTTATTGGAACATTTCTCGAAGCCTTCACGCAGAAAGTAAGACTCAATTTCGTTGTACCATGCCCTTGGCGCTTGCTTAAGGCCATATAAAGCCTTTTTTAGCTTGTAAAACTTCCTTTCTTATCCTTTCTTAACAAACCCTTCAGGTTGTTGAACAAATACTTCCTCCTTGAGTTCACCATGAAGGAAAGCACTTTTTACGTCAAGCTGAAAACCTCCCAGCCAGACTGTGCTGCTACTGCAAGTATTGTTCGAATGGTATCGAGCCTTGCTACTGGTGCAAATACTTCGGTGTAATCAACTCCATACCGTTGTGCATAACCCTTAGCTACCAATCTCGCTTTATGTTTCTCGACATCCCCATTTTCATTAAGTTTGGTCTTAAAGACCCACCTAACTCCAATAGGCTTGGCATCCTTAGGCAAATCCATCAATTCCCATGTTTGGTTCTTCTCTATAGCTTCCATTTCTGCTTCCATAGCCTCTTTCCACTTCTCACTTTTGACTGCCTCTGCAAATGAAAATGGATCATTCTCTGTTACCATCATCATTGCATGCATATCTTCTTCTTCTGAGAGACCTTCTCCTGTTTCATAGTCCGCCATCCATACTGGTTTTGTTCTGAGTCTTTCAACCCTCCATTCAGCTGCAACTTCTTGAATGTTTACTTCATTTTGTGGTGAATAATCGGAAGGAGTATTTCTGACCTCCTCAATATTATCCTCGCCGACATGCTCTTTTTCACTTTCATTATCATCTTCTAGCACATCCAAAATCAGTTCTTCTTCAGTTCTTCCCCAATCCCAACTCTCTTCTTCTTCAAATTGAACATCGTTGCTGATGATGATCTTCTTAGTGGTTGGATCATATAATCTATAGGTCTTGGATTCATTGTTAACCCCCCAGGAACACACACTTCTTGCTTTTGGCATCTAACTTGCTCCTCTTTTGGTCTGGAATATGAGCATGTGCTATGCAACCGAAAACCCGGAAATAAGTTGTTGTTGGCTTCACTCCACTCCATGCTTCCTCTGGAGTTTTCTCTTTTACCGCTGCGGTCCGGCTCCTATTTTGAACATGAACACACCAATTTACAGCTTCTGACCAAAACACTTTTGGAACTTTCTTATCAGCTAATATTGAGCGTACTGCATTCATGATTGTTCTATTCTTTCGTTCAGCAACTCCGTTCTGTTGTGGAGTGTATGCTGCTGTCAACTGCCTGCTTATACCATGAGCTTTACAAAATTCTCCAAATTCATTTGAGTTAAACTCACCTCCTCTATCTGTTCTCAAACAAGTTATATATGCACCAGCCTCTTTTTCAATAAATGCTTTGAAATTCTTGAATGCACTAAAGGCTTATGATTTTTTATGTAAAAAATAAACCCAAGTTTTACATGAAAAATCATCAATAAAACTTATGATATACCTTTTGTCACTGTTGGAAGCAGGTTTGATAGGCCCACACAAATCAGAATGCACAAGTTGAAGTTGCTTTGATGCTCTCCAAGAACTTTGTTTCGGAAAGGATCCTCTATGCTGTTTGCCAACCAAACAAGTTTCACATAACTTTTCTGGAACTTTGAGCAGAGGCACACCGTCTATC
The DNA here is from genome assembly GCF_024323335.1 of Lathyrus oleraceus. NCBI lineage: Eukaryota > Viridiplantae > Streptophyta > Magnoliopsida > Fabales > Fabaceae > Lathyrus > Lathyrus oleraceus. The sequence continues at coordinate 524,626,752 of NC_066585.1, read as the reverse complement.
ATTTTCTTGTATACAAGTGTTCTTAATCCTGAGTAATTCAGATGGCCAAATCGACGATGCCACAAGTGTGACTCTTTCTCGGAGGAAATTTTAGCCTGAAGACACATCGAATTTCCTTTTGCTGCCATAGATGCTAACATATAAAACATTCTATTTCCACTCATGTTAGTTTGCATAATTAACCCTCTTTTAGGATGATAAAATTTACAAGTCCCTTGCTGAATTAGAATAGCTAAACCCTTCTCCTGAAGTTGCCCTATGCTCAACAAATTACTTTTCAACTCAGGTATGTAAAAAACATTTGAGATTACCTGAATAATACCATTTACTTGAAGTCGTACACTCCCTTTAGCTACCACTGCCATTCTAGTGTCATTCCCAAGCTTCACTGTTTGTTTAAATCCTTCCTCTAGCTCCGAGAACCATTCTTTGTTTCTGGTCATGTGATTTGAACACCCCGAGTCAAGAAACCAAGCTTCTTCTATTTTGGTTTGACCAGCATCAACATAAGACATTAGCAGAACCTCTTCTCCTTCTTCTACATGTTCAGCGTAGTTAGCCCGTTTCTCCCAATCAGAACACTCATATTGAAAGTGTCCCAACTGATGACATTTGAAACATTCTACAGTGGCTCTATTCATAGATGACCTCCCTCTTCCTCTACCTCGACCCACTCGGAATGAGCCTCTGCCCCGTCGTGGTTTGTCGTTATAAGAAATTCTTAATGCTTGTTCTTCCTCTTGATTCCCATGCATTCTTTGCTCTTGAACAAGTAAACTTCCATGGAGCTCATCAACAGTCATAGTATCTATGTCATTTGACTCCTCAATTGAACATACAATATAATTGAATTTGGGAGTCAAAGATCTCAAAATCTTACCCACCACTGTGCTTTGATTCATATCTTCTCCATTCACTTTCATTTTATTTACCACCATGAGGGTTCGTGAAATGAAGCCATCGATCTTTTCTCCTTCTTTCATAACCAGCATTTCAAACTCCTTCCTCAATGCCTGCAGCTCCGCTCTCTTTACTTTGGTTGATCTCTGGTACTTCTGTTTCATTGAATTCCATATCGCCTTTGATGTTCTTTTGTCAAGAATGGTTTCCATGATCTCTCTGTCAATCGCTTGAAAGAGATAGTTCTTAACTTTCAGATCTTTGAGTTTTGTTTCTTCGACACTTTTCCTCTGGGCCTCACTTGCCGAAGAAGTCCCGATTGCTGGTGTTGGAATACCTTCATCCACCAGGTTCCACATCTCTTTGCTCCTCAAGAAATTCTCCATCAACATCGACCAGTGATCATAATGGCCGTCAAATCTTGGAGTCACAAATTTCTCAGAGTTTGTCATGCTTCACTCACTCTCACACTCCTATTTAGTCAGCCCCTTTTGAAAGCTCTGATACCAAATGTTGGAAATCAGAATTAAACAAAGCTTCAAAAGTGAGTGGAGGAATGTATATTATTCGATTAATCAGTAGCTAATATATAGCCATCTTACAAGTAAAAAGAAATAACCAACTCTACTCTTTACATGCCTATAGAGTAGGAACACAAATAACAAACCCTATTTCTCCTAAAGAATAGGTCTTATTCAAACAGACTAAGACTAATAAAACAGTAGATTAAGACAATAACAATGTCCACCTAACAGGTCTTTGAAGGGTTGTTATAAATCGGTTGGGGCGGTTAGGATTTGGTTAGTTAGAACTCGGTTAAAGTAAGTTGTTTTTATAAAATATTGATGAACTGCTAGTAAGTGTCATATGCCATGGATTTGTTAAGTTGTTAGAAATGAGTCTCTTATGAAAGTGTGAACATGTTGCTTAATACATGGTCTGCTAGATGATTGTTGATATTATGCTATCACTTCCTGTTAAATGTTGTTGCCATTGTAAAGTTAATTTGTTAGTAAGGTGAAACAATTTTTGTGTTGTTAGTTATGAATGTTAGTTCAGCTACTGCAAAATTTCACTTATGCTTAATCACGGTATGAACATTATTATGGACCTGTTTGGTTATGAAGGATTGTGAATTGTTATTGTGGCATGATGCTCTTGATCATGGCTATGGACTGATCCAAGAAACGCTTTATCATGTTGCAGGGGCGATGGGATGTGTGGTTCTCTGCAGGTTTGAAGAATATTGGTTCTGCTAATGTAGCTGTCGGAAACTCTCGGCGTTTGGAGCTGATGCATATGCTTTGGCATTTAGCTGTCGTTGTTCGTTTTGACTAGCTTTTTGTCTTGGACTTTGGACATGGCATATATGGCACTGAATCTTCACGTACTCCCTTGTACCTGCACTTCGTTTATTGTCTTACTTGGTATGATGTGGCTTAGGTTATGAAGTGGACCTAAGGATATTGGGCCTAAAAATCAAAAAGGAGAAAATTCTAACAATTTAAAATGGACCTCTAAGAAAAATCAGTATTAAGAAGTTAATGATTTCTACAATCAATTCACATTTCAAAATTGACTCGAGATCAAAACCAATTTGAATCTCCAAAATCCATTTGATTTAGAATCAATTTGAACCATAATCAATTCTGAAATTAAAACTATCTTGGCAATCGAATCCACTTGAAACCAAAGTCAATATGCCACAATGATGAATCCAATATCTATGTGCAGTAGACTAACGAACGATCACAAGGCTTGTAAGTCAAGCAAATCAAATGACTCAAGTTGAAAGAAAGCTCTTTATGCTTGTGGAATACGTCATGCAAGCCCTCAGACACTAGATGACATGAACTGCGATGATACGTATTATCACTACATATATAATGATTAATGAGTAACCTTGAATGAGAATGGACTCGGGTCCCACGAATGGAAGTGTAACTGCACTGATGAATCATGAAACATGTAGCCGAGAATCAAATAGTTGACTTTGGACGGGCATAAACCCATGAGGCACAAAACCAAATGGATACCTAGACAATATGTGTTAAATTGCAAAGATCAAGGTGTGATCAAGCATGATCAGATGTCTCAAAAATACGTGATTCACCGTGAAAGTGAGAGTGTCAAGAAGTTAGGGTTTCCAAACCGAGGCAAACCACGGTGTGAAGCCTCCCCAATTAGGGTTTCAGGCCAACCACGAGAATAAGGTACAAATTATCCAATCCAAGGTCACCAACCAAGAGGTCATAAAATGACATGAATCAAGCAATTAGGGTTTCACCTTCACATGATGAGGAAAACCATAATCTTCAAGCCAAAATCCCGGTTTTACCAACCACAACCCTTGAATCTATGATACTCATTAACAAGTGTTAATCATGAATGACTGATGTGTATGAATGAGACATGAATGAGGTTATGTAAAAAAGGCTAAAATGGAGGGCGAATTTTGGGGTATGACACATACATAATGGATTAGAAACTTTTACTGCATAATGTTCATACATCAGAGAAAACTTTTGTAAACCATTGAGCATTTAATGTTTACATATTCTTGAATTGTTTATTGGAAAGAGATGATTATATTTTCAGAATATTGGAAAGAATACAAAATTTTATGTACACAATTTATGTGTTTGTTGTAAATTATTCACCAAGTGTATGGTGACATTATCTATGCAGAAAATGTGTGTACTTTCTACAGGTGTTTGCAAAGAGGAAGTGAAGCTCTTTCTATTTATTGTAAAAGGTCCTTTGAATCAGGGAGATTCAAATTCCACCATAGGTTTGGTGTGTTTTCTTAGAAGATTGTAGGAGAGTCTTGGTGTGAGTCTTGTACAAAGATCTAACATGGTGAAAATACTTCACGGGGTGTGGAGGGATTGGACTATCCTTGTTTTGAAAGGGAAACCATATCCTTGTGTTATTTATTCTTTATCCACTTTTATTTTTTTGCACTTTCATTCATACGTTTATTGTAACGCCTCATACTACTTTCAGGACTACCGATTGACCCCACAAACCAACACAGATCTTTTTAGCATGCTTTGTCCTCACTCACACATTTTTCGAGAAATTTACCAGAAGTTCACCCATCCAAATACTACTACTGCAAGTCAAACATGTTTAACTATGAAGTTCTTATTTGTTAGGTTACCGAAAAGAATATGCATTTTGTTGGTATAGGTAGTACCAATCAATCCTTATAAGTTTTCTTTCAACCATCCAGTCTCATACCTGCATAGCCTCAGGATCCCTCTCATTTTGACATGAATTTGGTTTTTGCCGAGGAGCTGCCAGGATCTGATGCACAAAGCATGACAATGAGAGGTTCATGGTAGCTCATAGACGATGTTTAGAATATGTCTAATTCTATAAAAATGATTCAAAAAATGTGTGGGAAAACAAATATGGTCATTTGCTTCTGAATTAATGAGTAGGGATGACAACGGGTAGGGTTTGGGCAGGGTACTATGGTCATTTACTTTTGAAAAAATCCCCGTGCCCGAGCCCATACCCGCTCGAGTGCCAAAGTTAGCATTCGTACCCGTGCCCTATGGGTACGTAAGTACTCATACTCGTACCCATGATCCGCATTCCTATTAAAAATAAATAGATCAATTATAAAATATTATATAATTTTAAGTTTTTAAAAAGATTAAAAAGTTTTCAAACAATTTTATTGTTGAAATAAACTAACACTTACATTAAATACATAATGATTTAATTGATATACGTTTTATAAATGGAGAAATGTTTTACCCATATATAAGCGAATAAACTCTCGCTTCTTGACATTATCGTTGTATCTCTCACAGAAGAAGCCTAACACGCATTTTCTCCCCTCTTCTTCGTTATTAGCTTTCTTATTCTACATTATTGCCTCAATCTTATTCTTTATACATAAATGTATTCTTCTTCTTCCTTATTCTCTCATTTTCGTGTATGTTGTTCTTATATTTCACACGATTTTCACATGATTTTCTGTTTGTTGTTGTTGTATGTTGTATGTTGTTGTTGTTGTTCATAAATGTTGATAAATGTTTGTTGACGTGATTTTCATATTATTTACTTCGGTTTCACATGTATTGTTGTTGCTTGTTATTGTTGAGAAATATTTTTCCATATTTTCTCTTCTTTGCGTATGTTGTTGTTATAGTTATGTATGCTGATAAATATTTGTTGGATTACAATGTCATGCTAGTTTATGTTAGTTATGTTGATGTTATTGTTATGTATGTTGATAAAGGTATTTATGTTGTTGATAAATATTGTTGTATGTTGTTGATGTTGTTTTGTTTCAAAATATGCTTATGTTTCAATAGATTGTTTCATAAATGTGGTTGTTGATAAATATTGTTATATGTTGTTGATGTTGTTATTGATATTGTTGTTGATGTTGTTTTGTTTCAAAATCTGCTTATGTTGATGTGTTATTATTTATGTTTCAATAACTTGTTTCATAATGTTTGAACTTTCTGATTGTTTTGACTTATAGGTAGGGATACTTGTTTCAATAACGAGGATGAAGCTAAAGTGAGCATTGCAAACTTGTGTGAAAGACCCAGAATTATATCCATTAAAAATTAACACAAGTTTGCAACTCTCACTTCAGCTTCATCCTCCTTTCATTGTGGATGTCATTGTTTGAGACAAGTACGTTTTTGGAACAGTCTATGAGTTGATATATTGTTGTTGTTCTTATTAATAAAAGTGTTATGTTGTATGTAGTTTATGCTATATGTTGATGATTTTGTTGTTTTTATTAAGAGTTGTTTGTTGTATCTTGTATGTTGTTTAAGGTTTGTTGTTGATGAATGTCATTGTTAATGTTTGTTTAAAAGATGAGTTTATTATATCTTATGTGATTTGAGTGTTTTTTCAATCCCTTACCGAATATATAATTTTTCATATTGCATTAGAAAATTATAATATGATAGATAAAGTTATATTAGAAAACAAGTACACATTCAATTCTAGATAATAATTCTTCAGCCCGTTATCTGTATTTCGTTCTTTAACAGTTAGAACTTTATTTAATGCTTATAGTTCTTCAACCTTCCAGTTATCCACCTCTAATTTTGTTTTCAAAGTAAATAATATTTTGCAAAATGAACTAGAGGTGAATGAAGGGAAGGTTGAAGAACTAGGGGCATTAAACAAAATTTTAACTATTAAAAAGCAAAATATGGATAAGGAATTGAAGAACTCTAGTCTAGTATTGAACGTGAACTTGTTCTTCTAATATAACTTAATTGTCATATTATAATGTTCTAGATCAGATTGAAAGTTATATGTTTAGTGACCATTCGGGAAATAACCATGCTACATAATTTATAATAAACTCGATGTATATCTCACAATAGTTGTTTATACCAACCGTTGCTAAATGTTATGCGTTAAGAATATCACAACGGATGTTTAAAGTAATCATTATGATAGGTAGCGCGCTACATATCTTATAATCACGATCGCACGATCATGGTGGAAAAAATAATACATATAACCACCCCTTACTTCACAACAGTTGGTCAGACGTGGTGGTATCCTTTTTCCAACCGTTGTGAAATGACTTTTCCGTAGTAGTGGTATTGCATGTATTGGCAGATGATGAAGGTTTGTTAAATTGTGGATGACCATACTTTTGGTAGAAAAAATAAATGGTGTAACCATATTTGTGACAATTAATGCAGTACCTAGGATTGCTTTTTCCATTACCTCCATAATTACTTCTCTTGCCTCAACCATAAATTTTCTTGGCATCATATGCATTAGTAAGAATGGTGGCTTCATCAATAAAAGGTGCATAAACATTATTGCTTTCTTCTTAAGCAATAAAAGAATAAACTTTGTTGACAAATGGAAGAAAATCCATTAACAATACTTGAGTTTTTACTACAAAAAATTATTCATTTAAGCCAACCAAGAATTGGAAAATTTGATCCTCAAGAATGTAGTTTCTTGCTGATCTCATAGCCTCACATTTGTAAGGGTGAGGACAGGTACTAGATGGAATAAATTGATAGGCTATGATTTCATCCCATAGAGCTTTCATTTTAATGAAATATTCAAGGACATTTTTAAACCTTGTTTTAGATTATTCAATTGAAATCTAAGAGTGGTGACACGAACACGATCAATTTTGGAAAATCTCTCATTTAGATCACTCCATGTATTAATGGAGTTTTCATGGAAAATAGTTGTTTGACTAGTAGAATCAGAAACTAAGTTTAAGAGCCAATAATGTATCTAGTGGTTGCCTCTTTTTCAATATGCTCAATTCAGGTCATCAAAATCAGGGATTGTCAACGAATCATTTATGATTGGAAGCTTGTTTTTAGCTTCAAGAGCCTTGTGCATGGACTTGCTATAAGTTTCATAGTTATTTCGGTCAAGATGCATTATAGTTGCAACTGAATCAGGACCATCACTTGGATGCACATAGAAAGTTGAATCACTTTGGGGTTGAACTTGTTGAATTTGAGCATTTTTTGTGACATTTCGATGAAGAAAAACGCAGATGAATAAATGACAATACAAGCTCGAATCGTCCAAAAATGGATATCGTAACGGATAAAAAATCAAGGATCGGAAAAGGATTAAAGATGATCTAGTTTCATGGTGAAACTTGCAACAACAAAAAAGAAGAAATCAAACTCTCCAAAAGTGAGCTCTAGATATCATGTTATGAGAAAAAGTTCACCTTTATTTATTATGAAATGAATGAGTACAAGTTATTTATAGTGATCCAAGATACATCAAAGTTATGGTGGGATCTCTATATGTTATAACTTCTAAGAATGTCTAACCACCATAACTAACTAGACATAAATATCTAACTAAATCTAACTATATTTTTAGCTTATGTAACAAGTTAGTTATTCATTTAACTAATTTGTTAGTTATTCATTTAACAAATTGTTACTTACATGATGATGAGTTATTTGTGGTATAATGTTACTTCAATAAGTTTAGAGTTGTGATTTAGGGGATTGAGTTTGAGTGGCTAAATGAGGTTGCTTCAATAAGTTTAGGATTATAATTTTGAGGAATGGAATCAACTTTTTTTTAGGAATTGATACAGATCAATAATACTCAATTAAAATATGAAAAGGAAATTAAAAAAAAAATCTTATTCTATATATTTTTCATTTCAATTTAAGTAAAGAGGAAATAGTTTCCTATTGAGTTTCTAAAGTTCGTGGATATCGGTGTGGTTTGAAATCCATATTTAAAAACTTTAGCATATAAGAAATAAGTAAAGGTTCTTTGGTCCCTCTAAAACTTTAGCTAAAGTCTTACTTCTTATTGCAAAAACTTTGGAACTAACATGTTTGAATTATATGTTTGTTGTATTCCTATGTTTTGTTTTAGAAACAGGCAACTAAATTTAGGTTTCAGGGAGGCATGCTAATGAAAAAATCATTCCAAACATAAATGATTTGTCCTAAAGTATAAAGGAGACATGAAAATAATATGAAATTTATTTTTGGGAAAATTATGTAGAACCAATATTTTTTGTCTCTATAGTATACATGCATGTTTAATTAGCATACACATTATTGCAATAAATGGTTTAAACTATTTAATAAAGTCAAGCAAACACTATTGCCTAACTTCTATTAATAAGCATTAAAGAGTAAAAAAATTAGGTCAACAAATATTTCATAACAAAATACTATATATCAGAGCAAATGTCATAAGAGCAAATCTATTATATTATCAATCTATTAAATAATGGCTGAAAATATATTCATCATTAATGCTCTTGAAAAATACAAACATTAGAATTTCAGATATTATATGTGCATTAAAACAATACACAAAGCATGTAAGTTTGACATGAACCTATGTTGCAATTAAATGTGGCATATTGAATATTGATTGGGTAAAAAAACATGTAAGTTTGACATGAACATATGTTTCAATTAAATGTGGCATATTGAATATTGATAGGGTAAAAAAACGTGCATATATCACCCTTGAGTAATTAATGAAAATAATATATGTTAAAAAGTATTTATAGTAATTCAAGTGATGTAACATGTTAACACGAGTGTAATCGATTATAATAAGACAAATATCACTTATGAGCGGAAGAAAGTGAATACACATTGTGATTGTAAGCGGTTAACGTAATCACTTAATCGGTTATCACTGAAAGATAATTTATTTTGTTACAACTATAATCGGTTATATGTTTAATGTAACCGGTTGCATACCCGAATTTTCAGTTTTTCAGTTATTTGACTTATGTTATTTTATCTAAATCATTATGTAATACTTGTATAAATGTCTTGGAGACATCCTCATCAATTGCTAATAAAATATTTTCACCCTTAATTATCTTTCTCTCCCTCTCCACACTCTAATTTCTTCATTATTCATTAATCTTGTGGTTCCAAGTTCTAACATTTGGTATCAAGAGTCTGGTTCTGATCCACAAACACCTAGTGTGCAACATAAATTCTGTCTCTAATGAAAGAATCCCTACAAATCTACCAATCCTTGATGCGAAGAACTATGACATATAGTACAAACAAATAAAAGTATTGTTTGGCTACCAAGATGTTCTTGAAGTGATCAAGAACGGGGTGAATCCTCTTATCGAAGGTGTAACAGATGCACAATGAGTAACACATAAGGAAGATAAGAAGAAAAGTTTAAAGGCGTTATTTTTGATCCATCAATGTGTGGATGGTGACAACTTTGAGAAAGTTGGTGACTGTGAATCGTCAAAGCAAGTGTGTGAAATCTTAGAGAAGGCATACACAGGGGTTGATAAGGCGAAGATGGTGAGGTTACAAACTCACAAGCGTCTACTTGAATTGATTCAAATGGAAGAAAAGGAGATAATAAATGATTTCACAACAAGAATCACTCGATTAGTGAATCAAGTGAAGGCATGTGGTGAAATAGTCACAGATTTTAACATCAAGATTTGACAATGTGGTTGCAGAGATTGAGAAATCGAAGGATATTGCAATGATGAGCAAAGAGGAGCTGCAAAGCTCTCTTGAGGCTCATGAACAAAGGAAGGATGAGATAAATAATGATAAGGCAAATGCAGAGATCGCTTTACAAACTCGTTTCAACGAGAAAGATAAGAGATCAAAAGGAAAATGATCCATGAAAAGTAAAGGTAATTTTCAGAATTTTGGTGGAAGAGGGTCCCAAAATTCCAAGAATTCGATTTATCAAAGAGGTGAGATCGACTACAACAAAAATGGTGGTCATGGCTACTTTAGAGGTAAAAATAAGAGGTTTGGCAAAAGCAAAGAGCAATGCTTTAAGTGTCAAAGGTTTGGTCATTTTGCAAGAGAGTGCAACACGAACAAGAAGGAAACTCAGAGAGATGAAGCCAATGTTGAAAGACAAGAGTTTGATGAAGAGAATACACTCTTGGTCATGATCACATAAGGAGAATGCAACATCAACAACAATTCTGAGAATGCTCTAAAAATAGGCAGTAACCGGTTACATGAAAGCGTTAACTAATTACATACAGAAGAAAATGTCATGGTAACTGTGAGAGAGTGAGTCAAGTGGAGTGAAGAATGGTATTTGGACTCGGTATGTTCTATTCAAATGACGAGGAGGAATGATTGATTTGTTAAAATCAATTGTACCATGAAGAACAAAGTGAAGTTCGTGGATGACACCACTCTAGCGGCCGATGGGATCAATGATATTTTGATCATGAGAAGGGATGGTGGAAATTCCTTGATCAAATATGTATTGTACATTCCAGGAATTAAATGTAACCTTCTAAGTATTAGCCAACTACTTTAGAATGGTTGCAAGATTCACATGGAAAATAACGGGTTGCACATTATAGATGCAAACATGGTTTGGTCCTTAAAGCTCCTATGATTGCGAATAGAAACTTCAAGGTTGAGATGAAGGTTATGGAGCATAGATGTCTTGCTAAGACGGCAAATTGAGAAGAGTGGATATGTCATTATCGTCTTGGGCATCTCAATTTTCGAGATCTCAGAGACTTGCAAAAGAACAGAATGGTAACAGGGTTTCCATTGATCAATATACCAACTGAAAATTGTGAAGAATTTTTACAAGAAAACCAACATAATGGTAAATTCAACAAGGATGCATGTTGTAGAACCAAGGATCACCTTGAGGTGGTGTATTTGATTGTGTATGAATCAATGCAAGTAGATTCCAATGGTGGCAATATATATTTCATAGTAGAAAGATATGGACATACCTAATAAAGAGAAAGAATGAGGTATTTGAAGTGTTTAAGAAGTCCAAGTCCATGGTTGAAAGGAAAAATGGTCACAAGCTCAAAGTGCTCAAAATGGATGGTGAAGGCGAATATGTCTCAAAAGACTTTGAGAGATTTTGTGATCAAGAAGGGATTATACATGAGGTTGTACCACCTTATACACCATAGCAAAATGGTGTTGTAGAAAGGAAGAATTGATCGATCGTGAACATGGTAGGAAGCATGTTAAAGAGGAAGAACTTGCCGAAAGAATTATGGGGAGAAATGGTATCCACAACTGCCTATTTGTTGAATAGGTGCCCAACAAAAAAGCTTGAGAAAGTAACACTGGAGGAAGCATGGTCCAGATTTAAACCGAATCTAAACCATTTGAGAGTTTGGTTTGTGCAGCGTATCGAAATGTTCTAGGGCAACTTAGAAAGAAACTAGATGATAAGAAAGAAATAATGATACTTGTAGGGTATCACTCTACCGCTGGTTACGAGTTATTTGATACAACAAAGATGAGGATTGTGATCAAACTAGATTTAATTATCTACGAAATCAAGGAGTTACAGCAACCTGTAACTGGTTACGTAAAAGCTGTAACCGGTTACAACTTTGAAAATTCAGATTCTATAGATACAGAAAGAGCATAAACCCCCGTTGCCGAAGCACTACTTGAAGAAAATGTGAGAAGATCAACAAGGAAAAGAGGTTTGCCTCAAATACTCCAATATTTTCAGTTGTACTGAGACAACAAAGTCAATGATGATAGTGATTTCGTCCATTTTGCACTTATGGACGAATCTAAACCTGTTAAAATGGAATAGGCTTTAAGTGATCAAAAACAGATTTGTGCTATGATTGAGGATCTGGAATCTATTAAGAAAAATATACTTGGGAGTTGGTTGATTTACCATAGGAAAAGAAGCCAATTGGTGTGAGATGGGTGTTCAAAGTGAAGACAAATTCCAAGGATGAAATAATCAAGCATAAGGCTCAATTAGTTGGAAATGGATTATTGCAAAGAGAAGATATAGACTTTGAAAAGATATTCATAATGGTTTCTAGGATTGATACCATTAGGCTAGTTGTTGGTATTACGAAAAACAACAATTGGCCCATCTACCAAATGGGTAACAAATATGCATTTTTTAACGAACCGCTTGAAGAAAAGGTGCATGTAGAACAACCCCTAGTTTTGTTGTGAGAAACCAAAAGCTAAAGTTCTATAAGTTGAAGAAAGCGTTGTACGGTTTGAAGCAAGCTCCAAGAGCTTGGAACAAGAGAATATATGGTTTTCTAAAGGAGGTTGGCTTCAAGAAATGCGTGTCCGAGCATGGCGTGTATGTGAAGACGAATACAAGTGAATGAATGAGTATTATTTGTCTATATGTAGACAATTTATTGATAACAAACAACAATGGAAAGTGCATTTTTAAGTTCAAGAGTGAACTTATGAAAGAATTTGAGATGACCGACAATGGCCTCATGGAATACTTCCTTGGCATTGAGTTCCTTAAGTCCAAAAAGGGACTTCTCATGCACCAAAAAAGGTATGCGCTTGAGGTATTAAAGAAGTTTGAAATGGGGAATTGTAATACTGACATTACTCTAGTTGAACTGAGGCTATAGTTGTCGAAGAATGAGGATGAGCAAGATGTTGATCCATATCGCTATAGGAGGATTATTAGATCCTTGCACTATTTATGCAATACCCGACTGGACTTGGTGCTTAGTGTCGATATTGTGAGTATATTCATGGAGAGATCAAAGGTGTCTCACTTGGAAGCAATCAAGAGGATCCTAAGAAATGCCAAAGGATTGATTGGCTACACAATTCTCTTTCACAAAGCTAATACAGGCAGAAAATGCAATTTGCTTGGTTTTACCAATTTCAATTGGTGTGGAGATAAAGATGCTTGAAATTCTATAGTTGAATACATATTTATGTTCGGTGGAACATCAATCTCATGGTGTTCGAAGAAGGATCCAGTAGTTGAAGTCTCGTCTTGTGAGGCTGAGTACATGCTGTTTTATTATGTGCGTGCCAAGTCGTGTGGCTAATGAATCTATTGAAGGAGTTGGGAAACAATGAGGGTAAGGATGTTATACACCTGGATGACAATGTTTTCATGATTAGTCTTGCTAAGAACCCAATTTTACATGGGAGGAGAAAGCACATTGAGATGAGGTTTCACTACTTTAGGAAGCTTGTTATTGAAGGAGAGTTAATATTAAGATATTGTAGAACTGAAGATCAAGTGGCTGATTTGTTGACTAAGGGAGTCACAAATGATGTGTTCAAGAGGTTGAATATGAACATATGCATGGAAGACTTGGAGCACTTGAATTAAGGTGGTGTGTTAAAATTACTTTTTGGTAATTCAAGTGTTGTAACCGGTTAACACGAGGGTGTAACCGGTTACAGCAAGGCAAATATCACTTTTGACCTGAAGAAACTAGACATGCATCATGGATGTAACCGGTTAACATAATCACGTAATCAGTTACCACTAAAAGATAATTTATTTTGTGTCAGCCGTAACCGATCACAGGTTTAGTGTAATCGGTTACAAGCTCGAGTTTTCAATTTTTCAGTTATTTGGCTTATGTAATTGTGTCCCAATCATTGTTAATTCTTGTATAAATGCCTTTGAGTCATCCTCATAAATTGCTAATGAAATATTCTCACCCTTAATTATCTCTCTCTCAATTCCTCTCTCTCCCTCTCCACACTCTAATTTCTCCATTATTCACTAATCTTGTGGTTCCAAGTTCTAACAATATATACTTCTCAATAAAGGTATCAATCAATTCAGTATTAGAAATATAAAAAAAACAATTAGGAAAATGAAAAATGAAACTAAAACTATACATTCTCTCATATAAAAAGATAAATTATAATAATAATAAAAAATATTCATGGTGTATTAAAGAAAAAAATTAAAGAAAATGCTAACGAGTGTCTTAGGTATAAGCATGTAAGTTATGATCTTCTTTTCTCCCGTTAGGGCAGAAGTATATATAAAGTTATTTTGGGCCTAAAGTTTAGGAGACCTTAAGAGAAAGTAACCACTCTCCCATGACTAGGAGAGACCGTTGACTACTTACTTTTCAAGGAGTTATGGTATGGCTCCTTTTTATGTGACTATGGAAGATAACGATGGTATACATGTCACCTGCCCTACGAGCAAGCCCCCACATTATGTGAGGATGTTTCCCAAGCGATATCACACTAGGTGGGGGACCCGGGAGTCACCCTTGTTTGGGATTGTCACAAACGTGACACTACACAATCCCTTAAGAATGGGGGCTTGTAAAAGGGAGAGGTATTTTAAAGCTTCTTTCGGGTCCTGCCCTGTGGCAAGGAATATGATCCTTTTGTTTTAGGAGGCGAGCCCCTCAGCTGAAGGCAACCTTATCAATGAGAGAAGAGTCCCTCAGGTTGGGGCGAGTCCCTTAGCTGAAGGCGACCTTTTTAACGTGAGGATAGCCCCACTTTTTATTTACATAAGCTCCCTAATTAATGGATGAGTCATCTCCCATTTCCTAATGTTTCATGATTAGCTAAATGTCATTTGGGAATGACAATCAATCATTCAAACACTCACACTTACGTCTATTTAATGTAAGTAATGATAAACTATTTTTTGAGACCTTAAATGCTAGTGGCACGTGTCAGAAGCGTGTTGAACTTTTAAAAATTATGAGGGAGTTTAAAAGGTCCCTTGTGGTTTTAACTCCCTTATAAAAGTGTCACCTTCCATTTCATTACTCTATTTTTCTCCCACGACTTCTACAATCTCATTTGAACTGTACGACTCTTCTGCACCCCTGATTCTTCGTTTATAACTTTTTTCAGGTATGAATTTCCCTTTCTCTCTCATTTTCCCTAGTGAGTAGGGTTTATGAAGAAATGTTTGAAATAAGGTTTAGGTTAGTGTGGTGCTATAGGGTTTGAGGGTTATAATAACCACCTTTGACGATTGCGAAGGTGGTGGTGATTTCTTATTTTTCTACTATTTTCCCAAAAACAAAAAGACAATGTCTGTCCATTTCATCGTGCCCAAAGACGCAGAGGATATTAGACCTTATTACACCTCTGATGAACAAATCCTCTATTTCTGAACAAAAGTGAAGCTTTCCTCTTTAAAAGATGAGGATATGGCTGTTTTTCATACTTGCTCCCCGTCAGAGAGAGTAACCATGCCTGTCTCATATGATCATACTTCTCCTTATTCTTACTTTTACCTCCCCTTTATCAAGGACATGGGGTTTTCCTCGTTTCCCCTTTTTCCATGGAGGTTTAGGTTTAGAGGGTTCTTAACATCGCGCCCTTCTAGTTATTCTCTAAGATTTGGGGTTTTATCTTTTGAGATGGTCTATGAAGACATGGAGATTACTCCTACTGTTGAAGTTTGAAGTCATGTACTCTCACACAATAATTAAATTGTGGTTGGAGGGTGGATATAATCTCGCCGTTTACCTGGGTGAGTTTTGAATACCCTGTGTTCTTTTATAGGTATTTTTAGACAACATCTTTGACTTCCGTGCATTTTTTTGCAGATCAGATGTTGAAGATCTCTGTTGAAGATAAGAGAATAAGATGATAGAAGATTCAGGATGTTAGTGGCAGAAACTAAGATCCTTTAGAGTCACCCAAAGGGTTTCACCATCTAGGGAATGAAAATCCAAGCTAAAGATCCAACTCCAAATTCGCCCAGTATGAAGGCTCAAAGGATGGAAGAAGGTTCTTCTGCCATCGTTGATACCATCTTGCCTATGTATGGGAAGACGAGCAATCAGACGCCACCTGAAGGCGAGGCTCCCCCACTTTCCACTAATTTATGGAGTGACACTAGTTTTGAAACTCTCCAATTCAAGAGCTCTCACCTCCCTTTCTCCAAGGAGTTTCCTGTTGACTACCAGACGCTCCAATTCTAAACCGACCTCTGCAACCGTAAGCATGAATGACAACCTCTTGATGAGGGCATTCAAACTAGAAGATATCGATTGGGAGAGGTGATGACAATTCTAACAAGTGTACTAGTCTCGTTGAAGTAATAAATCAAATTCTTCTGGATTATGGATTTTAACAATTTAACAATAGTGAGAAATTAAGTAAATAATAATGGGGGATTTCAAGGTTGATTCAGTACAAGAATAAAATGAGAAAATATTCAGAATGAAATTCAATAGTTAAAGGAGATTAGGTCTTCTTTTGACTCCTCTACTTATACTTGTTGATGAACTGTGCATTAACTAAATTTCTAGTATGTTAAAGTCTCACGACGAATTTACATGGCCAATGTGCCCAATTTCTTGGTGTACAACTCACTAATCTACACAATGATTCCCCGAATTTCTTAGGCCAATTCAAAGTTAAATTAGACGTTTTACGTCCATGAATTCAAAAACAACAACTTATAATTACATACTCCTAGTTAATTACTAAGGGTGTGTTTGTTTCAAGTTATAAAATAACATTCCCGAGAATATGATATTGGAAATGCAATAATCCCACATTTGTTTCATGTTTTAAAAATTGTTCCTAGGTATTCTTTATTCCCATAAATTTATTTTACACATGATATTTTCTTTAATTATTCCCATGTTAAAGGGTGAAAACCCATAATTCCCATGAGAATAAAGTCCAACTAACTCTAATTTCCCACTAATATTCACTTTTATTTTTATATTGATTTTTTATAATTTTTTAATTAAATTAAATTCGTAGACATTCCTTGAAAATCTAATATTTGGTCAAACACGTGGATATGAATATTATTCCTGGAAATAATAATTCCATAAATATGATTCCAAGGAATGTTATTTCATAACTCGAAACGAACACACTCTAAGTTGAATAATATCCCCATATCAGATTGGTAGACTTACAATTAATAATTCCTACTCATTTGATATCGATACATGCATTCGCCAATAAATAAAAAGCATTAAGATGAAAGACAATTAAATAATAACTTAACATTTAACAAACGAATACATAACTTAGACAAGCGATTATATAACTTAAGAAAACAATAATAAATAAGAAAACTGAAACACTACTAGGTGATTCTGGACGTTTCAGCATCTTAATTTTGTCATCGGCAGATCTTGAAATCTTCGCATCTAACTCGATAGGCCCCTAGTTGGCCTACGACAAAATGATCTCCACATAATCATCAAATCTTCATCGGTCTTAAACTTAATAAGGTTGTATTCACCATTCCATCAGTATCAATCCAATCTTCATGAACCTAGATCTTTCTCACTTTTCTGTTATCGATATCAGACAACAATTTATTTAACTTGGATGTCAAGACGACGAGAGATTTTGTGTCATCCGGAAGCCATAATTCTATAGGAGGTGCAACTCCATTGAAGTACACATATGCCTTAATCAAAAATTGAGAAAGAGGCATTTTGAGTGTTTTTCTAAACAACAGGTGACCCATATTTATTCAACTTTGAATTCATTCTAAACCACACAAAATAGTCGGTGCAATCAAATCATCCAAAACTGTAGGTAAAATCCTAACCGTTGGAAATCTTATAAATCTGAACTACTGAAATTTTTATATTGGTTGAAATTTCTGGTATAATATGATATGGAAAATTTTAAAAATTCCGATATTAATTTATATCAAAAATTATAAATATACTACCGAGATTTTTAACTCTACAAGAATTCTTGAATCGCCTTTCAAAAAATTTTGTAAGAAAATTTGATTACAATTTTAATGAGAGAAACTTTTGAAATTATGTGGGGGTATAAGTATAAAAGAGAGAATGCTATGGTCTCTTTTAACTTTTGAAACTTTTGATTAAATCCTCTTTGATCAATAAACAGTTTTACAAGTGTATCTTAATCAAAACAATGGTCTTAAACTATTTCAAAATTGAGGCCATTCACAATTTTTGAGTGTATCTTAATCAAAAATTGAAACTTTTGATTAAATCCTCTTTGATCAAAAAGTTATAATTTTGAATAAAGTTATAATAGGATAGAATTTATTTAAGTAAGTTAAAAAAATTCATTGAAAAATAAAAAGTAAAGAGAAATATCTAACTTTTTTTAAATATCAATAATATAGTAAATATATTAGTTTCAAAATACATTAATATATATTCATTAATATTTTTATTGGTATCACTTGTATGGTCAAACTTTACATTAAAGTATTTCAAATATTTTTTCAAATTAAAATAAAAAATAATTTATTATATTTTAATAATTTGTATAGCTTAATCATAAAAATTATATGTCTTTATTGTTACAACTAAGTAGGTCTGTTAAATTAATTTATTATATTTAACAAATTCTTATAGTTTAATTATCATATTTATATAATTAATTTATCATATATTTTCTCATATTGCAAATGTTTATTTTATATTTTTATTTCTTAAAATTACATAGTCAAACTCTTACCGTCAATAATATTTTAAAAATGTTATTTATTATACATTTGGTTGAACATGTTAGATGAAATGTAAATTTTTTATTGAAACTTTATGAAAATTTATACTCAATTATAACTTTTCATTTGATGGTTGGATTGTTGAAATTGAATGTTCATAATAATTCACTTTAGAGTTATTTGTATATTCAATAATACACAAATTTGATGTATTAATAAATGGAAAAAAATGGCTTTGTAATCTTACAATACATAGTTTTAATCTTCTCCGAAACATTTATACAATGATTATTAATATTAATTTAATTAATTAATAAAAAAATAATTTTCCCCAATTTAATTTTTGAAATAAATCCTTAACATGTTAACTTAGTATTCTATTTTGATTTAATATATACTCCAACCATTTCATTTGAGTTATCATTTGAAAAAATGTTCATATATATATATATATATATATATAGATATATATATATATATATAGATATATATATAATATATATATATATATATATATATATATATTATATATATATATATATATATATATATATATATATATATATATATATATATATATAAAAGGATAAATAATTTAAATAGAAAATATATTTTTTTTTATTAATTATTTTGATATTCTAAAATAAATTTAAAACAAATTATATAAAGAAACAAAGAATCATCAATAAACTTTTCATGAAAAAAGAAAGACGGTGTGTTATATAATAAATATAAATCTAAAATAAAGTTAAATTTAATGAGATAAAGACAAAGTCTTTTCTTAAAATAGTCTAAATTATAAATTTTATATTTACTCATATTTAATAATTGTTGAAATTCAAAGAAAAAGTAATTGATAAATAATGTGTTATTGAGTTGGTAACACGACTCTGACTAAAAAAAGTTTTTGATAGACAACTCAACTCATATAAAAGGTCTAAATCATGGGATAACTTAAGACACTTACTAAATATTAGAGACCTTTACGTTGGATTAGTAAAAAATAAAATAAACTTAAAATTAAGGGGAAAAAAGACAAATATTATGCAATAAAATGAACAGGATTACTCGGTGGAAAATAAAGAAAAACAAAATATAATATAAATAAATAATATGAATTGCTAAACCACGGTCAAAGATCATAATATATGTCAGACAATTAAAAGGTTTGATTTCATGCAGATAATCCCAAATAGTGAGTTTGCACAGTAGTTTACGTATACCATGGGCGAATGCAATTTTGTTTGTTTTCTATTTTTTTAGTAATTTTTTTACACTATATAAACAATACTACTGGCATATAAATGGTATAGTCTATCATATATACAATATTAATAAGAGATTATATGTACTCTGGAGATAAGAGAAATTGTAGATAGAGATCTAACTTTTCAAATTCACTACTTAATTCTTTCAAATTTGTAAGTTTTTCTTCTTCTTCTTCTTCAATTTTATTTTGATGTTTTTTCTACATGTAGTTCAATGTTTTTCCTTGATCATCAAATTTTTTCAATTTAGTATAAATTGTTGTGTATAAAAAAAGTGAATGAGAATTATGCTAATTCAAATTACAAGTATATTATTTATCAAAAATAATTTTTCTAATGGATTAATGTTGTAGTTCTTTAATTTGGATATGAAATTCATCTTTTTGATTGAATTTATTTATCTGATTAATTTTCAAAAACTCCTCACTTTTATATTTGAACTGTTTTTCTATGGTAACTAACAAATATCCGACATTGAAGGGTAAAATTTTTAGAACATTAAATCATGAATTTTAATAAGATGATATTGACAATTGGATACTTATTACCACGTGTGTTATGTTTGTGTGCATGTGGTGTACCTATAAAGTATTGATGTGTGATTTTGTGCCCTCTTTTTTCCATTTTCAATAAAAAAATGTTTGAAGGAAATTGTTCGATAGTTTTTTCATTCCATTTAACATTTGTAGAGAGATATTTTCATATATCTTTGGAGATCGTGTATATTTGATGCCAAAATCATATAATAAAGATAAATAGTTTTCTTTTTATTATCATCATGTTATGGATCTTCAAAGAAAAAAAAATTAACCAAATATAAAAAAAACACAGGTGATGTCTAAAAACATAGAAGACCGAGTGGAAGATCCTAAGGAAATGCAAGAGCAAAAGAATCAAGAAGAGGAAAATGAAAAGATTGTCATTTTCCCTTCCCTTTCAAAAGGAAATAACAATGGAAAACGGCATGTTGGTGAGACTTCTGATCCATGTTTTCTTATTCAACAACTTGGTCGGGATATATCAATTCATTGTCTCCTTCTATTGTCAAGATCTGATTATGGATCAATTGCTGCATTAAATACAAGTTTTAGATCACTAATTCGATCTGGGGAACTTTATCAACTTAGGAGAAAAATGAGAATAATAGAACATTGGGTTTACTTCAGTTGTGAAGCTCTTAAATGGGAGGCATTTGACCCAAATCGTGGTCGATGGATGCAATTACCTAAAATGATTTGTGATGAATACTTTATGTTGTCTGATAAGGAGTCGTTGGCTATTGGTACCGAGCTTTTAGTTTTTGGTAAGGAATTAATGGCTCCTAAAATTTATAAGTATAGTCTTCTAACAAATATGTGGTCAGTTGGGAAGATGTTGAATACTCCCAGGTGCTTGTTTGCTTCTGCTAGCTTTGGAGGAATTGGCATATTAGCGGGTGGATGTGATATGCGTGGTAACATCTTAAGCTCTGCTGAGCTCTATAACTCTGACACTGGAAAATGGGAAACCCTTCCAAACATGAATAAAGCAAGAAAAATGTGTTCAGGTGTATTTATGGATGGAAAATTTTATGTCGTTGGTGGGATTGCAGCTGATAAAATAACACAACTTACATGCGGTGAAGAGTTTGATATGACGACAAAAGAATGGCGTGAAATACCTAAAATGTTCTCAATACGAAATGAGGTGCTTGAGAGACCACAGCCTTCTGGGTCACCTCCTTTGATTGCTGTTGTAAAAAATGTATTATATGCTGCTGATTATTCACAACAGGAAGTAAAAAAGTATGTTAAAGGAAACAATTCATGGGTTACCATTGGAGGATTTCCTCAGCAAGCAAATTCAATGAATGGTTGGGGACTAGCATTTCGGGCATGTGGAGATAAGCTAGTATTTATTGGAGGTCATAGTCTTTATGATGGAGGCATGCTTGAGATTAATGCTTGGGTTCCAGACGAAAATGCGCCACAGTGGAACCGACTTGCGACAAAGAAATCAAGGAGTTTTGTTTATAACTGCACTGTGATGGGATGTTGATGATGTTTAGTGTTGTATGCATTTTATTGTTTATAATAATTTCAAGATTTTAAGTTATCCGTAAATCTTGTTTTCCAGTGATTTCTAATTTGTTAACGTAGGAGTTACTTTTGTAATATTGAATTATGTTACTTTTATTCTATATTAGTGTTGGTGTTTTAATTTCAAATTTTTATTGGTGGCACGAAAAAATATTAAGCTAATTGTAATGATGGAAACAACTTTATCTAAATATGTCTAAAGTTAGTTAAAATTACTAAGACTAAAATATTTCTCTCAACATTTGTCAAAGACTAATTTTAGAAGTGGAACCAACTTAATTCATATGTGCTTAGGATTTAAGGAAACTCAAGAGAAGTTCCCCTAATAATATAATCAAATCAGACCCATTTTTTCTATTCTGTCTCAAAACCCCATTCTTACACTTTAGAGAAGACTCAAGAAAAATGGAAGACTTGGTAAGCATAAAAAGGAGAAACTAAAGAGAGAAGAGACAAACCTAGTGAATCATCGTCATGTAAGTATTATCATACTATTCTCATATTTAAGCTTTCAATTTCATTTTCATCACAAAATTGATATTTTAGCTAATGTTATATTTTCATTTTTTTTATCTTCCTCAAATGCACATATGTAATAATGAGGTTATAAGAGCAAACTCCCCCCCAAGAAAAGAAAAGAACAAATTCATTGTATTTCTGATCTATGAAATAGTAAGTAAAACATATTCATCATCAAAGCTTTCGAAAAATCTCAAACATTAGCATTTAAGGTATGACACGTGTGCATTAATTCTTTTTATTGTAACATGTATATTTTTTATTGGAATTTGTGTTAAATTAAGTTTGGTAACTATTAAAAGATATCTCTGCAACATATTTGAGTAAACGAGTTGAAAATATAATTCTTGAAAAGAGATCCTGTTAAATTTTACATTGGAAATATAAGAAAAATGACTAAGGATAATGAAAAATAAATTTGGCTTTGCTTTTTAACACTATTTATGATTACATATAAATAAGTAGAAGAAAATTAAATTAAAAAATGTTAAAAGAAGACAATAAAATCAAAGACAACTCATCATATATATCTTGTAAAATGTGAAAGTTGCATTGGTAATATGCACTTCAATTAACTTCATTGAATATTGATTGCAATATTAAATATTTCTATAATACAATTGAGTGCATTGGAGAAAAATATCATCGATTAGAGTTTTACTAAAGTGATTTGAATCACATCATAGTTAAATCGAATCACCACTCCTATAGAGTCACTTTATTTAAATCACATATGTAGTGATTGTAAGACCCCAATTTTGACCATAAGATCCCTCATTCTATCTCATCATATACATTGGGATCTCACTTTGGCATCCTCCTTATCCCTCATTCATTGGGTTTGCATTGCGAGAGATCACCAAGCACATTTTATTATATCATACTTTTTTTAAAATTATTTTACTAACCAAAATACCAAAAATATGTCAATGTATAGTTTGTTGCTTTTGTAGGTAGTGTGTATGCTCACATATGCTCAATCAAGCTCACATCTAAGGTTTAAGACCCTTAATGCAAGGAGTACAACCAAGAAATGGCTCACATTGGTTATAAGAATCATATATGTATCCCCATGATCTTCACATATCATTTTGATCAAGAAATCACCAAGACTTTGAAGTTTGTTTGCCTTGGAAACCCTAATTCATATGGGTATCTTGTGTAACTTCTTCAACAAGTTTCCTCAACAAGTGATCAAATATTTCAAAGGATACTTCATATTACAACATCCTACACATATATGATCCTCCATGAGTCCCAATAATCAAGAGAATGTTAAGCTAGCAAGATGGTTCATGATGGTTAACCAGAGAAAGTCAACTGGTCAAAACTGGGGTTCCCTAGACCCTATCTCCTACAATTTTTGTCATATGAAAATGATTCCAAGATCAAAGTTACTCAAAATGAAATTCCAAACAACTTTCATGTTTAAGTCAAGAGCTATGTTTGCTTGGAAAGTCATTTTTTATGGTGTAAGATTATAAGTTATTTTGTTTGAACCCTAGTTTGAAGGTCAACTCCCCAAGACCATAACTTGCTTAATTCTTATGAGATTAAAGCCATTAAAATTACATAATTAAATTCAATATTTATAATTAAACTTTGATGTTTAGAGTAAGTTAAAATTCAACTTGGAAATGCATGTGCCAAGAGGAAATATTATAGGTCATTTTGGGCCAATACCATTGAACAAGTGATTTTCCTCAACTTCTAAAACACATAAATCCTTCATGACAAATTCAAATGAGGTCAAAGTTATG
Source organism: Lathyrus oleraceus (assembly GCF_024323335.1). Lineage (NCBI taxonomy): Eukaryota > Viridiplantae > Streptophyta > Magnoliopsida > Fabales > Fabaceae > Lathyrus > Lathyrus oleraceus. The sequence goes on along the minus strand of NC_066585.1, from coordinate 524,602,563 downwards.
ACTAAATTGAATAGGTTTTAAATATCTACAACTTTAATAAAGGAACGTTTCTCATTTGAAGTCTGTAGAAAAAGTTATTCAAGGTGGAAGAAGTGAACATTTAACTTGGGACTTAGAAATTTTTCAAATATGTTTGATTTCCCAAACTTCCACCTCAAAATTCATCATGATCAAAGCTTCAAATAAAAAAGTGTCCAACATGAAAGTTGTTCGCCTTGATATCACGTTTCCAAAAAGTCCAATATCATCTCATTTTGCCAAAGAATGAAGGACTTACACATGGGTGCAATGTGAGATACCATTTGGATGATTTTCACTTCCACATTTCATACACAAATACATGGACACATGACTTGGTTTCAACATGATTCTCACTAATTTTCGGACCTGAATACATCACTTGATGATCCTATCACACGCCCATGCAAGCATGCAAAGGGAATCACTCAAATTTTCCAAATTTGGAAGTGTGTGGAAATGAATCTCCTTGAATATTAATAAGACCCTCATTGCTCAGAATTAAGGACCTGATGCCCAAGCTTTGAACCTGAAATTTAAACCCTCTCCATTAAAGGATAATCTTGAAGGTTTTCTTTTGAAAATCAAGTTTCAAATCTCCATCTATTTTGAGATTGAAACTCCAAGAGTCCAAACCATTTCTTGATCCTAATCACTTCCAACAAGCTTCTGAAGCAATGCCACACACAATTGGAAGCAAGATCGAGCAAGTTTGAAGCTCCATTGAAGGTGAATTTTCAAAAACTTCATCTCTTCGATTCTGCCTCAATTCTTTACCATTCTTTGTGATTTTTGATTGTCTGAAGTCCTATCAATGTAGGTAAGAAGATTGAGTTGCTTTGAGGTCAAATCGAAGCAACTCAGTTCATGATCCTCAAAATTCAAATCCTTGTATCTCTTTATATACTTGGAATTGGAGAAAATTGAGGTTAGATTCGTGCTCCTGAGCATTTTTCCTTCAAATTAGTGTATTCGCTTTTCATTTTTCATGAAGTTGAGCTTGAACCAGACCACTGGTGATCACCGAAGAAGATGACCGGAGCTAGGGCTTCGGTGTGCGATGGATCAATCAAGACCATCTGATCTGGTTCCCATGTTCTAATCTCACGCGTCCAAAGTAATTTCCATGCGTGTGCACGCATTGACTGCAGTGTTTGATGTCCCTTGTTTTTTTTGAATTTCTGATTTTTCATTTAATCCATTTATTTTGGTTAATTTATATTATTTTCGTTTTTAATCCAAAAAATATGGGACTTTCACCAAAAATCTTTAAATATTTTTCTATTTCATTTTCTGAATTAAAATTAATTTTTGGATTAATTTTGATATTTTCATGAATTAATTGTTTTTGTGCATATTTTTAATTGTTTAAAAATACTTATGACTTTTCAAAAATTATGAAATTTTTTCTCTAAGGTCCTTTGACTTTTTTGGACCTAGGATAAATCTCTTGGCTATTTATTTGGTGTTTTGAAGAGGTTTTAGGTTTTGACCAAACTAAATTTAATTTAAATGCATTTTTAATTTGATTTTTAATTGATTAATTTTGTAGAAATTATGTTGAGCCATTTTTATTGACTTGTGATGTTTGACTACTTGTTTGGGCCTTGGTTAATGTTGATTTGACTTTTGTTAAGTTAAAATCATTGGATTTAGGGGATTGATGAAATGTATATTTCATCTCCCAAAATGAATGAATGATTTTAATTTGATAAAATTCTTCTCGTGACCAAATTATGTTTCTCTCATCTCCCTTCCCTCTTCATCTTCAATCCCATTCTCTCCCATCCTTTCCATTGATCAATGAAGTCTCAATATCCTAAAGCTAATTGGTTCATCAATAACCTTGTGTTAGATGAACCAATAGAAGTATGGATGAGATAGGTCCATCCTTTGATCTTTTATTTTTTGTATGTGGTATGTTTAGGAGTTTGGTTCATTATACCATATCTCTAACATGCATTAACACCAAAATTTCTATTGTCCGATCTCAGATAGTTGTGACTTCTACATAAATTCAATTACGATTGCTTAACATAAAGCTAAATTTTGACCCTAAAGGCACATCATTCTAGTAAGTGAGATTGTAAGTCTCCCCCCTTTAATGGTATTGTATGAAAACTTGGCCTTTTCCCTTCCTTTGGAATATGTCTTGGTTCAAGGATCCATGCTTGTGAATAGAGGGTTGAGTGTTCTCCAAAGAATGACTCAATCAATTGAAAAGAAAAACAACACTAACATCTAATGAACTAACATTTGACTAACTTTTATTAATATTGCTTTATTTTCAAGTCATTTACTTTATGAAATTTAAATTCAAGTCATTTGTCATTTACATATCATTTAACTTGTTTATGTTTATGTCATTTTCACTTTTCTCACTTGAGCTATATATTGTGATTGTATATATTTGTTTGTGTTTATGGTCTTAGGACCTTAAAATACCTAATAAACAACAAAAACCCTAAAAAATGTTTGGTGGGCTGTTGGGCTTGATCCAAACTTTTGGAATTAGGATTAGGCAACATTCCATATGCAAAAGGACTTGGCCAATGCCAACCTTTCTAAGACCAAGTTATTGTGATTTGAGCTTTCATCTGATGCAAGTATTGGATCCACATGAATTCATCTGCTACATGGTCTTGATGCAACTGTTACTTGGAACCTGTGTCTAATGCCTCATTCTGAGTTAACCAAGGAGTATTTCATCTGGAACATGAGAAGACAAAGAAGACTATTAGCTGTGAAGTTGCTTGCTTGGATGTGGCCATCTTTATTTGATGCCTTACTCTTCATATTGATATTTTCTTGTTGATATTGCTTGATTCAAAATCCAAAGGGAAAATGGGTTTTCTATATGACATTCTTGTTTGTTGGATTGCATCTCATTGGTCAGATCTTTTCAACTCTTAAATTTTAATTTTATGCTTAAGATTAGTCTCTTCATCTCCTCCCACTTCTTAAATTCCAAAATCTCTTCCCCTTTTCAAAAATCTTATTTGCTTGTGATTTCAAAATATAGAATTTATTTCAAGTTAGAAACTTTGACCTTATGTCATTGCATTTTTAAACTCTTTTCTTAATCAAATTTGTAAATGAACTTAACCATATTGACTTAAAATTTCAAAGATAAAAAGAACTAACACTCATCCAAACTTTTTAGGCTCCTTTGTGCCTCTTTTAAATTTAAAATTTTGTTAAAAACAATCCACTAATTTTGAAATTGATACCACGAACTACAAGGTTTTGATCCCTCATTTTTATGTTGGTACGTAGGCACAAGTCCGAAGGTCTTGTCTAACACAAAAATATAATTAATGAATTCTTTTCTCACCCCCACACTCTATTTGTTTCAAACATCATTTATACTAAAACACATACGCACATAAAAAAGGGCTCCCATAGGAGTACCTAAGACACTTTGGATGCTAACACCTTCCCTCGTGTAACCAACCCCCTTACCTGTAATCTCTGGAATTTTATTAGTTTTGATTTGAAAATTTCTTATCTTTGGATTTTGTTCGTACTTTTCCCTTTTCCTTTGGAAATAATAAAAACGCGGTGGCGACTCTGGTTTTATTGACGTTAAGTTTATCCATAACTTAATGGTCATGAATTTATCGCTACAATGATATGAGTGACATTGTTAAACTGTTTAAAAACTTGTTGAGTGGTTTCAATCTCAATTTCTTAGAAGTATTAATTGATGTATATTTTTAACATTTTTGGAAATTAGTTAACAATTATTTTGATTGTGAATTTTTATGCAAAGTTAAAATATTGTAACTCAAATATCATGTGATGCGAATCTATAGACCAACCATACAAACTTGAAGTGAAGTATCGTCAACTGATTTTGGTTATAACAATTAATGCTTATTGACGGTAAAAATTTCACTTCCAATAAATAAACTTGACAAATTAATCTAGGACTTGAGTTAGATCATATTAGATTTTTAGTTGACATGTTTACATGTTCAAAATTCAATGTAACATTTAAATTACAAAATCTATCATGTATTTTGAATGAAGTGCAACAATTGCATAGTAAAAAAGAAAAGCAATAAAATGCAATAAAATAAGAAGAAAGAACTGGACGATAATTGTATATATTTACTAAATATAAGGAGAAACATACATCATTCATTTTATGGTAACAAGTTTGAGAATATTATTCTTTGTGTATCCGCATACGTAATTTATATTTTTTTAAAAAGATTTTAAACGAAAAATGAAATTCCCTTAGCAATGAAGTTTTCTTTTTAATATAAAGAAAAAAAGGAAAAATGTGTCATTCGTTTCATAGATGCCCACATGAAAAGCAACCACATTAAAAATTAACTCTTCGCTAACTCTTGAATGTGTTTTAAAATTGTCATTTTAAAATGCTTATGTAACATCAGTGTGCCCTTTATATTTTTCATGACGACTAGTTTTTGCTAAATTTCAGAACTCCAAAGGAATTTTATTAAACATCATGATTACATTTACATTGGTAACTCTTGCACACATTGAGGTTACACTTTGTCCCCCTATAATTTTCCAATTTGCTTCATTTTTTTGGAACATGTCGTTAAAGGAAATTACTTAGCAATATTTTAGATTACTTTTATATAGTTGTACTTCAATCTTTCTTTATTTGTAAATATATGAGTTTCTTATGCATGCCATTATCTTATATTTTTTCTTCAAAGTTTCTATTCCATTTGCAACCAACAAAAATCTCTTTTTCTAACATATCTATGGCGAAATTTCAAAATCTAAGTTGGTCATGAAATATGGTTATGGGTATTTACTCGATCCTAAATAAGAAGAAGCAAAACAAGAAATATGTGAAACCATGTTTTGGAGGTTAATTTTAAGAAGTAATCAAAGAATCTTTGGTTTTTTATGATGACAACTAAAATATGTTTGATAATAACACCTAAACCACAAGTGGTTAAAGATGCAAGAATTTTTTTTAGAGTTTGATGATCACTGCAAACATCCTCTGATGATGACACTCAACTTGAATAAATCTCAAGCCCCATCTACAATAAGACTTAAATAAAATGTCTAAATGATTGAGTTACCTAACAAGTCTTGAAACTTCAAAGTATAAAAGAGAAGAAGTGTGAAAGCTCGCCATGTCACGTTTGAGTGAACCATGGTTTGTAAAAACACAAGTTTTTTTTATAAAGTTATATAGCTAAATCACACACACACACACACAAATAAGTTTTTAAAACTACTTTTCTTAATAAAATATTTCTAAAAATGTTTTGGAAATGTGTCAGTTGAATCGGGAACTGTCTGAATAATTTTTGAATAAAATTTGTACTGTCAAATCGATTGACACTTATACCCAATCGATTAGGATAATACAAAAATTTTCCTTAAACATTTGGGATATCGTCTTAATGAATGACATCGACTATATATCTTTTCCTTCAATTTTAAACATCCTAAACGTTCATTTTGAGGCCTTCCAATTGATTGGAGCAAGATGCCAATAGAATGACACATTAAATTGGCCCAAAAAGTTTTCTTTTTTTTGTCAACCTTTAGTCTATAAATAAAATTCCTTCAGCTCATAATTTCACATCAAAAAACGTGAGCATCATATCTCACTCCTCATTGTCTCTCTCTAAAAGTATTTAACTTAAATGCACTTTTAGTCCCCCTAGTTTGATGTTTTTTTTAAAAACTTTTTTCCCTAATTTAAAAATCAATTTTTTGATCCCTCAAGTTTACCTCCCTTAAATTTTTTTTGATTCCCCTCCAATTTTGTAGACATGACAATGATGGTTAGGACAAAAAATTATTATTAATGAGTTAGCAACAATGACTTGAATAATTTATTATTTAATATTTTTTTATAGAATAAATTAATTTATTAAAATTAAGTTGTTTTTATAAATATATTTTGAAATTATTCATGGAAAATCACTCCAACCCACAGATGCCTGCAAATGTTTCTTATATTATCTTTTTCAAATCTATATAAAGACTAGAAGTTTTAGTAGAGAAAGCGATATGAAACTTCTAGCCACCATTTTTCTGAAATTCTATTCATCGCTTGCTATTAATGATATTCACCAACCTTTTTAATAATCCATAGCAAAAACTCCATATCCAGCACATGCCAGTGTTTGTCCTAGTCTTCACTATCGCATCCGAAACTGGAAGGAGACCAACAAAATCCCAAAGGGGACCAACAAAATCCCAAGGGAGATAAAGTTGAGGGACCAAAAAGCTGGTTTTTTAAATGAGAGGATTTAAAGTTAAAAATCATCAAACTAGGAGGACCAAAAGTGTATTTAAGTCAAAATATTTCTTACTTTCTCTCACTTAAATTTAGCCGTAGCGTTGCAAGAAACTTATTTTATTTAGTAAGGTATTTTTGTAATTCTAAAATGGGCATTGTTGTAAATTCACCAAGGAATACTTTATCTTGATTGAATAATTTATCCATAAGAGATTGTTTATTTGTTTTAAAAGCTAAACCCGTTAAAAACTTTGGTTTGAGGATTTAGATTCTAAGTCCCTGTTTAGGTTTGTAAGTTAAGCCTAGTTAAAAGCTTACTTTGGTTTGAGACTAGTCTGGTTCAAAATCTTAACTAGGTTCGAGGTTATCCATGTGAAAAACCCGGTTCAGTTCGGTTGTACCCCAAAATTTGCCCTCATCTTTTCATATTTCATCCAACTTATGACTTGAGATTCATCAGCACTCATGTGCATCATGCACTCATTCTCACAAACATCATAGATTCAAAGATTGTGAATAACATAATATGGTCTTGCTTGATCTTAGGGGATTACATCTTGATCTTTCATGCCTAAACCCTAATGTGCTTGGCTTTTGTCCTAGATGAATCTTTTGATCCATAAAACCCTAATTATGGGTGCTCATCATGGGTGATTCATTTGTTGACCTTGCTTTGGGCTCAAAACCCTAGTTCTAGGGGGATAGATATGAGCTTACTTCTTGAGCCTTGATACTTGTTCATTTCACCATTCACCTTGATCATATTAAAACCTACTTTTATTGTGACTCTTGATTCAGGGTATTGTGGACCATCTGGTCATCTCTTGACCATGTAGCTTACAAACCCTAGGCCTTTGACCCCTTGTTGTTTGTCCTATCGTCTATGACTTAATCTTTGATCCCAAACCCTAATCTAGGAGGTGCTTCATGCCCAGTCATTTGTGGATTATTTTATGCTCTAATTCTTGATTCAAGGGCCTGGTCCTTTAATCAAGGCTCATGTTTCACCCTTGATCCACAAAGGTTTCAACTTGCATCATTCACTCAATATCATTAGCATTACATATTGCATTTCCTAGCTAAGTTGACTTCTGGTCAACTGTTGACTTTTTGGTTAACTAGTTGACCAAAGTCCACCGATCATTAATATTGATTCTAAGTGTAATCTATTACGTAAAATGAAACTTGATTTAAATTGAACTTGAAAATGGTGGCAAGCTTGTTCTTGATCCAAAGTACAAACGGTGCGGTAATTAAAAGGTGTGACAATCCCTCGAAGTGAGTTATTGCCACTTTACATGTGATTTTCTGCCTAAAACTAAGAAGGAATTTTGACAGAGCTTTTGCGCGAATTAGATGGATGGATAACACTCCAAAAATGGCCCTATATATAGAGTTCATAACCTTGACAACTATTTTGATCGTGCAGACCTAGTGGATGGAGTGGCGGTTGAGAAACTGCTAAGAAAACGGCCGACTACGCAGAACTGCCTTCTGCATGATAATGGAGAACGCCATTAGGGGAATGACAAACACCATTCCTTCAATACTTAAGTGATGTGGCAAACATTAGAGATGGCGAACGTGATCCGTTCAGAATGGTCAAATTCAACCCTTTTGCTCCTCTTTAACTCCTTTTTCGCTCCTTTTCCGCGAGACTTCCAAATCTCAAATGAAATTAACTAACAACTGCAAAACAAATAAAACGGAAGTAAAAGACGATATAATGCATAAAAATATAGAAAAATAATATGTGAAATAAGCCTAAAAATACGATACGATTTCACGTTATCAATAATTGTCATCACGAACATTCTACTTATGTTCTGTTCCACGCCGAAAATATATTAACTATTGTTTTGTCAACAATACTCCTATAGGAGAAAATATTATTTGTTTTCTTAATATTCTAAAATAAACTTAAAATGAATAATTTGAAGGAACAATGAATTGTTAATACTTTTTCCATGGGAAAAGAAATAAAACGTGTTAGACAATAAATGTAAATTTAAAAGTAAAGTTGAATTTAATGTGATAAAGCAAAGTCTTTTCCTAAAATACTTCAAATTTTAAACTTCACATTTAATCATATTCAATAAAAGTTGAAAGTTAACGAAAAAATTACACATCAATAAGGTGTTGATCGAGTGAATTGGTCACCCAAAAATTTGATAGTCCACCTAGTTATATTAAAAGAAAAGGAAGTCTCGTGATTGCTTTAAAAGTTATGTTAAAATATAAATTAATTTTTTATGTTTCTGTTTGTATTGTTTTTAGTTTGTTCGACCTTTTCTTAGTTTATTATATATTTTTTAGGTAACTATGTTGGAAACTACTATATATAAAATGAGATATCTATTGTATAACCTAATTTTGATAATAATAAAAGTATTCATTCTTCATTCCTCTTTCAATATTTTGAAAACAATAATCATAATGACTATACGTTAACATGGTATTTAGAGTATATCCATTATATGTTCTGGTTTTTTTTTTTCTATAATTAATTTTTTCATCTCTCTAATTTTGGGACCTTTCACGTGTATTCCTAAATATCTATTTTTTCAAGATAAATATTATTTTATTTCTGCCATAAAATCTCCATGTGGCTTCATTTCTTAAGCCAGTGCAAATTTCCCACATCTCTCCGGTTCTATACTCATCTATCTAAACCCACTCAAAAACCCATAAATATCCACGTTGATATTATTAATCCATTTCATTCTTAAACCCCGAAATCACCCACCTTTAACCCTACACCGAAATCACCCACCTTTAACCCTACATACAATATTCAATACAAAAAACTTATTCAACCTCAAACCTATAAATCACCAAGAACCCAGAAAACCCCCTTCAACAAACCATATACCTTCAATGAAACCTAAATCTTCGACCCTCAAAACCTCCTTCATTTTTATCTTCATATTGCACAAAATTGTATTTCACCTAAATTCCTAAACATTAATCTCTGTATTCATCTAATAACCCTAAATACCATAAGAATAAAATTTGGTTCTGCATCTGATCTTTAGTTTTGATGATAACAAGACACTGTTTCTTAGAGAACAATTTTGTATCCTAATGGTTGTGTATAATGTGTAGCTTTTGTTAACAGATTCTGACTCTGAAGAATTGACGCATGATGTCATCAAACTCTGGACTCAACACACTTTGACTCTGAAGAGATACAACATGCTTTACAAGATGATGTCAAGTTCTATAAAACTCTTAGACAAAGATTCTGATGAACATTTGTGCTAAAGCTTCTGACTGTGACTCTAATTAAAGAGTCTTTGAAGGTGTGTCAAGCCTTCAAGATTCTGCACTCTCAAGTTCTAAAGACTCTGAAGAACAAGATCTGAAGATTCTTAAGACCAGGTTCTGAGGAACTGTGTCAAGACACTCAAGACTAAGATTCTGAAGACTCTCTCAACTAGTATCTTGATCATTCTAAGCATGCTTCAACATCATTTATTCAAAAGCCTCTAAAGATTAGAAGACGAGATCAAAAGATTTTGCGTCAGAAAAATAATACATATTACAAGATCAACTTTGCCTCCACTACGCTATTTTTGTGGGCTAAAGACAATATTATTATACCATTTTTCCTCCTATATGCAAATCGTTATACAAGGACACAACTTCATTCTTGATATTCCAATTCTACCCTCCAACAGATCTTTTCACTCTTTATATAAAGGAGACTTGGAAGATTGGACAAGCTGCTAATTTACGTTGCTATTCACTACGCTATTACATAACGTTTTTCCTGAAATATATATTATTGTGAATAGAATTTAGAAACACACATAGATCTTTTGTTCGTAATTGTGTGAGAATTTCATTGTACTAAACTTGTGTTATTCTACTTTCTTAGAAGCAATATTGTAAACACATTCTTGTAAATCTCATTTGTTTGAGTGTATTCCTTGAGTGACTAGGATTTTAGTCAAATAGACTCAAGAAGACAAAAGTGACTTGTCTTTGTGTGTCTGTAATCAATTTCGGTTATAGTGGACTATGTCCTTGTTGAGAAGACAACCAGTATAAAAATAATTGTGTTATTCTTCTTGTTCGTTTTCACTATTTGATTGTGTTGGTTTTAAAAAACTTTCATTTTTAGAAACCTAATTCACACCCCCCCCCCTTCTCTCTTGTATTTCTTGCCACCTTCAAATGATATTAGAGCTCCGGTTATGGTCTTGATAAGATTATCAAACACCTAACAGTGTTAGATAATGATCCAATGCGAAACACAATAGCTGAACTTCCACCAGCAACCGCTCCTATAAATGGTAGAGATCGCTATAATGCTAAACCTCCTGTTTTTGATGGAGATATATTTGATTATTAGAAAGATAGAATATAAATCTTCTAGGTAATAAATCTAATCTATGGGATATGGTAGTTGATGGCTACATAAACCCTGTAGATGCAAGTGTCAATAAAGTAGAAAGAAGAGTGATGACGGAACAACAGAAAAGAGATTATAAAAATCATCACAAAGATAGAACTATCTTGTTGAACGCAATTTCATACACTGAGTATGAAAGTATCACCAACAAATATACTACAAAGTCCATATTTAATTCTCAGAGGATGAATTATGAAGGGAAGGCACAAGTCAAAGAAACCAAGGCTCTTGCCTTGATTAAGAAATATGAAGCGTTCAAGATGGAAGACGAGGAAACTATTGAGAACATGTTCTCAAGGTTTTAAACTCTTGTTGTGGAACTTAAGGTTATGGACAAAGGGTATTCTACTGCTGATCATATGAAGAAGATCTTCAGAAGTCTACCCGAAGATGGAGACCTGTGGTAACTGCTCTAAAGTTATCAAAGGATCTGAACAACACCTCTCTTGAAGAACTGGTTAATTCTTTAAGAAGTCATGAAATTGAGATTCAGGAAGATGAGCCCAAGAGAAAGAGAAAATTTGTTACTCTGAAGTCTTCGGGAAGGTTTGGAAAGATAAAAGTTCTTCAAGCAAAAACATATGAAGATTATGAAGAGGAATCAAAAGAAGAAGATGAATTGTCTCTTCTCTCCAGACATGTTAATCAACTCTGGAAGAAAAGGCAAGGAAAATTCAGAGGACAAAGAAGGAAAGGTGGTCATTTTGAGTGTATTTATGGATTCAAGAAAGCTGAAGCCAACAAAGATCTTACTTTCTTTGAATTCAAGGAACCTGGCCACTTCAATAATGAATATCCCAAGTTAAAGAAAGAAAGACCTAAGAATAACTTCAGAGGAAAGAAGAAGGGTTTGATGGCTACATGGGATGATTCAAAATCCTTAGGAGACGACTTTGAGGAAGAGCAGGCTAATATGGCACTGATGGCTTGCACAAAAGCTCCTATTGAGACGATTCAATTAGAATCAGAATCTGAGTCAGATTCTGAAGAGATATTTACTGAACTCACTCGCTCTGAACTTGAATCTAGTTTATCAGAAGTTTTGGACAAGTATCAGAAGATTTTGGAAAAATACAAGGATCTGAAGAAGATTCATTTATCTGAGTCAGAAACGCACTGTAAGCTTAAGAAAGATTTCTCAAGTTTGAGTGAAGAAAAATTTATTTTGAAAAACAACAACTATGTACCTCATAGCAAGAGTCTCAAATCCGAGAAGAAAAATATTTCAAAATCCTCTACAGGTTCTGGTGATATCATAAAGAAATATGATAAGTCCTTCTAGAAATTTCTCGCTAAAAGCCTGAGTAGAAGCTTAATGACTTAAATAAGTTATGGCGTAAGTAGAAACGAAATAAGAGGTATTGGTTATGATTATGAAAAAGATGATAAACCAAATACTCTTAAGTCCCATTTTGTCCCTTCTGGTAAACAAAATGGCATTGTGCCTAAAGGTAAAAAAAAATTCAAAATCTAAGGCTAAAGCAAAAGCTCATTCTCATTTCAATTATGCATACATGTATAAATATCTTGCACAGAAACTCAAGTTTGTTGAAAACTCTAGGAAGACTAACCCAAAAGGACATAGAAAGTTAAGGGAAAAGTACGAACAAACCCCAAAGATAAGAAGTTTCCAAATCAAAACTAATAAAACGTAAGAGATTAGAGGTAAGGGGGTTGGTTACACAGAGGGAACGTGTTAGCACTCAAAGTGTCCTAGGTACTCCTAGGGAACCCTTTTTTATGTGTGTATGTGTTTTGGTATAAAAGATGTTTGAGAAAAAAAAGAATGTGGGGTTGAGAAAAGAATTCATTGGTTATATTTTTGTGTTTGACAAGACCTTCAGACTTGTGCCTACGTACCAACATAAAAATGAGGGATCAAAACCTTGTAGTTCATGGTTGCTTTTAATCAAAATTTAAGTTAAAGGGGGCATAAAGAGGCCAAAAGTTTGAATGAGTGTTAGTTCTTTTTGTCTTTTGAAGTTTTAAGTCAATATGATTAGATTTATTTACAAGTTTGATTTAAGAAAGAGTTTGAAGATTCAATGGCATGAGGCTAAAGTTTATAATTGTTAAACAATGTCTAAGTCTGAAATCACAAGCAAAGAAGATTTTTGAAAAAAAAAAGGGAGAGATTTTGAAATTTAAGAAGTGGGAGGAGATGAAGAGGCTAACCTAAGCATAAAATTAAAAGTTAAGAGTTGAAAAGATCAGACCAATGGGATGCAATCCAACAGACAAGAATGTCATATAGAAAACCCATTTTCCCTTTGGACTTGAGTCAAGAAATTATCAATAAGCAAAGAGCAATATCAGACATCATGAAGATCAAAGACATCAAATAAAGATGGCCACATCCAAGCAAGCAAATCCCATAGCTAGCAGTCTTCTTTGTCTTATCATGTATTAGATGAAATACTCCTTGATTAACTCAGAACAAGGCATTAGGCATGAGATTAAAATAACAGTTGCATCAAGACCATGTAGCAGATGAATCCAAGTGAATCCCAATACTTACATCAGATGAAGGCTTAAATCACAATAACTTGGTCTCAGAAATGTTGGCATTGGCGAAGTCCTTTTGCATATGAAATGTTGCCTAATCCTAAGTCCCGAAGTTCAGATCAAGCCCAATAGTCCACCAAATGTTTTTTTAGGGTTTTTGTTGTTTATTAGGTATTTTAAGGTCCTAAGACCACAAACACAAACAAAATACACAAACACATATATATACAATCACAATATATGACTCAAATGAGAAAAATGAAAATGACATAAACAAAACAAGTTAAATGATATGTAAATGACAATGAATGGTAAATGACTAGAAATTAAATTGCATAAAGTAAATGACTTGGAAGTAAAGCAATGTTAATAAAAGTTAGTCAAATGTTAGTCACGGTTAATTCAATGTTAGTAGTATTTTGCTTTTCAATTGATTAAGTCATTCTTTGGAGAACACTCAACCACCGATTCACAAGCATGGATCCTTGAACCAAGACATCTTCCAAAGGAAGTAAAAAAGGACAAGTTTACGCACAATACCATAAAATATGGGAGACTTATAATCTCACTTACTAGAATGTTATGGCTTTAGGATCAAATTTAGCTCTATGTTAAGCAATCGTAATTGGACTTATGTAGAAATCACAACTATCTGAGGTCGAGCAATAAAAGTTTAGGTGTTAATGCATGTTAGAGATTTGGTATAATGAACCAAACTCCTCAAACAAACCATACACTAAAAAAAGATCAAAAGGGATGGACCTATCTCATCCATACTTGTATTAGTTCATCTGACACAAAGTCATTGATGAACCAATTAGCCTTAGGATATTGAGATTTCATTGGTCAATGCAAGGGATGGGAAATAATGGAAATGAAGATGAAAAGGGAGGGAAAATGAGAGAAACACAAATTGGTCATGGGAGAAATTTTATCAAATTAAATTCATTCATTCATTTTGGGAGATGAAATGTACATTTCATCAATCCCCTAAATCCAATGATTTTAATCCAACAAAAGTCAAATCAACCTTGACCAAGACCCAAACAAATAGTTAAACATTACAAGACCATAAAAATGGCTCAACACAATTTTTACACAATTAATCAATTAAAAATGCACTAAAATACAAAATTAGTTTGGTTAAAATCTAAAACCTCTTCAAAACACCAAATAAATAGCCAAGAGATTTATCCTAGGTCAAACAAGGTCAAAGGACCTTAGAAAAAAAAATTCATGATTTTTAAAAAGTCAGAAGTATTTTTAAACAATTAAAAATATGCATAAAAATATTTAATTCATGAAAAATATCAAAATTAATCCAAAATATAATTTTAATTCATAAAATGAAAGATAAAAATATTTAAAGTTTTTTGGTGAAAGTATCATATTTTTTGGATTAAAAATGAAATTATTATGAATTAAACAAAATAAATGGAATAAAGATAAATTCAGAAATTAAAAATAAAATTAAAAAAACAAGGGCCATCAAATCTCCCTCATTAATTGAGATGGCAGATCTGATGGCCACGCGCTAAGGTGCACCAAACATATGAGTTAAGCGCGCTGCAACATGAGTCAAACAAAACAAAGGTCAGGATTAAAACGTGAAATCAAGATCAAATGGTTGGGAAGCTGCCAACACACCACCAGAGCCTTAGCTCCAGTCATCTTCTCCGGTGAGGACCACCAGACTGGTCCAATCAAAACCTCATGAAAAATGAAAAATGAATACACTAATTTGAAGGAAAAATGTTCAGGAGCACGAATCTGACATTCATTTCTTCCAATTCCAAGTATATTGAAAGATACATGGATTTGAACTTTGAGGTTCATGATCTGAGTTGCTTCGATTTGACCTCAAAGCAACTCAATCTTATTGCCTAGATTGGTAGGACTTAAGGAAACTAAAAATCTCAAAGAATAGTGGAGAATTGAGAGAGAATCGAAGAGATGAAGTTTATGAATTTTCACCTTCGAGTTGCTTCAAACTCACTTGATCGTGATCTGAATTTGCTTGATTCCTCTTGCTCTTGCTTGCAGTGATCAATTGAGATGGAAAGGGCAATGAATTCTTGGAGTTTGAATTTCAAAACAGAAGGTGAAATTCAAACTCGGTTTCAATGAAATCTTCAAGAATTTATATGGAATGAGGGGTTTGGATCATCTTGGAAAAGCTTGGGCAAGGTGTTGATGAAGTTCTGAGCTCATTGCACTTGTATTTATAGCCAATTCAAATGCGCTTTATACACTTTCATTTGAAATCCAAAAATAGCAATTGTATCATGCAAGCTTGCATGGGCGTGTACAAAGCCTAAATAATGATTGGCAAAGGTCCAAAATCGTGCACAAGTCATGCTGAAAGCAATGCACTAAGCCATGCAATGTTGAAATGAATTTGAACATGAGAATCTTCCAAATGGTACCACACATTACACCCATGTGCAAGTCCTTCAATTTTGATTCAAATGAGATGAACTTCAACTTTTTGGAAAGGTGAGATCAAGGGGAACAACTTTCATGTTGAACAGTTTTACATTTGAAGCTTGGATCATGATGAATTTTGAGGTGGAAGTTTGGAAAATCAAACATAAATGAAAATTTTCGAAGTACCAAGTCAAATGTTCACTTCTTCCACCTTGAATAACTTTTGTTATGGAATTCAAATGGAAACGGTTACTTCATCAAAGTTGTAGTTCTTTTAAACCTATTAAATTTAGTCACAAATTTGACCTCATTTGGATTTGTCATGAAGGAGTTATGCATTTTAAAAGTTGAGGAAAATCACTTGTTCAATGGTAGTGGCCCAAAGTGACCTATAATGTTTCCTCTTGGCACATGCATTTTCAAGTTGAATTTGAAATTCCTACATGCATAAAAGTTGAATTATACATATTTAATTTGATCATGGAATTTGAATGGCTTTCATATCATAAAAATTGAGCAAGTTATGGTCTTGGGAAGTTGACCTCCCAACTAGGGTTCAGACAAAATGACCTATAATCTTTCACCATATAACATGAGTTTCCAAGCAAAATCATCTCTAGACTTCAACATGAAAGTTGTTTGAAATGTCATTATGAGTAACTGTTCTCTTAGAATAATTTTCATATGATAAAAATTATAGGAGATAAGGTCTAGGGAACCCCAGTTTTGACCAGTTGACTTTGTCTGGTCAACCACCATGAACCAATTTGCTAGCTTGACATTCTCTTGATTACTGGGACTCATGGAGGATCATATATATAGAAAATGATGTAATATGAAGTATCCCTTGAAATATTTTATCAATTGATGAAGAAACTTGCTGAGGAAGTCATACAAGATACCCAGATGAATTAGGGCTTCCAAGGCAAACAAGCTTCAAACTCTAGATGAATTTTTGATCAAAATTATATTTGAAGATCATGGGGATCCATATATGATGTTTAGAGTCAATATGAACCATCTCTTGATTGATCTCCTTGCATTGAGGGTCTCAAACCCTAGATATAAGCTTGGTGAAGCAAAGGTGAGCATACACACTTCCTACAAAAGAAACAAATTATACATTGACATATTTTTGGTATTTTGGTTAGTAAATAATAAAAATCAAAGTATGATACAATCAAAGGTGCTTGGTGATCTCCCCCAATGTAAACACAATGGATGAGGGGTAAGGAGGATGCCAAGGTGTGATCCCAAAGCCAATGCATATGATGAGATAACATGAGGGATCTTAGGGTCAAAATTTGGGTCTTACAACTACCCCTATTTAAGGACATTCTAACTAAGGATGTGAAGGTTAAAATCTGAAGGTGAGAAAAACAAGAAAGGGGGGGTTTGAATTGTTTTAGAAATTAAAAGCTTTTTCAAAAATAAGAACACACAGAATTTTATACTGGTTCGCTTATAACACAAAGCTACTCCAGTCCACCCGGACAAGGTGATTTCGCCTTGAAAAAGGACTTAATCCACTAATCTTGAAAGATTAATACAACCAAACGTCTAAGAGAATGATCTCTTAGTCCTCTCAAGTATACAGACTACGCAGAGTCACTTGAGGAACAAAAGCAATTTAGGCAAAATAAATTTGTTATGGAAGGTGCTTCTAAGAGTAAGCAAGTATTACAGCAGAATATTAAAGCAAGGGTTTTCACGTATGAGCAGCAGCTCGTGAAAAACTGAGAGATAATATAAAGGATTTTTCTGTGCGTTGTTGTGTATCTCTCAATGAGGTAGGTTGTCCTTTATATAGTAGTGAGAAGGACCGTTGGAGTGATGACAGAATATTGGTCTTTGATGAGCATTCAATGTCATTACTTCTGTGTTTTTTGCCATAACCAATTTGTCTCCCTGACTAACTTCTTTCTAAAAATACTTCATTTCCATAATGAGAATTTCTTTTTGTTACTCTTTCTGGATTTGGTGAATCTTCATCAGAGTCTCTGTTGTCTCGGAGTCATACGTTAGAAGGAGATTATGTTGAAGTTACATCAGAGCTTCTCAGTGTACTAGTCTTCTAGATCATCAGAACTAAGACCAGTGGATATTTAGAGCTTCTAGTTCTTTCTACTATCTTGCTTTTCTCAGATTCAGAACTCATTGGGTGCACTTCTTCCTCAGGTGCGTCTGATCTTCTAGTACTTTGTATTTGATCAAAATTTGTATCTGATAAAACGATCAGAATCCTTTGTTGTTGTTCAGAGTCCTGCACACTTAGAAATTTTTTGTTAGGGTGCCATTTTTTGTTTCATCCTTTGTTATCATCAAAATCCTAGAATTCTATTGTAGAACTAATTTTGTTCTTACAATCTCCCCCTTTTTGATGATGACAAAACAATCTTAATTTAGAGATGAAACATTTTTAGATAAGAATTTTAGATCAGATAGAAGTGAGCTCCCCCTGAGATAAGTCTGGGAGTTCAAAAGTTCTTACCGGAGCTTCCATGATATGATGTTTCTAGATACTCTTCTGCAAATTTCTAAGTTAAAAGGATTAGAAACAATGTTTGCAGAGTACTGATAGGAGTTAGATATGTTTTCATCAGAGCTGTTTTTAGTTCTCCCCCTTTTTGTCAGAATCAAAAAGACTTAGTTAAATGAACAAAAAAAAAATATATAGATATATTCACAGATGCCAGAAGCACAGACAACAGATAACAGCTAGAGAACATAAGGCAAAAACAAACAAAACAGAAAGCAACAAGAAAATCAGAGCAAAAGAACACAAAAACAAGTCCTAGGTGCCTAAGGGTTTGGAGGTGGAGGCATCCTCTGGAGCAGTTGGGTCAGTAGATTCTGAATGTTGACATTTACTGAATCTTGTTGATCCAATCTGGCTCAGACTTCCTTCTGCTCTTTCTGAAGATCTTCAAGTGTCTTTAGAAACAGAGGGACAAAGGTGGAGGACTCCCCCTGAGTCAAAGCATCCGGTTCTACCCTTGTGGCAGACTCTTCAGCAAGGCGTGCTTCAGCTTCAGTGGCAGCTTTGGCTTCAGCTTCAGCAGCAGCAACATCAGCAGCATCAGCTAGAGCTTTGGCTTCAACTTCCTTGATCCTTTGCAGTTCTTCTTGCCTGGATTTCTCTTATGCTTCCTTGCGAGCTCGCTCCTCAGCTTCTCTGGCTAGGCGCTCCTGTAGTCTGATCTCAGCGTCTCTGATGAAGTCGTTGCGGACTTGCTCAGAGAGGCTCTTCAGTGGTCATCCAACCAATCACTCTGTTCTAGTGTGTCCTTATAGCTGAAGGATCATCATTGATGCCAGAGTTGATGGTCAGAGACTTGACCTTGTCAATTGAGGCTTCTGCAAACACCATTATTGCTTCCTCAAGGGTTGGAAGGGTGTTTTCAGGTTCAGAGGCTAGGGGTGGAGAAGTGGGAGGGCTTAGGATGAGGGTGGGAGTTTGTGGTTCAACGGATGTAGTTGGTGGGGGTATGTCAGAGTTGGTTGGTTGTGTTGCATCGTGGATTGTTTCAGATGGTGGAGGGTTAGAGGTGGTTGTGTTTGGTTCTTCTGCGGGTGATGAAGTGACCTCTGGTTCAGGTGTGGGTTGTGTTTGTGAGGCCAGAGCACGAGTTTGGAGTTGGGCCAAAGTTGGAGAGGGAGGGTCAGATTTTTCAGTATCTGTGGAAACATTGTAGTAGGGGGTGATTCTGGAGAAGAAGATGAAGAGGGTGAAGTGGTTTCGTTCAGCATTTCTGCTTCTGAAACGGGTAGGGTTGTGGTGGCAAGATTGAATTTCTAAGATGGTTGGTTAGATGTTCTGGTGGTTGAGGGAGGAGTGTTTGAGGTGGTATAAATAGGTGTTGGTTGAGGGATAGAGGAAGGAATATGATGAAGTTGTATAGAAGGAGCAAGAGAAACAGACTTACCAGAAGATCCAGTCAGAGGTACTAGAGGTCTTGATCCGGAGGATTCTCCTAGCTTTGCTTTCTTCACTTGCTTTGCCTTCTCAGACGGCCCTCGTGGTCGCTTCATGAAGTTTGGAGGCTCATCTGGCAGTTGGCTTATGTTGAAGTTTGAGATATCTACTCCTTATTTTCGTAGATCATCTAAGTAATACAGGATTACCTCTGGAGGGTCGATCTTTGAGAACAGATAGAGTCCATGTGGGATCTTCCTCTGATCTTTGAGAGCATCCCAGGAGGTGTCCATAGTGGATTTGAATTTTACTTGATCCAGAATCCCCATGCTCTTCAGATTGCGGGCATTCAGAGCTTTTCTAGTGTCGATCATCACGTCGTCCATGAGTCTGAAGGTAATCAGATGATCTACGAGACCGCTTTCAATAAGAACATCAGAGATGAGTCTACCCAGGGGAATGTAGTTTCTAGGCTTCATGTTATTTTTGGTATCTCGCACAGAGTCTCTGAGGTACTTGAAGAGAAGTGCAGGGAGGTAGAGCTTCAGACCCTTGTGGATGCAATACATAATGCACTTCTGGTCTGTGTTGATGTAGTGTGAGGAGTTTGAAGCTGGGCGATGATGAATGGTGCCCAAGATGATCTTCAGCCAGACCCGGAGGTTCTGATGTAGCTCTTTGTTCTTGGAGTGGTTACCTTCAGCGTTCTGTTTGAAGATAGTTGGATTAATCTCATTGGACAGATACTTTTCCCTAGGATTAATGTTGTAGATCCTTCTTCCTCTGTCTTTCTCCATGCCCAGAAGACCAGCAATGGACTTCTCAGTGATCACCATTTTGACTCCCAGAACATAGGAGACGATGTAGTGATCGTCCGCGTCTGCGAATCTCCAGAATTCCTTCACTAAGTTTATGTACACTGGACCATACAGACGTTGGAAGTAGTTTCCCCAACCTTGATTCTTCAGTTCTTCAGTGAGGTCAATACCATTTCTTTGCATGTTATCAAAATCCACCAAAGATTCACATAACACCTCCAGTTTCTCAAACGGTGTTGTAAGGTTGATATGAGGCTCACGATCAAGAATGTGAGGCTCTTTGTAGATGGGAGTTGAGACGACACCGGTAACCGCAGGGTTTGGGTTGCTTGAACTTGGAGCTTGTTCGTTTGAATCCATATGTTAAGAGAAGTTGTATACTGATTGTTGTTGGGAATCCATGAATGTTGTTGAGAGCTGAGTTGAAGGTTGAAGAACTTGAAATTCTGCAGGAATGCCTTGAGGGAGAAAAGAACTTGCAGAGGGTTAAGTGTTTGTGAGAGTGAAAAGTGTGCAATGTGTGAAAAGAAGTGTATAAATACCCAGATTAGGGCGCATGCAAAACGACACACAAAACAGAGTTTAGCACAAAAACCAAGTATGCACGTTAGAAGGTGTAAGACCCTAATTTTGTCCCTAAGATCCCTCATGGCATCATAACATTGCACTTGCATTGCCTCAAGGATCATTAGCATCGTGGTTCCCTTTGCCTCTGGGTGGGACCTTCTGTGAGGTGGTTTGAGATCACCAAGCATGTTTGAATTGTATATCATTGCTTTTCCTATTTTGTTTACTAACCAAAAGCACAAAATTATGTCACTAACATCTTTTGTTTGTAGCTTGAGCAATCACAAGGTCCAAAGCTTCTAGGAGGTCATTGGTACAAAAACATGGTCAAGAGGAGATGATAGAAAGCATGGTAATGGTTCCCAAAGCTCTCATCCATCAAATATGCCTCCCTAGCATCTCAATTCATCAGTTTGGTCATAGCAAGTCAAAAGGTTTGAGGTCTTGTTCTTCAAGGAAACCCTAATTCATCTGTGCACCACAATGCCTTGCTCCTGAAGCAACCTCATCCCATGATCAAATATAATCAAGGGAAGTTCTTTAAATCTTCATTTCATGCATATTTGAACTTATTTAAGTGTCCTAAATCACCAATTCCTCAAGATATGAGTCATGGACTTGAGAAGTTGATCAGTCAATTCATCTGACTATTTTGAAATGCACTGAGACCTAACATTTTATGTGTTGGTCAAATGGAGATGGTTCCAAAAGCAAAAATGTTCTTAAGGACAATATGAACAACTTTCATGTTCATCAAAAATTGATTTAAAGCTTGTAAGGCCATCTTTTATTCCAATACATTATATGTCATTTTGACTGAAACCCTAATTTTGGGTCAGCTTCCCAAGGACATAACTCCTTCATTTTTTATGATATGGAGGTGGGATCAAATGAATTGGAAATCTTAAGATGTCTAATTAAAATGTTATGTTGAGCAAAATTTCAAAATCTCAAAGGAAATACATGTGATAATGCAAGACATTATAGGTCATTTTGGACCAAAAGCATTAAAAGGCAAAAAAGTCCAACTTCAAGTGCCCATAACTTCTTCATCAAAAATCCAAATGATGCAAAATGTAAGTCCATTTTGATTGTCTTGAAAAGAGATACAACTTTGATGTTGGAGGTTTTATCATTTGAGGCTTGCATCATCAAAACAGAAGGGCTTGAACATTGGCCAAATTTGGAAACCTTGCATTGACATTTTTTTGCACATCACACTTTAAACTCAAAATTCACTAATTTTCACACTTCAAATGAGCTTTTGTCCAACATAACATTTGTTCCTTATACAAAAACCTTTCCAACCATTACCCACATGCTTATGTTTGGATCTTCTAAATAGTATTTTCGAAGAGGTAAAGGTTTAGGTTCAATTGTGGAATTCATGTTGAAATCTTGATGCACAAGCAAATTCAAAGCAAACTACACGTCCAAACCTTTGGCATTTGAGTTCAGCTTGCAATTGACATTGTTTTTGGGCCTTGTGCATGATCATGTAAGCCCATGCAAGTATTATCGAATCTCGTGCACACAACTTTGTTCATCAATTCCTTGCCACTCTCTCTATAAATAGAGACCCTATGCCATTCAAAAAGGGACCCTGGTTCAACCTGAAATGCTGCAGAATTCTCTCCATAGCCATTACTAAAGAAGCTAGTTCATTTTCTCAAAAAATTTCAGATCCAAAATTCAACTACATCTGGTTGAATCTTTGGATCTAGAGCTTCTAAACCTTCATCATTCATCTCACTGATCTTCTGTTTTGGTAAAGAAAGCAAGGATTCGAGCTCAAGTTTCCAGAAATTAAGCTTACTCTCCAACTGGTATTTTCTTCGAATCTCATCATCCTTTGACCTATTGGCTTAGATCTTGTGTTGGCTGAAGTCCTCTCAATAGAGGCATCATGTTTATGCATTCAATTTTTGAAATCCATTGAGTTCATGATGAACACCAGATTTTTCAACTTCTGATTTCTCACACCATGGAAATCTAGAGTGAAAATGGATGGTATAGGGATGATGTACATCATCCCAGCTTTCCAATGATGTATAGATCGTGTGATTTGGTTAAGCTTTGTTTGTCTGCTATGGTGGCCGGAAACTGCAAGCTCACAGGAGAAGAAGGTGGCTCCGGTGGCTGCTTCACTGCCAGATCCAATCTGGACCGTGTGATTGCTTTCCCAGATTCAATCCATGCCTTTGATTGTTATGACTTTTATTTATTCCACGTGTGGTTGCATTGACTGTGGAACACGTTGGACGCACGCCTCTGGATGCTTGGATCTGCCAGCTCAATTAATAAGCTCAGATCCAAGGGCTCTCGTTTTTTGCCATTTATTAATTTCTGATTTTATTTTCTTTAATTCCCTTTTATTTCAAAAATCAATATCTCTCTCATTTTTAATCCAAAAATTATGGGACCAATTGCATTAGTCTCCAAATAAATTCTAGTTTCTATTTCTGATTATTAATATTTTTTATTTTATCATTTGATATTTTTTGTGAATTTCCTCTTTTCTGGTTATTTTTAATTCATTTTTAATAGTTTTTGATATTCAAAAAATACAAAAATATTTTCTTAACCTATTTGAATGATGATGGATCTATGAAAAAATATTCTCATCAATTTTTAAATTGATTTGAGATTTATTTGAGATTTTAGTTCAATTAGGTTATTTTTTATTCATTTTTAATTGATTAAAAATAGTTTCTGACTTTTAAAAATGCTAAAAAAATTTGTCAAACATTGTTTGACCTTATTGGACTTGGGATAAATTACTTGGACCTTTCAAGGTTGATTTGAAGTAATTTTGAAGTTTGAACTTTCCATTATTTTTAATTCAAGTTTATTTTAATATTAAAAATGCCAAAAATATTATGCTTATTGTTTGATCTCCAATCTTCATCTCATTTCTGATTTATCATTGTTTGACTTTGACTTTCAATGTCATTTGGTCAATACATATGGATTGGTATATATTATTTCATCTTATGCATTTTGATCTTTCCATTTCCTTATCCTTTCTCCATCTCCTTCTTCTTCTTCTTCTTCTTCTTTCCTTTTGATCAATGAGTAGAAGGTTGATAAGTTGGCATTGATTAGGGAGACTTAATCTTCCTTGATTGAAATCTAATTCATCTTGATCAATTGATCAAGTGAATGACTTTGCATTAAGGATAGGTTGTTTTCTAAATCATGCAAAAGGCTTAAACCAATACAAGATCAATTCTCTTTTTTTTTCTTTTTGGCATGGCAAGTTGTTGGGACTTGGTTCACTAATCAAGACTCCTAACTTGTGTTTGTTGCCTACATTATTATTGATAGGTCTCAGATAGTTGTGACTTCTACATAAGTCCAATTACGATTGCTTAACATAGCGCTAAATTTGCCTTATGGCACACTAACTACTAACACTAACTATTGACAATTAACATTTACTTTATGAACTTTACTTTTATTGCAATTTACTATTCTTGTACATATTATCCATTTGCTTTTCTCTTTGCTCACTTGAGCACATGTTTATGTTAATGCCATTTGCCTTTTGCTCTCTTGAGCACATAATTGTGTATATATTATTATGCTTGTCTTTTTGTTTTGATTGTTGTGAACCAAATGCAAAGAAATGGACTTAGTTTCTAGGACTTTCCCTATGCAAAGAATGAAGAATTGGACTTAGATTCTAGGACCTTCCTTATGCAAAATTGGAGTAATTGGATCTTAATGAATAAGATGGATTAGAAGGACCAAATCTCTAAACTCACTCTTGTCCATTCTTGATTTACTTCATGGAGCTTTTGATGTGTGTGTTTTTGTGCTAGGGAATTCTACTTGAGCTTAATTGGAGGATCATGGCCATGATCATTCAAAGTGAAAGATACAAGACACATTGAGGATCTCTTATGAGACTTGTTTAATTGCTTATGCTTTGTGATTGCTTATTCCAAAGGATGAGAGCTACTTGGATCATCAATATGATCTCAAGAGAGGACCTCCTTGTGTGGTTTTGTTCTCTTTCCCCTCACTTCTTGTATGTTTAGGGTCTTAGCCATTCTTCTTCTTCTCTCCAATCTAACCCAAGCCAAAACTTTTGTGCAAACATTTAACTATTGTTTTCAACCTTAGAAACCTAAGCCTTATGCTTTTGATTTTCAAACTTTCTTTTCATAACACTTATTTTGAATTGAATCTTTAAGTCAACTTTGACCATTTTTGTATATACTTCTAATTGGTAAATATAACCCATTCAAATGTCTTTTGTGGTTCCAATAGCCACTTCCTTAAGCAAACTTTTCATAACCTTTAGCTATTAGGTTTGAGTTATACTTGTGGTAGATGTAATACTCACCTATATCCTTAGTGATGGACAATGAGTCTTCCATGCTTATTATAGGGTTAACCCCTCACTAGCATGTTGAAGTTATCCTCACATGGTGGATTTGTGGTTTTAGGTTGAGTTTTCTCCCTCGGATAACAAAAGACCTTGAGGCTTTTGGACCAATCAATTCACCAACTCATTTTGAGATTTTTATCCCAAACTACGAGGTTTTGATCCTAATCTTTTTTATAAGATGGTACGCAATGGGTTTATCCATCCAAACACAAATGTAAATAAACTTGTATATTCTTTCCTCATCTCTCCAATCATGTTTGCACAAACAAATTTTTCACAAGACAACAACCTTATAACAAGTATGAAAAGGGCTCCCTAGGAGTACCTAGGATGTTTTAGGTGCCTAACACCTTCCCATTACATAACCAACCCCCTTACCCAGATCTCTGTTCTCTTTTACTAGTTTTTGTTAAAACTATTAGGTTTTTGTTTGCTTTCTAATCATTCCTTTGGATAAATAGAAGTGCGGTGGCGACTCGACTTGTATAGTTTACCTTGTATTTAGTCAATATCTCTAATGGTAACAAATACCCCGCTACAGAAAAGTGGCGACTCTGCTGGGGAGAAGCAACCTAGTGGGTTTTGCCAACTTTTCATGTTTGTTGTATTGTATTGTCTTGTGACGTATTTTTGTGCAATTTAGGATTACTGTATTGTATGTAATGATTGAATTGCTTGATATTAATTCCTTGTATGTTTGGCGATCTTTGTGAGATGAGTTCTATACCCGGACTCGAGTGCACTTAGGATAGGAGAATGACGTAGTCTTGTTGACTTGTGTGGAGTTATTCCTTAGCAAGTTGACTTGCAAGTCCATTCACTTGGTGGAGGTCATGTTGGGATCAATAATGTCACACAAGTAAGTTGCGGTTAGACATTACTCTTTCCAATATAGACCTTAGAAGCCAAGGACCTTAGTTTACCAAGCCCATCTTGGCCTATTTTTAGGATGTAGTGCGAAAGTCGTTCAAGTGCAAGATTTGATACGATTGTTATACTACACTCATAAAAGTCTCTCTTGAGAATATTTTTGGAATACGAGTAGTCGTTTATCCGATAATATCTGAAAGATGGGATGATGACTATGGGGACCTCTTGTAGAACATGTTTGGCATGTTTAAACCCTAGTACACTCCCTTTGGGTGGTTCTTAACCGAGACTCCATGCTCGTGACTTGCAACAAACCCTTGATTCGTGGTTGATTCGTTCATGTATCCTTAATATCAATGGAACTTGGGTGTTGATAAGGTGTAAACCATAATCCACCAAAATGGATGATTGATATTAAGGATAACATGATCCATCCCATGACCTTTGTTTGGTATGCTTTGCTTGATCCTTGAGTGTGATTGTTGCATTCATGCATTCATGCACTCATTTGCATCCATACCATCAATAATGAAGAAAATTTTCAAGGAACTTAAGGGGTTTATTTGCAAAATTTTCAGACATGGAAAGACAAAGAAGGAATACAAAGAAGTACAGTTTCAGACAACCAGATTTGAAAGAGTTAAGGAATCTGACATCCTATGTATTAGATCCTTTGGGTTTCAAAGCTCGTTTTGGGAAGCTTCTTACTCTTATGACTACTCAGGTGGATGAAGGATTGATGAGTGTATTGGTGCAGTTTTATGATCCCTTGTACCGTTGCTTCACGTTTCCGGATTTTCAGCTCTTGCCTACACTTGAGGAGTATGCCTATCTTATGGGTATACCTATTCTAGACCAGTTGTCGTTCAGTGGCTTGGAGAGTATTCCTACTTCTCAAAAGATAGCAGACATGTTGCACATAGATGAATCTCTGGTCGGTGCTCATATGACTACCAAAGGTGGAATTCAAGGTCTCCCCTCTGAGTTCCTCATTGCTCAAGCTACTGTATATGGGAAGGCTATGAGTGAGGGCGCCTTTGAAGCCATATTTGTACTTCTCATATATGGGTTAGTGTTATTCCCCAACATCGACAAGTTTGTGGATGTGAACGCTATTAGGATCTTCTCTACTCTTAATCCCGTTCCGACTCTGTTGGGTGACACTTATTTCTCTTTGCATATGAGGAACACAAAGGGTGGTGGCGCCATTGTGTGCTGCTTGCCTCTGTTGTATAAGTGGTTTATTTCTCACTTACCGCAGACGGTCGCCTTCAAGGAGAATAAGGGATGTCTACGGTGGTCCACGAGACTTATGTCTCTCACTAATGATGATATCTCTTGGTACAACCGTGTGTATGATGGTGTGCAAATTATCGACTCTTGTGGTGAATTCTCCAATGTACCTCTTCTTGGTACATGTGGTGGTGTAAGACCCCAATTTTTGTCCCTAAGATCCCTCATGGCATCATAACATATCATATCATTGCCTCAAGGATCATTGTGCACCTTGCTTCCCTCCTAGTGGGTGGGTTATCTTGTGAGTGTGGTTCTTGATCACCAAGCATGTATTGCATTTGTATATCATTTCTTTTCATTTGTTTACTAACCAAAAGTACAAAAATATTGTCATCTAACCCTGTTACTTGCAGATGAAGCAAACTAGGTCAAAGCAGTCAAATCAGTCATTGAGCAATAGATGGTGGCCATTCTTACAGAATTTGGGCACTATGATCATTCATTAAGAGTACATATGAGTTGTGATATCATTTGGAATCAAGATCTCAAAAGAAAGAGGCTTGAAAGTCATCAGAACATGGCTTAGTCAACCAAAACCCTAGCAAAGTCAACTGTGGTCAACTGTACATTTAATCAGGGATTTGAAGGTGTGAGATGGTTGGAAAGGTCTCATTCATGTCCATACAAGTCTCAATTAGCATTTCAAACATCCACAGTGAAGGATTTGAGGTCAGACAAAAAGTTTCCCAAAATAGTAAGGACCTGTAATTTTCAACTGCCAAAAATGGAAAGTCCTTCTCCTCAAGATTACATGTCCAAGCATGTTTCAAATCAAAATTTGTCCAACATGAAAGTTGAAGATCTTGCTCTTGCCTTTCCAAAAAGTCCAAGAACACTCATTTCTCATGTGTGGTTGGTAAGTTATGATCAAATCATTTTCAAGAATTTTGGGATTTCAAGGAGGCATAACTTTCAAACTATTTGGCCAATTTGGGTGATTCTTTTTTGAGCAAATCCCATTTGACATGTACTATCATGATCCATCATTACATTTCATCAAAAAGCATCACATAAAAAGGTCATTTTCAAGTGAACCAATTAAATTTTGGTGGGAAAAATAATGAATTTGAAAAATACACTTGATTTTCATGCCAAATCAATTCAAATGGCTTTCAAACAGAAAATTGGGTTTGCTTAAACATGAATTGCACTGTTCCATTGGTTCAAATTGAAAAAGGGGTATTTTGGCCAAATGACATAACATGAGCATCTTACTAATCCATTTCCAATTTGCTTAATCATGTTTAACAGTTGGATTAGCAGGTACTATAAGAGCTTAATCATAACAGAAATTCCAGATCCACAATTCATTTTCTCAGATCCAAAGCAAAAATTCTCCAAATTTTCTCAATTTTTCTCACACTTTTTTTCACTTGTTCATCAAGAATTCATCATTCTTTTTGCTTTCTCTCGTGTTGATCTTCACTTGCAGGTGTTATTGAACAACTGTTGAAGGAGAATTGTGGAAGAAACCGGCTGAATCGCAACTGTTGAAACCTTGCTCATCCATGGCAGTTTGAAAGTTCTTCATCATCGAGCATTGTTGAGCTAAGGAATACATTCCAGTCATCTTCCTAATCATCATAGGCCATCTGTTTTCAACTTCCAAGCCGTGCAATCACCTGAATCGAGATCTGCAACTTCAAGAGGTAAGAATTCGATTCTTACAATTGCTAAAATCATGATGTGGCTTTGATAGATCTCTTATTGCTGAGCTTGCTGCAAGTTGAATCGTGTAATTTCATTGAGAATTGATCTAGTTATCTTGATTTAAAGTTTGGATGTGAAACTTGTTTTTGCTCGATCCGCGAAGCATGATTAGAATTAGGTTAATTGCTTGTTAGATTAGTGATCTACATGATGTGATGATTCGATTGGTATATCGCTTGCTAGTTTTTGTGAGAAAAAGTTCATGATGATGACGAACATCAAGAACGCGCGATGAACATTCAAGTTTCGTTCCAGATTTCACGTTTGATCTGCTATGCCTTGCCTTGCGTTTGAACTGGTGTTTCCCGCGCCATGCTGCCAGTCACGTGGTGACACATCACTTAATGAAACGCAGAGTTTCATTAAGTGAGCACATGAATTACCAAAATGCCACGCTCATTACATAATTCATTTTATTTGTTAAATGTTTATTTCATTTTATCATGCATCTTCAAAAAATCATAAATAATTCATGGAGCATCCAAATTGGTTGGGAATTTTTGCATTCATCTCCATTTTTCATCTAGTTTTTTATAGGTATGATAACACAAGTTGTGCACGGGTGATTTTTATTTTGGTCTAATGTCCTTGTTCATGTATGTTTTTTGCATATGTTTTGCCATTTCATTCATGAAATGCTGATGCTTGCTCCAAAATGCTTGAAATTTTATATGCATGATCTAGACTCATTCCTGGTGATTTTGGTATATGGTTTGCTAATTTTTCATTTCTGGATTGAGAGATATGATGTGATCTTCATGAGTGTAACAATGTATGTCACCCTAGGTTTTGTCCAACTTCTTGAATTTTGTTTCCATGCTTATGCTATGCCAATTGCTCTGAATTTTTGCATGTGATTACTTCTGTATGTCTAGTTTGAGCATGATTTTTTGTAGATTTTTTAGATTCGTTTCCTATTTGATTGGGATTTTCTTTGTTGTTTAGTCATTTTTGAACTTTTGTGGAGTGTTTAACTTACATGACTTGTGAAATTCTCATGCCTTATCATATGAAGCTGAAATTTTGTGGATTTATTCTTAACATGTTTAACTTAATTTTGGCTTTGGTGTGGTTCATTTATCTTATGCCATTTCTGTTTTACACTTGCCTAAAGTTGATAATTGATTTGATGCCTTGTTTGAGCTTGCTTTTGCATACCATGATTTGTTGATTTTAATTGACTGGCTTCCACCTGTCCAAATAGCATGAAATTTGGTATGTTGCTCATTGAATGTGTTCTGTTTAAGCTTGAATTTTCTGGGAATTTATTGAGCTATTTTGGTATTGGTTTGATTATGATCATTCTTTTTGCTCCAATGTGATTCCAAAATGCATAGTTTGACATATTTAGCTTATGAAATGGATTTGGTGCATAATTTTGATGTGGGACCAACTGGAATTTATTCTTAATTGATAAATATTGATTTGGATCAATTTTCACTTGCTGTTTTGAATTTTTCACCTCCTTTTGACCCTAGGCTTGTCCTAGTGGTCTTACTTCTCACATTTGAGTTGTTTTTTCAGGTTAAAGAAGCAATTGCTTTAAGGAGTTTAATTCAAGTTGATTGAGTTTGGTTTAATTGATTGTGATGAACTAACTTGGTTTGTTTTGTAGGATGCTAACTCATTTGGTTTGAGTTTGTGCTTTGCACATTTGATTGATTGTGTTGACTGTTGGTTCATAACTTGTCTGTTTTGACTTTGTGATTGGTATGCTGATTATATTTGATTGATTTCAGGTACCATAGTCGCTTTAGTTCCTTTGAGAACTTGCTATTGCTTTGCTTTGCTTAAGCATTGAGGTAGACTCTCTTGTCTCCATGTAGTCTGGAAGACCTGGCTTGTTACTTAGCCAGGCAACTGTCTGAAGTCCTCCTTAAGAGGCAATGTTTGTGATTGTTTAACTTTGTCCCCAAGCAGGTAAAGACCTCATGTGAGGCAATTGGTAGACAAAAGAGATATGTAGCCTATCTCCTACTATTCTGTGAGTCACTCACCTTGCTCACACCACATGTGTTGATGCATAATGAGTAAAAACCCAAGATCTATCGAGTCCTTAACTTGTGGAGAGAGTTCCATCTTTCTGAACTCCCACACCTTCTGATATTCAATGCTCTCCCTGACCAGGGATAAGAGTGATGAGGCACACCCCTCATATCCTTTCATCTGCTTCACCTTGGCTCTCAATGTCAAGGTTAAGAGCACCATTTACCCTATTCCAGTTGACTTTTTAAGTCTAACCCTTTGATTGAGCTTAATTGTTTGGTTATAGTGGGTGCTAAATGACTTTGTTTGATTGATTGCTTGTTGCATTTGTACATGTTTGCTTGCTTGCCTTTGTGCACTCATCATCATTGATTGCTCATTATTGCATGACCATCATTTCATATCTTTGCGATCCATGTTTGGTTTACCCATTGAGGACAACTGTAAGTCCACTCATTGGCCACTGTTCCTATGATTTGGAAGGGATAGAGTGTAAGACCATTTCACTTGGTCACTCATGTCCATTGCCTAATGCTTGTTTGTTTGTTGTATGTGAGGATGCAAGTGTAAGACCATGTTGTTGGCCTTTGTACTCCTATGATCATCCTTTGGAGGTTGGTGTAAGTCCAGATAAATTGGCATCTGACATCCAAGTTTTGTTTTACCTTAGGAGATTGGTGTAAACCCATTTATTGGTATCCGGTATCCGCTTTTGTTTGTGAGATTGGTATAAGTCCATTGATGGCATCCGGTATCACCTTGCTTTTTATTTGCTTGCTTGCGTTGTTGCCTATTCCTAAGGACACGCTTGAATCATCTTCTATATGATCTCAAGAGGTGAACCTTCCTAAGAAGTTTTACATTCCATCATCCACACCCTCTTTGACCTAAACCTTTTCACACTTTGCTTTCAAAAAACTTTTGACTTGTTGTGCAAACATCTTCATGTCTTTTCAAATTAGAAACCTGGACCCTAAGTCCTTGACATTTCAAACTCCATTTCATAACACTTCTTTGAATCAATCTTAATCATACCTTGACCATATTTTGTGAATATTCATAATCAATTAACTTCACACATTCAATTGTTTTGTGGCTTTGTCCATTCTTAATATGTTTTCATGCATTAGCCTTAGGTTTCAATTACCATAGCGGTTGATGTAAATCTTACCTTATCCTTAGTGAGTTGATTGTAAGACTTCCGTACTGAAAACAGGGTTAACCCCTCTAGTACGTCGAAGCCATCCTCGCATGGTGGATTGTTGATTCAGGTTGAGTTTTCTCCCATTGGTAATGAAAAGCCTTGATGCTTGTGTTTTAAAATGAACTCACTGAATTTTGGAAATCTTTTAGCCGAACTACGGCGTTTTGATCCTTACCTTTGATGGAAGGTACGTAGGCAACGGGTTCATCCGTTCAAACACAAAAATAACTAACTTGTACATTCTTTTCTCATCATCCCATTCATGTTTGCACAATATGTCATAAACAAATAAACATTTTCTTATACAACAAGTGTGAAAAGGGCTCCCTAGGAGTACCTAGGACGTGATGGGTGCCTAACACCTTCCCATTGCGTAATTTACCCCTTACCCAGACTCTCTGATCTTTTTATTGGTTTTCTACGTGTAAAACTTCTTAGGTTTTTGTTCGCTTTTTAACCAGTCCTTAGGATAAATAAAAGTGCGGTGGCGACTCGGTTCATTGTATACTTTGCTTATGGTTTAATCAATAAATCATATAGCGACGAATACACCGCTACAGAAAAGTGGCGACTCTGCTGGGGAAGCGGTAACATTAGATCTTCCCTGGTGGTATTGCCTACTTTTCACCCTTGTTATATGATATTTGTTTATGTGTTATTTGACATATTTTTGTACAATTTGGGATAACTGTATTGATTGTAATGTTTGAATTGCTTGATATACAATTGCTGTTTGCTTTGGTGATCTCTGTGAGATGAGTTCTATACCCGAACTCGAGTGCACTCTAGGATAGGAGAATGGCGTAGTCTTGTTGACTGGTGTGGAGTATTCCTTAGCCAGTTGACTTGCGAGTCCATTCACTTGGTGGAGGCCATGTTGGATTAATAATGTCACACAAGTCATTTGTGGTTAGGCATTATTCGTTCAATCATGTGCCTTAGAAGCCAAGGACCGTAGTTTACCAAACCCATCTTGGCCTATTTTTAGGACGTAGTGCGGAGGTCGTTCAGATGTAAGTTCTGATGCGATTGTTACGCGATACTACACTCATAAGAGTCTCTCTTGAGAATATTCTTGGAATACGAGTATTCGTTTCTCCGATAATATCCGAGAGATGGGACGATGATTATGGGAACCTCTGATAGAACATGTCTGGCAGGTTTAAACCCTAGTACACTCCCTTTGGGTGGTTCTTAACCAGGACTCCATGCTCGTGACTCTCAGCAAACCTGTGATTCGTGGTTGAGTCGTTCAAATATCGTTAATATCAATGGAACTTGGGCGTTGATAAGGTGCCAACCATAATCCGCCAAAATGGATGATTGATATTAAGGATATTAGAGCCGGTTCATGTACCGTTAATATCAATGGAACTTGGGTGTCGATAAGGTGAAAACCTAAAATCCACCAAAATGGATGATTGATATTAGGGATACAATGAGCTTTCCCACGACCTTTGTTTGGTGTGACTTGCTTGATCCTTGAGTGTGATTGTTGCATTCATGCATTCATGCATTCATCTGCATTTCATGTCATCAGAAAAAAAGAAAATTTTCAAGGAACTTAAAGGGTTTATTTGCAAAATTTTCATACATGGAAAGACCAAAAAGGCATATAAAGAAGTACAGCTTTAGACAGCCCGATGTGAAAGAGTTAAGGAATCTGACATCTTATGTATTAGATCCATTGGGTTTCAAAGCTCGCTATGGGAAGCTTCTGCCTCTGTTGACTACTCAGGTTGATGAGGGATTGATGAGTACTCTGGCTCAGTTTTATGATCCTCTGTATCACTGCTTCTCATTCCCGGACTTCCAGTTGCTGCCTACCTTGGAGGAGTATTCTCACCTCATTGGGATCCCGATTCTGGATCAGGTGTCGTTCAGTGGCTTGGAGAGTATTCCGACCGCTCGAGAGATTGCAGATTTGTTGCACATAGATGAAGCTTTGATTAAAGCTAATCTGACTACCAAAGGTGGAATTCAGGGTTTTCCTTCCGAGTTCCTCATCGCTCAAGCTACCATCTATGGGAAGGCCATGAGTGAGGATGCCTTTGAGGCTTTATTTGTGCTGCTCATCTATGGATTGGTCTTATTTCCCAACTTCGACAAATTCGTGGACATGAACGCCATTAGGATCTTCTCGGTTCTTAATCCCGTTCCGACTTTGTTGGGTGATGCCTATGTCTCTTTGCATCTGAGGAATGCAAAGGGTGGAGGAGTTATTGTCTGCTGTCTGCCTCTGCTGTACAAGTGGTTTATTTCGGACTTGCCGCAGACTCTTGCTTTTAAGGAGAACAAGGGATGTCTACGGTGGTCTCATAGACTCATGTCTCTCACTAATGATGATATCTCTTGGTATGATCGCGTGTATGATACCGTCCAGATCATTGATTATTGTGGTGAATTCCCTAATGTGCCTCTTCTTGGTACATGTGGTGGGATAAGCTACAATCCCATCTTAGCACGTCGTCAGCTTGGGTTCCCCCTAAAGGATAAACCTCATAGCATTCTGTTAGAAGGTGTGTTCTTTCAGGAGGGTAAAGATCCCCAAGGCCTGAAAGCCAGATTTGTCCGCGCTTGGCGCAAGATCTGCAAGAAAAGTAGGAATGAATTGGGTCCAAAGAATTGCATTGCTTTGGAGCCCTATACCTCTTGGGTTAGACAGAGAGCTGCCGTCTACCTTATGCCATATGATCATCCGAGACCTACACCGTTGGATGTGGCTGGGCCTTCAACCCTCCCTACCCAACGTGTAGAGGAGTTGAGAGAAGAAGACCTTTCACGTGCTTGGATCCGTGAAAGAGAGGAATTGCTTCAGCAGCTTAAGGAGAAGGACGCTCTGATTGAATTTCTCGAGCATCGGGTAATCGACGATCCCAACGACACTTGGACTTCTTTGCTTCCTCGGTCTTCTAAGTTCTGGAAGAGGAAGTATGATCAGCTTGCGAAGGAGAAAGCAGATATGGAAGCTGCCTATGAGAGAGAGATCAAGAAGCTGTGTGTTTCTCGTCTTCCAGCATCCCGAGCTATTAGGGATCCATAGAATGTTATTTTCCTTTTCTCCTTGTAATTAAATCAAAAATGTTGTACTTCTTCGTCTCGATTATATTGAATGAGATATTTTCCATAATGAAGTTAAATGCTTTAAAAATTTCAAAATTGCAAATAATACCCTAAGGGTTCCTTGAAAATAAAATAAAGCATCTGCACAAGCACTTCATGCATCATTTTGCATAAGCAGGTACCTTGTTTCCGGTCTTCTTGTTCTGACTCTGTGCTCTTCATTTATTTTGAAGACAAGCTGACTCACCGGTACTATACTCGAGCCAATTCTGCAAGAGTAATGAATCAGCTAGAACAAGAGAACCGTGAATTGAAAGAAGAGGTCGCCAGACTTGGCGCTTTGATGGAGCAACTTCTTGCTGCTCAGAATCAACCTGCTCAACCGCCTGCAACTCCTGTTCAGAGGACAGTTGTCTCAGAGATTGTGGTTCCGGCCGTGCCAGCCGCCAGTGCTCATTTTGCGTCTCACGCCATGCCAGCCGGGTTCCCTTGGGGTATGCCTCCGGGTTTCATGCCTGATCTGCCTGCTCCAACTTTTGCTCATATGCTGGCATCTAGCCCGGTCCCTGTTGCTGCTCCTCCTGTCGTGCATACCATGCCGAGGGTAGACGACACCATCTATCATTTCGAGCCGTCTGAGGGCCCGAACGTTAATGAAAAGATGGACGCCATGAATGACCAATTCCTTGAGCTGAGGAAGGAATTGAAGACCCTCAGAGGTAAAGATTTGTTCGGCAAGTCTGCTGTCGAGTTGTGCCTTGTTCCCGGTGTCAAGATACCGATTAAATTCAAAGTACCTGACTTTGAAAAATATAAGGGGAACACCTGTCCTCTCGCTCACCTGGTCATGTACGCCAGGAAGATGTCAACCCAAACTGATAATGATCAGCTGTTGATCCATTATTTTCAGGACAGCCTGTCTGGCGCTGCGCTCAGATGGTACATGAGTTTGGACAGTGCTAATATCCGATTCTTCAACGATCTTGGCGAAGCCTTCGTCAAGCAGTACAAGTACAATGTTGATATGGCGCCTGACCGTGATCAGCTCAGGGCCATGTCCCAGAAGGACAAGGAAACATTCAAGGAGTACGCCCAGAGGTGGCGAGAGCTGGCTGCTCAAATTACTCCACCGCTAGAGGAGAAAGAGATGACTAAGATCTTCTTAAAGACTCTTAGCTCATTCTATTACGAGCGGATGGTGGCAAGTGCTCCCTCTGATTTCACCGAGATGGTGAACATGGGGATGCGACTTGAAGAAGGTGTCCGTGAAGGACGTTTAGCAAAAGATGAGAGCTCTTCTTCTAAACGGTATGGGGCGTTTAAGAAGAAGGATGGGGAAGCACATGCTGTGCAAACCCATGCCAAATCCAAGAGACCCTCTGTTCAGAGGAAGCCTGCACGACATAACAACAATCAGCACCAGGTGGCTCATATAGCACCTGTATTCAGAGACAGTGCTCCATATCAGCAACCTCAACAACATCAGCAATATCAGCAGCAGCAACACAATCAACAACAACCTTCTCAACAGTATCGTCAACAACAACCTCGTCCACAGCAACAGGCCTACCAGCCTCGTGGTAACACCAGTAATCAAGCCAACATGAACTATGATAGGAAGAAGATCAGTTTCGATCCAATTCCTATGTCGTATGCAGAGTTGTATCCCTCTCTAATAGAGCGGAAGCTGATTACTCCAAGAGATCCTCCGGCTGTACCGATCAACCCTCAGTGGTGGTATAAGCCTGACCTGCACTGTGTCTATCATTCTGGCGCTCCGGGCCATGATGTAGAGAACTGTTTTCAGCTGAAGACCAAAGTGCAAGATCTGATGCGATGCGGGATTCTGAGTTTTGAAGACTCAAGCCCAAACATCACCAAGAACCCATTGCCTGCGCATGGGAAATATGTGAATACGGTCCAGGGGTGTCCTGGGAAGTATAAGGTCAAATATGTAAGCCATATTAGACAGTCGCTGGTCGAATTACATCGGTTGCTGTGTCAGTACATCCACATGGAGCATGACCACGATAAGTGCCGTATCTGCTCGGTGAACCGTTTGGGTTGCAATCAGGTACGAAGAGAGCTTCAAGAACTGCTAGATGAGGGAACCATTGAGATCCTTCAGAATCGCAATGTTGATGAGGACGAACCCGAGGTGAATGTTATTTCACCGGTGTTCAAATTGCCCGAGCCTGTTGTTATTCGTTATGATAGCAGCAAGCCGAAGGTCTCTCCTTCGTTGGTCATTAAGCCTGCAGGCCCCGTGCCTTATTCTTCAGATAGAGCTGTGCCATTCAGATACAACCCTGTTGTTGTGCAAGATGGGGTAGAAATGCCTTTGCCTTCAACGTGTGTGACCAATATCGCTGATGTGAGCGGGTTGACCCGTAGTGGTCGCGTGTTTTCCGCACCTCTCAAGGCTCCTGTTGCTTCTGATACTGTTGAGCGTCCGGTTGGGACGGCAGTTAATATTCAGAATCCGGCACTTGATGTTGCCAGACAACCCTCCTCCTCTGTACAAAAGGCTCCTACTTCTTCGGTTGGCCCGAGTGGTATGGTGAATGAAGAATCTGATGAGATGCTGAAGCTCATCAAGAAGAGTGAGTACAATGTTGTAGATCAGCTTCTACAAACGCCTTCCAAAATTTCCGTTCTATCTCTGCTGTTGAATTCAGAACCCCACAGGGAGGCTCTGCAGAAAGTTTTGGATTTGGTGTATGTTGATCACGATGTCACGATCGAGCAGTTCGATAGTATCGTTGCAAACATTACCGCTTGCAACACGTTGAGTTTTTGTGACGCTGATCTCCCTGAGGAGGGAAGAGACCACAACATGGCTTTACACATCTCTATGAACTGTAAGTCTGATGCCATGTCCAACGTGCTGGTGGACACTGGATCATCTTTGAATGTATTGCCAGAGGTGGCAAGAGTTGGCAGCATAGACTGTGCCCCCGCTGGAAGAGAAAGAGATGACTAAGATCTTTTTGAAGACCTTGAGTTCTTTTTATTATGAGCGGATGATCGCTAGCGCTCCTTCTGACTTCACCGAGATGGTGAATATGGGGATGCGTCTAGAAGAAGGGGTTAGAGAAGGACGTCTAACCAGAGAAGAAGGCTCTTCTGCCAAACGGTATGGGGCGTTTGCGAAGAAGAAAGACGGAGAGGCACATGTTGTGACCTCCCATGTGAAACCAAGAAGACCCTCTACGAGGAGGAAGACTGTGCGTCCTGTCAATAACCAGCACCAGGTGGCTCACATAGCACCTGTCTTCAGAGACAATCAACAATACCAGCAACATAGCAACAATCAGCAACCACGTCCGCAATATCAACAACAGCAACACCGACCGCAGTAGCAGGCCTACCAGCCTCGAAACAGTAATCAAACCAGCACGAGTTACGAGAGGAAAAGAGTCACCTTTGATCCTATTCCAATGACGTATGCAGAATTATATCCCTCTTTGATAGAGAGGAAGTTGATTACTCCGAGAGACCCGTCGGCTATACCTGCTAACCCCCAGTGGTGGTATAAGCCTGAATTACACTGTGTCTACCATTCTGGTGCTCCCGGCCACGACGTGGAGAATTGTTACCCTTTAAAGACCAAGGTTCAAGACCTTGTAAGGTGTGGTATTCTGTGTTTTGAGGATGTAGGTCCTAATGTGAAGAAAAACCCATTGCCCGAGCATGGGAAATCTGTCAACATGGTCCAGGACTGCCCTGGCAAATACAAAGTCAAGTATGTCAGTCATATTCGACAATCGATGGTCGAGAGGCATCGTTTGCTATGTGAGTATAGTCACTACGAGCATGACCATGATAGATGCCGAGTCTGTTCTGTCAACCAGAGAGGTTGTCGCCAGGTGCGCAAAGATGTGCAAGAAATGTTGGATGAAGGAGTTTTTGAGATCCTTCAAAACAGGAATGTTGATGAAGATGAGCCCGAAGTCAACGTAATTTCTCCAGTGTTTCGGATTCCCGAACCTATTATCATCAAGTATGATGGTAGCAAGCAGAAGGCGTCTCCTACACTGATCATTAAGCCCGCCGGTCCTGTACCGTACTCGTCCGAAAAAGTAATTCCCTTTCGCTACAACGATGTCGCTGTAGAAGATGGGAAAGAAGTTCCCTTACCATCCTCCTCTGATGTTAACATTGCGGATGTAAGTGGATTGACCCGTAGCGGTCGTGTGTTTTCAGCACCTCCAAGGCCCCAGACTAATGCTGACTCTGTTGAACGCCCGATTGGGAATGCTGTGAGTACTCCGAATCCGACACCTATTGTTAAGCCCTCCTCTACCTTGATAACTCCTGCTTCTGTTGGCCCGAGTGGCAATATGAAAGAAGATTGTGATGAGATGCTGAGGCTCATCAAGAGAAGCGAGTACAATGTTGTAGACCAGCTTCTACAAACGCCATCCAAAATATCGATGTTATCCTTGCTTTTGAATTCAGAACCACACCGAGAGGCTCTGCAGAAGGTTTTGGATGTGGCATATGTAGATCATGATGTCACGATAGAACAATTCGATAGCATTGTTGCAAACATTACCGCTTGTAACAACCTGAGTTTCTGTGACTCTGATCTCCCCGAGGAGGGAAGAGACCACAACTTGGCATTACACATATCTATGAACTGCAAAGACGACGCCATGTCCAATGTGATGGTGGACACTGGGTCATCATTGA
Source organism: Lathyrus oleraceus (assembly GCF_024323335.1). NCBI lineage: Eukaryota > Viridiplantae > Streptophyta > Magnoliopsida > Fabales > Fabaceae > Lathyrus > Lathyrus oleraceus. The sequence goes on along the minus strand of NC_066585.1, from coordinate 524,562,428 downwards.
ACGTATTTCCAAAAACCACTCTTTTGAAACTGTCATATCAAGGGCCTCCCATGAGGCAGAGTGGAATTGTTGTGAAGGCTTTCGATGGGTCGCGTAAAACGGTGATTGGGGAAGTTGACCTCCCAGTCAAAATCGGACCGAGTAATTTCCAGATTACCTTCCAGGTTATGGATATTCACCCATCGTATAGCTGTCTCCTAGGAAGACCATGGATTCACGAGGCAGGTGCCGTGACATCCACCCTACACCAGAAGCTGAAATTTGTGAAGAACAAGAAACTGGTAGTGGTAGGGGGAGAAAAGGCTCTCCTGGTTAGCCACTTGTCTTCTTTCTCATATATAGATGTTGAGGATGAAGTTGGAACTCCTTTCCAAGCTTTATCTATTGCCGAGCCTATTGAGAAGAGAACTCCTTCATTCGCTTCCTATAAAGATGCAAAGTTGGCCATTGAGTGTGGTGCAATTGTTGGTTTAGGAAAAATGATTGAGCTAGAAGACAATAAGTCTCGGGCTTGCATAGGTTTTTCTTCCGGGGTTTTCAACACTAAAGGGATGTTCAAGAGTGGAGGTTTCATCCACACCAGTCAAGATGAAGAAGCTGCTGCCATTCTGGAAGAGGGCGAAGAGGATTCTGGCAACTTCGTCATCCCTAGGGGAATCTGCAATAATTGGGTCGCTGTGGATATTCCAACAGTTATCCATAAGTCGAAGTAATGTTCACCGTGTTTAAAAACCCTCCTCCCATGCCAAAAGGAGGAGCGATGACATTGTTGACACATTAATACAATGATATTTTCATTCAATAAATTCATGTTAAATGTTTGTTTTTCCAATTATTTTCCCTTTTTGCTTTTTGCATGAAATTGGTGATCACATAAAACCTAAAAAAAAAAAATCAATCTTTTCATCTGCGTAATGATTTGCCTTGTTTGAATTCTAAAGCTTTTTATATCCAAAATCATTATGCAGGTTGATCAAACTCATTGAACATAATGATCCAATACCATCTCCCAATTTTGAGTTCCCTGTATTTAAGGCAGAAGAAGATGATGTTGAAGAGATTCCTGACGAAATTACCCGTCTACTTGAGCATGAAGAGAAGATCATTCAGCCGCATCTTGAGAATCTAGAAACAATCAACTTGGGGTCTGAAGATTGTGTGCGAGAAGTGAAGATTGGGGCACTTCTGAAAGGATCTGTTAAGAAGGATTTGATCAATTTGCTACAAGAATATTCCGATATCTTCGCTTGGTCATATGAAGACATGCCTGGTCTAGATACAGATATTGTGCAACATTTCCTGCCTTTGAAACCTGAGTGCGTGCCTGTGAAGCAGAAGCTCAGAAGAACTCATCCTGATATGGCAGTGAAGATCAAAGAGGAAGTTCAGAAGCAAATTGATGCGGGGTTTCTGGTGACTTCTACATATCCTCAATGGGTGGCCAATATTGTACCCGTGCCTAAGAAAGACGGAAAAGTTCGGATGTGTGTGGACTATAGAGACTTGAATAAAGCTAGTCCGAAAGATGATTTTCCTCTACCACGCATTGATATGTTGGTAGATAATACAACTAAATTCAATGTCTTCTTATTTATGGATGGATTTTCCGGATATAATCAGATCAAGATGGCACCCGAGGATATGGAGAAGACAACATTCATCACACCTTGGGGAACATTCTGTTATCGAGTGATGCCCTTCGGTTTGAAGAACGCCGGAGCCACGTATCAACGAGCTATGACCACCTTGTTTCATGATATGATGCACAAGGAGATCGAGGTATATGTTGACGATATGATTGCTAAGTCAAGAACGGAAGTTGAACATGTAGAGCACTTGTTGAAGCTTTTTCAACGTTTGAGAAAGTACAAGCTCCGTCTGAACCCCAACAAGTGTACATTTGGAGCCCGTTCTGGCAAGTTATTGGGCTTTATCGTCAGTGAAAGAGGTATTGAAGTTGATCCTGCCAAGGTCAAAGCAATACAAGAGATGCCTGCGCCCAAAACTGAGAAGCAAGTCCGAGGTTTTCTTGGCCGTTTGAATTATATTTCCAGATTCATATCCCACATGACTGCCACATGTGCACCGATATTCAAGCTCCTCCGGAAAGATCAGTCCCATGATTGGACCGAGGATTGCCAGAAAGCTTTCGACAGTATTAAAGAGTATCTGTTTGAACCTCCGATTCTATCTCCGCCTATAGAAGGAAGACCTTTGATCATGTATCTGACTGTTCTTGAAGACTCAATGGGCTGTGTCCTCGGTCAGCAAGACGAATCAGGGAAGAGAGAGTATGTTATTTACTATTTAAGTAAGAAGTTCACTGATTGCGAGTCTCGATACTCAATGCTTGAGAAGACATGTTGTGCTTTGGCTTGGGTTGCTAAGTGCTTACGCCAGTATATGATAAATCAAACGACTTGGTTGATATCCAGAATGGATCCAATCAAGTATATCTTTGAGAAGCCTGCTTTAACTTGGAGGATTGCCCGTTGGCAGATGTTGTTGTCTGAGCATGATATTGAGTATCGATCTCAGAAAGCTATCAAATGTAGTATCTTGGCTGATCATTTGACACATCAGCCGATTGAAGATTATCAGTCAGTCCAGTATGATTTCCCAGATGATGAGATCCTGTATTTAAAAATGAAAGATTGCGATGAGCCTACACTCGATGAAGGGCCAGAGCCTGGTTCCAGAAGGGCCAAATCCAAGAGACCCTCTGTTCAGAGGAAGCCTGCACGGTATAACAACAATCAGCACCAGGTGGCTCATATAGCACCTGTATTCAGAGACAGTGCTCCATATCAGCAACCTCAACAACATCAGCAATATCAGCAGCAGCAACATAATCAACAACAACCTTCTCAACAGTATCGTCAACAACAACCTCGTCCACAGCAACAGGCCTACCAGCCTCGTGGTAGCACCAGTAATCAAGCCAACATGAACTATGATAGGAAGAAGATCAGTTTCGATCCAATTCCTATGTCGTATGCAGAGTTGTATCCCTCTCTAATAGAGCGGAAGCTGATTACTCCAAGAGATCCTCCGGCTGTACCGGTCAACCCTCAGTGGTGGTATAAGCCTGACCTGCACTGTGTCTATCATTCTGGCGCTCCGGGCCATGATATAGAGAACTGTTTTCAGCTGAAGACCAAAGTGCAAGATCTGATGCGATGCGGGATTCTGAGTTTTGAAGACTCAAGCCCAAACATCACCAAGAACCCATTGCCCGCGCATGGGAAATATGTGAATACGGTCCAGGGGTGTCCTGGGAAGTATAAGGTCAAATATGTAAGCCATATTAGACAGTCGCTGGTCGAATTACATCGGTTGTTGTGTCAGTACATCCACATGGAGCATGACCACGACAAGTGCCGTATCTGCTCGGTGAACCGTTTGGGTTGCAATCAGGTACGAAGAGAGCTTCAAGAACTGCTAGATGAGGGAACCATTGAGATCCTTCAGAATCGCAATGTTGATGAGGACGAACCCGAGGTGAATGTTATTTCACCGGTGTTCAAATTGCCCGAGCCTGTTGTTATTCGTTATGATAGCAGCAAGCCGAAGGTCTCTCCTTCGTTGGTCATTAAGCCTGCAGGCCCCGTGCCTTATTCTTCAGATAGAGCTGTGCCATTCAGATACAACCCTGTTGCTGTGCAAGATGGGGTAGAAATGCCTTTGCCTTCAACGTGTGTGACCAATATCGCTGATGTGAGCGGGTTGACCCGTAGTGGTCGCGTGTTTTCCGCACCTCTCAAGGCTCCTGTTGCTTCTGATACTGTTGAGCGTCCGGTTGGGACGGCAGTTAATATTCAGAATCCGGCACTTGATGTTGCCAGACAACCCTCCTCCTATGTACAAAAGGCTCCTACTTCTTCGGTTGGCCCGAGTGGTATGGTGAATGAAGAATCTGATGAGATGCTGAAGCTCATCAAGAAGAGTGAGTACAATGTTGTAGATCAGCTTCTACAAACGCCTTCCAAAATTTCCGTTCTATCTCTGCTGTTGAATTCAGAACCCCACAGGGAGGCTCTGCAGAAAGTTTTGGATTTGGCGTATGTTGATCACAATGTCACGATCGAGCAGTTCGATAGTATCGTTGCAAACATTACCGCTTGCAACACGTTGAGTTTTTGTGACGCTGATCTCCCTGAGGAGGGAAGAGACCACAACATGGCTTTACACATATCTATGAACTGTAAGTCTGATGCCATGTCCAACGTGTTGGTGGACACTGGATCATCTTTGAATGTATTGCCAAAAACCACACTCTCCATGTTGTCATATCAAGGTCCTCCTATGAGACAGAGTGGTGTTGTTGTGAAAACATTTGATGGGTCGCGCAAGACCGTGATTGGGGAAGTTGATCTCCCAATCAAAATTGGACCTAGTGATTTCCAAGTTACCTTCCAGGTAATGGATATCCACCCATCTTACAGCTGTCTCTTAGGCAGACCATGGATTCATGAGGCTGGCGCCGTGACATCCACCCTACACCAGAAGCTGAAATTTGTCAAGAACAAGAAACTGGTTGTGGTAGGGGGAGAAAAGGCTCTCCTAGTTAGCCACTTGTCTTCGTTCTCCTACATTGACGCTGAGGATGAAGTTGGAACTCCGTTCCAAGCTTTATCTATTGATGAACCAATCGAGAAGAAGTCTCCTTCATTTTCTTCCTATAAAGATGCGAAACTGGCCATTGAATGTGGTGCAGTAGCTGGTTTAGGGAAGGTGATTGAGCTTGAAGACAACAGATCCCGGGCTGGCATTGGCTATTCGTCTGGGGCATTTAATGAGCAAGGGTTGTTCACAAGTGGAGGATTCATCCATGACGATCAACCTGAGGAAGAAGCTGCTGCTATCTTGGAAGAGGATGCAGAGGACTTGAACAATTTCGTCATTCCTGGTGGTGTCTGCCACAATTGGGTCGCTGTAGATGTTCCTACAGTCATCCATAGATCAGAGTAATTGTTCACTTTGTTTAAAACCCTTCTCCCATGCCAAAAGGAGAAGTGATGACATTGTTGGCAGCATATATACAATGATGTTTTCATTCAATTAATGCATTGTTAAACATTTGTTTTTCCTTTTGTTTTCACTTTTTGCTTTTGCATGAAATCAGTGATAACAAAAAACCCATAAAAACAAGAATAAAAGCAAACATTTTTCATCTGCATAATGATTTGCTTGTTTAAATTCTAAAGTTTTTCATTAACTAAAATCATTATGCAGGTTGATTCTAAAACCCATTGAACATAATGATCCAACGCCATCTCCCAATTTTGAATCCCCTGTATTTGAGGCAGAGGAAGATGATGATGAAGGGATTCCTGATGAGATTTCCCGTCTCCTTGAGCACGAGAAGAAGATCATTCAGCCGCACCTTGAAGATCTGGAAACAGTCAACTTGGGGTCTGAGGATTGTGTTCGTATGGTGAAGATTGGGGCACTTCTTGAAGAGTCTGTCAAGAAGGATTTGATCAATTTGCTACGAGAATATTCCGATATCTTCGCTTGGTCATATGAAGACATGCCGGGTCTAGATACAGATATTGTGCAACATTTCCTGCCTTTGAAGCCTGAGTGCGTGCCTGTGAAGCAGAAGCTCAGAAGAACTCATCCAGATATGGCAGTGAAGATCAAAAAGGAAGTTCAGAAGCAAATTGATGCGGGGTTTCTGGTGACTTCTACATATCCTCAATGGGTGGCCAATATTGTGCCTGTTCCTAAGAAGGACGGAAAAGTCCGTATGTGCGTTGATTACAGAGATTTGAATAAAGCTAGTCCGAAAGATGATTTTCCTCTACCACACATTGACATGTTGGTAGGCAATACAGCTAAATTCAAAGTCTTTTCCTTTATGGACGGATTTTCTGGATATAATCAAATCAAAATGGCACCCGAAGATATGGAGAAGACAACATTCATCACACCTTGGGGAACATTCTGTTATCGAGTGATGCCCTTCGGTTTGAAGAACGTCGGAGCCACGTATCAACGAGCCATGACTACCTTGTTTCATGATATGATGCACAAGGAGATAGAGGTCTATGTTGATGATATGATTGCCAAGTCCCGAACAGAAGTTGAACATGTTGAGCATTTGTTGAAGCTTTTTCAGCATCTGAGGAAGTTCAGACTTCGCCTGAATCCGAACAAATGTACATTTGGAGTCCGTTCTGGTAAGTTGTTGGGTTTCTTTGTCAGCGAAAGAGGTATTGAGGCTGATCCTGCAAAGGTCAAAGCAATACAAGAAATGCCTGCACCAAAAACTGAAAAGCAAGTCCGAGGTTTTCTTGGCCGCTTGAATTACATTTCCAGGTTTATATCCCACATGACTGCCACATGTGCGCCGATATTCAAGCTCCTCCGGAAAGATCAGTCTCATGATTGGACCGAGGATTGCCAGAAAGCTTTCGACAGTATCAAAGATTATCTGTCTGAACCTCCGATTTTGTCTCCGCCTGTGGAAGGAAGACCTCTGATCATGTATTTGACTGTGCTTGAAGACTCGATGGGTTGTGTCCTCAGTCAGCAAGATGAATCAGGGAAGAAAGAATCTGCTATATACTACCTCAGTAAAAAGTTTACTGATTGTGAGTCTCGGTACTCCATGCTTGAGAAGACGTGCTGTGCTTTAGCTTGGGCTGCTAAGCGTTTGCGCCAGTACATGATAAATCATACAACTTGGTTGATATCCAGAATGGACCCAATCAAGTATATTTTCGAGAAGCCTGCTTTGACTGGGAGGATTGCCCGTTGGCAGATGCTGTTGTCTGAGTATGATATCGAGTATCGAGCTCAGAAAGCTATCAAAGGTAGTATCTTGGCTGACCATTTAGCGCACCAGCCGATTGAAGATCATCAGTCTGTTCAGTACGACTTCCCTGACGAGGAGATTCTGTATTTGAAAATGAAAGATTGTGATGAGCCTACACTTGATGAAGGTCCGGAACCTGGTTCCAGATGGACGATGGTGTTTGATGGCGCTGTAAATCAGTACGGAAATGGTATTGGGGCAGTGATTGTTACTCCTCATGGCACACATATTCCGCTTACAACAAGGCTAACTTTCAAATGCACGAACAATATGGCAGAGTACGAAGCCTGTATTATGGGACTTGAAGAATGTATTGATTTGAGAATCAAACATCTTGATGTATATGGTGATTCGGCCCTGGTTGTCAATCAGATCAAGGGTGAATGGGAGACGAATCAGCCAAGTCTCATTCCATACAGAGATTATGCGAGGAGGATTTCAACGTTCTTTACAGAAGTTGACTTTCATCACATTCCTCGAGAGGATAATCGGATGGCAGATGCTTTTGCAACAACTCGCCTCCATGATTGTTGTCAAATATTGGAATGAAGTTCCCAATATTGTCGTGATGCGCTTGGATAGACCAGCTCACGTATTTGCAGTCGAAGAAGTCAATGATGACAAGCCTTGGTATTTTGATATCAAGAATTTCCTCCAGAACCAGGTCTACCCGCCTGGGGCATCTGTGAAAGATATGAAAACTTTGAGAAGGTTGGCAGGCAGTTTCTACCTCAGTGGTGAAGTGCTGTATAAGAGAAATTTTGACATAGTTTTGCTCAGATGCGTGGATAGACACGAAGCAAACCTGTTGATGACTGAGGTCCATGAGGGTTCATTTGGTACTCATTCCAATGGACATGCCATGGCAAAAAAGATGTTGAGAGTAGGCTACTATTGGCTGACAATGGAGTCTGATTGCTGCAAATATGTGAAGAAATGTCACAAGTGTCAGATTTATGCGGATAAGATTCATATTCCTCCAACACTTCTGAATGTGATTTCATCACCATGGCCTTTCTCTATGTGGGGAATCGACATGATCGGCATGATTGAGCCGAAAGCGTCCAACGGACACCGATTTATTCTCGTAGCAATTGACTACTTCACCAAATGGGTTGAGGCCGCTTCGTATGCGAATGTGACTAGACAGGTGGTTGTGAAGTTTATCAAAAACCAGCTGATATGCCGTTATGGTGTGCCAGATAAGATCATTACTGATAATGGATCTAATCTGAATAATAAGATGATGGATGAGTTGTGCGCCGAATTCAAGATTGCACACCATAATTCCTCTCCCTACAGACCTAAGATGAATGGGGCTGTTGAAGCTGCTAATAAGAATATCAAGAAGATCATCCAGAAGATGACAGTCACGTACAAAGATTGGCACGAGATGCTGCCATTTGCTTTGCATGGATATCGTACATCTGTACGCACTTCAACAGGGTCAACCCCTTTCTCTCTTGTCTACGACATGGAAGTTGTTCTCCCAGTAGAGGTGGAGATCCCATCAATGAGAGTCTTGATGGAAGCCAAGTTGACTGATGCTGAATGGATTCAGAGTCGTTACGACCAGCTGAATTTGATTGAAGAGAAGCGATTGACTACCATGTGCCATGGTCAGTTATATCAGCAGAGAATGAAGAAAGTATTCGACAAGAAGGTCAAGCCTCGTGTGTTCCGAGAAGGTCACCTCGTGCTCAAGAAAGTCTTGTCTTTCGTGCCCGATTCCAGGGGCAAGTGGACTCCAAACTACGAGGGTCCATATGTTGTTAAGAGAGCCTTTTCAGGCGGAGCTTTGATGCTTACAACAATGGATGGGGAAGATTTCACTCGTCCTGTGAATTCAGATGCAGTCAAGAAATACTTTGCCTAAAAAAAGTATATGCAAATCAAAAAACAGAATGGCTCGCTAAGTTGAAAACCCGAAAGGGCGGCTTAGGCAAAAATGAGCGTCTCGGTGGAGAACCCGAAAGGGTAATCCAGGAAAAATTAGAGACTTAAAAAAAGGGAATATTTGCATCCCTCTAGATTGAGTACCTCACCCTGGGGCAATCTAGGCAAAAATTAGGGATTCGGCAAGTAACTGCATCCTGACAAGACTTTCTGTTCCGCAGCCGTCTTTTCGTCAGAGGTTCTCGATTCGTCGTCGACTAAAGCTTCGCATAAATCGAGATTCAAATTGGTAGAGAAAGGATCATTATGTTCAATGTAGCCCTCTTCCAATATATATCACTGATTTCAAATTTATACAGATCTATGGAGTCTTGCCATTTGCAGGCTGTCATTCCATCAAATCAATTTGAGCTTTTATCCAATTATTTGCACTCTTATTTGTTTCAATTCAAGAAATGTTTTGCATGTTTTAATTGATAAAATGTCATTGTTTTAAACAAATAAATTTTTCAAATTGTTGTTTTAAACAAAGTGAACATTCACGATGACAAAAGGATACTTAAGAATCTCTCAGTGCTCTCCCGAGGGTGGCATGATTCCCAACAGGTAAGACATTGGTTCATATTCCTAGCATTGGTTGTATCCTCTTTATCCTGCTTTTTGTTAGGGGTTGCTCCCCAAGCAGAGTTTTTGTTAGGGTTGTTCCCTAAGCAGAATGTTGTTGAAGACTTCGTTTTCTTCTCCAACAGTATTCCCCCCAGCATGGGTGTTCCCCATTTGGAAGTTTCGGTAGTGGGTGGTTTGAGACCCCGGTACCCTGTCACTCTCCCCAGTGCGATCGCCAGCGGAGTTGTGGTTTTTATCCTCAGCATGGATGCGGTCCATTTGATGATTCAATGGTTGGTGGATTGATATCCCAGTACTTTACCGCTTTCCCAGCATTGTCGTAAGCTGGGTTTTTGCTATCTTTCCTCAGCACAGTCGATAGTGGGATCTGTGATATATCCCCAGAGCAGAGTGTTGTGGAAGATTTTGTTTGCTCCAGTAGTACTCTCTTCCCCGGCCACGTCGCCAGCGGAGTTGCTATATCTCCCCCGTCTGTGCGCTTATTCCTTCAGCAGGGCAGTGATTGTGTTCCTCCTCAGCAGTTATGGATTTTTTTCCTCCACAGAGTCAGGATTGCATCCGTGATATCCCCCTCAGAATCTCCGCCGGAGTTGGAAACTTCTATTTTCCCCAGTAGGGTTGGTTGGTGACCTATCATCCAGAGATTTGGGTTGGTTCCCTGATTGCTTTTGATCCCCAGTAGAGTGGCTTGTTGCAGAATCTACTTGTGTGATCTTTTCTTCCTCCTCAGTGGGTTGTTCCCCAATGGAATGGATATTTGTGTTCTCCCTAGGTAGAGTTGCTTGTGCAGCCAGATTCTACGTGGATGATCTGTTCTCCCTTTGTGGGTTGTTCCCTAGTGGAGTTATTGCGGAGTTGCCTTCGTGGTAGTTTTTGCCCGTGCAGCAAGCTCTTGTTCCCCTGCAGATATTTTGGGGATTTATCCCATTCCCCAACAGATTTGTCTTTGTGGCCGTTGTTGCCTGTTGTGACTTTCTGTACTCCAGTTGGGTTGATTGCTGATCCATCACTCAGAGGTTTCCTGATATCTCTGATCTTTTGCCTCCCCGCAGATCTTTGCTTTTCAGCTTGAAGATCTCTAGTAGATTGGCTTTCCAGTTGGACCTCCTTGGTTTTCCCTGGAAGTATAGTACCGGATGTTTGATTCCTGGTCCTGTTTGTGTTAGAATCGTCTGTTTCGTCAACATTCATCAAACATAAATCACGCATATTCATGCAGACTCATAAACATTCAGATATTCATGTTGCATTTTTTGCCATATATCTTTTGTTTGTTGTTTCCTGCTATGGTGATATAGATCTCCTTTATAGATCTCCCAAAGCAGATGTCGGGTGTTAATCTCTCAAAATAGAGTCAGCCCTTAAGCAGAAAGTGTCTATCCTTTCCTGCCATTTCCCCACTGAGATATCTCCTCGTGGATGACGTTTGTTTCCGTTCCCTCCCAACACACCTTGGGACGGGTTTGCCCTTTTGAGTTATATCCTCATTAGGACGAGTCTTGATTCAGTCCGCCTTTTTGGTTCGACCCTAAATTGGCCTTTTTCAACTGTCTCTTGCGCTTCGCTGAGGCATAAATGAATAGTTGCTTACAAACCGGCGCTCATTCATATTATCCTCAGTGGAATGTTTTGGCCTCTGCCTACGAACCAGCAGTTGTAAGTCCTATCTTTGCGGTTTTCTACCTACTACCCGGTAGTTATAAACCCCGTTATCTCCCCTAACGGAGTCAACTTTGTTGTTCATCCCAACCGATGACAATTTCCTTTCTGTGGTTTTCTATCCAATCTTTTGGTAGATGTAATCCCCTCTTTGTGGTTATCTTCATCTAGTATTCGATGTCGATTTTCCTTCGCTTGGATGAGTCGCTTGAATAAGCACTTATATCCCCAGCAAATCTTTTGTGGATAATTGACGTATGCTAGCAATTTTATCCCCAGCGGGTCCCTTCACCGTTTGTCAGTGATTGTGTTCCCCGGATAGTTGATTGTCATCAATATATCCCCAGCTTGTCGTTGTGGATAATTGCTGTTTATGCAATTCATCCCCGGATCATTGATTCTCGCCAGTGAATCCTCAGCAGATCGCCTTTCATTTACCCTCTTGTTGGTAATGTTGTGACTCCTTGTTGATCGGCCATCTTTATATACCTAGTTTGGTATCCCGATGCCTTTCTTTTCGGATTTTTATCCTACAAACAACCTACAACCCGGTTCAGGATAATCTTCCTCTAGAGGTTATTATTCACGTTTTGACGGCTATGAATAATTTATCTCATTCACTCTTCAGTTGAAACCTGTTGTGTTTCCCTAGTCGAGTAAGATTCGTTATTTCCCTTTTGCGGAATCGAATATTGGTTGTTGGATAATTGCCGGATGCTTGCAATTTATCCCTTTGAGTTTTCTTTCGTTTACCCGGATGCTTGGTATCGATTGTCTCTCTTTTTGGTTAGTCACCTATTATATACTTCGGTATCTCTGGTGTCTTTTCCTTTCGAGTATATTATTCACGGTCTGCCGGTAATGAATAATATGTCTCATGCGCTCTTTGGTTGGAATCCTTTATTGATCTTCCCCAATAGAGTAAGATTCGTATTCTTTGTAGAATCGAATATCCATCCTATAAACAAGTTTGCTTTTCTAGCTTTCTTCAGGATGATGAGTGTCTTGGAACACAAACCAATTCACATTTTCGGATTTTTATCCTATAAACAACCTACAACCCGGTTCAGGATAATCTTCCTTTTGAGTGTACTATCCACGTTCGGACGGTAATGGATATTATGTCTCTTTCACTCTTGGGTCAATCTTTTGATTGTTTTCTCCGCAGAGTAAGATTCGTATTCCTTGTGGAATCGAATGTTCATCCTATAAACAAGTTTGCTTTTCTAGCTTTCTTCAGGATGATGAGTGTCTTGGAACACAAACCAATTCACATTTTTGGATCTTTATCCTATAAACAACCTACAACCCGGTTCAGGATAATCTTCCTTTTGAGTGTACTATCCACGTTCTGACGGTAATGGATATTATGTCTCTTTCGCTCTTGGGTCGATCTTTTGATTGTTTTCTCCGCAGAGTAAGATTCGTATTCCTTGTGGAATCGAGTGTTCATCCTATAAACAAGTCTGCTGTTCTAGCTTTCTTCAGGATGATGAGTGTCTTGGAACACAAACCAATTCACGTTTCCAGATCTTTTATCCTATAAACAACCTACAACCCGGTTCAGGATAATTTCCGTGCGAGTATATTATCTACGTTTTGACGGCTATAGATAATATATCTCATGCGCTCTTTTGTCGGATCCTTTGTTTGTTTCCCCAATTGAGTAAGATTTGCGTTCTTTACAGAATCAAATGTCCATCCTATAAACAAGTTTGCTTTCGCTTTCTTCAGGATGATGAGTGTTTTGGAACACACACCAATTCACGCTTTGGTCGGTCACCTGTTACATACCTACAACCCGGTATCCTTGGTGTTCCTTCCTGTCTGCTCCCTATTATGACCTTGGTCCCCTGTGGAGTCAGATTTTCCTGAGTTTATGTACCTTTTTCAGGTCTTTCTCAGATGTTTGGTTGATCGATATCTCTCACCCGTATACAGGTCTTAGATACTCATTCTTCCTAAGGTTGTTACTCACTAACCGGTAACATCTCATCCTTTGGCTTCCCCTGGAAAGTCTTTTCTAGATTTCCCCAGCGGGGTCGTGTTCCTATTCGTGTTGCTGTATTGGTGTTATCCCCAGTACATGCATTTGGTGAGTCAGCTTGAGTCTTTCCAATGGAAGTGTTTTCCTTTGGAATTTCTTTCTCTTCCAGTTTGAGTCCTTTACTTCCCCAGTAAAGTCTCCAGTCTATTTTTGTTATCCCCTAAATCAAAGTCGTGTCCAGCTCACGCATTCTTTTTCTTTATTATCCCCAATAAGAGTCTGCAAGAGTCCTGGTAGAGTCTCTGTTCCTGGTGAGTGAACTACTCCGACGGATCGTCTTTTCTTCTGTGTGAACCTATTCCCCACAGAGTTTGTGTCTTTTACACGCATACATTTGCATCATGAGGTCTCTTAGGGACCAAATATTGTCTCATTACTGTTATTTAAGCCCATTCTACCGCGTCGAGATGAAGATTTCTAAACTTCACTTCTCCGGCTAGAATGACCTTAAATAGGGGCATCTGTAAGACCCCAATTTTTGTCCCTAAGATCCCTCATGGCATCATAACATATCATATCATTGCCTCAAGGATCATTGTGCACCTTGCTTCCCTCCTAGTGGGTGGGTTATCTTGTGAGTGTGGTTCTTGATCACCAAGCATGTATTGCATTTGTATATCATTGCTTTTCATTTGTTTACTAACCAAAAGTACAAAAATATTGTCATCTAACCCTGTTACTTGCAGATGAAGCAAACTAGGTCAAAGCAGTCAAATCAGTCATTGAGCAATAGATGGTGGCCATTCTTGCAGAATTTGGGCACTATGATCATTCATTAAGAGTACATATGAGTTGTGATATCATTTGGAATCAAGATCTCAAAAGAAAGAGGCTTGAAAGTCATCAGAACATGGCTCAGTCAACCAAAACCCTAGCAAAGTCAACTGTGGTCAACTGTACATTTAATCAGGGATTTGAAGGTGTGAGATGGTTGGAAAGGTCTCATTCATGTCCATACAAGTCTCAATTAGCATTTCAAACATCCACAGTGAAGGATTTGAGGTCAGACAAAAAGTTTCCCAAAATAGTAAGGACCTGTAATTTTCAACTGCCAAAAATGGAAAGTCCTTCTCCTCAAGATTACATGTCCAAGAAAGTTTCATATCAAAATTTGTCCAACATGAAAGTTTAAGATCTTGCTCTTGCCTTTCCAAAACGTCCAAGAACACTCATTTCTCATGTGTGGTTGGCAAGTTATGATAAAAATCATTTTCAAGAATTTTGGGATTTCAAGGAGGCATAACTTTCAAACTATTTGGCCAATTTGGGTGATTCTTTTTTGAGCAAATCCCATTTGACATGTACTATCATGATCCATCATTACATTTCATCAAAAAGCATCACATAAAAAGGTCATTTTTCAAGTGAACCAATTAAATTTTGGTGGGAAAAATAATGAATTTGAAAAATACACTTGATTTTCATGCCAAATCAATTCAAATGGCTTTCAAACAGAAAATTGGGTTTGCTTAAACATGAATTGCACTGTTCCATTGGTTCAAATTGAAAAAGGGGTATTTTGGCCAAATGACATAACATGAGCATCTTACTAATCCATTTCCAATTTGCTTAATCATGTTTAACAGTTGGATTAGCAGGTACTATAAGAGCTTAATCATAACAGAAATTCCAGATCCACAATTCATTTTCTCAGATCCAAAGCAAAAATTCTCCAAATTCTCTCAATTTTTCTCACACTTTTTTTCACTTGTTCATCAAGAATTCATCATTCTTTTTGCTTTCTCTCGTGTTGATCTTCACTTGCAGGTGTTATTGAACAACTGTTGAAGGAGAATTGTGGAAGAAACCGGTTGAATCGCAACTGTTGAAACCTTGCTCATCCATGGCAGTTTGAAAGTTCTTCATCATCGAGCATTGTTGACCTAAGGAATACATTCCACTCATCTTCCTAATCATCATAGGCCATCTGTTTTCAACTTCCAAGCCGTGCAATCACCTGAATCGAGATCTGCAACTTCAAGAGGTAAGAATTCGATTCTTACAATTGCTAAAATCATGATGTGGCTTTGATAGATCTCTTATTGCTGAGCTTGCTGCAAGTTGAATCGTGTAATTTCATTGAGAATTGATCTAGTTATCTTGATTTAAAGTTTGGATGTGAAACTTGTTTTTGCTCGATCCGCGAAGCATGATTCGAATTAGGTTAATTGCTTGTTAGATTAGTGATCTACATGATGTGATGATTCGATTGGTATATCGCTTGCTAGTTTTTGTGAGAAAAAGTTCATGATGATGATGAACATCAAGAACGCACGATGAACATTCAAGTTTCGTTCCAGATTTCGCGTTTGATCTGCTATGCCTTGCCTTGCGTTTGAACTGGTGTTTCCCGCGCCATGCTGCCAGTCACGTGGTGACACATCACTTAATGAAACGCAGAGTTTCATTAAGTGAGCACATGAATTACCAAAATGCCACGCTCATTACATAATTCATTTTATTTGTTAAATGTTTATTTCATTTTATCATGCATCTTCAAAAAATCATAAATAATTCATGGAGCATCCAAATTGGTTGGGAATTTTTGCATTCATCTCCATTTTTCATCTAGTTTTTTATAGGTATGATAACACAAGTTGTGCACAGGTGATTTTTATTTTGGTCTAATGTCCTTGTTCATGTATGTGTTTTGCATATGTTTTGCCATTTCATTCATGAAATGCTGATGCTTGCTCCAAAATGCTTGAAATTTTATATGCATGATCTAGACTCATTCCTGGTGATTTTGGTATATGGTTTGCTAATTTTGCATTTCTGGATTGAGAGATATGATGTGATCTTCATGAGTGTAACAATGTATGTCACCCTAGGTTTTGTCCAACTTCTTGAATTTTGTTTCCATGCTTATGCTATGCCAACTGCTCTGAATTTTTGCATGTGATTACTTATGTATGTCTAGTTTGAGCATGATGTTTTGTAGATTTTTTAGATTCATTTCCTATTTGATTGGGATTTTCTTTGCTGTTTAGTCATTTTTGAACTTTTGTGGAGTGTTTAACTTACATGACTTGTGAAATTCTCATGCCTTATCATATGAAGCTGAAATTTTGTGGATTTATTCTTAACATGTTTAACTTCATTTTGGCTTTGGTGTGGTTCATTTATCTTATGCCATTTCTGTTTTACACTTGCCTAAAGTTGATAATTGATTTGATGCCTTGTTTGAGCTTGCTTTTGCATACCATGATTTGTTGATTTTAATTGACTGGCTTCCACCTGTCCAAATAGCATGAAATTTGGTATGTTGCTCATTGAATGTGTTCTGTTTAAGCTTGAATTTTCTGGGAATTTATTGAGCTATTTTGGTATTGGTTTGATTGTGATCATTCTGTTTGCTCCAATGTGATTCCAAAATGCATAGTTTGACATATTTAGCTTATGAAATGGATTTGGTGCATATTTTTGGTGTGGGACCAACTGGAATTTATTCTTAATTGATAAATCTTGATTTGGATCAATTTTCACTTCCTGTTTTGAATTTTTCACCTCCTTTTGACCCTAGGCTTGTCCTAGTGGTCTTACTTCTCACATTTGAGTTGTTTTTTCAGGTTAAAGAAGCAATTGCTTTAAGGAGTTTAATTCAAGTTGATTGAGTTTGGTTTAATTGATTGTGATGAACTAACTTGGTTTGTTTTGTAGGATTCTAACTCATTTGGTTTGAGTTTGTGCTTTGCACATGTGATTGATTGTGTTGACTGTTGGTTCATAACTTGTCTGTTTTGACTTTGTGATTGGTATGCTGATTATATTTGATTGATTTCAGGTACCATAGTCGCTTTAGTTCCTTTGAGAACTTGCTATTGCTTTGCTTTGCTTAAGCATTGAGGTAGACTCTCTTGTCTCCATGTAGTCTGGAAGACCTGGCTTGTTACTTAGCCAGGCAACTATCTGAAGTCCTCCTTAAGAGGCAATGTTTGTGATTGTTTAACTTTGTCCCCAAGCAGGTAAAGACCTCATGTGAGGCAATTGGTAGACAAAAGAGATATGTAGCCTATCTCCTACTATTCTATGAGTCACTCACCTTGCTCACACCACATGTGTTGATGCATAGTGAGTAAAAACCCAAGATCTATCGAGTCCTTAACTTGTGGAGAGAGTTCCATTTTTCTGAACTCCCACACCTTCTGATATTCAATGCTCTCCCTGACCAGGGATAAGAGTGATGAGGCACACCCCTCATATCCTTTCATCTGCTTCACCTTGGCTCTCAATGTCAAGGTTAAGAGCACCATTTACCCTATTCCAATTGACTTTTTAAGTCTAACCCTTTGATTGAGCTTAATTGTTTGGTTATAGTGGGTGCTAAATGACTTTGTTTGATTGATTGCTTGTTGCATTTGTACATGTTTGCTTGCTTGCCTTTGTGCACTCATCATCATTGATTGCTCATTATTGCATGACCATCATTTCATATCTTTGCGATCCATGTTTGGTTTACCCATTGAGGACAACTGTAAGTCCACTCATTGGCCACTGTTCCTATGATTTGGAAGGGATAGAGTGTAAGACCATTTCACTTGGTCACTCATGTCCATTGCCTAATGCTTGTTTGTTTGTTGTATGTGAGGATGCAAGTGTAAGACCATGTTGTTGGCCTTTGTACTCCTATGATCATCCTTTGGAGGTTGGTGTAAGTCCAGATAAATTGGCATCTGACATCCAAGTTTTGTTTTACCTTAGGAGATTGGTGTAAACCCATTTATTGGTATCCGGTATCCGCTTTTGTTTGTGAGATTGGTATAAGTCCATTGATGGCATCCGGTATTACCTTGCTTTTTATTTGCTTGCTTGCATTGTTGCCTATTCCTAAGGACACGCTTGAATCATCTTCTATATGATCTCAAGAGGTGAACCTTCCTAAGAAGTTTTACATTCCATCATCCACACCCTCTTTGACCTAAACCTTTTCACACTTTGCTTTCAAAAAACTTTTGACTTGTTGCGCAAACATCTTCATGTCTTTTCAAATTAGGAACCTGGACCCTAAGTCCTTGACATTTCAAACTCCATTTCATAACACTTCTTTGAATCAATCTTAATCATACCTTGACCATATTTTGTGAATATTCATAATCAATTAACTTCACACATTCAATTGTTTTGTGGCTTTGTCCATTGTTAATATGTTTTCATGCATTAGCCTTAGGTTTCAATTACCATAGCGGTTGATGTAAATCTTACCTTATCCTTAGTGAGTTGATTGTAAGACTTCCGTACTGAAAACAGGGTTAACCCCTCTAGTACGTCGAAGCCATCCTCGCATGGTGGATTGTTGATTCAGGTTGAGTTTTCTCCCATTGGTAATGAAAAGCCTTGATGCTTGTGTTTTAAAATGAACTCACTGATTTTTGGAAATCTTTTAGCCGAACTACGGCGTTTTGATCCTTACCTTTGATGGAAGGTACGTAGGCAACGGGTTCATCCGTTCAAACACAAAAATAACTAACTTGTACATTCTTTTCTCATCATCCCATTCATGTTTGCACAATATGTCATAAACAAATAAACATTTTCTTATACAACAAGTGTGAAAAGGGCTCCCTAGGAGTACCTAGGACGTGATGGGTGCCTAACACCTTCCCATTGCGTAATTTACCCCTTACCCAGACTCTCTGATCTTTTTATTGGTTTTCTACGTGTAAAACTTCTTAGGTTTTTGTTCGCTTTTTAACCAGTCCTTAGGATAAATAAAAGTGCGGTGGCGACTCGGTTCATTGTATACTTTGCTTATGGTTTAATCAATAAATCATATAGCGACGAATACACCGCTACAGAAAAGTGGCGACTCTGCTGGGGAAGCGGTAACATTAGATCTTCCCTGGTGGTATTGCCTACTTTTCACCCTTGTTGTATGATATTTGTTTATGTGTTATTTGACATATTTTTGTACAATTTGGGATAACTGTATTGATTGTAATGTTTGAATTGCTTGATATACAATTGCTGTTTGCTTTGGTGATCTCTGTGAGATGAGTTCTATACCCGAACTCGAGTGCACTCTAGGATAGGAGAATGGTGTATTCTTGTTGACTGGTGTGGAGTATTCCTTAGCCAGTTGACTTGCGAGTCCATTCACTTGGTGGAGGTCATGTTGGATTAATAATGTCACACAAGTCATTTGTGGTTAGGCATTATTCGTTTAATCATGTGCCTTAGAAGCCAAGGACCGTAGTTTACCAAACCCATCTTGGCCTATTTTTAGGACGTAGTGCGGAGGTCGTTCAGATGTAAGTTCTGATGCGATTGTTACGCGATACTACACTCATAAGAGTCTCTCTTGAGAATATTCTTGGAATACGAGTATTCGTTTCTCCGATAATATCCGAGAGATGGGACGATGATTATGGGAACCTCTGATAGAACATGTCTGGCAGGTTTAAACCCTAGTACACTCCCTTTGGGTGGTTCTTAACCAGGACTCCATGCTCGTGACTCTCAGCAAACCCGTGATTCGTGGTTGAGTCGTTCAAATATCGTTAATATCAATGGAACTTGAGCGTTGATAAGGTGCCAACCATAATCCGCCAAAATGGATGATTGATATTAAGGATGTTAGAGCCGGTTCATGTACCGTTAATATCAATGGAACTTGGGTGTCGATAAGGTGAAAACCTAAAATCCACCAAAATGGATGATTGATATTAGGGATACAATGAGCTTTCCCACGACCTTTGTTTGGTGTGACTTGCTTGATCCTTGAGTGTGATTGTTGCATTCATGCATTCATGCATTCATCTGCATTTCATGTCATCAGAAAAAAAGAAAATTTTCAAGGAACTTAAAGGGTTTATTTGCAAAATTTTCAGACATGGAAAGACCAAAAAGGCATACAAAGAAGTACAGCTTTAGACAGCCCGATGTGAAAGAGTTAAGGAATCTGACATCTTATGTATTAGATCCCTTGGGTTTCAAAGCTCGCTATGGGAAGCTTCTGCCTCTGTTGACTACTCAGGTTGATGAGGGATTGATGAGTACTCTGACTCAGTTTTATGATCCTCTGTATCACTGCTTCTCATACCCGGACTTCCAGTTGCTGCCTACCTTGGAGGAGTATTCTCACCTCATTGGGATCCCGATTCTGGATCAGGTGCCGTTCAGTGGCTTGGAGAGTATTCCAACCGCTCGAGAGATTGCAGATTTGTTGCACATAGATGAAGCTTTGATTAAAGCTAATCTGACTACCAAAGGTGGAATTCAGGGTTTTCCTTCCGAGTTCCTCATCGCTCAAGCTACCATCTATGGGAAGGCCATGAGTGAGGATGCCTTTGAGGCTTTATTTGTGCTGCTCATCTATGGATTGGTCTTATTTCCCAACTTCGACAAATTCGTGGACATGAACGCCATTAGGATCTTCTCGGTTCTTAATCCCGTTCCGACTTTGTTGGGTGATGCCTATGTCTCTTTGCATCTGAGGAATGCAAAGGGTAGAGGAGTTATTGTCTGCTGTCTGCCTCTGCTGTACAAGTGGTTTATTTCGCACTTGCCGCAGACTCTTGCTTTTAAGGAGAATAAGGGATGTCTACGGTGGTCTCATAGACTTATGTCTCTCACTAATGATGATATCTCTTGGTATGATCGCGTGTATGATACCGTCCAGATCATTGATTATTGTGGTGAATTCCCTAATGTGCCTCTTCTTGGTACATGTGGTGGGATAAGCTACAATCCCATCTTAGCACGTCGTCAGCTTGGGTTCCCCCTAAAGGATAAACCTCATAGCATTCTGTTAGAAGGTGTGTTCTTTCAGGAGGGTAAAGATCCCCAAGGCCTGAAAGCCAGATTTGTCCGCGCTTGGCGCAAGATCTGCAAGAAAAGTAGGAATGAATTGGGTCCAAAGAATTGCATTGCTTTGGAGCCCTATACCTCTTGGGTTAGACAGAGAGCTGCCGTCTACCTTATGCCATATGATCATCCGAGACCTACACCGTTGGATGTGGCTGGGCCTTCAACCCTCCCTACCCAACGTGTAGAGGAGTTGAGAGAAGAAGACCTTTCACGTGCTTGGATCCGTGAAAGAGAGGAATTGCTTCAGCAGCTTAAGGAGAAGGACGCTCTGATTGAATTTCTCGAGCATCGGGTAATCGACGATCCCAACGACACTTGGACTTCTTTGCTTCCTCGGTCTTCTAAGTTCTGGAAGAGGAAGTATGATCAGCTTGCGAAGGAGAAAGCAGATATGGAAGCTGCCTATGAGAGAGAGATCAAGAAGCTGTGTGTTTCTCGTCTTCCAGCATCCCGAGCTATTATGGATCCATAGAATGTTATTTTCCTTTTCTCCTTGTAATTAAATCAAAAATGTTGTACTTCTTCGTCTCGATTATATTGAATGAGATATTTTCCATAATGAAGTTAAATGCTTTAAAAATTTCAAAATTGCAAATAATACCCTAAGGGTTCCTTGAAAATAAAATAAAGCATCTGCACAAGCACTTCATGCATCATTTTGCATAAGCAGGTACCTTGTTTCCGGTCTTCTTGTTCTGACTCTGTGCTCTTCATTTATTTTGAAGACAAGCTGACTCACCGGTACTATACTCGAGCCAATTCTGCAAGAGTAATGAATCAGCTAGAACAAGAGAACCGTGAATTGAAAGAAGAGGTCGCCAGACTTGGCGCTTTGATGGAGCAACTTCTTGCTGCTCAGAATCAACCTGCTCAACCGCCTGCAACTCCTGTTAAGAGGACAGTTGTCTCAGAGATTGTGGTTCCGGCCGTGCCAGCCGCCAGTGCTCATTTTGCGTCTCACGCCATGCCAGCCGGGTTCCCTTGGGGTATGCCTCCGGGTTTCATGCCTGATCTGCCTGCTCCAACTTTTGCTCATATGCCGGCATCTAGCCCGGTCCCTGTTGCTGCTCCTCCTGTCGTGCATACCATGCCGAGGGTAGACGACACCATCTATCATTTCGAGCCGTCTGAGGGCCCGAACGTTAATGAAAAGATGGACGCCATGAATGACCAATTCCTTGAGCTGAGGAAGGAATTGAAGACCCTCAGAGGTAAAGATTTGTTCGGCAAGTCTGCTGCCGAGTTGTGCCTTGTTCCCGGTGTCAAGATACCGATTAAATTCAAAGTACCTGACTTTGAAAAATATAAGGGGAACACCTGTCCTCTCGCTCACCTGGTCATGTACGCCAGGAAGATGTCAACCCAAACTGATAATGATCAGCTGTTGATCCATTATTTTCAGGACAGCCTGTCTGGCGCTGCGCTCAGATGGTACATGAGTTTGGACAGTGCTAATATCCGATCCTTCAACGATCTTGGCGAAGCCTTCGTCAAGCAGTACAAGTACAATGTTGATATGGCGCCTGACCGTGATCAGCTCAGGGCCATGTCCCAGAAGGACAAGGAAACATTCAAGGAGTACGCCCAGAGGTGGCGAGAGCTGGCTGCTCAAATTACTCCACCGCTAGAGGAGAAAGAGATGACTAAGATCTTCTTAAAGACTCTTAGCTCATTCTATTACGAGCGGATGGTGGCAAGTGCTCCCTCTGATTTCACCGAGATGGTGAACATGGGGATGCGACTTGAAGAAGGTGTCCGTGAAGGACGTTTAGCAAAAGATGAGAGCTCTTCTTCTAAACGGTATGGGGCGTTTAAGAAGAAGGATGGGGAAGCACATGCTGTGCAAACCCATGCCAAATCCAAGAGACCCTCTGTTCAGAGGAAGCCTGCACGACATAACAACAATCAGCACCAGGTGGCTCATATAGCACCTGTATTCAGAGACAGTGCTCCATATCAGCAACCTCAACAACATCAGCAATATCAGCAGCAGCAACACAATCAACAACAACCTTCTCAACAATATCGTCAACAACAACCTCGTCCACAGCAACAGGCCTACCAGCCTCGTGGTAACACCAGTAATCAAGCCAACATGAACTATGATAGGAAGAAGATCAGTTTCGATCCAATTCCTATGTCGTATGCAGAGTTGTATCCCTCTCTAATAGAGCGGAAGCTGATTACTCCAAGAGATCCTCCGGCTGTACCGATCAACCCTCAGTGGTGGTATAAGCCTGACCTGCACTGTGTCTATCATTCTGGCGCTCCGGGCCATGATGTAGAGAACTGTTTTCAGCTGAAGACCAAAGTGCAAGATCTGATGCGATGCGGGATTCTGAGTTTTGAAATTCAAGCCCAAACATCACCAAGAACCCATTGCCCGCGCATGGGAAATATGTGAATACGGTCCAGGGGTGTCCTGGGAAGTATAAGGTCAAATATGTAAGCCATATTAGACAGTCGCTGGTCGAATTACATCGGTTGCTGTGTCAGTACATCCACATGGAGCATGACCACGACAAGTGTCGTATCTGCTCGGTGAACCGTTTGGGTTGCAATCAGGTACGAAGAGAGCTTCAAGAACTGCTAGATGAGGGAACCATTGAGATCCTTCAGAATCGCAATGTTGATGAGGACGAACCCGAGGTGAATGTTATTTCACCGGTGTTCAAATTGCCCGAGCCTGTTGTTATTCGTTATGATAGCAGCAAGCCGAAGGTCTCTCCTTCGTTGGTCATTAAGCCTGCAGGCCCCGTGCCTTATTCTTCAGATAGAGCTGTGCCATTCAGATACAACCCTGTTGTTGTGCAAGATGGGGTAGAAATGCCTTTGCCTTCAACGTGTGTGACCAATATCGCTGATGTGAGCGGGTTGACCCGTAGTGGTCGCGTGTTTTCCGCACCTCTCAAGGCTCCTGTTGCTTCTGATACTGTTGAGCGTCCGGTTGGGACGGCAGTTAATATTCAGAATCCGGCACTTGATGTTGCCAGACAACCCTCCTCCTCTGTACAAAAGGCTCCTACTTCTTCGGTTGGCCCGAGTGGTATGGTGAATGAAGAATCTGATGAGATGCTGAAGCTCATCAAGAAGAGTGAGTACAATGTTGTAGATCAGCTTCTACAAACGCCTTCCAAAATTTCCGTTCTATCTCTGCTGTTGAATTCAGAACCCCACAGGGAGGCTCTGCAGAAAGTTTTGGATTTGGCGTATGTTGATCACGATGTCACGATCGAGCAGTTCGATAGTATCGTTGCAAACATTACCGCTTGCAACACGTTGAGTTTTTGTGACGCTGATCTCCCTGAGGAGGGAAGAGACCACAACATGGCTTTACACATCTCTATGAACTGTAAGTCTGATGCCATGTCCAACGTGCTAGTGGACACTGGATCATCTTTGAATGTATTGCCAGAGGTGGCGAGAGTTGGCAGCATAGACTGTGCCCCCGCTGGAAGAGAAAGAGATGACTAAGATCTTTTTGAAGACCTTGAGTTCTTTTTATTATGAGCGGATGATCGCTAGCGCTCCTTCTGACTTCACCGAGATGGTGAATATGGGGATGCGTCTAGAAGAAGGGGTTAGAGAAGGACGTCTAACCAGAGAAGAAGGCTCTTCTGCCAAACGGTATGGGGCGTTTGCGAAGAAGAAAGACGGAGAGGCACATGTTGTGACCTCCCATGTGAAACCAAGAAGACCCTCTACGAGGAGGAAGACTGTGCGTCCTGTCAATAACCAGCACCAGATGGCTCACATAGCACCTGTCTTCAGAGACAATCAACAATACCAGCAACATAGCAACAATCAGCAACCACGTCCGCAATATCAACAACAGCAACACCGACCGCAGTAGCAGGCCTACCAGCCTCGAAACAGTAATCAAACCAGCACGAGTTACGAGAGGAAAAGGGTCACCTTTGATCCTATTCCAATGACGTATGCAGAATTATATCCCTCTTTGATAGAGAGGAAGTTGATTACTCCGAGAGACCCGTCGGCTATACCTGCTAACCCCCAGTGGTGGTATAAGCCTGAATTACACTGTGTCTACCATTCTGGTGCTCCCGGCCACGACGTGGAGAATTGTTACCCTTTAAAGACCAAGGTTCAAGACCTTGTAAGGTGTGGTATTCTGTGTTTTGAGGATGTAGGTCCTAATGTGAAGAAAAACCCATTGCCCGAGCATGGGAAATCTGTCAACATGGTCCAGGACTGCCCTGGCAAATACAAAGTCAAGTATGTCAGTCATATTCGACAATCGATGGTCGAGAGGCATCGTTTGCTATGTGAGTATAGTCACTACGAGCATGACCACGATAGATGCCGAGTCTGTTCTGTCAACCAGAGAGGTTGTCGCCAGGTGCGCAAAGATGTGCAAGAAATGCTGGATGAAGGAGTTTTTGAGATCCTTCAAAACAGGAATGTTGATGAAGATGAGCCCGAAGTCAACGTAATTTCTTCAGTGTTTCGGATTCCCGAACCTATTATCATCAAGTATGATGGTAGCAAGCAGAAGGCGTCTCCCACACTGATCATTAAGCCCGCCGGTCCTGTACCGTACTCGTCCGAAAAAGTAATTCCCTTTCGCTACAACGATGTCGTTGTAGAAGATGGGAAAGAAGTTCCCTTACCATCCTCCTCTGATGTTAACATTGCGGATGTAAGTGGATTGACCCGTAGCGGTCGTGTGTTTTCAGCACCTCCAAGGCCCCAGACTAATGCTGACTCTGTTGAACGCCCGATTGGGAATGCTGTGAGTACTCCGAATCCGGAACCTATTGTTAAGCCCTCCTCTACCTTGATAACTCCTGCTTCTGTTGGCCCGAGTGGCAATATGAAAGAAGATTGTGATGAGATGCTGAGGCTCATCAAGAGAAGCGAGTACAATGTTGTAGACCAGCTTCTACAAACGCCATCCAAAATATCGATGTTATCCTTGCTTTTGAATTCAGAACCACACTGAGAGGCTCTGCAGAAGGTTTTGGATGTGGCATATGTAGATCATGATGTCACGATAGAACAATTCGATAGCATTGTTGCAAACATTACCGCTTGTAACAACCTGAGTTTCTGTGACTCTGATCTCCCCGAGGAGGGAAGAGACCACAACTTGGCATTACACATATCTATGAACTGCAAAGACGACGCCATGTCCAATGTGATGGTGGACACTGGGTCATCATTGAACGTATTTCCAAAAACCACTCTTTTGAAACTGTCATATCAAGGGCCTCCCATGAGGCAGAGTGGAATTGTTGTGAAGGCTTTCGATGGGTCGCGTAAAACGGTGATTGGGGAAGTTGACCTCCCAGTCAAAATCGGACCGAGTAATTTCCAGATTACCTTCCAGGTTATGGATATTCACCCATCGTATAGATGTCTCCTAGGAAGACCATGGATTCACGAGGCAGGTGCCGTGACATCCACCCTACACCAGAAGCTGAAATTTGTGAAGAACAAGAAACTGGTAGTGGTAGGGGGAGAAAAGGCTCTCCTGGTTAGCCACTTGTCTTCTTTCTCATATATAGATGTTGAGGATGAAGTTGGAACTCCTTTCCAAGCTTTATCTATTGCCGAGCCTATTGAGAAGAGAACTCCTTCATTCGCTTCCTATAAAGATGCAAAGTTGGCCATTGAGTGTGGTGCAATTGTTGGTTTAGGAAAAATGATTGAGCTAGAAGACAATAAGTCTCGGGCTTGCATAGGTTTTTCTTCCGGGGTTTTCAACACTAAAGGGATGTTCAAGAGTGGAGGTTTCATCCACACCAGTCAAGATGAAGAAGCTGCTGCCATTCTGGAAGAGGGCGAAGAGGATTCTGGCAACTTCGTCATCCCTAGGGGAATCTGCAATAATTGGGTCGCTGTGGATATTCCAACAGTTATCCATAAGTCGAAGTAATGTTCACCGTGTTTAAAAACCCTCCTCCCATGCCAAAAGGAGGAGCGATGACATTGTTGACACATTAATACAATGATATTTTCATTCAATAAATTCATGTTAAATGTTTGTTTTTCCAATTATTTTCCCTTTTTGCTTTTTGCATGAAATTGGTGATCACATAAAACCATAAAAAAAAAAATCAATCTTTTCATCTGCGTAATGATTTGCCTTGTTTGAATTCTAAAGCTTTTTATATCCAAAATCATTATGCAGGTTGATCAAACTCATTGAACATAATGATCCAATACCATCTCCCAATTTTGAGTTCCCTGTATTTAAGGCAGAAGAAGATGATGTTGAAGAGATTCCTGACGAAATTACCCGTCTACTTGAGCATGAAGAGAAGATCATTCAGCCGCATCTTGAGAATCTAGAAACAATCAACTTGGGGTCTGAAGATTGTGTGCGAGAAGTGAAGATTGGGGCACTCTTGAAAGGATCTGTTAAGAAGGGGTTGATTGAATTGCTACGAGAATACGTCGATGTCTTTGCCTGGTCATATGAAGACATGCCTGGTCTAGATACAGATATTGTGCAACATTTCCTACCTTTGAAACCTGAGTGCGTGCCTGTGAAGCAGAAGCTCAGAAGAACTCATCCTGATATGGCAGTGAAGATCAAAGAGGAAGTTCAGAAGCAAATTGATGCAGGGTTTCTGGTGACTTCTACATATCCTCAATGGGTGGCCAATATTGTACCCGTGCCTAAGAAAGACGGAAAAGTTCGGATGTGTGTGGACTATAGAGACTTGAATAAAGCTAGTCCGAAAGATGATTTTCCTCTACCACGCATTGATATGTTGGTAGATAATACAACTAAATTCAATGTCTTCTTATTTATGGATGGATTTTCCGGATATAATCAGATCAAGATGGCACCCGAGGATATGGAGAAGACAACATTCATCACACCTTGGGGAACATTCTGTTATCGAGTGATGCCCTTCGATTTGAAGAACGCCGGAGCCACGTATCAACGAGCTATGACCACCTTGTTTCATGATATGATGCACAAGGAGATCGAGGTATATGTTGACGATATGATTGCTAAGTCAAGAACGGAAGTTGAACATGTAGAGCACTTGTTGAAGCTTTTTCAACGTTTGAGAAAGTACAAGCTCCGTCTGAACCCCAACAAGTGTACATTTGGAGCCCGTTCTGGCAAGTTATTGGGCTTTATCGTCAGTGAAAGAGGTATTGAAGTTGATCCTGCCAAGGTCAAAGCAATACAAGAGATGCCTGCGCCCAAAACTGAGAAGCAAGTCCGAGGTTTTCTTGGCCGTTTGAATTATATTTCCAGATTCATATCCCACATGACTGCCACATGTGCACCGATATTCAAGCTCCTCCGGAAAGATCAGTCCCATGATTGGACCGAGGATTGCCAGAAAGCTTTCGACAGTATTAAAGAGTATCTGTTTGAACCTCCGATTCTATCTCCGCCTGTAGAAGGAAGACCTTTGATCATGTATCTGACTGTTCTTGAAGACTCAATGGGCTGTGTCCTCGGTCAGCAAGACGAATCAGGGAAGAGAGAGTATGTTATTTACTATTTAAGTAAGAAGTTCACTGATTGCGAGTCTCGATACTCAATGCTTGAGAAGACATGTTGTGCTTTGGCTTGGGTTGCTAAGTGCTTACGCCAGTATATGATAAATCATACGACTTGGTTGATATCCAGAATGGATCCAATCAAGTATATCTTTGAGAAGCCTGCTTTAACTTGGAGGATTGCCCGTTGGCAGATGTTGTTGTCTGAGCATGATATTGAGTATCGAGCTCAGAAAGCTATCAAAGGTAGTATCTTGGCTGATCATTTGACACATCAGCCGATTGAAGATTATCAGTCAGTCCAGTATGATTTCCCAGATGATGAGATCCTGTATTTAAAAATGAAAGATTGCGATGAGCCTACACTCGATGAAGGGCCAGAGCCTGGTTCCAGATGGAATATGGTGTTTGATGGCGCTGTAAATCAGTATGAAAATGGTATTGGGGTAGTGATTATTACTCCTCAGGGCACACATATTCCTTTTATAGCAAGGCTAACTTTCAAATGCACGAATAATATGGCTGAGTATGAGGCCTGTATTATGGGATTGGAGGAATGCATTGATCTTAGGATCAAGCATCTTAATGTTTATGGTGATTCGGCCCTCGTTGTTAATCAGATTAAGGGTGAATGGGAGACGAATCAACCTGGTCTCATTCCATATAGGGATTATGCGAGGAGAATTTCAACGTTCTTTACTGAGGTTGACTTCCATCATATTCCTCGAGATGAGAATCTGATGGCAGATGCTCTTGCTACACTTGCTTCGATGATCGTGGTGAAACTTTGGAGTGAAGTCCCCAATATCATTGTAATGCGCTTGGACAGACCAACTCATGTGTTCGCAGTAGAAGAGGTAAAAGATGATAAGTCGTGGTATTATGACATCAAGTGTTTCCTTCAGAACCAGGTCTACCTGCCTGGGGCATTTGTGAAAGATAGAAAGACTTTGAGGAGATTGTCAGGCAGTTTCTACCTCAATGGTGATGTGCTTTATAAGAGGAATTTTGACATGGTTCTGCTCAGATGCGTGGATAGACACGAAGCAGACCTGTTAATGACTGAGGTCCATGAGGGTCATTTGGTACTCATTCCAATGGACATGCCATGGCTAGAAATATGTTGAGAGCAGGCTACTATTGGCTGGCAATGGAGTCTGACTGCTGCAAGTATGTGAAGAAATGCCATAAGTGTCAGATTTATGCGGATAAGATTCATATTCCCCCGATACTTCTGAATGTGATTTCATCACCATGGCCTTTCTCTATGTGGGGAATTGAAATGATTGGCATGATAGAGCCAAAAGCATCTAATGGGCACATATTTATTCTCGTAGCAATTGATTACTTCACCAAGTGGGTTGAAGCGACATCGTATCCAAATGTGACCAGGCAGGTGGTCGTGAAGTTTATCAAGAATCAAATCATATGCCGCTATGGTGTGCCAGATAAGATCATTACTGATAATGTATCTAACTTGAACAACAAAATGATGAAAGAGTTGTGTAGTGAGTTCAAGATCGCCCATCATAATTCTTCTCCTTATAGACCCAAGATGAATGGGGCTGTTGAAGCTGCTAATAAGAATATCAAGAAGATTATCCAGAAGATGGTTGTCACGTATAAGGATTGGCATGAGATGTTGTCGTTTGCTTTACATAGATATCGGACGTCTGTCCGCACTTAAACAGGGGCAACCCCTTTCTCTCTTGTTTATGGCATGGAGGCTGTACTCCCAGTAGAGGTGGAAATCCCATCAATGAGAGTTTTGATGGAGGCTAAGTTGACTGATGCTAAATGGGTTCAGAGTCGTTATGACCAGCTGAATTTGATAGAAGAGAAGAGATTGACCGCCATGTGCCACGGTCAGTTATATCAGCAGAGAATGAAGAAAGCTTTTGATAAGAAGGTCAAGCCTCGTGTGTTCCGAGAAGGTGACCTTGCGCTCAAGAAAGTCTTGTCTTTCGCGCCCGATTCCAGGGGCAAGTGGACTCCAAACTATGAAGGTCCATATGTTGTTAAGAGAGCCTTTTCAGGCGGTGCTTTGATACTTACAACTATGGATGGGGAGGATTTCATTCGTCCTGTGAATTCAGATGTAGTCAAGAAATACTTCGCCTAGAAATAAAAACAGAATAGCTCGCTAAGTTGAAAACCTGAAAGGGCGGCTTAGGCAAAAATGAGCGTCTCGGTGGATCGAAAACCCGAAAGGGCGGTCCAGGCAAAAGTTAGGGACACAAAAAAAAATGATGATGAATATTTGTATCCCGCTAGATTGAGTACCTCATCCTGGGGCAATCTAGGCAAAAATTAGGGATTTGGCAAGTAACTGCATCCTGACAAGACTTTGTTTTACAACTATCATCCGTCGGAAATTCTTACTCATTCGTCATCAACCGAAGCTTCGAATACATCGAATTCAGAATTGGTGGAGAAATGGTCATTATGTTCAATGTAGCCCTTTTCCAATATATATCACCAATTTCAAACTTGTATAGATCTATGGAGTCTTGCCATTTGCAGACTACCATTCCATCAAATAAATTTGAGCCTTTTATCTAATTGTTTGCACTCTTATTTGTTTCTATTCAACAAATGTTTTGCATGTTTTAATTGAGAAAATATCATTGTTTTGAATAAACGAATTTTCCATAACTTGTTTTTAAATTAAGTGAACATTCACAATGATGAAAAGGATACTTAGGAGATCCTCAATGCTCTCCCAAGGATGGTATGATCTCCAACAAGGTAAGACAGTTGTTCATATTCCTGGCACGACTGTATCTTCTTCCTCCGGAGCCTTGGGTGGAATGCTCGTTGAGATATTCACCACTCTTCCTTTTAGCGGATTATCAATCTTTTCTCCTCAGCGGATGTGATCTCCTTGGTGGATACGATACTTGGTGGTTGATCCCCGGAATCCCTTTATCCCTTGGATAGTTTCCCCAACGAAGTTGATTATATGGCATATTTTATCTGTGCAAAAAACTCCTGTCCCCAGTCGGATATGACTGATGATTCATCCCCTGCGGAGGTCTTTGCTTCCTGGTATCTTTGATTCCTGGCAGATTGGGTACTCTCCGTGGGATCTGGCTTTCTCTCTTGAGATGTGGTACCGGATATTTATGCTTATCCTTTGAAACTGTTTGTGTTAGAAATGTCTGTTTGTCAGCATTCATCATACATAAACCACGCATGTGTGCATATAATTTTCAAACATTCCGATATTCATATTGCATTATTTGCCATATATCTTTGTTTGTTGTCCTCTGCTAGTGGGTAATACATTCCCCAAGCAGATGTCGGTGTCTGATCCCTCAATGTAGAAAGTCAGCCCCTTAAGCAGAAAGTGTTTATCCTTCCTTCCATATTCCCCATTGAGTTATATCCTCGTGGACGACGGTTCTTTTCGTTTCCTCCCAACACCTATGTTAGGATGGGTTTCCCTATTGAGTTATATCCTCACTAGGATGAGTCTTGATTCAGTTTGCCTCTTTGGCTTGACCCTAAATTGGCCTCTTATGACTGTTTCCTGTACTTCCCCGTGGTACAAATGAATAATTGCTCAGCAATCAGTAATCATTCATCTTATCCCCGACGGAGTCTATGATTTTCTACCCTTATACCGGTAGTTGTAAACCCTGTTTTCTCCCCTTTGCAGAGTTAACCTCCTCGTTCATCCTAATCGATGACGGTTACTCTTCCGTGGTTTTCTACCCAGTATCCGATAGATGTAATCCCCTCCTTGATGGTTATCATTATCCAATATTCGGTGATGATATTCCCTTCTCTTGGATAATTGCTCTAATTAGACAATTTATCCCCAGCAAATCATCTTTCATACCGGTTGCCGGTAATGTTTGTTGCCCCCCTGAATGGTCATCATTATATACCTAGTTTCGGTGTCCCGATGTCTTTCTCTCTCGGTCGATCTATCCTTTATTACCCAGTAACCGGTTGTGGATAATCTTCCATGCGAGTATATTATCTACATTCTAACGGTAATAGATAATATATCTCATGCACTCTTTGGTCGAAGCTTTTTGTTCTTCCCCCAGTTGAGTAAGATTCGTATCCTTGTTTTGGAATCGAATGTCCATCCCTTAATCGAGTTTGCTTTTTGCCCTCTTTTTGGATGATGAGTGTTTTGGGAATATCCCCCAATTCACGCTTTGGTTGGTCGCCTATTATATGCCCAGTAACCGGCATCCCTGGTGTTCCTTCCTTCTGCTCCCTATTATGACTTTTTGTCCCCTGTGGAGTCAGATTTTCCTGAGCCGATGTTTACCTTTTTAGGTCTTCCTCAGATGATTTGGTCGATTGATATTTATCACCCTTATACCAGTCTTAGATATTCATTCTTCCCGAGCGTGTTGTTCTCTCACCCTTATACCGGTGTTCAGACCACACGTCTCTTTGAGCTTATTACCCAGTAACCGGTAATACCTCATCCCCTTGCTTCCCCAGGAGAGTGCTGTTGGGATCTTCCTCACCTGAGTCCGGATTTTTATCCGAAGTATCCATTGTGGATAATGTTGGTTGTATTGGCATATTCCCCAATACGGACATCTTCGAGTCAGCTCGAGTCTTTCCATTGGATTTATTCCCTTTGGAATTCTGTTCCCCAAGCTTTGAGTCGTGACCTGCTCACGCGTTTTCATCCCTTTACTCCCCGTTAGAGTCTCTGCCCCATAAAATGAATTATTCATGGGAATTTTTAATTCTTCTCCTAATCTTCGCCTTTATGGACGCACACATCCCCACAGAGTTTTACCATTTGCATGCATACATCTGAATCATGAGGCTCTTAGGGACCAAAATTCGTATCTTTGTTATTATTTAAGCCCATTCTACTCCGTCGAGACGAAGAGTTTAACCTTCACTTCTCCGGCTAGAATGACCTTAAATAGGGGCATTTGTAAGACCCTAATTTTGTCCCTAAGATCCCTCATGGCATCATAACATTGCACTTGCATTGCCTCAAGGATCATTAGCATCTTGGTTCCCTTTGCCTCTGGGTGAGACCTTCTGTGAGGTGGTTTGAGATCACCAAGCATGTTTGAATTGTATATCATTGCTTTTCCTATTTTGTTTACTAACCAAAAGCACAAAAATATGTCACTAACATCTTTTGTTTGTAGCTTGAGCAATCACAAGGTCCAAAGCTTCTAGATGGTCATTGGTACAAAGACATGGTCAAGAGGAGATGATACCAAGCATGGTAATGGTTCCCAAAGCTCTCATCCATCAAATATTCCTCCCTAGCATCTCAATTCATCAGTTTGGTCATAGCAAGTCAAAAGGTTTGAGGTCTTGTTCTTCAAGGAAACCCTAATTCATCTGTGCACCACAATGCCTTGCTCCTGAAGCAACCTCATCCCATGATCAAATACAATCAAGGGAAGTTCTTTAACTCTTAATTTCATGCATATTTGAACTTATTTGAGTGTCCTCAATCACCAATTCCTCAAGATATGAGTCATGGACTTGAGAAGTTGATCAGTCAATTCATCTGACTATTTTGAAATGCACTGAGACCTAACTTTTTATGTGTTGGTCAAATGGAGATGGTTCCAAAATAAAACATGTTCTTAAGGACAATATGAACAACTTTAATATTCATCAAAAATTGATTTGAAGCTTGGAAGGCCATCTGTTATTCCAATACATTATAGGTCATTTTGACTGAAACTCTAATTTTGGGTCAGCTTCCCAAGGACATAACTCCTTCATTTTTTATGATATGGAGGTGGGATCAAATGACTTGGAAATCTTAAGATGTCTACTTCAAATGTTATGTTGAGAAAAATTTCAAAGTCTCAAAGGAAATACATGTGATAATGCAAGACATTATAGGTCATTTTGGACCAAAAGCATTAAAAGGCAAAAAAGTCCAACTTCAAGTGCCCATAACTTCTTCATCAAAAATCCAAATGATGCGAAATTTAAGTCTAGTTTGATTGTGTTGAACAGAGCTACAACTTTGATGTTGGAGGTTTTTTCATTTGAGACTTTCATCATCAAAACATAAGGGCTTGAACATTGGCCAAATTTGGAAACCTTGCATTGACATTTTTTTGCACATCACACTTTAAACTCAAAATTCACTAATTTCCACACTTCAAATGAGCTTTTGTCCAACATAACATTTGTTCCTTATACAAAAACCTTTCAAACCATTACCCACATGCTTATGTTTGGATCTTCTAAATAGTATTTTCGAAGAGGTAAAAGTTTAGGTTCAATTGTGGAATTCATGTTGAAATCTTGATGCACAAGCAAATTCAAAGCAAACTACACGTCCAAACCTTTGGCATCTGAGTTCAGCTTGCAATTGACATTGTTTTTGGGCCTTGTGCATGATCATGCAAGCCCATGCAAGGATTATCCAATGTCATGCACACGACTTTGTTCATCAATTCCTTGCCACTCTCTCTATAAATAGAGACCCTATGCCATTCAAAAAGGGACCCTGGTGTTGGTGTAAGCCCTAGAGGCCAATATTTTTGGTACTTGTATCGAATTATTTATTAATAATAAAAGGCATTTTATTTATTATGGTTGATTAATAAAGTCCCTAGAATAGATAGTCCGTTTAATGTATTAAGTGTGACTTAATCACGAGAACACATTAAACATAAGGGCACTATTCTTAAAGTATCCGTAGTCGAGCTTTAATGTGAAGTGGGATAACATTAAAGCATTAAGACTATTATGTTTGTAGACTGATGATCACATCTCATGGATCATGGATAAAGAGTTATCAAGTCTTAAACATAGGTATGAATATTAGGAGTAATATTTATACCGAATTGACCCGCTATGAGAATACTATATAGAAAGTTATGCAAAGTGTCATAAGTTATTCTCATGGTGATAATAGTGTATACCACTCTTCGACCTGAAACCACTATGGATCCTAGATGTAGAGTTGAATGCTTTATTACTGATCCAACGTTATCCGTAACTGGATGACCATAAAGACAGTTGATGAGTACTCCACGAAGCATGCTGAGGGACATGAGTGTCCTAGATGGAATTTGCCAATCCTGCGTAACAGGATAAATGTCTATGGGCCCAATATTGAACTGGACAAGGGTGACACGGTCTATACCTTGTGTTCAATATAGACATAAGGGCAAAGGGGTAATTATACACATAATTATTATCACAGGAGGTTTTGTCAGATCACATGACATTTTCGTGACTTGGGTAGCAGTGATGTGTTGCTAGATACCGCTCACTGTTTATTATGTTAAATGTGTGATTTAATATAATTGCCAACGTCGCGAAAACCTATAGGGTCACACACAAAGGACGGATTGATGAGAGATAGAATAATTAAGGAACATCGTAAGGTACGGTGCACTTAAGTGGAAACGAAATATGGTAAGGTACCAAATACTTAAGTGATTTTGGCATATTATGAGATATGGGCAAAATACACTTAAGTGGGCTTTTTGGCTTGAAGCCCACACAAGTGGTTCTATAAATAGAACCCCTTGGGTAGAAGCATTGTCACTCCACTCAGACAGAGATTCAAGTAGAGACTTGGAATTTTGTTTCCCTCTTTCTCTCACTCAAAGCCTTCATTCATAACAGCTAGCACTGCGATTGAAGGAATCCGTTCGTGTGGACTGAGTAGAGACGTTGTCATCGTTCAACGTTCGTGATCGCCCCGTGGATCTGTATCAAAGGTTTTGATCATTATCAGAAATCTGCACCAAAGGTTTGAATCGCCACAAGAGGTAACGATTCTATCACTGATCATGCCCATTCGTAAGGATCACTAAATGGAGAAATTTTTAAATTCCGCTGCGCCTTGGATGGCTATTCTCCTTCACCTGGTTCAACCTGAAATGCTGCAGAATTCTCTCCATAGCCATTACTAAAGAAGCTAGTTCATTTTCTCAAAAAATTTCAGATCCAAAATTCAACTACATCTGGTTGAATCCTTGGATCTAGAGCTTCTAAACCTTCATCATTCATCTCACTGATCTTCTGTTTTGGTAAAGAAAGTAAGGATTCGAGCTCAAGTTTCCAGAAATCAAGCTTACTCTCCAACTGGTATTTTCTTCGAATCTCATCATCCTTTGACCAATTGGCTTAGATCTTGTGTTGGCTGAAGTCCTCTCAATAGAGGCATCATGTTTATGCATTCAATTTTTGAAATCCATTGAGTTCATGATGAACACCAGATTTTTCAACATCTGATTTCTCACACCATGGAAATCTAGAGTGAAAATGGATGGTATAGGGATGATGTACATCATCCCAGCTTTCCAATGATGTATAGATCGCGTGATTTGGTTAAGCTTTGTTTGTCTGCTATGGTGGGCGGAAACTGCAAGCTCATCGAAGAAGAAGGTGGCTCCGGTGGCTGCTTCACTGCCAGATCCAATCTAGATCGTGTGATTGCTTTCCCAGATTCAATCCATGCCTTTGATTGTTATGACTTTTATTTAATCCACGTGTGGTTGCATTGACTGTGGAACACGTTGGACGCGCGCCTCTAGATGCTTGGATCTGCCAGCTCAATTAATGAGCTCAGATCCAAGGGCTCTCATTTTTTGCCATTTATTAATTTCTGATTTTATTTTCTTTAATTCCCTTTTATTTCAAAAATCAATATCTCTCATTTTTAATCCAAAAATTATGGGACCAATTACATGAGTCTCCAAATAAATTCTAGTTTCTATTTATGATTTTTAATATTTTTTATTTTGTCATTTGATATTTTTTGTGAATTTCCTCTTTTCTGGTTATTTTTAATTCATTTTTAATAGTTTTTGATATTCAAAAAATACAAAAATATTTTCTTAACCTATTTGAATGATGATGGGTCTATGAAAAATATTCTCATCAATTTTTAAATTGATTTGAGATTTATTTGAGATTTTAGTTCAATTAGGTTATTTTTTATTCATTTTTAATTGATTAAAAATAGTTTCTGACTTTTAAAAATGCTAAAAAAATTTGTCAAACATTGTTTGACGTTATTGGACTTGGGATAAATTACTTGAACCTTTCAAGGTTGATTTGAAGTAATTTTGAAGTTTGACCTTTCCATTATTTTTAATTCAAGTTTATTTTAATATTAAAAATGCCAAAAATATTATGCTTATTGTTTGATCTCCAATCTTCATCTCATTTCTGATTTATCATTGTTTGACTTTGACTTTCAATGTCATTTGGTCAATACATATGGATTGGTATATATTATTTCATCTTATGCATTTTGATCTTTCCATTTCCTTATCCTTTCTCCATCTCCTTCTTCTTCTTCTTCTTTCCTTTTGATCAATGAGTTGAAGGTTGATAAGTTGACATTAATTAGGGAGACTTAATCTTCCTTGATTCAAATCTAATTCATCTTGATCAATTGATCAAGTGAATGGCTTTGCATTAAGGATAGGTTGTTTTCTAAATCATGCAAAAGGCTTAAACCAATACAAGATCAATTCTCTTTTTTTTTCTTTTTGGCATGGCAAGTTGTTGGGACTTGGTTCACTAATCAAGACTCCTAACTTGTGTTTGTTGCCTACATTATTATTGACCGGCCTCAGATAGTTGTGCCTTCTACATAAGTCCAATTACGATTGCTTAACATAGCGCTAAATTTGCCTTATGGCACACTAACTACTAACACTAACTATTGACAATTAACATTTACTTTATGCACTTTACTTTTATTGCAA
The DNA here is from genome assembly GCF_024323335.1 of Lathyrus oleraceus. Classification (NCBI taxonomy): domain Eukaryota; kingdom Viridiplantae; phylum Streptophyta; class Magnoliopsida; order Fabales; family Fabaceae; genus Lathyrus; species Lathyrus oleraceus. Next base: position 524,524,381 of record NC_066585.1, on the reverse strand, counting down.
TTTACTATTCTTGTACATATTATCCATTTGCTTTTCTCTTTGCTCACTTGAGCACATGTTTATGTTAATGCCATTTGCCTTTTGCTCTCTTGAGCACATAATTGTGTATATATTATTATGCTTGTGTTTTATTTTGATTATTGTGAACCAAATGCAAAGAAATGGACTTAGTTTCTAGGACTTTCCCTATGCAAAGAATGGAGAATTGGACTTAGATTCTAGCACCTTCCTTATGCAAAATTGGAGTAATTGGATCTTAATGAAGAAGATGGATTAGAAGGACCAAATCTCTAAACTCACTCTTGTCCATTCTTGATTTACTTCATGGAACTTTTGATGTGTGTGTTTTTGTGCTAGGGAATTCTACTTGAGCTTAATTGGAGGATCATGGCCATGATCATTCAAAGTGAAAGATACAAGACACATTGAGGATCTCTTATGAGACTTGTTTAATTTCTTATGCTTTGTGATTGCTTATTCCAAAGGATGGAAGCTACTTGGATCATCAATATGATCTCAAGAGAGGAACTCCTTGTGTGGTTTTGTTCTCTTTCCCCTCACTTCTTGTATGTTTAGGGTCTTAGCCATTCTTCTTCTTCTCTCCAATCTAACCCAAGCCAAAACTTTTGTGCAAACATTTAACTATTGTTTTCAACCTTAGAAACCTAAGCCTTATGCTTTTGATTTTCAAACTTTCTTTTCATAACACTTATTTTGAATTAAATCTTTAAGTCAACTTTGACCATTTTTGTATATACTTCTAATTGGTAAATATAACTCATTCAAATGTCTTTTGTGGTTCCAATGGCCATTTCCTTAAGCAAACTTTTCATAACCTTTAGCTATTAGGTTTGAGTTATCCTTGTGGTAGATGTAATACTCACCTATATCCTTAGTGATGGACAATGAGTCTTCCATGCTTATTATAGGGTTAACCCCTCACTAGCATGTTGAAGCTATCCTCACATGGTGGATTTGTGGTTTTAGGTTGAGTTTTCTCCCTCGGATAACAAAAGACCTTGAGGCTTTTGGACCAATCAATTCACCAACTCATTTTGAGATTTTTACCCCGAACTACGAGGTTTTGATCCTAATCTTTTTATAAGATGGTACGTAGGCAATGGGTTTATCCATCCAAACACAAATGTAAATAAACTTGTATATTCTTTCCTCATCTCTCCAATCATGTTTGCACAAACAAATTTTTCACAAGACAACAACCTTATAACAAGTATGAAAAGGGCTCCCTAGGAGTACCTAGGATGTTTTGGGTGCCTAACACCTTCCCATTGCATAACCAACCCCCTTACCCAAATCTCGGTTCTCTTTTACTAGTTTTTGTTAAAACTATTAGGTTTTTGTTCGCTTTCTAACCATTCCTTTGGATAAATAGAAGTGTGGTGGCGACTCGACTTGTATGGTTTACCTTGGATTTAGTCAATATCTCTAATGGTAACGAATACCCCGCTACAGAAGGAAAATGATTACAGCTCATAAATGATGTCTAATCCCAACAGTCAGTACACTGCTCGAGGAGATCTCAAGAGACTGTTCCTTGATTACTGCTAGACAGCTGTCTAGAAGTTCCAAGGTCAGACGCAAGGTGCTCCACGAGTTTGCTCTATCTGATCTTCAGGAATACCAAAGGGTTGGCTCCTGGAGATTTCTAACTCAGATGACTTCTAACTTGGTATGAGTATCAGAGTCAGATGCAGAGTCCACTTTGTTTAGATCAGAATCTTATCTTGCTCACTCATAGGCACATTTTATTCAGGACAATTTTGAATGTTCAGATTCTTTAAGATGAAGAGAAATCTATCTTCAGCAAGTGGTTTGGTAAAGATGTCAGCTCATTGATGATTTGTATCAATGAATTTCAATATTACTACCCCTTTCTGAACATAGTCTCTAATGAAATAATGTTTTATTTCTATGTGCTTAGCTTTGGAGTGCAAGATAGGATTCTTGCTTAAACAAATGGCAGCAGTATTATCACAGAAGATAGGAATGTTACTCTCAAAGATTTGAAGATCCTCTAGTTGATTCTTCATCCAGAGCATCTGGGTAGTGCACAGTGATGTTGAGATGTATTCCGCTTCTGTAGTAGACAAGGTTATGGTTGATTATCTTTTGCTGGCCCAGGATATCAGATTCTTTCCCAAGAGCTGATAATTTCCAGATGTACTTTTTTGTTCCATTTTGTCGCGTAATATGCATCACAAAAACCAGATAGTCTATACTCTGATGTTTTCTCATACATCAGGCCCAGGTTAGGAGTTCCTTTCAGATATCTGAGAGTTCTTTTAATTGTTGTTAAATGGGATTCTCTAGGATCTGATTAGAATCTGGCACAAAGACAAACACTAAATAGAATATCAGGACGTGTAGCAGTTAGATAGAGAAGAGAGCCTATCATACCACGATAGAGCTTCTGACAAACCTTTTGACTAACTTCTTCTTTTTCAAGAATGCAAGTTGGATGCATGGGTGTCTTGGCAGGTTTGCATTTAGCCATTTCAAATTTCTTCAGAATGTCTTTTATGTATTTACTTTGATGAACGTAGGTGACTTCTGAAGCTTGATTAATCTGAATTCCTAGAAAGACTTTAGTTCTTGCATTAAGCTCATTTCGAATTCTGCATGCATTAGCTCAGAGAATTCTTGACATACAGAGGTGTTAGCTGAACCAAAAATGATATCATCAACGTATATCTGGCATGTCATGAGATCATTATTAATGTTTTTACAGAAGAGTGTAGAGTCAACTTTTCCTCTAATAAAATCATGTTCCAGAAGAAAATGACTTAATCTTTCATACCAAGCTCTGGGAGCTTGTTTTATTCCGTATAAAGATTTCTTAAGTTTAAAAACATGTTCTGGACAATTTGAATTTTCAAAACCTGGGGGTTGGTTGACATACACTTCTTCTGATATATAACCATTAAGGAATGCGCTCTTAACATCCATTTGATACAGTTTAATAGAATGATTTATAGCGAATGAGACAAGTAAGCGAATAGATTCTAACCTTGCGACTAGAGCAAAGGTTTCATTATAGTCAATGCCATCTTGTTGACTGTAACCTTGAGCCACCAGTCGAGCTTTGTTTCTGACAACTTCTCCTTTCTCATTCAGCTTGTTTTTGAACACCCATCTGGTTCCGATAATGTGAGTGCCTTTAGGTTTAGGAATAAGATCCCAGACGTCGTTCTTTGTGAATTGATCTAGCTCTTCTTGCATGGCTAGAACCCAGTCACTATCTTGAAGTGCCTCATCACAGGAAGTAGGCTCGATCAGAGATACTAGTCCCAAAAGAGTTTCTTCAGGTGTCTTGAAGGTAGACCTAGTTCGGATAGGTTCATCCTTGTTTCCTAGAATCAACTCTTCAGATATGTTGAGGCGACTTTTAGCTTTCTTTGGGATTGCTGGGGATTTAGTTCCTTCTGAGGTTTGAGTGGCAGTTGCTTCAGGAGCTTTAATCTTCTCGTCAGAACCTGCAAGAGTAATCTCCAGATCTGCAAGTTTCTCAACTAGCTTTGACTTTTCAGGGTCAAGCTTATCATCAAATCTGACATGAATTTATTCTTCCACAATTTTGGTTTCTGTATTGTATACTCTGTAGCCCTTAGAGCGTTATGAGTATCCTAACATAATACCTTTTTGTGCTTTGGAATCAAACTTGTTCAGATGTTCTTTAGTATTTAGAATAAAACAGGAACATCCAAAAGGATGAAAATAAGAAATGTTGGGTTTTCTTCCTTTACACAGTTCATAGGGAGTCTTCTCCAAAATAGGTCTTATGGAGATTCTATTCTGAATATAACACGTTGTATTTACAGCTTCAGCCCAAAAGTGCTTAGCCACATTTGTTTCATTGATCATGGTTCTGGCCATCTCTTGGAGTGTCCTATTCTTCCTTTCTACAACTCCATTTTGTTGTGGAGTTCTAGGGCAGGAGAAATCATGGGATATTCCATTAGAGTCAAATAATTCCTCAAAAAATTTATTTTCAAATTCCCCATCATGATCATTTCTGACTCAGATGATTTTAGAGTCAAATTCGTTTTGCACTTTGGAACAGAAGCTAGTGAATACAGAGTGAGACTCACTCTTGTGCTTTAAGAATTTTACCCATGTCCAGCGACTAAAATCATCAACAATGACTAGTCCATATTTCTTTCCATTGACTGATGTTGTTTTCACATGACCAAATAAATCAATGTGAAGAAGTTCCAAAGGCTTAGAGGTAGAAACAATGTTTTTCTTTTTAAAAGATGATTTTGAAAATTTTCCTTTCTGACATGCTTCACATAGAGCATCTGAAGAAAACTTTAGCTTAGGTAGACCTCTGACTAGCTCGAGTTTATTTAGCTGAGATAACTTTCTCATGCTAATGTGGCTCAAGCGTCTATTCCATACCCATTGCTCTTCGTGAACAGACATCAAACATTTTACATTTTGTTCTTTTAAATCCGAAAGGTTTATTTTATAAATATTGTTTTTCCTCTTGCTAGTGAATAGGACAGAACCATTGTTTTGATTTATGGCTTTACATGTTTTTTGATTGAAGATTACATCATACCCGTTATCACTTAATTGACTTATTGATAACAGATTATGCATTAATCCTTCTACATATAAAACATCAGTTATAGAGGGAAGAGTACCATTACCGATAGCTCCGGAGCCTCTGATCCTTCCTTTCTGATCTCCTCCGAAGCCTACGAATCCAGCGTCTTTAAGTTCCAGGCTTTGGAACATAGACTTTCTTCCCATCATGTGTCGCGAGCATCCAGAGTCCAGGTACCATGACTGGTGTTTTAACTCTGCTGCATAAGATATCTGCAACATAAACAATCTTATCCTTTGGTACCCAGAATATTTTGGGTCCTTTGTGACTAGTTTTCCCAGAGTTTCTTAACACTTTGGGTTTTCTAGCATTATTAAATTGTTGTGCTTGTGTATGTGTATAGTGATATGAAAATGGAGATTTAGGTTGGTCATTAGTAGAAGTTTTATCTTCACTAGGATCATACCCAATTTCTCTTCTATTATTCTGAATGACCCCATAGATCATGGATGCCATTTTGCTCCTCTCTATCCCATTTTTCAGAAACTTTTGAAAATATTTTTCATATTTATAAATTATTGTGTTTGAAGTTTGTGGAGCTTGAGATAACGCTTCTTCAAGTTTTGAGCAATTTTTCTTTGTTGAATCTCTTTTTAATATCAAAGTTCTATTTTCATCTTTTAGTTCTAAAATTGTTATCTCAAGTTTGCCACATTCTTCTAAATTTTCCTCAAGAATGCCTTTTATAGCTTTAAATTTTTGTTTGAGTTTCTGATATGAGTTTAGAGTTTCAGACAGGCATGATTCTAGGTCAGATCGAGAAAGTTCAGAAAATACCTCTTCAGATTCAGATTCTTCGTCTGAAGTATTCTTGGAGGTGGTAGCCATGAGTGCCACATTTGCCTGTTCATCAGAGTCAGATTCTGATGAGTCAGATTCACTATCGTCCTAGGTAGCCATCAATCCCTTTTTGGTTCTGAAGGAATTTTTCTTGAAGTTCTCTTTTCCGGAACTGTCTTTCTCCAACTTGGGACATTCGTTCCTGTAATGACCTGTTTCCTTACATTCATAACACGTAACATCTTTGTTAGATTTATCTTTTGAGGTTGATTCTGATCGATCTCCTTTGGATCTTGGTTTTCTGAAGTTATTATTCCTTTTTCTCTAGAGTTGTTTTACTCTTCTGGTCAGAAGGGATAATTCTTCCTCATCGTCAGAATCTTCCTTTTCAGAGTCATCAGCGTCTTCTGCTTCGGCCTGGAAGGCTTTGTTTCTGTCAGAGTTGCGCCTTTCAGATCTGGACTTTAGTGCTACAGACTTGATCTTCTTCTGAGGCTCATTTTCCTCCAGTTCTATCTCATGACTTCTGAGTGAACTGACAAGCTCTTCAAGGCTGATGTTGTTCAGATCCTTTGATAGCTTTAAGGTTGTGACCATGGGTCTCCACTTCTTTGGCAAGCTTCTGACTATCTTTTTGACATGGTCCGCAGTTGTGTATCCTTTGTCTAGCACTTTGAGACCTGCAATTAGAGTTTGGAATCTAGAAAACATTAGCTCTATAGCTTCATCATCCTCCATTTTGAAGGCTTCATATTTCTGGATTAGAGCCAGAGCCTTTGTTTCTTTGACCTGAGAGTTTCCTTCATGACTCATCCTCAAGGAGTCGAGTATTTCTTTAGTTGTTTCCCTGTTGGTGATTTTTTCATACTCATTGTAGGATATGGCATTGAGAAGTATCGTTCTGGCTTTGTGATGATTCTTGAATTCGCGCTTTTGATCATCTGTCATTTTGCTTCTGGGAAGAGCAACTCCAGCATCTGTTACAGGAGGTATGTATCCAACTATGACAATGTCCCAGAGATCAGCGTCGTAGCCCAGAAAGAAACTTTCAATTCTATCTTTCCAGTAATCGAATTTCTCTCCATCAAAGACTGAAGGCTTAGCATTGTAACTATCTCTTTCATTGGTGTTGGCCATAGTTTTTCTCGTTCTGGATCTCTCTACATTGTTAAGTGTTTGATTAGAAAATCAATAACAGTGTCGAAGCTCTGATATCAACTGAAGGTGAGAAAAACAAGAAAGGGGGGTTTGAATTGTTTTAGAAATTAAAAGCTTTTTCAAAAATAAGAACACACATAATTTTATACTGGTTCTCTTATAACATGAAGCTACTCCAGTCCACCCGACCAAGGTGATTTCGCCTTCTAAAAGGACTTAATCCACTAATCTTGAAAGATTAATACAACCAAACGTCTAAGAGAATGATCTCTTAGTCCTCTCAAGTATACAGACTACGCAGAGTCACTTGAGGAACAAAAGCAATTTAGGCAAAATAAATTTGTAATAGAAGGTGCTTCTAAGAGTAAGCAAGTATTACAGCAGAATATTTAAGCAAGGGTTTTCACGTATGAGTAGCAGCTCATGAAAAACTGAGAGAGAATGTAAAGGATTTTTCTGTGCGTTGTTGTGTATCTCTCAATGAGGTAGGTTGTCCTTTATATAGTAGTGAGAAGGACCGTTGGAGTGATGACAGAATATTGGTCTTTGATGAGCATTCAATGTCATTACTTCTGTGTTTTTTGCCATAACCAATTTGTCTCCCCGAATAACTTCTTTCTAAAAATACTTCATTTCCATAATGAGAATTTCTTTTCGTTACTCTTTCTGGATTTGGTGAATCTTCATCAGAGTCTCTGTTGTCTCGGAGTCATACGTCAGAAGGAGATTATGTTGAAGTTACATCAGAGCTTCTCAGCGTACTAGTCTTCTAGATCATCAGAACTAAGACCAGTGGATGTTTAGAGCTTCTGGTTCTTTCTACTGTCTTGCTTTGCTTAGATTCAGAACTTCTTGGGTGCACTTCTTCCTCAGGTGCGTCTGATCTTCTAGTACTTTGTATCTGATTAAAGTTTGTATCTGATAAAAGGATCAGAATCCTTTGTTGCTATTCAGAGTCCTGCGCACTTAGAAAAATTTCGTTAGGGTGCCATTTTTGGTTTCATCCTTTGTTATCATCAAAATCCTGGAATTCTATTGTAGAACTAATTTTGTTCTTACAAAATCTTCATATCGACTTAGTAGAATGGACTTAAATAACAATACATAGAAACAAATTTTGGTCCCTAAGAGACATCATGATGCAGATGATATGAATGTTAAGAATAATCTCTGTGGGGAAAATATTTCCACAAAGGAAAAGAATTCAGAGAAACTGAAAGTCCACAGGAGTGTAATACATTCCATAAGGAAAGCTCACTGGGGAGAGAGAGAAACTCTAGGGAATAAAAATTTGTGCGTAGGTCAGGCTACGACTTGAGAACTGCTGGAGACACGAGGGGAATTCCATAAAAATAAATCAATGGAAGGACTCGGTTAGGGATAAGGACGAATTGCAGAGGAAACAGGTATATCAGAACAGGACTAAAATACTCTGTCCAAGCAGGAAATTACGACTTCACTGAGGAAATACGCCCTCAAACTCAATTGGGGAAGAATGAACTTTAACACAGGAGTACCAGAAGTACATTATCTATTACCGGTTACTGGGTAGGAAGATAACATAACCTGTCAGAGGGACATCCGTTACCGATTAGGATAGACATATCAAGGATGGCTTGTTGAGGAAAAGGAGGTGTATTCGTTACCGGTTACTGGGTAAGAATAATCTAGCGGGGAAAATATCAAATAGTATTTATAACTACCGGTTACTAGGCAGAAGACCGAAGAGAGAGAATATCCATCATAGGTTAAAGTGAACATATCAAGGATAGACTGCCGGGGAAAAGGGGAAGAATATTTGTTATCGGTTAGGGTAAATATATCAAGGATAAACTGTCGGGGAAAAGGGGAAGAATATATGTTACCGGTTAGGGTAAACATATCAAGGATAGACTGTCGGGGAAAAGTAGGAATTATATCTATCATTTACTGGATAGAATACCAAAGAGAATATCCATCACCAGTTAAGATGAACGTATCAAGGATAGACTCAGCAGGGGAAAGCAGGATTTACAACTACCGGTTACTGGGTAGAAGATCGCAAAGAGGAGAAAATTCGTCATCGGTTAGGATGAATATATCAAGTATTAGCTGTCTGGGAATAAAAATTAGGGATTACAACTACCTTTTTACTGGGTAGAAAACCACAAAGGGAGAATATTCGTCATTAGTTAGGATGAACATATCAAGGATAGACTGCCTGGGGAAACGTGAAAATGAATCCGCTGGGAACAACAAAGGAAGTAGATTACTTTTTATCGGGTATTGGGTAAGAGTAAAATACTCAAAAATCGAGAAGAATATTACCAGTTATTAGGTAACAGACTCTTAGGGGACCAAAAATATCTATCTAGGTGATAACTAGAAAGAAATTGTCAAACAAAGACTCAACCCAATGAGGATATAACTCAATGGGAGTGGTTCCATCCATATAATCAATTGGGGAGGAAATTGAAACAATAATCATCCACGAGAAAATAACTCAGTAGGGAAATGAGAAAGGTTAAACTCTTTCTGCTTAAGGGGATGACGCTCTACAATTGAAGGAGGACAGACACACGAAACCTGCATGGGGAAATAATATTACCGTAGCAGAGGATCAGAAATAAGGAATCAAATGCAATCAAATGCATAATAAAATATTTGATGTATGAACATGTATGATTGATGATTATGCTGACGAAACAATCATAAAGGATACAAATATCACCGATTTGAATCACCACTACAACACTCGGCTAATCTCAATAAGATGGAAGCACCAACTGGAGAAAAATGTTGGGGATGAACATGAATCATCTGGCTCTGAATAACTCAACCCTGGCTGGGGAAAGAGAAAAGATTTGTGGAGGATCTAAATTGTCAACTTTGCGGGGAATTTTAGATCAACCCCATATCAAATGGGAGACAACCCTGCAGGGAACCAAACACTGTTGGTAACCAGGGAGCTTTAGTATCTGAAGATGAACTCCACCGGAGAGTACAAGAGATAAAACTCTGCATAGAGGATCTAGGCAAATTGCTGAGGATGTGATCCTACAACTCAGTTGGGGATACCTGACAAACTGTTGGGGAAAAATAATTTACTTAAACCAACTGCTTGGGGAAGACCAACAAGGTTTCACATTTCAAAACTTACCTGTTCTCATAATGCTATTGATATTCCTTACTGAAATCGATTGCTTTTAAAGTAATTGGTTTTATTATTTAAGAAAAAATGATTTTTATTTATTAATTTGTTTCAAAATTATCATCATAAAAATTCAATTTATTTTTGGTTGAAAAATAAATAAGAGTAGAAGCAATTGAATAAAAAGCTCAACTTTATTTAATAGAATGGTAATCTGTAAATTACAAGACTACATAGATCTTTACAAAAAATGAAAATGGTAATTTATATGGAAAAAAGCTACATTGACCACAATGATCACTAATCCTTCTGTCAACTTCAATATCCGCTGCGCTCTTGGCTTTGGTTGAGAATGATGAATCAGAACTGGCTGACTTGCTCAAAACTGCTCCCATGACAGGGGACCTGTAGCGGTAAATTCATGACCATTAAGTTATGGATAAATTTAACGTCAATAAAACCAGAGTCGCCACCGCGCTTTTATTGTTTCCAAGGGAAAAGGGAAAAGTACGAACAAAACCCAAAGATAAGAAGTATTCAAATCAAAACTAATAAAATGCCAGAGATTACAGGTAAGGGGGTTGGTTACACAGAGGGAAGGTGTTAGCACCCAAAGTGTCATAGGTACTCCTAGAGAACCCTTTTTTGTGTGCATATGTGTTTTTGTACAAAATGATGGTTGCAATAAATAGAGTGTGGGGATGAGAAAAGAATTAATCAATTATATTTTTGTGTTTGACAAGACCTTCGGACTTGTGCCTACGTACCAACATAAAAATGAGGGATCGAAACCTCGTAGTTAGTGGTATCAATTTCAAAATGAGTGGATTGCTTTTAACAAAAGTTTAAATTTAAAAGAGGCACAAAGGGCCCAAGAGTTTGAATGAGTGTTAGTTCTTTTTGTCTTTTGAAATTTTAAATCAATATGGTTAGATTTATTTACAAGTTTTATTTAAGAAAAGAATTTAAAAATGCAATGGCATGAGGCCAAGGTTTCTAATTTGCAATAAAGTCTAGGTTTAAAAATAACAAGCAAAGAAGATTTTGAAAAGAGTGAGAGATTTGAAATTTAAGAAGTGGGAGGAGATGAAGAGACTAATCCTAAGCATAAAAATTAAAAGTTAAGAGTTAAAAAGATCTGACCAATGGGATACAATCCAATAGACAAGAATGTCGTATAAAAACCCATTTTTCCCTTGGACTTTAGAATCAAGCAATATCAATACACAAATAGCAAGATAAAGAGCAATGCATCAAATAAAGATAGCCGCATCCAAGCTAGCAACTTCATAGTCTTCCATGTATCAGATGAAATTTCAATTCACAAGCACTTGGTTTCAAAAATGTTGGCTTTGGCCAAGTCCTTTTGCATAGGGAGTGTTGCCTAATTTTAAGTCCAATGTCTCAGATAAAATCCAACAGTCAACACAAATCATTTTTTAGAGTTTTTGTTATTATTATGTACATTAAGGTCAAAATACCACAAACAAAATACACAAACAAGTATATACAATCACAATATAATCATAAGATATGGCTCAAGTGAGCAAAGTGAAAATGACATTAAAATAAACAAGTTAAATGATATGAATAATGGCAAATGATAAAAAAAAACTTGAATTTAAAGTTCATAAAAGTTAATGGCTTGAAATTAAATGTCAGTTGATGTTAGTTGATTATAAGTTAGTATTGCTTTTGCTTTTGTTTTGTTTAAGTCATTATTTGGAGAACACTCAACCCACTATTCACAAGCATGGATCCTTGAACCAAGACATATTCCAAAGGAAGGAAAAAAGTCAAAGTTTCCACACAATACCATGAAAGAGGGGAGACTTACAATCTCACTTACTAGAATACTATGCCTTTTGTGTCAAAATTTAGCGCTATGTTAAGCAATAATAATTGGAGTATTATAGAAATCACAACTATTTGAGGTCGGGCAATAATTTTTTGGTGTTAATGCATGTTAGAGACATGGTATAATGAAACCATGCTCCTAAAACATACCACACACAAAAATAAATGGCAAAAGGGTGGACATAATCTCATCCATACTTATGTTGATTTTACAATCAACTAGCATTAGGATATAGAGATATCATAGGTCAATGAAATGGATGGAGAAAGAATAGAATTGAGATGAAGAGGGAGGGGGAAGGAGATAATCACAAATTGGTCAAAGGAGGACTTTTATCAAATTAAAATCATTCATTCATTTTGGGAGATGAAATATACATTTCATCAATCCCCTAAATCCAATAATTTTAACTCAACAAAGTCAAATCAACCTTGACCAGGGTCCAACAACATAAATCAAACTCAACAAGTCAATACAAATAGCTCTACACAATTTATTTTGCAATTAAACAATTAAAATCAATTAAAAAATGTATTAAATTAAATTATGGTAGATCAAAATCCTAAAACCTCATCAAAACACCAAAGAAATGGTCATGAGATTTATCCTAGGTCAAAGGACCTTGGAGAAAAAATTTCATCATTTTTGGAAACTTAAAACTATTTTTAAACAATTAAAAATATGCACAAAAACCATTAAATCATGAAAAATATTAATAATGATCCAAAAAAATAATTTTAATTCAGAAAATGAAAGAGGAATTTATTTAAATTTTTTTGGTGAAAGTCTCATATTTTTTGGATCAATATTAAAATTAATATGAATTAATGAAAATAAGTCAAATAAAATGAAAATCAGAAAATGCTAAAAAAGCGTGAACCACTTGATCTCCCTCATTAATTGAGGTGGCAGATCAAGTGAATCTCAGCACGCATTCCACAATGGACCTAAGCCAATGCGCTGCAGGGATGGTAATTAAAACCAACGTGTGAGATTAAAACGTTTGAAAGGATCCTATGGTTCAGAAGCGTGCCAACACACCGCCGGAGGTACAACCCCAGTCTTCTTCTTCGGGGGACCTCACCGGACTGGTACACCCTCAACCATCACCAAAATGAAAAAGGAGGACATGAATTTAAATTAAAAATAATAACTTGTATATTCTTTTCTCATCCATTCAATCATGTTTGCACAATAAATATTTCATAAACAAAGGACATTTCGTACGACAAGTGTGAAAAGGGCTCCCTAGGAGTACCTAGGACGTTTTGGGTGCCTAACACCTTCCCATTGCGTAATTAACCCCTTACCCAGATCTCTGATCTTTTCATTAGTTTTCTATGTGTAAAACTTCTTAGGCTTTTGTTCGCTTTTTAGCCATTCCTTTGGATAAATAAAAGTGCGGTGGCGACCTGATTCTTTGTATGCTTTGCTTTTGGTTTAATCAATAAATCATAAAGTGACGAATACACCAATACAGAAAAGTGGCGACTCCACTGGGGAGATACACCCTTGGTGGTTTTGCCTACTTTTCACCCTTGTTGTGTGATATTGTTTATTTGTTATATGACATATTTTTGTACAATTTGGGATTACTGTATTGATTGTAATGATTGAATTGCTTGATATAAAATTGCTGTTTGCTTGGTGATCTCTGTGAGATGAGTTCTATACCCGAACTCGAGTGCACCTTAGGATAGGAGAATGGCATAGTCTTGTCGACTTGTGTGGAGTATTCCTTAGCAAGTTGACTTGCGATTCCATTCACTTGGTGGAGGTCATGTTGGATTAATAATGTCACACAAGTTATTTGTGGTTAGGCGTTATTCTTTCAATCATGTGCCTTAGAAGCCAAGGTAAGTTGGATTTAACTCATTAGGTTTCATCCTTTTAGTATTAATGTTATAAATAGGCATTTCAAGATCAAGGACGTATAATCCATTGTTCATTTGTGCAGTAGCATAGAATATATCATTCAAATAAATTGAGCAACAATTGTTCTTTATTATAAATGAAAAACCAAACTTGTCCAAACAAGAAATGGAAATAATATTCCTGCTAATTGTAGGTACATAATAACAGTTCTCTAACTGAATTATTAAACCACTAGGTAAAGTCAATACATAAGTTCCTACGGCTAAAGCAGCAACCTTTGGTCCATTGCCAACTCGTAGGTCGACTTCACCTTTTGCCAAATCTCTACTCCTTTTTAGTCCCTGCACATTTGTACAAATGTGAGAACCGCATCCAGTATCTAATACCCATGATGCAGAAGTAGATAAATTAATTTCAATAACAAAAATACCTGAAGTTGAAGTCTCTACTCCATTCTTCTTATCTTCCAGGTACTTTGGGCAGTTTCTCTTCCAGTGTCCGGTCTTACCGCAATGGAAGTAGGTGCCTTCTTTTGATATGCCTCCACTAGGCTTTAAAGCAGCAACAGTGGGTTTGGGTTTGGCAACTTCCTTGCCTTTCCCTTTATCACCCTGCTTGGTGGCCCTTTTGTTCTGTCTCTTTCCATTTCCGATCATCAGAATGGACTTCCCTTTTGACTTCAGGTTCTGCTCAGCAATTCTTAACATGGCGAGCAGTTCAGGAAGAGATTTGTCCATATCATTCATATTGAAATTTAGGACAAATTGACTGAATCTATCTGGCAACGATTGCAAGATCAAATCAGTCGCATGTTCCTTTCCGAGGGGAAACCCCAATCTCTCAAGGTTTTCCACATACCCAATCATCTTGAGCACATGGGGACCTACAAGGGCTCCATCAGCTAACTTGCCTTGAAAAAGGGCTTTTGAAACTTCAAACCTCTCATGCCTTGCTTGCTCTTGATAGAGAATCTTCAGGTGTTCGATCATATCGAACGCTGCCATGTTCTCATGTTGCTTTTGCAATTCTGAGTTCATGGTAGCTAGCATGAGACAAGCAGTTTCATTGGCATCATCGACATGCTTCTTATAAGCATCTCTTTCTGCCTTAGGTGCAGAACTAGGAGGTTCCTCTTCAGGAACAGGTTTCTCCAAGACATACAACTTTTTATCATGTTTGAGGACAATCCTCAGGTTTCGGTGCCAATCCAGAAAATTTGTCCCAGACAATTTTTCTTTGTCAAGGATTGATCGCAAGATGTTGTTAGAGGTGTTTGTTGTCATGGTAATCTACATAAGAATTAATGAAAATATAAGTATCATTGACATATTTAATTAGGCCTTTAATTAAATATGCTTCCACTATTTTACTCAAAACAAATGACCCTCATCATTTGATTCGGAAAATCCCGTTGGAAGATTTTCTAGTGGTTCGAGATCCATATTTCACTTCGTTCTAAGTCCGCGTAGGCGGATTACACAAAACTAGGTTATTTAGGTAGGAACTCCTTCCAATTGTATCTCATACAACTCTCAAAAATTTCAGTTGGGTGAATAACTCCTTATTCCAATCCATCACATGGATAATTTCCAACTCTTGCTTCTAAACATATATAATCTTATTATAATTTGTTTAGTCAAGTTTGACCCATTGTTTTAACAATTGGATATTACAATTATCCCATCGCACCTTACTAATATAGAACATGCACCTCGCGTAGGCGAAACCTACATTATCCGATACTAGTCTTGATGAGTGTTAAAACTTGGAAAGCATAAACTTAATATTTAATTTGAGGGAATTTGCAATTATTCTGATCTCACCGGCTTATTTATCATATAAATCGTCTCTCACATGCATCAACATGCATACACATGCATCAACATACATATATAATGAAACAGTTATAGCCCCTAGCGCAATTGTTCTCCCAAGCCAATGAGAGAACCTAAGCTAACCTAATAACGATCTAAGCTTCTCCAAGCAAGATCTTCAAGGTTGTCCTCCTTTGGCACTGACTTCTTTGCTTTCTTCATAACATTACATTACATAAAGAAACTCGTTTTACATACGAGGGAGTGAGATGAGAAAAGAAGTCACATTGAGAGATTAAAAGAGAGGCACGACACGCAGGTCGTATTTTAAAACCCAAAACAAAATAAAGGAAAACTAAGGCCATAACCGATCACCACAAGACAATAATAAACACATTATTATTATCAATTTTAATTCTTTTAATCAATTAAAACCAAATTAAATCTCGACGACCGATCACATTACGCAGAGTTAGCCGAACGGGTGAATTTTACCTTGCGTTAACCGGTTAACCATATACGTTAACCGGTTAACACTGTTTGAAAATCTGTTCATAATTTGTATTCTGTTTTGCGTTAACCGGTTAACCAAATACGTTAACCGGTTAACACTGTTGAAAAACTGTTAGAAAGCTGTATTCCGTTTTGCGTTAACCGGTTAACCATATGCGTTAACCGGTTAACACTGTTCGAAAAAGTGTTTAGAAAGCACAACTCTTGTGCAATCACAACCCCAATCGCATAACTCTCTGACAACATAACCCTTGTACCGTCACTAACCCTAATGCACCAATTTCAGACCGTCAAACACATCTCGATTGTTGATTCAGTATGATTGATCAACACGTCATTGCTTCACCATACTAATGTCGGATCAAGAAGCAAACGACCATTGATTGCTCAAAGGAAAACAACCATTGAGTGTTTGAATGAACGAAACAAGAACACTATATCATATATAATGTATTTTGCATCAGGATTACTTATATCATATATATAACTTGATCGATCTCAATTTAATCTTTGATTCATTCTATCTTTAATTGTATTAATACAGAAAAAAAAATAGTTATCAGATTCATGGTTTCATAAGTGGCTCTGATACCACTGAAGGAGAAAGGCGATCCAAAACGCAGCGGAATTTAAAAATTTCTCCTTTAATGATCCTTACGAATGGGCATGATCAGTGATAGAATCATTACCTCTTGTGGCGATCACGAACGTTGAACGATGACAACGCCTCTACTCAGTCCACACCAACGAATTCCTTCAATCTCAGTGCTAGATGCTATGAATGAAGGCTTTGAGTGAGAGAGAAACGAAATGCAAGAGTGACAATGCTTCTACCCAAGGGTTCTATTTATAGAACCACTTGTGTGGGCTTCAATCTAAAAAGCCCACTTAAGTGTATTTTGGCCCATATCTTATAATATGCCCAAAATCACTTAAGCGTGTGGTACCTTACCATATTTCGTATTCCATTTAAGTGCATCGTACCTTACGGTGTTCCTTAGTTACTCTATCTCTCATCAATCCGTCCTTTGTGTGTGACCCTGTAGGTTTTCGCGACGTTGGCAATTATATTAAATCATGCATTTAACATAATAAACAGTGAGCGGTATCTAGCAACACATCACTGCTACCCAAGACACGAAAATGTCATGTGATCTGACAAATCCTTCTGTGATAATAATTATGTGTATAATTACCCTTTTGCCCTTATGTCTATATTGAACACAAGGCATAGACCGTGTCATCCTTGTCCAGTTCAATATTGGGCCCATAGACATTTATCCTGTTACGCAGGATGGGCAAATTCCATCTAGGTCACTCATGTCCCTTAGCATGCTTTGTGGAGTACCCATCAACTGTCTTTATGGTTATCCAGTTACGGACAACGTTGGATCAGCAATAAAGCACTCGACTCTACATCTAGGGTCCATAGTGGTTTCAGGTCGAAGAGTGGTATACACCATTATCACCATGAGAATAACTTATGACACTTTGCATAACATTCTATATAGTATTCTCATAGCGGGTCAATCCAGTATAAATATTACTCTTAATATTCATACCTATGTTTAAGACTTGATAACTCTTTATCCATGATCCATGAGATGTGATCATCAGTCTATAAACATAATAGTCTTCATGCTTTAATGTTATCCCACTTCACAATAAAGCTTGACTACGGATACTTTAAGAATAGTGTCCTCATGTTTAATGTGATCTCATGATTAAGTCATACTTGATACATTAAACCGACTAGCTATTCTAGGGACTTTATTAAACAAACATAATAAAGAAAAAGCCTTTTATTATTAATAAATAATTCGATACAAGTACCAAAAGTATTGGCCTCTAGGGCTTACACCAACAAGCTTCCCCATACATTTTTTTGAGGACCTGATAAGACCATCCATAGTGGCGGTTGCGACCCGTATTCTTGTCCAGGTCCCCAACCACACAACTTTGTCACTTTTTCACATGCATCTCAACACAATTCCAGCCAAAAATCAACACGCTCATACTAAGTCACAAGATATCTACCATAAATTCATCATAATATGTAAATAGTTCACATAAAATATTCATGATCATGCAAGAAACATATCATGAACTGAAACAAACAAACAAGTTACTAATGGATTTAAACCCAATCCCGTCATGCAAAGGTCCTAGGGCTTATAATCCCAATTTCATAGACTAAAAAAAGGAACCCTTCCTTAAAAAAGTTGAATTGAGACTTGAGAGGTGAAAATAAGGATGATGATGATGGTAATTGGTGATGATCTCTTGGTTCTTAAATTACTCCTAACTTGTTTCACTTCCAAGGATTCAAGCATTCTAACATGATAGGAGACTTCAATGTTGAGAAACTACTTATCCTCCCCTTTTTTCTCAAGCTCTCTATTGATTCGTTTCGGAATATGGAAAGAAGGTGACATGAATATGTTGATTCAATACTTGATGGATCAAATCTCTATAACTTGCTTCTTACCTAATAATCAAAACACTAACATGAAAGAATTACCTCCTTTGATAAAAAAAAATCTCTCCTTCCCTCTCATGCTCTATCTACTCACTCTTACCTCTCTCCCACTCTAAGTTATAATTTTTGTAAAGTGACACAAACAAGATAAAATAGATTGGAGTTCTCATGAAATGACTTATATATTCACATAGATAAATGACATTTCCTCCCTTGCAATTAAATTATATTCACTAATCATGCCATGATCCTAATTCAAGTCTATTAATCTAATTATTTACCATTTAATATAAACTAAATAATTCTTAGAAGAAGGTGGATATTACATCCTCCCCATCTAAAATTGAATTTCGTCCTCGAATTTAGAAACCACTTGAACAAATGAGAATAGGTTATTCCACAATGAAGTTAGTTTAAGGTGGATCAGTTGCAACTTAAACCATTCCCAGGAGGATAGGCTAAAAAGAATCTAGTACATACTTTCTAAGCTGAGATATGTGAAATGTGTCATGAAGCTTAGATAAGGAAGGTGGAAATTCCAACTAATAAGCCACTTTACCTACCTGACTTATGATTTGATATGGATAAATATACCTCAGACTCAACTTCTTTGTCTTGAGCGGTCCCTTTATACCTAACTTAGGGGTTACCTTCAAGAACACATGATCTCCCTCTTTAAACTCCAAAGGACTTTTACGATAATTAGTATAACTCGTCTTGCGGTCTTGAGCCTTTTTAATCTTTTCTTGGATCATTCTTATATTTTCCGTGGTTTCTTAGATTATTTCCGGTACAAGAATCCATGTATCACCAACTTCCACCCAACACAAAGGTGTCATACACTTTCTTCCATATAATGCATCGTACGGTGCCATCCTGATGCTCGAATTATAACTATTGTTACAGGCGAATTCAATTAAGGGTAAGTTTTCCTTCCAATTTTCTCTACTTTCCAAGATACACACATGTAACATACCCTCAACGGTTTAAATGTTTTTCCGTATGACCATCTAATTGAGGATGATTAGTGTATTGGTTAAAAAGCACAGGTGTGTGTGTTTCTCCTACAAGCGCATGGTGGCTCAGATGCCTTAGTAGGTTTATAAAACTATATGATGGTTAAGGCTTTGCAACAAGAGTGAGAAGACTTGTAAAGTGGCGTGCTTAGGTATAAAAGCATATGGGGTGTGATTAGTATGAGTTATGATATGTATCTCCTCCCTGGGGGGAAACTACTTATAGAGGCATTTTGGGCGTATGGTTTGGGTAATCGTGATGGGTGATAACTTCTCCATCGTGATCAGGAGAAGTTATTAACCACATATGCATTAGGGGATTGTGGAGGACTCCATATTCTTTGACTAACGATATTACATGTCATTAGTGACAAGGGCGAGTCTTTACATTACCGCCTAGGAGATACAATGCTTGGGTGAGGGCACCCTAATTTAGGACACGCATAAATATAAAACTACATATTATTAGGGGCGAGTCCCTTAAATTGAAGTAATTCCCTCAATGGAAGGCAATGTTACTTAAATGTCGAAACTTTAGAGGGACATGTATTATTTCTTCAGATTAGACCCTGAGACATTAAAACGTCAATCACTAGTGAAATCTTGAGTGCTTTAGTGGGAGAAAGAGCATGGGTTCATTTAATGCACCTCATGATGAGTTTTTAGGGAAAACCAATTTGTTCTCTATTTCTTACATGTGTCTTCCAGGTGTAGAGAATTTCCCCATTCTCGTGGAAGTTACCTCGTTGCGTTACTATATGGCTTGTGCCATTGGGTTCCCCCTATATTATTTTGGGTACCCTTTTTCTTCTCCTTTCTATTTATTTTTTCTAGGAAAAAATATTAGGATGAACACATATCCCCTTCAGTTTCTCAACTTCCAATGATCATGGGAAAGAAAACCAAATGTATTCATGTTCAAGATATTGTATCCATGTATTCTACTATGGACTTGATTAATAAGTTTTGTCATAATATTATATTTTCCAATACATGTAGTGAGAGAGACATGATTATGGAACCCTACTCAAATGAGGAGAAGGCTAATATGGATACTTTTGACAAGTTATTTGCTCCCTATTTTGATGTCCTCCTTCTATTATTCTTGAGTTGGGGGGTTTTGTTTCCATTCACTTCTTTTGAAACAGAGTTTTGGACTGCCTTCAATGTTGGCCCTTCTCCGGTTACCCAAAACATCTGGGACATACTCAGGTATTTTTAAATAGTCTATTGCAGTATGGGGTGTTCCCCATGTTGTTAGAGTGTTTCTTTATTTCTTTAGGATATAAATCCTTCCCACTAATGGTTGGGTGATGTTGCGCCCTTTTTTATGGTGGATGTCTACTAAAACCTTTCATAAACCCTTATGAGGATTGGAATGACAAGTTCACGTGGGTAAAATAGTGATATAGTACTTCTCTCTAGTCACTGTGGGGCGAGAGCCGAACCCATTTTCCCTTTATCCTTGTCGTTGCATCCATAAATTATTGAAACGGTGGACCCAAGTGTTTTTTCTTCCCTTGATCGCAAAGTGATTCAAATTTTGAGGTGTATCCGCTCCCTGGAATCCAATACCTTATTAATCATGATCAAGAAGACGATGATAGAGTGATGACATGTTTAGGTACGAAAGGAAACTTTCTCGCAAAAAATTGTTTACTACTTTTGCATTTTAACGATATTTTTACCTGCAGGGGAGATGGAGGAAATACCCCTTGATGAGAGGATGAAATGCTTGTTCAAAATTCATATGGCTCAGGAGCGACCAAGGATTCCTCTTTCCCTTCCCCAATATGTGGTTGTCGATAGGGAGGTGAGGCAACACAAGACTTCTCGATCTGCTGAGGTGTGGCTAATAAAGGAGAGGTCAAGAGGTGAATCTATCCCTCTTAAGCCCTCTTTATGGAATGACCATACTTTTAATGTGGTGGAGTTTTTCGATCACTACTTCACATTCACTAAGAATTTTCCTAGTGACAATTAGTCGCTCCTCGACAGGTATTTCGCTCAATTATCCCACTTGAGGATCTAGCAAAATGATCACCTATGAGGGCGGAAAGTATCCCACTTGAGGATCTAACGATTTTAATCGCCTCTATGGGAGGCAAGGATCCCACCTAAGGATCCAACGAAATGATCATCTTTTAGGGTGGTAAGTCCTCACTTGAGGATCTAGCAAAATTATCGGCTCTGTGGGCAACAAAGATCCATCTTAAGGATCTAGTGATTTTAATCGCCCCTGAGGGCGGAAAGGATCACACTTTAGGATACAACGATTTTGATCGCCTATATGGGCAGAAAGGATCTCACTTGAGGATCCATCGAAATGATTACCTTTGAGGGCGGCAAGGATGCCACATGAGGATCTAGTGAAATGTTTGCCTCTATGAGTGACAAGGATCCAACGATCTTGATCACCTCTAGAGGAGGAAAGAATCCCACTTGATGATCCAATAAAATGGTCACCTCTATGAGTGGCAAGGATCTTACTTGAGGATCCAGCGAAATGATCGTCTCTCAGGGTTAATTTTCAATTTATTGGAGCTGATGTACAATCTATTGTTATATCAATTTTTTCCAAAATTTTGAAATAGCGCCTAAGCCACAATCGATTGACGATGGTATGAAAATCGAGTGTCGTCTGATTTTTTCCAAGTTTTCTCTTGACAGTAGTGTACCTACAATCTTTTGTAAGGCTTAGACAATCGATTGATGTTGCACGAATTTTCAATTTTTTTAAAATTCAATCAAATGTTTGTCCAATCATGTTCACTTTCTCTCTCTCTCTCTCTCTCTCTCTCTCTCTCTCTCTCTCTCATCACTATAAAATAAAAAGCCTCCACTCTTGTTAGTAACCTTAGACGTCGCATTTTGCATCCAAAAGAAAAGAAAAAACTCTTAACTTTGCTTCATCTTACTTCTCAAATATTCAAGATTACTCCATTAAAGCTTTAACATTTCTTCAACATTCTCAATGGAAACTCCAGGAAAAGGAAAGGTAAAGGAAAAACCATCGTGTTCTAAGACTCCAACCATGGATTTGTCAAGGTTCCTCACTTCTTCAAGTCAAAAGGAAAGATTTATGGAACACTTTCATAACAAGAAGCTCATTACCCCTAAATACGATGATCTTGCATATTTTCCTTATGAGTGCTTTTCTTTTCAAAAAATATTTTCATCTATTGGCTTAGAAGGTTTGGTTACTTATGGTTGTTACTATCCTAAGTTGGTTAAAATTTTCTATTGCAATTTGACTCTGAAAATAATAAGTTAACCTCTTTAGTCAAATGTGTACCGATATCTTTATCTATTAAGCAAATTGGAGAAATTATGCATATTCCCTATGTTGGTAGTGAGGTTATGACCAATTATGATCAAAATTGGGAAAATTATAATAAGAATGACTTCTATTACAGTATTATCCATTTTTCTAAAGAAGATCTTCATAACAAAAGAAGGCGTATGAATGGTGTTGTCCCAAAACGTGTTCTTTAGTATGGGTTTAATCAGTCGGTTGATAATAAGATGCTCTATTACTTTCTATGCTATATTCTGGTCCTAGGTATTCAAATCATCCTTCCAGCATTGATGCTGAGATTCAATTTTTGTATGCTATTAAGAACAAAATTCCTCTGAATTAGGCTTATGCGATTATGAATCACATGTTATCACATACTAAAATATCAAAAGGTCTCCCTTATGGACGATTCATCTCAAAGATCTTCAAGTATTGTAATGTTACCACTAATGAAGTTTTCTTTCAGATGTTTGGAAATGAAAATAAAATTAGTATAGTAAAACTATTAACAACAAGATGAGAGTTTTCTAAGACAAGCACACAAAGACCACCAGTTACATAAATGAAGACTTGACTGAACCTCCCTCTCCTCCTTCTCAACAGAAAGAAGATGATTAACCCTCTAAACCATCAAATCAAATGCTTACGGACTACATTGTTCAACAACTTGGGCATATGAATCATTAATACGATAACATTCAACAAGAGTTGGTTGGACGTTTGGGTATGATGGATCGGTTTGAACCTTTTCAAAGAGAAGATGGGAATGCAGACACACACTAAGATTGAAATTTTACTACGCTTTTCCCGTCTTTAATTTATTTTGGTTTTTCATGTTCAGGAAATTTATTGGCTTTGTATTGGTTTATATTTATGTTGTTTTCCCTATATTATGCATGTTTGAAAGTTCATGTTTGATTTTGTAATGTTTGGTTTTTAGTATATATGTTATGTATGCATGCCCTTGTTCTTGAAATTACCTTTATTTCACTCATCTTTCTTTTCTTTTTGATAATGTCAAAAGGGGGAGAAGAATGTATGTATGCTTGTGTTTCCTTGTTTATATTCAATCAAAGTATGCAGATGAAAAACTCAAATGAGTCAAGGTTTCGTGAATTAAGGGGGAGATATTTATCTTAGGGGGGAGCTCTCAGAAAAATCACAAACATCCAGTATATATTTATCATCATCAAAAGGGGACGATTGTAAATTCAAGCTTCTAAATTGGATTATATTTTGATGAAGACAAATATATGGAAAGAAGGAAAAGCAATCACAAGGTTGAAGAAGTATCAAGATGATAAAAGTTTGATCATGCTCAAGTTATGGTTTATTGAGGGATTAATCACAAGCTAAGGTAAAATATGCAATTCATTATGTATAAGTTTTAGGTGCTCATAAACTTTCATCCAAACCCTTATAAAATTTCCATATCATTCATGCATTATTCCCATTCAAAACATATTTTAAACTTAGAAAATTTTCAAGTTTTTATTTGGGACAATCAATTGACACATAGGTACAATCGATTGTCATGAATTCCCTAGATCTATGCATGGTGTGAACCTTGAAGCAACAATATATTGTTATTGGAACAATTGATTTAGGGGGGGAGAGGCTAATTTTTAACCCTACGACCGATTGGTGTATTACTACAATCAATTGCCTCTTTGTTTTCTTCAAATTTTTTAATGTTGGAAGAGAAATAAATGGTTGTCATCCTTGACCAATCAATTGTCACATGTAGCATCTTGAAAAATATGAAACAATGTCATACCCCTTCGTTGCAAATGATCACAATACCTTTTCCAAAGCATTACAAATGTTCATGACCATTTTTTTCAAACATTGATATTATTTCTAGAGGTATCTTGTGAGATATTTATAGTAAGATTTTTTAGATTTCAAATTACCTCTCTCATCAAACATTTTCAAATAATTCATCTGTACATTTGCAAAATCTCTTAGAAACTTTACTACAAAATTTTCACATATCAATGCAAAAGTTTCTTGAGCACTCAGAGTTTATAATTTTGAATTGTTATATTGAAAGAGAAGACTTAGTTTGAATTTTGGAAATAATCAAAAATCATATGTACTTAATTATCTGTATCAATATACTATTTCTTGTTTGTCAAGTTTGTGGAATCAAGAAAAGTTAGGAGAAAGTATGGTTCTTTCTCCGTGAATTGTAAAATAAGAAAGCGGTGTGCTTTCTTGATTTTGTTAGAGAATTGAAGAGACTCTTAGTGTGAGCCTATAACAATTTCTAACATAATGAAATCCTTCATGCAGTGAGGAGGGACTAGACTATCCTTGTTTGAAAAGTGGAACCGGTATATATCTTGTCTCATTTACTTTACTGCACTTTATTTTCTACATCCTTGTTCTTAGTTCCTCACCATAATTCCAGAAAATTAAAAAGAATCATAACATCTGCAAGATAACAAAAAAAAATCTTAAAACCTAATTCATCCCCTTTTAGGTTGCACTCTATACTTAAAGAAAAAGTGTGTTTGCACTTGTATATCATTGTACAACTTTGATGTGTCCATTATTTATAAAATTTTAGTATAAAAGATGAGTTAAGGGGAGTAAAAAGGTTCCAGATGTGATGTGCAACACAAACCTCTTCTAGAGCATGTCGATCCTTCACAACGTCGACAAGTAACGCCTAAAAATCCTTCAAGTAAATTTCTCAGATACCTACAAGTCAACTGTCTATTACATCTGCAAGACACACATACTTGTCATACTTTATTATATTTTTGCATGAATTTATTGAAGATATTTTTGATATGGAGGCATGGGAAAATTATAGTTTTCGCGTGGTTGGTGGTTTGTTTAAGTTGGGTGAAGATTCTTGTCCATTGATTCGAACACAATTAGATGTTAAAGTTTATTATCATGAGATGTTTATTATTTAAATTGTCATGAAAACTATTTTCAAATGATTGACATTACTGTATTTTTATTATTGTTGTAAATTTTGAATTTAAATAAAGTTTAACTTTATACAGTATTGTTTTCAGTGGAGATATTTGAAGTAAATAAAAATTTGTATTTATAAATAGAGTATAGCTTTATATAGTATATTATTTGACCTAGTCTATAGAGAATTGTTCTATTATTGTATATTAAGCCTTAAACATAATTTACATTTATATATTATATTATTTGGAGTGGAAATATTTAAAGTAAATAATAAAAATGACTCTTACCTTTAATATAATTTTATTTATTTTTTGATAAATTTCATATTTTCAATACTTAAATAAATATTGTCTTACAGTAAAAAAAGAAAAACAGTGTAACCAATTAAAAAAACTGGTATAAAGATTATGCAACTGTACAAGTGTTTTCTAAACAAAATTGGGCTGGAAACCATGGTCTAATCAAAAGATAACAATTATATAAGTGTATCTCAATCAAAACAACTGTACAAGTGTGTAATTATCATAATTATTGAAAAATGTATTGTGTAATTATCATAATTATATAACTAGACGAATTGAATTTTTTTTATTGAAATTTTATGAAAATTTATACTCAATTATAACTTTTCATTTGATGGGAAAAAATGGCTTTGTAATCTTACAATACATAGTTTTAATCTTCTCCGAAACATTTATATAATGATTATTAAGATTAATTTAATTAATTAATAAAAAATTAATTTTCTCCAATTTATTTTTTGAAATAAATCCTTAACTTGTTAAGATAGTATTTTATTTTGAATTAACATATACTCCATCCATTTCATTTGAGTTATCATTTAAAAACATGTTCATATATATATATATATATATATATATATATAATATATATATATATATATATATATATATATATATATATATATTATATATATTATATATATATATATATATATATATATATATAATAATATATATAATATATTGTTTTGGTTTGTTTTGTTTTTTTTTTAATTCAATTTAACATTAACCATTATTTTATCTACAATACTCTTTTTAAAGAGATTAAATAATAAAGGTATTGACCGTATTAAAGAAAAAAAGATAAATAATTTTAATAGAAAATAGAAAATTTTATTAAGATTCTAAAATGAACTTAAAACAAATAACACGAAAAAGCAAAGAATCGTTAATAAAATTTTCATGGAAAAAGAAAGACGGTGTATCATACAATAAATATAAATTTAAATGTAAAGTTGAATTTAATGAGATAAGGACAAAGTCTTTTCTTAAAATAGTTCAAATTATAAATTTCATATTTAGTCATATTTAATAATTATTGAAATTCAAAGAAAAAGTAATTCACAAATCATATGTTAGGTGAGTTGGCAAAACGACTCTGCCTAAATAAATGTTTTTGATAGACAACAAAAGATTTCTCATCCTCGTCTTGAGGACTAAGCTTATAGAGGGTCTAAATCATGAGATAACTTAATATACTTACTAAATGTTAGAAACCCTAAATACGTTGATTATTAAAAAATAAAATAAATTTAAAATTAAAGCAAAAAAGACAAATAATGTGAAATAGAATGAAGATGATGATTGTGTGAAAAATAAAGAAAAAACAAACTATATTGTAAATAAAAAATAGGAATTGACATACCATGACCAAAGATCAAATATAGGTCGGATAGTTAACAGGTTTGACTTCACGCAGATAACCCCAAATAGTGAGTTTGTGCAGAAGTTTACGTATACCATGGGCGAATGCAATTTTTTTGTTTTCTATTTTTTAATAATTTTTTATATTATATAAATAATACTATTGGCATATAAATGACATAATCTTTCATATATATATATATATATTATATATATATATATATATATATATATATATATATATATATATATATATATATATTATATATATATATATATTATATATATATATATAATATTAATGAGAGACTATGTGTACTTTGGAGATAAGAGAAATTGTAGATAAAGTCTAACTTTTCAATTTCACTATTTAGTTCTTTCAAATTTGTAAGTTTTTCTTCTTGTTCTCCCATTTTATTTTGATATTTTTTTATCTTTGTAGTTTAGTGTTTTTTCTTGATCATCAAAAATTATCAATTGAGGATAAATTGTTGCGTAGAAATGATTGAATGAGAATTATGCTAATTCAAATTACAAGTATTTTATTTATCAAAAACAAATTTTTTGTTGGGTTAATATTGCAGTTCTTCAAATTGGATATGAAACTCATTATTTTTATTTAATTTATTTATCTAATTAATTTTCAAAAACTTTTCACTCTTATATTTGATTTTTTTTCCTATGATAACTTACAAATATCTGATATTGAAGGTTAAAATTCTTTAGAACATTAAATCTTGATTTTTAATAAGATGGTATTGACAATTGGATACTCATTATCATGTGTGCATGTGTTGTACCCATAAAGTATTGATGTGTGATTTTGTGTCTAGTTCTTCCCATTTTTAATAAAAAGTTATTTGATGGAAATTGTTTGATAGTATTTTTTTCATTTCATTTAACATTTGTAGATGATGTTTTTCATATATCTTTGCAAATTAAGTATATTTGATGCCAAAATCATATAAGAAAGATAAATAGTTTTATTTATATTGTCATCACGTTATGCATCTTCAAGGAAATCAAAATTAACCAAATATAAAAAAAAATGATGTCTAAAAACATAGAAGATCGAGTGGAAGATCCTAAGGAAAAGAAAGAGCAAAAGAATCAAGAAGAGGAAAATCAAAAGATTGCCATTTTCCCTTCCCACTCAAAAGGAAATAACGATGGAAAACAACATGTTGGTGAGGCTTCTGATTCAGCTTTTCTTATTTAGCAACTTGGTCGGGATATATCAATTCAATGTCTCCTTCAATTATCAAGATCTGATTATGGGTCAATTGATGCATTAAATACTAGTTTTCGATCACTAATTCGATATGGGAAACTTTATCAACTTAGGAGAAAAATAGGAATAATAGAACATTGAGTTTACTTCAGTTGTGAAGTTCTTAAATGGGAGGCATTTGACTCAAATCATGGCCGATGGATGCAACTACCTAAAATGATTTGCGATGAATGTTTTATGTTGTCTGATAAGGAGTCTCTGGCTATTGGTACCGAGTTTTTAGTTTTTGGTAAGGAGTTAATGTCTCCTAAATTTTATAAGTATAGTCTTCTAACAAATATGTGGTCAGTTGGAAAAATGTTGAGTACTCCCAGATGCTTGTTTGCTTCTGCTAGCTTGGGAAGAATTGCCATATTAGCGGGTGGTTGTGATATGCGTGGTAACATATTAAGCTCCGTTGAGCTCTATAACTCTGACATTGGAAAATGGAAACCCCTTCCAAACATGAATAAAGCAAGAAAAATGTGCTCAGGTGTATTTATGGATGGAAACTTTTATGTTGTTGGTGCAATTGCAGCTGACAAAATAACGTAACTTACATGCAGTGAAGAGTTTGATATGACGACAAAAGAATGGCGTGAAATACCCAACATGTTCTCAATGTTAAATGAGGTGCTTGAGACACCAATCCCTTCTGGGTCACCTCCTTTGATTGTTGTTGTAAATAATGTATTGTATGTTGTTGATTATTCACAACAGGAAGTAAAGAAGTATGTTAAAGGAAACAATTCATGGGTTATCATTGGAGGATTTCCTCAACAAGCAAACTCAATTAATGGTTGGGGACTAGCATTTAGGGCATGTGGAGATAAGCTAATATTTCTTGGAGGTCATAGTCTTCATGGTAGAGGCATGCTTGAGATTAGTGCTTGGGTCCCAGACAAAAATGCACCACAGTGGAACCAGCTTGCGACAAAAGAGTCAAGAAATTTTGTTCATAACTGCACTGTGATGGGATGTTGATGCTATTTAGTGTTGAACGAATTTTATTCCTATTATGATTTTAATATTTTAATTTATCCCCAAATCTTATTTTTAGTGATTTGTAGTTTGTTAATGTGGGTGCTACTTTTGTAATATTGAATTATGTTATTTTTATTCTACATCATTGTCGGTGTTTTAGATTCAAATTTTTATTGGTGGCTCTGGAAAGATATTAAGTTAATTGTAATGATGAATTTTTTAAGATTTTTATTTGGTTAAATGTGTGATATAAAGTCTAATAAGGCTTTTATATTTTGCATACTAATAAAAAATGCTACATGAGACAGTATTTTAATCTTTTATGATTTATAATCTATAATTAAAAATACATGATGAAATTAAGAAGTGTAAGACTTGAGGGTTTTATACTAGTTTTATTTAAAACAATTTATTTAGCTTTAGTTTGTGAGGATGTTTATATCTTGACTTTCTATATTGCTTATAAATTAATGTCACTGTTATTTTAAATTTAATAAAACATGACATAATAGAGTCTTAGTGTTATTAGATATATTTTATATATGTTTATTCGTGGTTGTGTGACTTGCTTATAATAAGAGGGTGAGGTGTATAGGGGTTGATTAGCTGGAATTACTAAGGTTAAGTTATTTCTCTCGACATTTATCGGAATATAATTGTATAAGTGTAAGCAACTTTATTTAAATATGTCTAAAATTAGTTAAAATTACTAAGGCTAAACCATTTCTCTCAATATTTGTCAAAGTCTAGTTTTAGTAGTGGAAACAACTTAATTCAAATGTGCCTAAGATTTCAAAAGACAAGTTCCACTAATAATATAATCAAATCGGATCCACTTTGTTTATAGTGTCTCAAAACCCGATTCTTACACTTTAGAGAAAACTAGAGAAAAATGGAAGACTTGATAAGCATAAAAAAGAGAAACTAAAGAGAGAAGAGGAAAACCTAATAATTTGTCGTCGAGTAAGTATTATCATACTATTATCATCTTTAAGCTTTCAATTTCATTTTCATCACAAAATTGATATTTTAGCTAATACGATATTTTCAGCTTTTTTTATCCTCCTTAAATGCACATATGTAATAATGAGGTTATAAGAGCAAACCCTCACTCAAGAAAAGAAAGGAGCAAACTCATTGTATTTATGATCTATGAAATAGTAAGTAAAACATATTTACCATCAAAGCTTTTGAAAAATCTCAAAAATTAGCATTTAAAGTATTATATGTGTGGATTAATTTTTTATTGTTACATTTATATTTTGTATTGGAACTTGTGTTAAATTGAATTTGATAATTATTAAAAGATATGGCCAAAACATTATTTGAGTAAATGAGTTGAAAATATAATTCTTGAAAAGAGATCCTGTTAAATTTTACATTGAAAATATAAAAAAAATGACTAACGATAATGAAAATTAAATTTCTCTTTTCTTTTTAACACTATTTACTATCACATATAAATAAGTAGAAGAAAATATATATATATATATATATAATATATATATATATATATATATATATATATATATATATATATATATATAATATATATATATATATATATATATATATATATAAGACAATAAAATCAAAGACAACTCATCATGTATATGTTGTAAAATGTGGAAGCTACATTGGTAATATGCACTCAAATTAACTTTAGTGAATATTGATTGCAATATTAAATATTTCTACAATACAATTGAGCGCATTGGAGAAAAATATTATGGATTAGAGTTTTACTAAAGTGATTCGAATCACATCAAAGTTAAATCGAACCACCACTCTTATAGAGCTATTTTATTTAAATCACACATGTAGTGATATGAATCACACTGTTAAAATACTTAAAAACTTGTTGAGTGGTTTCAATCTCAATTTTTTAGAAGTATTAATTGATGTATATTTTTAACGTTTTTTGGAAATTAGTTAACAATTAGTTGGATTGTGAATTTTTATGCAAAGTTAAAATGTTGTAACTCAAATATTATGTGATGCGAACCTATAGGCAAACCATACAAATTTGAAGTGAAGTATCGTTAAATGATTTTGGTTATAAGAATTAGTGGTTGTTTACGGTAAACATTCCACTTTCAATAAATAAACTTGATAAATTAATCTAGGACTTGCGTTAGATCATATTAGGTTTTTAGCTGACAGGAACACATGGCCAATTCGACTCCAGCTGAGCTTATGGTAGAAGAGAGGGTCGACAATCAAACTATTGAGGTTATCTTGAGCCCACAAAAGCAAGGAGTTTCAAAGTGTATTGCCTGAGACTCAACAGAATCTCATTTCTCAACAAACTCAAGACCCTCCAAATATTGTTAACGAAGGGATCTCTACCGGCATTTTGATTCCAGACGAGATCCTGGCTATAAAGAAACGGAATCCAGCGGAGGCTCTAAGGAAACTGCAACAACTTCGTCAGCTTTCGATAGAGGCGCAACCTCCGTCTTAGATACGGCTGAAGAGCTTCCTGCACAAGAAGTTGTTGACCGTGAAGCTCTTAAGGGGTCTCTCATGGCGAAAAAGCCCTCAAAATCGAGGCTAGCATCAAGCAGTTGCAAGGGAAGAATTTTTTTCTAGATATTCGAATTTTTCATGAGACGACCTCCTTTGAGGATTTCAAATCTAGATTTCCCGCTTAACTTTCTCTTTGTATTGGTTTTGTAAGGGCGATCAACCATTTTTTGTAATGCCTTTCAGGTTATTTGAACTAATTAATGAATATTTTCGTTATGTTTGAACTTGAATCTCTTATAGCATAGGTTTATATTTATTCAAATATTTTCCATTTACCCTAAAAATTCTTTGATCCATGCCTAGTTCCTGAATCTCATAGGGATTGTTAGTAAACGTTCAGATTAATTGAAACGGTCCCTCCCATTTTGGAGACTATTTTCCTAAGGTTCGATCTCTTCGATCCATAGGCAGAATTACTTTCCAAACGTAATCATCTACTGCAAAGGTTTTTGTTTTAACCCTTCTGTTGTACACTTTGGCCACGCGCGCTTTCTATCGTATCAATACTTCCATTGCGGCCAATCCCTCTTCGTCTAAATCATCCATTTCGTTGAACATCAAGTCCCAATATCGCTCCGACTGAATATCATTCTGGATTTGCACCTTGACTGATTGCAAACAAATCTCTATTGGTAACACATCATCATGCCCAAATGTCAAACGAAGAGGCGTCAAATTCGTCGACTCTTTTGGGGACGTTCGACAAGCCCATAGGATTTTGTCCAAAGTCTTGTGCCATTTTTTTTGCTTTTTGGCGACATGTTTTTTGATTAGACTAATTATCACCTTGTTGTCTGTTTCAACTTGGCCATTTTCTTGCGCATAATAAGGTGTTGAAGTGACCAATCTGAAACCTGTTTCAACGATGAATTCTTGCATGTTTCCCCCTATAAAAATCGAACTTTGATCTGTGGTAATGGTTTATGGGATGCCAAATCTATACACAATGTGCTTTTGAATGAATTTGATCACAACATCCTGATCCACTTTTACCAAAGGGATATCTTTGATCCATTTTGTAAAGTAGTTTATTTCGACCAGGATAAACTTTTGTTGTTTCGATGAGGCCGGTCGAATCTCACCAATGACATCCAACGGCCATCCCCTAAAGGGCCAAGGCTTGATAATCGAATGCAGCTCACTTGCTGGTACGTGTTGGACGCTCACATGCATCTGTTATTCTTGGCATCCTTTGGAAAACTCGATACAATCCTTCAACATACTGGGCCAATAAACACCTTATCGGAATAGCAGGCATTTCATCTTATGGCCTGCTTGATGTGCACCACAGGCTCCATTGTGTACTTCAGATATGGCCAAGTATGCTTCCGTACATCCGAGACACTTAAGCAATATTCCCTCTGGAGTCTTCTTCAGCAATTCGTTTCCCAGTCGTACGTAGCTTAGGTCCCTATACTTGATTTTACTGTTAGTATTTTCGTTTGGATTCTCTAAGTACTCTAAAATTGGTTTTCTCCAATCTGATGGTGATGAATTGCCGATAGAGAAAATTTTGTGTCTCTAGAAATTTTCGAACTCGAAATTTTCAAAGCACTCATCATCGAAACCTTCATATCAGCTGACATTGTTGTCAGGGTTATCTTCCATCTTGTCTCTTGAATGTTCATACTAGGTGGTGGTGGTACGTCTAACACCATCTTCTCTTGTACCTCGATAATATCCTAGAGTTTTGATTTCGATATCTTGTACCCATAAGCGATTTGGGCTAGATAGTTGGCTTCTTGGTTCTCATTCCTTGGCACATGCACAATACCGACGATCTCTAAGTACTCCAATAGTTGTGTCGCCATCACGAAATACCTTAGCAAATTTTCTTTTATGCACTTGTATTCTCGTGTGACTTGTTTAATTATCAATTTTGAATCTCCTCTCACCTCTATTTTATTGGCTCCTAATTCTTTCAGGATTTTAAGACCAGTTATTAGGGCCTCGTACTCAACTTCATTATTGGAACATTTTTTGTTGATTCTACACTTGAATCTTATCGGAATGTCTTGCGGGGATAGTATAAATACCCCAATTCCTATTCCATCTTTGTGGCTCGAGCCATCGAAATATAACCTTCAAGGGTTTGTGTCAACCATGTTTAATGAGGGTTCAATCATAGCATGATCTACTATAAAATCCGCTACGATTTGGCCCTTCATAGCCTTTAAAGGTTTGCACGTCAAAGAAAACTCTGTTAATGCTAGTGCCCATTTTCCAATCCGACTATGTAGAATAGGTTTAGACAACATATGTTTAAGAACATCATAGTGAGAAGAAACATAAACATAAACTGGTTTTATATATTACTTTAATTTCATACATGAGAAGTACAAGCATGGGCACAATTTTTCAATCAGATTGTACCTAGTTTCAGCATCTATCAACATTCGACTGAGGTAATATATGGGTCTTTCAACACCACTAATATCCTCCTGAGCTAACATACTCCCTATGGTCGTATTCGACGCAGCAATATACAAACTCATATTTTTACTCCTACTAAGGGGTAACAAAATGAGAGGTTTTACAAGGTATCCTTTGATGGCGTCGAAAGCCTCTTGCTGCTCCAGTCTCTAGTGAAAATCACTTTCCTTCTTGATCCCGAAGAGTGGAGAAAACACCTTCGTCCTACCACTTAGATTCTATATGAACCTCCTCAAGAAGTTTATCTTCCTCAACAAAGATTGAAGTTGTTTCTTTGTCGACGGGGGCTTGAGATCCAAGACTGCCTTTGTCTTATTTTTATTTATCTTGATGCCTTGTTTGTGTAACACGAAACCTAAGAAGTCTCCTGCATGTACACCAAAATCATATTTTAATGGATTCATTTTTAATCCATATTTCCTCATTCTCTCAGATGAGCGTCGAAGGTGATCAATATGATCATTTTGAGATGATGACTTTATCACAATGTCATCAATGTATACCTGCATAAAATTTTCAATGAAGTCATGGAATACAGCATTCATGTCTCTTTGATAGGTTGCTCCTGCGTTTTTTAGGCCAAACGATATCACAACCCATTTGTATGTCCCCAAAGCTCCAGGGCATCAAAATGTTGTCATGGGGACATCATCTTCTGCTATGAGAATTTGATTATAGCCAGAATAGCCATCAAGCATGCTCAGATATTCAAAACCTATGGCCAAATCGACTATCATTTCTGCCACGGGCATCAAATACTCATCCTTCGGCATAACATTATTTAAATCTCTAAAATCTATACAGATTCTAAGAGTTCCATTTTTCTTAATGACAGGTACTATATTAGTTAACCATTCAACGTACCTTGCAGTCTTGATGAACCTACTTTTGAGGAGTCTTTTGATCTTGCTTAATCTTTACGGTGATCTCCGGAGCAAAGCGTCGGGGATGTTGCTTCACTGGCCTTTTCCCAGGTTGGATAGGCAGTCAATGCTCCACCACACTTCGATTTAAACCGGCCATTTCGTTATAATCCCGGGCCAAATAGTCTCTGTATTCTGTCAATACTTTGATCAGCTTAGCCTTCATCTTTGACCCAACTTTGGTACTTATGTATCTTTGTCATTTTTTGACTCCATCTGTTATATCGATTTCTTCGAGTGGGTCTTGTGCTTGCGTCTTCTACAACTCATTTGATGGGTTCTTATCAAACCCCAAAGGCTCATTGTCATAGATGCAATCAAGCCTCCGGTTTTCTGAAGCTGTTGTTTGATCTCGTCGACCATCTTCTACCTCTTTGGCTTCGAAGGCCATGTATTGAAGCCTTTCCTTTTTAAGAGTCAACTTTCTCTTGTTTTCAGCTAGATAGGCAGAAATTCGAGCCAAAATTTCTGACTCAGCAGTCATCTTTATCAACTGCATGCCACCTCGTAGGTGGAATCACCATATATGGCTCCGTTTCTTCCTTAGCATCCCATATGAATCCATGATCTGGATCTAGGTTCAACATGAGACCGGTATTGACTGAAGTGTAGGACCCTGATTTGTCATCACATGGAGCGATGTTTGCCAAATTTTGTTCGAAGGATTTCTTCGAGCCCTTGGCCTCATCAATCCGGTAATAACTATGGTGGCCTCAATGTTCTCCATGATGTTGTCCTTACGCCATATTATGAGCCTTTGATGTATAGTCGAAGGTACCGCTCCTATCCCATGGATCCATTCCCATTCTAGGAGTAAGTTGAAGTTTGCTTTGGAATTTATTACCATAAAAAGTGTCGAGCGTGTCGTAGTGCCCACAGCTAGATCGACCTGAAAAACACCCAAGATATTACTAGTTTTTCCTTCATAATTTGATAGAACCATATTATGTTGTCGGAGATCGTCGTCGCACTTCCCCATTTTCTTAAACAGGGTATAAGATATTAAATTGACGGTTGCACCTCCATCTACGAACACCTTAGTTACTTCTATTCCATCAACCTTCGTCCTTATGAATAAAGGCTTCATATGATACATTATACATGGGTTGGGTCTTTCGGACATGGCTTTCCGCTTCTCAACCACACCACTATTCATGACGTAGCAGCACATTGGTTTCCCTCCAACCGTTTTGTCTGGCATAAAGTCTTCCTCAATCTCAGAGACTTCTGATACCATGTCGTATTCAACCAGAAATACTGATACAATGCTGCAGTTTACGAAGAAGTCATCATCATAGGTGTCATCATTGGTTTTGTCGTACATGTCTTCGTCGAACTCTTCATCAAAATGAGGGGAGTATTCAGGCTTCTCTTCCTCCGAATGAGGGGAGTAATCAGGTTCCTTCTCTTTTGATCTAAGCACATATTTTGATTCTTTTTCAACCTGAGATGAACACTTCATACTTTGGGAAGTCACCACTACTATCTTTCCTGTCGGATCAACAGTCATGGCCATTGTTTGATTAGCCACCATTTTTTTCTTGTCCTACCCCTACTGCCTTTGGGATCTTTCTCTTTTTTTCATAGGTTTCAACAGGCTTCAAGTGTGGGGTCGTAACCTTTTTCCCAGCTTTTTTGTTCCATTGGTAACGCCTCCATTGTGTTCTGGTCATTGGGTTCTTCCCTTTGTAGTTGGGAGAAATCACATAGCCCCTTGTCTCGACCTTCTTTTCTGGAGATGTTGTTCCTTTCTCTAACTCCAATACTCTCTATTTTGGTCTCTTTCCCCCCTTTTGGTTCACTGATTCTACCCACTTATCCTATGGAACATTCGTTGGCAGAATGAAAGTGTTTGGTCGATAATGTTGGAACTGCATCTTGTATTCTTCATTTCGCCGTGGTGCCCCACGTTTGTCGAACACGAACCTGGGTACGGAAGGCTTATCCTCTTTCAATGCCTTCTTGCCAGACTCCAATCTTTCAGCGGCTTTCTCGTCGAACATCGGGCCGCACTTAGTACATAGGAGCGCTTTGGACCCACTTACCCTGCACTTCTCTTGGAAATCTGTTATGTTTTCGCCTGATTAGGGATAGGATGACTCCAATCCATTTTCATCCTTTTTGTCGAAACCATCAGTAGTTTCAACCATCAGTACTTCAAAAGACTGATCGCTCGACTGTGCGAGTCGAGAATGGGATACAAACTGCAAGTGCACAGTTCTATCGCGTAGTTTTAAAAGATATCGATCCCACAGGGACTTATGAATCGATGTACCGTTATCTAAGGTTACTACGTAAATCTAAGGTGAAAATGTTTGATTGTTTGGGGAAAAGGGAGCTAAGAGCTAAACTAATATCTAGATTAAATATTAATAAAACGGATATCGGTATGTGGTTCGTCAAAACTAGGGAATCAATTCCTTGTCGGTCTCTCGGTTTTAAAATAAATCGTTTCGACTAACTTTATTGGTTAAAGGTTTTATCTCAAACTCTCGCTCTGTTGAAGAAACCATGATCTTATGTTAATGTTGCTGTCACTTATAATTAAGTCAAAAATCATATTTTGAAAACAATAAAGTTGCAGAAACTCTTTTTAAGAAAATACTGACCGTTTTAAACACCCTTATCTCAAACTTTCGCTCTGTTGACTTAGGTTATACAATTAAATCTAAATGCTTAACTCTCGTCCTCACATTCAACCTTTAAAATACTTTTTGGAAAAAGGTCAGAATTTAATTAATTCTAAAACTTGCTCTCGCCCTGAGATAGATTTAATGACTAACTTACACTGTCCAGTTAAAACCTCAAACTCTCGCTCTGTTGGTTTCAACTTCTTTATGTCTTTTACCTTTGTAAAAAATCTTGTTATTAAACCTGTAAGTTAAGACCGTAAAAAGATTGATTCTAATTTTAAGTTTGAATAGACCGACTTAGTTTTGATCCCTCTTTCTGCTTACTTTACATACCGATACCTAGGCAAATTAGCCAGACATGCTTACTAAATAATAATTAATATCATGCATACACAGACTCATTTCAGGCAGGCAATGCAAATAACAATAGAATAAAGCATAAAAATTAAATAACAATTAAAGAACCTGAATGCGTAATACAATGGTCTTGAACACTCCACCACAAGCCGGTAGGATTTGTTCTTCGATTCTTCAATTAAACAGTAAATTAAATCAAGGAAATAAAAAACTCGAATATAACGTAAGGTTAAATCCGGTATAAAGTTGCACAGTAGTTTCCGGTGTAGAAACTACTACGCGCGAAAAATATCTAAAAGCTAAGAACGGGGGAAAATAAATTGCAAGGGAAAAAGAAAACAAAGCTTGCAAAATAAAATAAATAAAATGGACGATGCTGGAAAGGAAGAAAAATAAGCAAAGGCGTGAAAAAATAAATTTGGCAGAGCTTCCGCAAAACTGAGCGTGCAAAAACTGTGTAACTTTTGGTTTGTGAGACGGCTATTTATAATGGCCTTGGTAGCAGCATTCCGTTTCTCTCCTTCTTCAGCGTGGCTATATCCACGGCGTGCATATAGGAGACCAATTCCTTAACGTTATTCTTCAAGTCCTTCTGAGGGCGATACTTGCGCCACAAAGGTAGTGGGGTTGCGTGACGCTCGTCACGCTATGTGTGACGTCCGTCACAAGGCTCCTTCGCGTGACGCTCGTCACGCGTCCTGTGACGTCCGTCACAGGCACAGCATTGGTGACTTGTGCGCTTTGGGCTGGGCTTTGGCCTTTGGTTCCTTTTCTCTCCTTTTTGTTGCTTTTTACACCTCCTTTTCTTCCCTTTTTCACTTTTGCTTCAAAATGGGTACCTGATATAAATAGAAGAGAAATACTGCATAATATCTGATAAAATGGGATAAATTAGTGTAAATGATAAAATAATTTAATTGAATTAAGTCTTAAAAAGCGATATAATTTCGTGTTATCAAACTCCCCCATACTTAAATCTTTGCTTGTCCTCAAGCAAAATTCAGTATAGAACTTGTTAAAAGTTTTAGCCGGATGAAATTTTAAAGCACACATCAATTCGTACTAGGTTGCCAATGGGTTTTTGTTTAGGAGGATTTGAGTTAAATCTTGACATCAACAACTACCGTTACAACTTAGATAACCCTACCTTATGCCAATCAGTTCAAGTACCCTATGATAGCTATCCTGGTTCCTTTAGTCTTATTTTGCCCGTTTTCATTCTAGCGAAATCACATTAAGCCCTTTATCCTTTCGCGCACATAGTGGAGTAACCGGTTAGTGTCTATGATCCGCTTTTAGCTAGAAGTTCTGGTACATAAGTCGGATAACTTCATTATTCAGTCCATTGCAAATTGCGGGGGATCGAACCGTAGTCCGCCCTACCAAGTTCAGTACCAGATTCCTACTGAACCAATTCATAATGGATCTTTCGTATTGTGCTTTTGCATGATTTGCAACCTTTAGATTAAATGATCCGGTAAGGGTCACCTAATTTAATTATCTTAGGTTACTTTGGGGATCATTCACTTATATTCATCGGCTCTCCACGTAGTTTGCTATTAAGATGGTGCTGACTTCTGTATAAACTACTTGGGGTTGCCATAGAACTAAAAGTTCGAGGAATCGGTATGATAGGTACTTATCCTGATCTAACATATTGAGGTTCTCAGAGCGTTGTTATGGTAATGATTTTGTTTTGATTTCACTCAAATTTTATAAAGTAGGCGACCTTTATACTTATTGGGTGTGTTAAATTTTTGTTATGGCTCAAGAAAGTTGAGGGAAATAGATAATAGAAACTTTTTCACATTCAGGACTTAACTTAAAAAAAATTTTGTTTTTATAAGGAAATAACAATGAAAAGGGAGAGTACAAACTTGAAACAAAGATGGGAATGGAAAGAATAATTTCCCCCCCATACTTGAACTAAACATAGTCCTCGATGTTTGAAGGGAAAGAAATACAAAATGGAAAGGAAAAAGAAAAAAATACAACTAAGGCTGCCTTCCACCTCTGGTTCTTGGTCCTGGTGATCTTTGACGTATGTCTAAGCTGTCGAATCTGCTAAACAACTCAGTAAACCGCTGGTCGGTTATGGCATTCCGAGCATCCTGTTGCTGTTGCATTTGACGCATCATCTGCATCATCTCTGTATTCTGTGCCTGCATTCCATCGATAGCATCCATAATGTCATCGTTGGTCGCAGGTCTTCGTCGTCGACGACGTTGGGAGGATGGGCCGGCTGCATTACTGGAAGGGTTGAGCGGGACTGACGGTTGTTCTGGCGGATGATCGCCTTGTTCCATTTCTTCAAACTCATCTGTTTGTTGGTTTGTTTGTGAAGGCTCGGTGGTTTCAGGAGCGCTAAGATCGTAGAGGTGGCGGTTCGGGTTTGTGACATCGGTTAGGGTGGTATTGGGTAGCACAACACTTGGGACTGCTTGGTTGTTCACCATCAGATAATAGCCTCCGCCTACTCTGTTTTTAATCAGGCGGCTGGAGCGACAATAGCCGATATCCATAGACAGGGGTGGAAGGGATTCTAAAGTTTGGAGTTTATCCCCTAGGTTCAGGCCAAGTGCTATGGAGGTTATTAATCCGCCAATTATGAATGGTTGCCGGCCTCTAGCACATAAGGTGCGGATATGATGAAGGAGAAAAGAGGCGGCGTTTACCGTAGTATCCGATTCGAAAACGCACTGGAGGAAAAAGAGTTCTTTTGAGTTGACCTTACTGTTGTTTGGTCTTCCAAAGAGTGTGTTTTGCAGGATACGGAGAAAATAACGGATGGTGGGGTTATGGATGTGGGAGAGAAGGAGTTCTTCCCAGTTGTTGGTATTTATACCGGAAATTTTCTTAAAAAGGTCGAAAACTAGAACTGTGTTCCAGTTTGAGGTTGGGGGAATTCTGGCATGGAGCAGACCTTCTGTGGGAAATTGTAGCATGGCACTCAATTGGCGTTGGGTTAGAGAGTACTCGGTGTTAAACATACGGAAGGTTGCTGTACCGGTTAGGAATTCACCTTCACCGGCGGGAGTGGTGTAGTCGTAAGAGCTTAGGAATTCTAAGGTTAGGGAAGGATAGGTGGGTTGGTTATGGGTGCAAAGGAAGGTTAAATCGGCTCTACGGAGCATCCACTCGATACCGTGGAGTAAGCCCAATTGTTGTAAACAAGTTAAATCGGGGTACCTGGTGGGAGCGACGCCTCGCTGTTGGAAGCGCTCGAATTGCTCTTGCTGATAGTTGTCATCTCCGGATCGGAAGATGATATTTCCGAAGTTTTGACTTCCCGCCATTGTGATGGATTTTTGAATGAGTGATTTGGAAAGGAAAAGAAGTGTATATTTGATATGAGAGAGTTGTTTGTGGTGAAAGAAGGAAGTTTGGAGGGTATTTATAGGTAAAATGTGGGAGGTGAAAAGAAAGAGTGGTTGAAAAGTAATTAATTGTGGTAAATGAAAAATGAATGGGGAATGTAAAAAGGTGGGGGTGTAACGTTCGTCTCCAACGGCTCCCTAACGTTCACATATCTGAGAGGCGTTACGCTCGTCACAAGGCTGTGACGCTCGTAACAGGCACTAAATGTGCCGCCCGTCACGGGTGGTGTGACGCTCGTCACACTTCCTTTTGGAAAGGCTTAGTAGCGCTTCACAGAATCACTTGGTAGCGTAATTAAATATTTTATTCTGCTTATGAACGTTTTAGTCTGTAGCTTAATTTAGTATGCATGCTTACTTGCTTTGTATAATAATAATAATAAGTAATAACCGTAGAGCATAATAGGCATTGCAAAATAAATTAACTAAACAGCTTCAATAAAAAGGATCATAATGTATTACAGGAAGGGAAAATAATAAAATGAAATAGAAATAAACATGAATTCAAATAACATTAATGAAAAAATCTAGCCTAAAACTAAATAACTTAGAATGAAGAAATAACTAAATTCCATCTATCTTCGGATCTCTGGCCGGAGGAGTAAAAGAGTTAACATGATGCCGTAACATACGTAACTGACTTGCCGTGCTGCTCATGTGTTCTAGGACTGCAAGTCTCAAGCTGTGGAAATCTTCCCTGAGGGCGTTTTGTTCTGACATCAAGGCTTCAATGACGGTTTTAATATCTGTTCCTGGCATATGATGTCGGAGATCAGGCATGGCTGATTCTTCGGTCAGGACAGGCTGAGGAGGAGGATCAATATCATGGTAGCCGGATGGAGTCTGAGGGTCAGATTCAGCAAGAGAGGTATGGTCAATATAGTGCTCATAGTCATCACAAATCTCATAATCCTGGATGGATTCAGTGGATCCAGCAGGAGTTGGGGTTTCATTCAGGTTATAGAGCCAGTTCCTTTGGTTATGAACACTAGTCCTAGGATCGGGCAGGGTGAATAGGCAGAGAACCTGGTTATCAATAACAAGCTCAAACTCATCAGACCCTATGTTTGCTATAAACATAGTGTTGAAGAGGAAAGGTATACTCATAGTGGTAATGCCACAAAAAGGGTTCAGGTCAAGCATAGGCTGACGTAGTCCAATAGCATTACCTATCATAGTTATCAGGCCGCCTATTCTAATGGGTGCTCTCTCATCCTGGATAAGGTGGTCCAAATTAGCTAACATAAAAGTAGCACCGTTTACTGGACGGTTCTGGGAAGCACAAAATATGATGAAGAGTTCATCACGTGAAACTGAAGTACTATTTGGCTTCTTCCCAAATAAAGTGTGGGTCAGGATCTTATGGAAATAGCGAAAAGCCGGGTTATGTATGTTTCCAGAGAGAAACTCATGTTCTTCGGGCTCATCATTTCCAGTCAGCTTACCCCAAAAGTGTTCAAGCTCTCTATATTCAAGAAGTTCTTCCTGGCTTATAGTGAATGTATCAAAGGAGGTAGGAAAACCCAAAAGGTTGGTGAAGTCTCTAGTATTAAATTGGTACTCCATATTGAACATTCTGAACTGGATAAAACCTCTGGTAATTCCTTTTCCATGGCTAGGTAGATAGATTAATGAACTAAGGAATTCTAGTGT
Organism: Lathyrus oleraceus; assembly: GCF_024323335.1. Lineage (NCBI taxonomy): Eukaryota > Viridiplantae > Streptophyta > Magnoliopsida > Fabales > Fabaceae > Lathyrus > Lathyrus oleraceus. Next base: position 524,481,070 of record NC_066585.1, on the reverse strand, counting down.
GAGCCTCCGGTAGGTGGTGAAAGGTCTCAGGATAGGGGAGGTCTCCCATCCTATCTGATTCAGCAAAAACAGGACACTCTGTCTCAGTCCAAGGGCAGTCATAGCCCAATCATCAGCATATAAACTAGGTAGCATCTCCCTAGTGGCTAGTTCTTCAAACCTTCGTTTCTGAGCCATTCCTCTGAACTTGATACCCATACGGTCAGAATGTCCCATCTGGTTAGTGTTAACTAGAGAAAAGAAAACATGAGTTTAAGTCAGGATTTGGCCAAATGCCGAAAGAAGAATAGAATTATTATTATAATATATAGATATATTTTTTTCTTTTTGAATAAATCAATAATGAATACTAAATAGAAATTAAAAGAATAATTAAGAGAAAAATAGAGGAATGATAATAATAGTAAAATAATAAAATAACAGATTAATTTGTGGGTTGTCTCCCACTAAGCGCTTTGTTTAAATGTCGCAAGCTCGACAAAGAAACTGTTAAATATAGTCTATGAGTCCTGGGGGCGTTTCGTCTAAGTGTAGAATTTGCGAATCCTCGTTGGTTTCCGCATAGTGATAATGTTTCAGACGTTGCCCGTTTACGGTGAACGGTTCTGTAGATTGTCCTTTAATTTCTACCGCTCCACTGGGAAAGATTTTAGTGATATGGAAAGGTCCTGACCATCTGGATCGTAGTTTTCCCGGGAATAATTTTAGTCTGGAGTTAAATAAGAGTACTGCGTCGCCTTGCTTGAAGATTTTCCTTGATATACGCTTATCATGCCATTGTTTTGTTCTTTCTTTATAGATTTTGGCATTTTCATAGGCGTCTCTTCTGAGTTCCTCTAGTTCGTTTATGTCAAGGATTCTCTTTTCACCGGCGGTTTTATAATTCAAATTTAAATTTCTAATAGCCCAATAGGCTTTGTGTTCTAATTCTACCGGGAGGTGACAGGATTTTCCATAAATGAGCTTAAATGGGGTCGTCCCTATGGGAGTTTTATAAGCAGTTCGGTATGCCCATAAAGCTTCTGGTAATTTCAATGACCAATCTTTCCTTGAAGTGGCGACCGTTTTTTCTAATATTTGCTTGATTTCTCTGTTAGATACTTCCACTTGTCCACTGGTTTGAGGGTGGTAAGGTGTTGCTATCCTATGTCTCACTCCATATTTAAGTAGTAGTTTTTCGAGTATCTTGGATATAAAGTGCGATCCACCATCACTGACTACTATCCTTGGGATGCCAAATCTCGGAAATATTATATTTTTAAAGAGTCTAGTTACTACTCGGGTGTCATTAGTTGGAGAAGCTATAGCTTCGATCCACTTTGATACGTAGTCAACCGCCACGAGTATGTACTTGTTACCGAAGGAGGATGGAAACGGTCCCATGAAGTCTATTCCCCACACGTCAAAAATCTCTACTTCCAAAATACCTTTTTGTGGCATCTCGTCACGTCTAGATATGTTTCCCGTGCGTTGACATCTGTCACACTCCTTAATAGCCGCATGTACGTCCTTCCATATAGTTGGCCAATAAAAGCCAGCTTGTAGGATTTTAGAACAGGTCTTGGATGTACTTGTGTGTCCACCATAAGGCGCGGAGTGACAGTGTTGGATTATATTTTCTACCTCTTCTTCGGGTACACATCGACGGAAAATACCATCGGGACCTCTTTTGAAAAGTAAGGGATCATCCCAGTAATAGTGTTTTATGTCATGGAAGAATCTTTTCTTCTGCTGGTAAGATAAAGTAGGTGGAACTAGTCCGGCAGCTAAATAATTGACTAGATCAGCGTACCATGGTATGGCAGATATAGCTAAGGTGGTTTCTACTTGCATGTCGGAGTTGTTCTCTTCCAAAGTAGTTATGAGTTTGTCATACGAGAAATCATCATTAATGGATGTTCTTTCTGGTTCAAGGTTCTCAAGTCTAGAGAGGTGGTCTGCTACTACGTTCTCAGTTCCTTTCTTGTCCTTGATTTCTAAGTCGAATTCTTGTAGTAACAAGATCCATCTTAGGAGTCTAGGTTTAGCATCCTTTTTTGTTAGAAGGTACCTGATAGCAGCGTGATCAGTGTAAACTATTATTTTGGCTCCTACCAAGTAAGAACGAAATTTATCTAGCGCAAATACTACTGCTAGGAGTTCTTTCTCGGTTGTGGCATAATTCATCTGTGCTTCATCCAGGGTTCTGCTAGCGTAATATATAACATGAAGCTTTTTATCCTTTCTTTGTCCTAAAACAGCACCTACAGCATAATCACTGGCATCGCACATTATTTCGAATGGTTCATTCCAGTCCGGTGTCTGCATAATGGGTGCGGAGATCAATGCTTGTTTAAGAGTTTGAAATGCTTTTAAACAGTTATCGTCGAATATGAATTCAGCATCTTTCATTAATAGTCCGGTTAAAGGTTTAGTTATCTTAGAGAAGTCTTTGATGAATCGTCGGTAGAAACCGGCGTGTCCTAAAAAGCTTCGTACTTCTCTCACGGTTCTTGGGGGTTGAAGATTTTCGATTACCTCTATTTTGGCTTTGTCTACTTCAATTCCTCTGTTCGAGATGATGTGTCCTAAAACAATTCCTTCTTGTACCATAAAGTGGCACTTTTCCCAATTAAGTACTAAGTTTACTTTTACACATCGTTCAAGAACTCTTTCCAGGTTTTCAAGGCATTCTTCGAAACTTTGTCCGTATACAGAAAAGTCATCCATGAATACTTCCATGATGTTTTCGAGAAAGTCGGCGAAAATTGCCATCATGCATCTTTGAAAAGTTGCAGGGGCATTACACAGACCAAACGGCATTCGTCTATACGCGAAGGTACCAAAAGGGCATGTGAATGTTGTCTTTTCTTGGTCATCAGGGTGAATTGGTATTTGAAAGAAGCCTGAATAACCGTCCAAATAACAGAAATGTGAATGTTTAGCTAGTCGTTCTAACATTTGGTCAATGAATGGTAAAGGGAAATGATCTTTTCGGGTTGCTTTGTTTAGTTTCCTATAATCAATGCACATTCTCCATCCCGATTCGATTCGTTTAGTTATAGTTTCTCCTTTTTCGTTTTCAATAACGGTTATGCCTCCTTTCTTTGGTACAACGTGTACGGGACTGACCCATTTGCTATCAGATATAGGATATATAATACCTGCTTCTAATAACTTGGTTATTTCTTTCTTTACTACCTCACTTAGGATCGGATTTAGTCTTCTCTGGTGTTCCCTAGAGGTTTTACCGTCTTCTTCTAACATGATGCGATGCATACAAATAGAAGGGCTTATTCCTTTAAGATCGGTTATGTGGTATCCTAGTGCGGTTGGATATTTTCTTAAGATATGTAGGAGTTTTTCTGTTTCGAGTCTTCCTAGATCTGCATTGACTATCACAGGTCGTTCAAGTTCTAAGTCTAGGAATTCATATCTCAGATTTTTGGGAAGTGTTTTCAAATCAGGGGTTGGTTTGTTAAGACACTGCGTAGGATCTGGTGTTATTGCTAAGCATTGTTTAGATTTGTCTTCTAAAAGATAGTCTGATGATTTGTCTTCTCCTGACTCTGCTTCTTTTATGCATTCATCGATGATATCCATGAAGTAACATGTATCTTCTATTGCAGGTGCTTTCAAGAATTTGGAAAGAATGAATTCAATTTTCTCTTCACCTACTTCGAAGGTGAGTCTTCCTCGTTTTACGTCTATGATTGCACCGGCAGTTGCTAAGAATGGTCTTCCTAGTATAATAGGTGTAGTATCATCTTCTCTAATATCCATAATTGTGAAGTCAGTGGGGATGTAAAACTGACCTATGCGTACGGGAACGTTCTCAAGGATTCCTACAGGATATTTGATGGAACGATCTGCTAGTTGTACAGACATCTTGGTCGGTCTTAATTCTCCCATTTCCAGTCTCTTACATATGGATAAAGGCATAACGCTAATTCCGGCTCCTAAATCGCATAAGGCTTTGTCGATGACAAATTTTCCTATGTGACAGGGTATAGAGAAGCTACCTGGATCCTTGAGTTTAGGGGGCATGTTTTGGATTATAGCGCTACATTCGGCAGGGAGTGTAACGGTTTCACTATCCTCAAGTTTCCTTTTATTAGAAAGAATTTCTTTTAAGAATTTAGCATATGAGGGCATCTGCGTAATAGCTTCGGTAAATGGAATTGTAACGTTTAATTGCTTAAGGAGATCAACAAATTTTCTAAATTGACCTACATCTTTGGTTTTAACAAGCCTTTGAGGGTAAGGTATAGGTGGTTTGTAAGGTGGTGGAGGTACATAAGGTTCCTTCTTTTCTAGGGTATCCTTATTACTCTCTTCCTTTTCCTTAGGTTCACTTTCCTCAGTAGATTTCTTAGGGCTTTGGTTTTCTATCCTTGGATCAGACGGTCCTTCCACTTCCGTTCCACTTCTTAATATAATTGCATGAGCTTGGCTTCTCGGATTAGGTTGGGGCTGTCCAGGGAATGTACCAGTTGGTGCAGCAGTAGGTGCTTGTTGTTGAGCTACTTGAGATATTTGGGTTTCTAACATTTTGTTATGGGTAGCCAAGGCATCTACTTTGCTTGCTAGTTGTTTAAGTTGTTCGCCAGTGTGTATGTTCTGGTTTAAGAAATCTTTATTGGTTTGTTGTTGGGAAGCTATAAAGTTTTCCATCATGATTTCCAAGTTGGATTTTCTAGGGGTATTATTGTTAGGATTTGGTTTCTGGTACCCCGGAGGTATAGATGGGGTTTGATTCGGAGACTGTCCAGGTGCGTATAAAGCATTATTACTCTTATATGAAAAGTTTGGATGATTCTTCCAATTTGGGTTATAGGTATTCGAATAGGGGCTTCCTTGAGCATAGTTTACTTGCTCTGTTTGGATTCCAGTCAAGAGTTGACATTCCGCAGGAGTGTGGCCTTGGATTCCACAGACCTCGCAATTCTGAGCTATAGCAACCACGGCGGTTGGTGGTGATACATTTAAACTTTCAATCTTCTGGACCAAAGCATCCACTTTTGCATTGACGTGATCAAGGTTACTTATCTCGTACATGCCAGTTTTCGGTTGAGGTTTTTCCACTGTTGTTCGTTCGGTTCCCCACTGATAGTGGTTTTGGGCCATGCTCTCGATAAGCTGGTAAGCATCAGCATAAGGTTTGTTCATTAATGCACCACCTGCAGCGGCGTCTATTGTTAACCTTGTATTGTATAAGAGACCATTATAAAATGTGTGAATTACTAACCAGTCTTCCAAACCATGGTGTGGGCAAAGTCTCATCATGTCTTTGTATCTTTCCCATGCTTCGAAAAGAGACTCGTTGTCTTTCTGTTTAAATCCGTTTATCTGGGCTCTTAACATAGCTGTTTTGCTTGGCGGAAAATATCGGGCAAGGAAAACTTTCTTCAACTCGTTCCATGTGGTGACCGAGTTGGAAGGTAGAGATTGAAGCCATCTTCTAGCGCTATCTCTTAATGAGAAAGGAAAAAGACGAAGTCGAATTGCCTCTGAAGTGACACCATTAGCTTTAACAGTATCAGCATATTGAACAAATACGGATAAATGAAGGTTTGGATCTTCGGTAAGATTTCCAGAGAATTGGTTCTGTTGCACAGCCTGCAGCAGTGAAGGTTTAAGTTCAAAGTTGTTTGCTTCGATTGCGGGCGGAGCAATACTTGAATGCGGTTCATCTTGCGATGGAGCGGCGTAATCTCTAAGAGCACGAGCTGGTTCTGCCATCTCGGTTAAAGAAGGAAAAATGTTTTTGATATCAGGAAGGTTTATAGGAGGGAGATTGTTTTCAGCACGATATTCCCGAATTCGTCGTAAGACTCGGAGATATAGTTCGATATCGTTGATTCGTAAATAGAGCGGTTCGCCTTGAGAGCGAGTGCGTGGCATACAAATCAACGAAAGAAAGAATAGAAGGAAAAAGAAACCTTAGTCTCTACAGCGTAACGGAAGAGTTACGATATCGATTGAATAAAAGTCCCCGGCAACGGCGCCAAAAACTTGATCGCTCGACTGTGCGAGTCGAGAATGGGATACAAACTGCAAGTGCACAGTTCTATCGCGTAGTTTTAAAAGATATCGATCCCACAGGGACTTATGAATCGATGTACCGTTATCTAAGGTTACTACGTAAATCTAAGGTGAAAATGTTTGATTGTTTGGGGAAAAGGGAGCTAAGAGCTAAACTAATATCTAGATTAAATATTAATAAAACGGATATCGGTATGTGGTTCGTCAAAACTAGGGAATCAATTCCTTGTCGGTCTCTCGGTTTTAAAATAAATCGTTTCGACTAACTTTATTGGTTAAAGGTTTTATCTCAAACTCTCGCTCTGTTGAAGAAACCATGATCTTATGTTAATGTTGCTGTCACTTATAATTAAGTCAAAAATCATATTTTGAAAACAATAAAGTTGCAGAAACTCTTTTTAAGAAAATACTGACCGTTTTAAACACCCTTATCTCAAACTTTCGCTCTGTTGACTTAGGTTATACAATTAAATCTAAATGCTTAACTCTCGTCCTCACATTCAACCTTTAAAAATACTTTTTGGAAAAAGGTCAGAATTTAATTAATTCTAAAACTTGCTCTCGCCCTGAGATAGATTTAATGACTAACTTACACTGTCCAGTTAAAACCTCAAACTCTCGCTCTGTTGGTTTCAACTTCTTTATGTCTTTTACCTTTGTAAAAAATCTTGTTATTAAACCTGTAAGTTAAGACCGTAAAAAGATTGATTCTAATTTTAAGTTTGAATAGACCGACTTAGTTTTGATCCCTCTTTCTGCTTACTTTACATACCGATACCTAGGCAAATTAGCCAGACATGCTTACTAAATAATAATTAATATCATGCATACACAGACTCATTTCAGGCAGGCAATGCAAATAAACAATAGAATAAAGCATAAAAATTAAATAACAATTAAAGAACCTGAATGCGTAATACAATGGTCTTGAACACTCCACCACAAGCCGGTAGGATTTGTTCTTCGATTCTTCAATTAAACAGTAAATTAAATCAAGGAAATAAAAAAACTCGAATATAACGTAAGGTTAAATCCGGTATAAAGTTGCACAGTAGTTTCCGGTGTAGAAACTACTACGCGAAAAATATCTAAAAGCTAAGAACGGGGGAAAATAAATTGCAAGGGAAAAAGAAAACAAAGCTTGCAAAATAAAATAAATAAAATGGACGATGCTGGAAAGGAAGAAAAATAAGCAAAGGCGTGAAAAAAATAAATTTGGCAGAGCTTCCGCAAAACTGAGCGTGCAAAAACTGTGTAACTTTTGGTTTGTGAGACGGCTATTTATAATGGCCTTGGTAGCAGCATTCCGTTTCTCTCCTTCTTCAGCGTGGCTATATCCACGGCGTGCATATAGGAGACCAATTCCTTAACGTTATTCTTCAAGTCCTTCTGAGGGCGATACTTGCGCCACAAAGGTAGTGGGGTTGCGTGACGCTCGTCACGCTATGTGTGACGTCCGTCACAAGGCTCCTTCGCGTGACGCTCGTCACGCGTCCTGTGACGTCCGTCACAGGCACAGCATTGGTGACTTGTGCGCTTTGGGCTGGGCTTTGGCCTTTGGTTCCTTTTCTCTCCTTTTTGTTGCTTTTTACACCTCCTTTTCTTCCCTTTTTCACTTTTGCTTCAAAATGGGTACCTGATATAAATAGAAGAGAAATACTGCATAATATCTGATAAAATGGGATAAATTAGTGTAAATGATAAAATAATTTAATTGAATTAAGTCTTAAAAAGCGATATAATTTCGTGTTATCAAAGACTCAGCTAAGGACACCACATCTGAAGATTCCACGAGATCATCAGCAGTCTCGACCATCACACACTCTAAAGGCTCATAATACAAAGCTTCTTCCACCTTTAGAGGATCATAGTCCACTTGCATCTTTGGCCTTTCGCCAAATTGAAGCCTTCATTCTTTCAATGCCTTTTGCACCAAATCCCTGAAAAGAACACACTGATAAGTTTTATGACCAAGAAAATTATGAAACTTACAAAATCCCCTTTTCTTTTTCTGTTCTAGAGGGGGATCCGTTAAACCTTGAGGGACGATGATTTTACCATCTTTAACCAATAGATCAAAGATTTTGTCGAACTTAGACACATTGAACGTGTAAGTCTTTGCAACGTATTTATTGGTTTTTTCAGCTTCGGTGGGGTTTTTCCCATTCGAGGGCTTTAAAACATACACGTGTATGGAGGTCCAGGTTTACATTCTGCCACGTTGACCTCCCTTTTGTCAATAAACTCTTCATCGTCAGAAGAGCATCCTTCGACTGCGATATGGGATACTTTCTCTTTCTTATGATATCGACCAATTTTGGTCTTTTCAGCTTTCAAGCGTTTGATGTGTCAAACTCTGTCAGCCAATTGCGCCATATCCCTAAGATATTGAGTATCCAATTTTTTCCTTATAGAATAACCTAAGCCCCCTGGTGCTATCTAGACTAACTCATGCTCAGGGAATTGAGTAAAGTATCACACTTTCAACAATCTAAACCTATATAAATACTGATCAACTGACTCAGCAGTCTTTTGTTTGACGTTGGCTAGTTCTTTCAGGCTAATCTTCGATTTCCCCATGTAAAACTGTTCATGGAACAATCTCTCCAATTCTATCCATGTTTGGACTGATTGTGGAGGTGGCGTTGTAAACCATGTGAACGTGTTTTTTGTAAGAGAACTTGGAAAGTATTTTAACTTCAAATCCTCATTATTCTCTATGTCGCTAGTTTCGGTTTAATACCTGGCAACATGTTTGACGGTGGATTCCTCAGTATCCCCAGCGAACTTGGTGAATTTTAGAATTTCCCACCCCCTAGGTAGTTCTATTTGTAAGATAAAATCTGGTAAAGGCGAAGAGTATGTCAGCCTCTATAGGCTTGGGATTATTCCATTTCGTACTATGATCCGTTCGACTATAGCCTCTAGGTTTTGTTCCTCAGCTGCAGCCTCTTGTCGAATCTGCCTGACCACGTGGTCGGGATCCTGGTTTCTATTGACTAAAACCATGGGAGGCCTTCGAGCCACTCTAGGAATCTGTTTGAACTCCTGATATTCTTGTTCGACCGTGTCGTCCGTCCTTTCCTCTTGTCGGACTGGGGTTTCTGGTCGAGGAGGAGGCGTGGGATTCTGACGAACCTGCGCCCTATGAGCCCCTAAGAAACCCCTTATTTTGGTCATTTGAGTTGCCAGTTGCAGGTAACTCTGTGTCAAATCTTGGATCAAATGCCTCAGTATGGTGCTCATTAGCTGAGTCAACATATGGACCATTTCATGATTACTTTCGTCCATATGTTGTCTTATGACTGTGATAGAACTTGACGTAAAAGTTGAGACTGACTGAGAAGACAATCCAAAACCTGGGGATCGACCGAATTGGGTTGCCAAAGGTCCTAACCCCTGGTAGCGTGGGAATGGCGATGATGATGTTTCGCTAAAAGTCGAAATGAGATTATGCATACTTGCCATAAAATCAGTCGGCATTCCCAACGTCCTGTGCATGGGGACAGTAAAACTGGGCATATATTGCCCAGAAGTTCCCATAATTGTTGGCGTCGGCGTTTGGGGATGACACGGTGTTAGAATTGGCCCAACATACGCAGTCGAAACCGTAGGTATAACGTTGGAACCAACATCTGTTGTTGTGACGCAGCTGTGTCTCCCGCCAAATACGTATCTTCGTGTGGTCGTGGTGACACCATCTTGCCACTGTGTTGTTGCATATACTGAACACTTCGAGTCCCACCGGGTATGCCAATTTTCTTCTCACCGATAATCTCTAGCCTTCCTATTTGAGGTTTACTTGCAGGATTGGCTACATAGTCCTAGACTTATGTGTTGAGTATATGACTATTTCGTTTGTAAAGTATTTGGAATACTTTTGGGTAGTGAATGCAACATTTTGCAAGTTAGAAACGCAATAAAAGTAAAGCAATAAAAGACAAAATTCTGATGTAAACGAACAAAGTAAATAAAAGGAATTTGGTATGTTATGTAACTTGAAGATAGAAATGGAAACAAAAGTATATTTTGTAGGGAGATGAATCTTTTCTCTTAAACGATTGATACTTCAAGTGTACTCCTACTGTAATGCTAAAAATTGTCACCTTTTGAAATGATCATTACAATTCTATTAAATACTAGTAAAAAATAACCGTTGGGAGGTTACGACCCATTCACGAGATGACACATGTCGGAGCACCTCTCCAATGTCTGCAGGTAACTTCTCACATTCAATTACCCACGATTAATCTCCACCATGGTGCACTGGCCTTCGACTTCGACAGGCTTCCCCCTACATCGACCCAACGCTCTTGACTTCCTGCCTCGTCGATCCAACCTTTGGCAATCCTTTTTGGTCGGCCAAGCTTTGCACTCCTTGGGACGAAATAGCATCATCAGGGTATGGTGTTAATGTGATAGAATGGAATTTGGCTTGGCTTGAAATAGCATCATCAGGGTAGGACATATATAACATGGTGCCAAGGTTCACGAAGGGGTTTTGAGGACTTGAAATACTTGATGACCAAAAGTCAACCTAGGTTAAAATTAGGGTTTTCTTTGTGCGTGCTTTGTAAATTTGGATCTTGTAATGTATTTTTGGTGTTTTGACCATGAATTGACCTTGTATGGTTGTAACTTGTTTTTCAAGCAATACAAACGCTTTTCCCTCCATTTTTGTGAAGTTTGAATTGAACTTGAATGACCATGAAATGAATTGAATCTTGCCTTTCCCTTTAAATATTTGAAAATGAATGAAACTTGACTGAAAATGGAACTTGAAATTGAACCTTTTGATCACATAAATGATCCAAACAAAACCAACCAAATGACTAGTATATTGAAAAAAGGCCCAAAAAGAGATTTAATCAACCAAAATCAATCTTCCATGGTTGACCAATATGATACTTGCAATCCCTGATTAAATTCAATACCAAGATGCAACCCACATGATGCATAGGTACCAAAGATCAAGAATTAGGATTTCATGACTTTGAATTCAAGAGAATTGTCATCACTAGTCAATGTAGCATAAGATGCCCTATATTTGGATCTCAAGGAAACCCTAGCTCCATGTTGATCATAAACATCAAAAAGTCTTTGAATCCATGATGTTTAATTCAAAAATGCAATGATAAAGTGAATTCCTTATGGTGCTAATGAATATACAGATGAATCACATACCAAAAATCAGATAAGAATGAAAACGGGAGGAGAAATTTTGGAGTATGACACAAAGGAAATACAATTTGGACCTTTTCCAAGACTAATGGCTCTTAGCTTCTAAACCAGAATCCATTCCCGATCCCTCGATTTTTATGAGTTTAATTGGTAAACTTCTTTACTTAACTTATTCTGGACCTGATATAAGTTTTATTATTTATAGGTTGAGTCAACACTTATTAAAGCCTACTAAAATACACCTCAAGGCATCATTCATAATTATGAGATATCTCAGAACAACACATGCACTTGGTATTTTATTCAAAAAGGAATCCAACCTCATTATCACTTGTTTTAGTCACTTTGATTGGGGCGCTTACAAGGAAACCAAAAAATCAACTATTGGATTTTTCTTATACTTAGAATCATCTCTTATCAGTTGGAAAAGTAAGAAACATGAAATCATATATCAACATCATCGTCCAAAGTTGAGTACATGGCAATAGCCAATTCTTTTTGTGAAACATAATGACTGATTTATTTAATGAAAGATTTGGGAATTCAACATGACCAACCCATTTCAATTTTCTGTGACAATAAATATACAATTCACATCGCCAAAAATCAAGTATTTAATGAACGTATCAAATACAAAGAGATGGGCCTCGCCATTCCATTTGACGAGGGACTGAAGAATTATTTCTTACTTGTAAGCTCGTCACTTCAAGTGACGAGGCATTAAAGCAATTCGTTTTTTTTTAATTTATATTTTAAATAATATATTAAATACTAAATATAATTAATATAATTGTTTTTTAAATATTAATTCTATATTAATTCTATATTTCATTAAATATTAATTCTATATTTAATGATAATGAGGAAATTGTGATATTATTATTAAATAGTAAATAATTATATTTGAAATAGTAAATATTTATAGTTTTTAATTGATTTAATTATATAATTGTAGTTATAGTTTTTAATTGATTTAATTGATATAATTGTGATAATTATAGTTTTTAATTGATATAATTGTGATAATTTTAAATTGATTTAAATAAATTGTAAATAATTATAGTTTTTATTGATAATAAAAAAATTGTGATATTATTAATTTTGAAATATTAATAATAAAAAAATGACTAATTGATATAATGAAAGCATTTATTATTTGATATAATTGTGATATTATTAGTATTTAATATAATTGATATAATGAAAGCAATTATTATTTGATATAATTGTGATTAATTGATATAATTGTGATATTATTAGTATTTAATATTTAAAAAAGAATTATATTAATAATTATTAGTATTTAATAGATTTAGTATTCTATTTACACTTCCTATTAATTAATTATTATTAATATTAATTAAATACTATTTAAAATAAAAACAAAAAAAAAGGTATGCCTGGACCTGCTCGTCACTTGAAGTGACGAGCCATTGAGGTAAAAAAAATTCGTCCATGCCCTCGTCATTCCATTTGCCGAGCCCATGAGGCAAAATATCTTTCAGCACCCCCTCGTCAGATCAAGTGACGAGGCCCAACTACAAAAGGGGGTAGACTGAGATTTTTTTTTCAAAAGCGGGTATATTGGGATTAAATTTTAAAAAATGGGACATTTCAAGCAAAAACTCATCTAAAGTTGGTCTAACTGATATTTACTCCAGTTTAAAAGGGGTGTTAAAATATAATTTAATTGTTTATTTTTCTGTTTTTTATTTTTTTAGTTTGTTAGAAATTTTTGAAGTAACTCTTTTAGACCACTACTATATATAAAGTGGTATATCTATTGTATAATCTAGGTTTGACAATAAATAAATAATTCATTCTTCATTCTTCTTTTAGTACGTTGAAAACAATAGTCAAGATGACTATAGGTAACTTTAGATTAGAGTCTTAAATATGATCTGTTAGGAAAAAAAGATAAACAAAAGTACATGTAAAGAAAAAAAGACATAAAATCTGAAATAAAATAACATGACATGATGTGATAGAAAATACAAAAGATATAATGAATTAAAAAGAGAGGAATTTCTATACAACGAACCAAGTCCACATATGTTGACGGTAACAATGACAAGGGGGTTTATTTCATCAATGTAATCCTAAATAAGTAGTTTTAGTAAGCATAGTTTAGTAGAGTTTTTTTTTTCTATGTTGTTTAAATTTTTTAAAACTATATATAAATAGTACAATTGATATATAAATAACATAATCATATAAATAATATTGATAAAATAAAATAGTATATACACTTAACATTAGAAAAATTGTAGACATAACTAACTTTATTTTTAATTATGTCTACAATTTCTTCGGTCTTTTATATTAGTAAGTTTTTATTATTCCCTCATTTTGTTTTGATTACTTTTGTATATTTAAATTTTATATTTTAGTTAATTATCAATTTTTTTCTTTTTTTTGATATAACAATTGAGAGAAAAACATTAATGGAATTCATGCGAAATTCAAAATACAAGTATTTTTTTAATCAAAAACTTTTTAAATGATGATTTTTTATTATCCTTCAAAAAGAAATAGCAGTGCAACTTATTTCCTATTTCACTTCTATTTCTATAAATAAAAGTAAAAATTAACTTATTTCAAGAATAAATTTTTTAGATTCTTCAAAATCATTGTCTTTAAATTAAATTAAATTTAATTATTAATTAAGTAAAAATATTAATTAATTATTATATTAAATTTAAAGATTATAATTTGAAGTAAGTTAAAAAACTTACTTTTAAACAAGTTATATGATATATATATATATATATATATATATATATATATATATATATATATATATATATATATATATATATATATATATATATATATATATATATATATATAAAAGTGGAAACCAACTTATTTCAAGAGTAAATTTTTTAGCTTATTTAAAATGATTGTCTTTAAATTGAATTTAACCTAATAATTAATTAAGTAAAAATATTAATTAATCACTATATTAAATTTAAAAATTTATAATTTAAAGTAAGCTAAAAAAAACTTACTTTTAACTAAGTTGATTATATATATATATATATATATATATATATATGAAACATTTAGTTTTAAAGATAATAGTTTTTTAGAACATGTAATATAGACATTTTGTTATTGTTTTTGATAAAATGGTATCAACAATTGATACTTATTATCATGTTTCTTTTTGTTGCATGTTTTGTATCTATAAATCAATTGTTCTCCGTTTTTCATTAAAAACAATTAGTTGAAGGAAATTGTTCAAAAAATTTAATTAGTTTTATTGAACATTTGTATACTACTTTGTTCATATTTCTTTCCAGGTCAGGTCATCTATATTTGATGCCAAAATTATATAAGCCAGATAAATAGTTAGATTTTAATTATCATCACTTAATGGATCTTGCAAGCAAGAATAATGAACAAAATTAAGAAGCAATACAAGCCATGTCTAAAAAATTAGATGGACGAATGGATGATATTGGGAAAAAGGAAGAGTAAAAGAATCAAAAGGAAGAGTAAATGAATGCCATTTATTCCACGGATTCTCAAAAGGTAGTAACAATGAAAAACACCATGCAAGAGAGACTCGTGATTTGAGTTATATTATTCCCCAACTTGGTCGAGATATATCAATTTAGTATCTTTTTGAATTGTCAAGGTATAATTAGGGCTCAAATTTTGCATTGAATACGAGTTTTCATTCATTAATTCAAATTGGAGAATTGTATCAACTTTTAGAGAAAGTTGGGAAAAATTGAACATTGGGTTTACTTTTATTGTTAAGTTCTTAAATGAAAGGCATTCGATCCAAATCATGATTGATGGATGCACTTACCTAAAATAATCTATGATGAATGTTTTATGTTGTCAAATAAGGAGTCGTCTGTTGTTAGCAACGAGTTTTTAGTTTTTGAAAAGGAGTTAATGGCTCCTATCATTTATAAGTATAGGGTTTTAAAAAAATGTGATCAATTGAAAAAATGTTGAATTCTCCCCATATGCACGTTCACGTTCTTCCATTCTTCGAGGAATTTCCATATTGGCTGTTGTGATTCATGTGGTGACATCTTAAGCTATGCTAAACTCTATAATTCAGACACTTAGAAAATCAGAAATCTTTCCAAAATTGAATAAATCAAAAAAGATGTGTTCATGTGTATTCATAAATGAAATTTTTGTAGGTCTTTTGGTGAGATTGCATATGATAAAATAACATAGATTACATATGGTAAAGAGTTTGATAATGAAAAAAATATGGCGTAAAATATGCATCATATTTTTGATACAAAATGGGGTGCTTGAGACACCACCCTCTTTTGAGCCACCTCATTTTGATATTTGTTGTAAAAAATGTATTATATGCTTATAATTATGAAAAATAGGAAGTAAAGAAATATTTTAAGAAAATAACTCATGGGCTATCATTTGAGGATTTTCCGAGCAAGTCACCTCAATAAATGATATAGGATTAATTAGCATTTCAGGCATGTGGAGATCAATAATATAAGATAAATTTCACTAACCCTAAAATCTATTTGGTCTCACTTTCTTAAATACTCTTTCAAAACTTCATCCTTACATTTCAAACAAAGTTAGCGAAAAAAGTAAGACCATGTGAGAAACAATTGGTAAGGCGAAAGAGAGAAGAGAAAATTTAGTAATCTTCATCAAACTTTATCAAACTATTTCTCATATTTAAGGTTTCAATTGCATTGTTAGTTGATAAAAAATTCCCTTTTTCCTATATGCTAAAGACGTGTCATACTTTAATGTTGTGTTTGAAGTTTTTATAATTTTCTTATGCTATTGATTAGAAGTTTGTTTTACTCAATGAAAGTATTTATCGATGTCAAAAATTCAATTTTTAATTGGTATAAATCATTATAATAAATGCATTTTATTTTTAATTGATATAATTTTTTAGTCATTTTGATTAGTGAGAAACTGTTTGACAATTTTTGTAACACCCAGAATAATATGCGTCTAGAATCATACTATTCAAAATGTTAAAACATGGTAGCAAGTACAATAAAAGTGACTAAATAGAATCCAAGACTTGTACAATATATAGTCCAAACCATAGTACTTATGAAATATATATGTCGGTACAAAATACTATAACATATAACACAACTGAAAACAAAATACTAGTTAATAAGATATTCCAGCACTTCAAGACATCTAGCCTCATCCCTTGTCTTACACCCGATTATCAGAAATATTAAACATGATGTGAGATACAATTATCTTAGAGGATTTACAACCTACACCATAAGTCCACTCGGTCAAGGCTATCTAATTTTATCCTCGTTCTACTGATACTATACTCATGAATCCGATAAGTAAAACAAGGAGGAGAAGAAAATCATCCAACTTCACACAACATGCGAGTGTTGATACCCTAGTTTCATAAGCCATGTACAAATCAGAATGTGGTGAGCATAACAAACATCCACTGCCTACTAGTACTCCTTATTTCGAGTCTAGTTTTATGTAATTGAGGACGAACTACTAAATTTGCCTACTAAGGTGGTTTTACGGTACAACCTACCCCTTTTTCTTGGATCACTCTCCTAATAGTGGATTATATTCATGACTTACTGTAGGAGTCTTAATCATTCAACATTTGTATTATACTCAATTCCTTTGGGAATCAACATTATCGATACTTTACAAACTCGAATGTGATCACACATCCAAGTAATATCCTATCATGGGAATTTAACACAAATCCTAGGGTTTATCACTTCATGTTTTTCCTCTTTTTAGTTTACTAGGGCATTGGCACACTATCAACATAATCCATTCATTAAATTAGTGACTCTACTCAAATTTTAGATGAGCATCATGTTAATCCCTAACTATTAATCACTAACACTTCACCCACAAGCAAATAAAAGTTAATCCATCAATTACTCGGGTTATAGTTTCATAGAATGGACAAAAGAGTGGGTTAAGGGTGGGCTATGATCACTCGTAGTAGCTAATATGGTTCGTAGTAGAGCCCAAAATTTCCCCACACATTTTTCTGATGGTCTAATAGGACCATTCATAGTGGAGGCTACGACCTGTATTCGTGCCCAGGTCCCCCACCATATATAAACCAAGAGCTGGCTACGACCACCCGTAGTAGCTTTTACGTCTTGTAGCCATCTTCAAAAACTTTGCTTTCACAACTTTGTCATTTTTTCACATGCATCTCAACACAATTCCAACCAAAAATCAACATACTCATACTAAATCACAAGATATAGGCCATGAATTCATCATAAATAATATATCAATAGTTCACACATCATATTCATGATCATGCAAGAAATATATCATGAATTCAAACAAACAAACAAGTTACTCGTGGATTGAAACCCCACCCCATCATGCAAAGGTCCTAGGGTTATAATCCCCAATTTCAAAGACTAGAAAAAAGGAACCCTGCCTTACAAAACTTGAATTGAAACTTGAGAGGTGAAAAAAGGACGATGATGATGATAATTGGCGATGATCTCTTGGTGCCTAAGTTACTCCTAACTTGTTTCACTTTCAAGGATTCAAGGATTCTAACATGATAGATGTAGCGGTAAATTTTTTGAGATTAATCTATTGATTAGCTTAACTCAGAAAGCAAGAGTCGCCACAACGCTTTTATTGTTTCCAAAGGGAAAAGGGGAAAAAGTACGAACAAAACCCAAAGAAGTTTTGAAACAAAACTAAATAAAAAGAGAACAAGGGTCTGGGGGTTAGTTATTCAAAGGGAAGGTATTAGCACCCTAAAAATCCATGGTACTCCATGGGAACCTATTTAAAAATATGTATATTTTGGTTTGAAAAAGAGTGGTGTTTGCAAAAGATTGGAGATATGGGAAAATAAGTATATTTTTTATGACTTTTGTGTTTATCAATACCTTTTGAAGTCTCATGCCTACGTACCAACAAAGTGCAATGGAGGATTAAAATCTCACAGTTCGTGGTAAAAATAAAAAATGGAGTTTGTTTTGATTCATTTTTTATGGAAAAGACATTTTGTCATTTTTAGGAGAATACTCAACTAGTCACCCACAAGTATGAGTACTTTGCATCATCATGAGAAGGGCTCCAACTTGGATAAGGAACAACAAGTATGCCACTAGCTCCCACCGATGGAAAAGAATTATCATCAATACTATGGAGATAGGAGAATTATATCTCAACTATGGAAATGACTCATGTATAATGCCTTGAGAAAAGTTTTAAAAGGAAAAATGCACAAGGGCACAAAATGGTTTGGATGAGTTAGGCATTTTTTTAGTCTTTTGAAATTGGTTTAAATATGATTAATATGGATTGACATTTATTAAGAAAAAGGTTTTGAAAATCACTTGACAAAAGTCAAGGTTTATTGAGAAAGTGGTTCAAGTTTAAAACAAGAATGTTTTGAAAAAGAGGGAAGATTTTGAAAATTAAAGAAGGGGAGGAGAATAAGAGACTATCCTAGAGCATAAAATAAAATCTAGGGAAGGAAAGATCTAACCAAGAGATAGCGAGCTTTATGACATAAGTCAAGCAAGAATTACCTCCTTTTAATTAAGCCTCAAGCAAGCCAAAATAAGAAAATAATAATCCATGTATCAGATGAAACCAAAATAACCAATCCAAGTCTTCACAAAGAAGTCCAAAGTCAAAGGCATCAGATGAATTCCAAAGTCTCAAGTCACAAGTCCCAAAGCTAGGGTCAGGATCCTAATACTAAGTCCATAACTCCACAATGACGCCAAGGATATTAACCACAGGGCCATGAATTAGGAGAAACAAGTTTCCCTTTTCTAGGTTTTTCTTATTAATATCTTATTTACAATGACAAAGAACAAAATGACATAATCACAAATAATATGATATGGAATGCTAAACATAAAAGCATAAGTAAATAACATAAAATAAAGGCATGAAGTAAATGACTTGAAAATAAAAGTTAATACAAGTGAAGAGTTAGTAAAATATGTTAGTGAAGATGAAAATATGTTTTGGCCATTTTTTGGAGAACACTCAAATATCCACTCACAAGCATGGAAATATGAACCTTTACATCATTTATGAGAATGGCTATAACTTGGATTAAATCAAAAAGTATGCCACTAGCTATCACAAATGAAAAAGGAGCAACATTGTCATACAATACCATGAGGAATAAGAGACTTACAATCTCACTTATAAAAATGTCACTGCCTTTGGGACAAATTGCTATGTTAAGAAATCGTAATTGGACTTATGTAGAAGTCCCAAATATCTAAGGTCGGCCAATAATAATGTTTGTGTTAATACATGTTATAGAAATGATATGTAAATCATTCTCCTAAAGTCATGTCACACAACAAAAGAAAGAAAGGGAATGATCAAGCACAAAGGCTAGGAGGATGGTCCATCACTTCAATTCACACTTCATGGCACTTAGGATAACCTTATGTATCAGTCCAAAGTACCTTAAATGATTCATGATCACTTAGAAGGTAGATTTGAAATGATGAAAGTTTATCAAGTACCAATCCACACATCACGAACAAGATGGACACAAGCCATCCAACTGATCAAAGGGAGAAAGAAGGAGATAAAGAAGAAGGAATCAAGAGAAGTCACACCAAAATTGGATCAAAAGTTTGATCAAGTTATCATCAAAATCAATCATCCATTTTGGTGGATTAGGGTTTTCACCCCATCAACACCCAAGATCCATTGAGTTTGATGAGACTTGAAGTCCAAACCAACATGATCCAAGGCCAACAAAAGTTCACAAGGTCACACAAATATAAAATTAAATTAAATAAAATAAAAATGCATCAAAGGTATTTTTAAATGATTTTTAAAATAGAAATAAAATGGAAAAAATCTATAAAGTCCTTCAAAACACCAAATAAATGGCCAAGAAAATTATAGAAGGTTGGAAATAAAATAAGAAACATATAATAAAATTTTCAAAATTTTAAAATACAGAAGAGTATTTTTAAACCAATTAAAACAAAGGAGAAATGAGAAAATTCATGAAGAATAGAAAATCAGTGAAATAAAATGTAAAAAAATAAAAATCAGATGGAGAAAAATAAAAGAGAATTTTATAAACTATTTTGAGATTTTTTGGATGAAAAATGAAATTACTATGAATTTTTAATGAAAAAGAATTTAAAATAATAAAAGAAAAAGAATTAAAATCAGAAAAAACACAGAGCGTTGGATTACACCTCATTAATTGAAGTGGCAGATCCAACACTCCAAAGGCTAGGATGCATGGTGGAACAAGCTGCAAGTCAAACATAGGATCCCATTTAAATCCAATCAATCAAAATATTTCAAAATGCCAACGTCTCTGGTTCAAACTCAGACCACCTGAGGAAAGCTTCGGTCATCTTCTTCGGTGAGCTCTCACCGGAGTTTTATTGTTGGTAATTTCAAGACACGAGACCACCACCATTGTGATCCTCTTCTCATCCCGAACTCAACCTCATACTCCAAATTCATTTATGTGAACAGAGCAGAGGGAATTTTAGAGAAGTTTCATAAACAAGCAAGCCAGGAAAAATAAAATTAAATGATGAACACAATCAATCAACACCAGATAAGTAAAGGGAAAACATTAGAGAGTTAATGACTACATTGTGGTAACTTGTTTGAGTTGAAATGATGCTTATAACTACCTTGTCCAGATGGTGATCAAAAGTTGATGAAGCTCAATCTGGTTAGAGCACTTCAAAAGGTCTCAGAGCTTGGGAATCGTTGCAAAAGTTTCAGAGGATACCAGTGGAGCTAATGGAATCAAGAAATTGGATTGAAACAAGCTGAAACTTAAAACACGATAGTTGAATTTTCTGGAAAATTTCAAGTTGCAACAGGGGTTTCTTGGCTCTCCAAAGCTTGCAAATGAAGGCAATAGCTTCCTCTATTTATAGGGAATGTGTTTGGATCCAAATACGTGTGGAATGATGCAAAATTCGTGCAAAAACCAATTTGATCCAAGTGTGTGAAAAGTGTGACTTGAAACTCATCAAAACTCAGCCAAATGATGCGTTTTAGGTGTCATTTAACTTCTGGAGACTTGTTAAAACATGATTAGGACCAAAACACTTGCTAAATTGGCTTAGAATTGAGATTAGACATGATTAAATTCCGGGCAATGGGGATTTCTTCAGTTCCAAGTCACCATGTTCAACTCAATGGGACATCCTACTCAAGAGGCTTTTTGATCCCATTCTTTTAGCATTGTGTCAACATCATGACTAAGATTACAATGTGCCAAGAAAGTTTGCATTTGGATGTTTTAACACAAAGTTATGGCATGTTGAAGTTGGCATGAAAAACGGGTTCCATAACTTAGAAAGATTTGAGTGCTTCATGGCTGAAAATGACCTATAATGTCCCAATGAATTCCATGGCCTTCCAAGCATAATTTAACCTTGGTACTTGAATAAACCTTGTAGATGGTATCACATATGACATTTTGCAAAACGAATCAGCTCCATATGTTGGAAATTGAGGAAGTTATGGTCCTTTAAAGTTGGGGAAAAGTCACCTAAAAATAGGTCAAATTTCACTAAGTCCACAAATGACCTATAATAACTCCAAACTTTTGATGATCCTACAAGAATAATTGGATCTTATCATGTAAAGAGAAGTTGTAGAGGATGTTGATAAGAGTCATATGCAAAAAGGGGAATTAAAAAATGTTGAGAATTGAAGGAGTTGTGGTCCTTGTAACTTTGACTTCAAATTGTTGACTTTTAGATCAAACCACTTGGAACAAGCTTGTGTATTTGGACTTTCTCTGCACTTCAAAGAACATGGGTGATCATATGGACTCAAAATAAGGTGTACTTTATTGCCTATTGTTTAAATGTTTCAAAGCTTGAAGTTGCTTGTTGAAGAAGGAATAGAAATAAACACTTGAACCTTTTGACTTTCCTTGAGGAATAAGCCACAAAACTTTGAGATGCTCTTGATTTTGAGGAGCCCTACCTTGCACAATAAACTCAAGGGAAACAAGACATGTTTTTGTTATTTTGATTAGTGGTTAGATAAGCAATAAATCAAATAAGCACAAAGGTAAAACAAATCAACAATGAGGTGATTGGTGACCCCTAAGAGAAGCAAAACCAAAGATGGATAGGGGAAGGACCAAGATGTGACCTTACTTGTATGAAAAAAAATGCAAAATGAGATATGGGATCTTAGGTTAAAAATTAGGGTATAACATATGCCCATATTTAATTTTCTTCAATTTGGAGATATGGAGGTTGAAATCTTCGTCTCAACAAGATTGGAGAGACTTAAATATTAAAGACCTAATTTGTGGCCCTAAGATACCGCAAGATGTTTATGATATGATAAGAATGCAAACCAGGATCTCTGTGGGGGAATATAGTGCCACGAGTGACAAAGAATTGCTAAAGAAAAGAGGGGACTAAAATTCCGCAAGGGAATGACAGATTTCGAAAGTGGTACCCGAATGGGGACAAATAAAGCTCCACAAGGGAAAAAGAAGAACTCGAGAATAAACAATGCATGGTTAGAAAACGAGTTCAAGATCCCATGGGGAACACTTATCAAAGCAAGACTTCGTCGGGTAAAAGAAAACATTAAAAGTGGGGGAAACCAATCCAAGGTAAAAGGAATATTACCTACTATCAGCCGAGTGATAGCTTAACAAAGGTAATAAGCTCAAAGCAGAATGATTACCAACTACTAGCCAAGTGGTAACTTAACAAAGGTAACCAGTTAAAGGTAAAAGTAATATTACCTATTATTAGCCAAGTGATAGCTTATCAAAGTTAATAAACTCAAAGCAGAATGATTACCAACTATCAACCAAGTGGTAACTTAACAAAAGTAACCAATCAAAGGTAAAAGTAATATTACCTACTATCAACCGAGTGATATCTTAACAAAGGTAATAAAGTCAAAGCAGAATGATTACTAACTACCTGTCAAGTGGTAACTTAACAAAAGTAACCAGTCAAAGGTAAAAGGAATATTACCTAATATCAGTCGAGTGATAGCTTAACAAAGGTAATAAACTTAAAGCATACTGGTTATCAACTACCAGCCAAGTGGTAACTTAACAAAGGTAACCAATCAAAGGGGACCAAAATTCAATCCAAGAATGAACTAGAGAGTAACGGTCAAAGAGGACTGAATCCAATGAGGGCATGGACTCAATTGGAGATTGATCCCATCCAGATAATGAACTGGAGGGAAAAACTGAAACAAAATCTTCCATGAGGATCAAACTCAATGGGGAATTAGAAAGGATAGACTCTTTTTGCTTAAGGACGACACTCTTTTGGAGAGAGGACGCACATAATCTGTGGGGAGAAAAGTTCTAGAGAATGATGAGGAATTATTGCAAAAATGAAAAAATGCGTAAATAAACATGATGATGTTATGCATATGCGTATGATTATGCTGACAAACCAAACACAAAGGTGCGAGACTGATAACACATTATAAATAAATACTCGGCTAATCTCAACAAGATGGACATGCTGGCAGAGATTCATTAGGGATTCTACCATTCTTGCAATCTGATGTTGGGAAGACTGTTATGAAAGAAAGTCCGGCCTAGGGAAGTCACTGAATTCCAATTTTCAGGATCTTAGCATCCTTGGGGATCGCCATAACATTCCTCTTTTGTATTCACAAGTTGAGGAAAATACATATCTTTTTTGTAAATTTTCAAAAACATGATTGTTTAAATATTTTTGCTTCAAAAATTATCATAAAAAAGTAAATGAAATTTCGTAAACTGAAACAAAATAAGATTAGCAAACAAATGGGCAAAAGGCTCAAATTTTATTGATAGAATGGTAGTCTGCAAATGGCGTGACTCCATGGATCATTACAAAGTTGGAAAATGGTAAATACATGGAAAGGGCTACATTGAAACACAATGACCAGTATTCTCCTTAACAACTTTGAATTCCACTATGTTCTAAACTTCTGTCGAGGATGAATGAATAAGAACCTATGATAGGCAATATTGCTTCAAACGATCAAGTCTGGCCTGATGCAGTTACTTGCCATATTCCCTAACTTTTGCCTAGATTGCCTTTTCAGCGTCAATCTACCGGGATGATTATTTTATGTTTATGTCTCTAACTTTTGCCTAGACCTCCCTTTTGGGTTTTCAATCCATCGAGACGCTCATTTTATTCTTAAGCCACCCTTTCAGGTTTTCAACTTAGAGAGTTATTCTTTTATTTTTCTAGGCGAAGTATTTCTTGAATGAATAGGCATTCACAAAATGAGGGAGCTCATCACCATCCATATTTGTAAGAATCAATGCACCACCATAGAAAACTCTCTTAATAACATATGGGCATTCGTAATTAGGAGTCCACTTGCCCTTAGAATTAGTGTTGAAAGACAAGATCTTCTTGAGCACAATGTCACCTTCTCCAAATACACGAGGTTGAACCTTCTTGTCAAATGCTTTCTTCATTCTCTTTTGATATAACTGGCCATGACACAAGACCGTTATTCTCTTCTCTTCAATCAAATTCAACTGATCATATCTATTCTGACACCATTCAGCCTCAAACAAATTTGCTTCCATAAAGACTCGCATTGGTGGGATCTCAACCTCTACAGGGAGCACTTCTTCCATGCCATGCACAAGAGAGAAAGGGGTTTCCCCTGTTGAAGTACGGACAAATGTTTGGTATCCATGCAAAGCAAACAGAAGCATTTCATGCCAATCCTTATACATCACAACCATCTTCTGGATAATCTTCTTAATATTCTTATTTGCAACTTCAATAGCCCCATTCATCTTGGCCCTGTAAGGAGAAGATTTATGATGTTCAATCTTTAAGTCATCACAAAGCTCTTTCATCATCTTGTTATTCAAGCTTGACCCATTATCAGTAATGATCTTACTTGGAACACCATATCGGCAG
This sequence comes from Lathyrus oleraceus, assembly GCF_024323335.1. Classification (NCBI taxonomy): domain Eukaryota; kingdom Viridiplantae; phylum Streptophyta; class Magnoliopsida; order Fabales; family Fabaceae; genus Lathyrus; species Lathyrus oleraceus. Next base: position 524,455,967 of record NC_066585.1, on the reverse strand, counting down.
ATAATCTGATTCTTGATAAATCGGACCACAACCTGCTTGGCCACATTAGCAAAAGATGATGCTTCAACCCATTTGGTGAAGTAATCAATAGCTACCATGATAAAACGATATCCATTCGAAGCTTTGGGTTCAATCATACCAATCATATCAATTCCCCATATAGAGAAAGACCATGGGGATGAAATAGCATTGAGAAGCGTCAGAGGCATATAAATCTTATCAACATAAATTTTACATTTATGGCACTTCTTCACATATTTACAGCAATCAGATTCCATTGTCAGCCAATAGTAACATGCCCTTAACATCTTTTGAGCCATTGCATGTGCATTGGCATGAGTACCAAAGGATCCCTCATGAACTTCTTGCATTAACATGTCAACTTCGTGTCTATCCATGCATCTGAGCAAAACCATGTCAAAGTTTCTCTTGAACAACACATCTTCATTGAGAAAGAAATTGCCAGCCAGTCTTCTCAAAGTCTTCTTATCTTTGTTAGATACCACATGCGAGTACTCCTGACTTTGGAGGAAACATTTAATATCATAATACCAGGGCTTATCATATGTAACATATTCTGATGCAAACACATGAGCATGTCTATCAAGGCGCATAATTGTGATATTGGGCGCATCATTCCAATGGTTTAATTTATACATAGAAGATAGAGTAGCCAAAGCATTCGCCATCTGATTCTCTTCGTGAGCTATATGATGAAACTCAATTTTACTGAAGAAAGTTAACAACCTCCTTGCATAACCTTTGTAAGGAATCAAGCCAGGATGAAGAGTCTCCCATTCTCCTTTAATTTGATTAATGACCAAATTCGGATCTCCTTATACATCGAGGCTTTAATTCTCAAATCAATGGCCTCCTCAAGACCCATGATACCAACTTTATATTCTTCCATATTATTCGTACAATCGAACATCAATCTTGTGGTAAAAGGGATATGAGAACCCTTAGGAGTGATGATGATTGCCCCAATTCCATTACTATAAGAATTGATAGCTCTATCAAACACTAAACCCCACCGGGATCTAGGCTCTGGCCCTTCTTCGTGCAACGGTTCATTGCAATTTTTAGCTTTTATGTACATAACATCTTCACCAGGGAAGTCAAACCTGATGATTGATAATCATCTATTGGCTGGTGAGCCAAATGATCTATGAGAATACTTCCTTTAATTTCTTTATGAGTACGGTACTCAATATCATATGCCAGTGAGCTATCCTCCCAGTCAAAGCAGGATTTTTAAAGATACACTTGATTGGATCAATTTTGGATATCAACCAAGTGGTATGATTGATCATATACTGGCGTAAACGTTTGGCATCCCAAGCTAAACCACAACAAGTCTTTTCAAGCATGGAATACAGACTCATAGTCTATAAACTTCTTACTCATATAGTAGATGGCATGCTCCTTTCTACCAATCTCATCTTGCTATCTAAGCACACAGGCAATGGACTCTTCTAATACAGTCAAATACATAATCAAAGGTCTTCCTTCCACTGGAGGAGACAAGATAGGAGGTTCAAGCAGATACTCTTTGATGTTGTCAAAATTTTTCTGGAAGTCCTCTGTCTAAACACAACCTTGATCTTTGCGGAGAAGCTTGAAGATTGGCCCACATGTGGCAGTCATGTGAGATATGAATCTGGATATATAATTCAGACGCCTGAGGAACCCTCTGACTTGCTTTTTTTGTCTTCAGCACAAGCATTTCTTGAATAGCTATGACTTTATTAGGATCTAGTTCAATACCTTTCTGGCTGACAATGTAACCCAACAACTTTCCTGAATGGACACCAAAAGTACACTTATTAGGATTCAACCGGAGTTTAAACTTTCTTAACCACTGCAACAGCTTCAACAAATACTCAACATGAGCTTCTTTATTTTTGACTTGGCAATCATATCATCAACATAGACTTTTCTCTCTTTGTGCATCATGTCATGGAAAAGAGTAGTCATGGCTCTTTGGCACGTTGCACCAACATTCTTCAAACCGAAAGGCATCACTCTATAGCAGATTATTCCCCAAGGTATGATAAATGTTGGGTTTTCCATGTCTTCGTGGGCCATATTGATCTGATTATAACCGGAGAACCCATCCATAAAGGAGAAGACATTGAACTTAGTCTTATTATCTACCAACATGTCAATGTGTCGCAGAGGAAAATCATTGTTCAGACTAGCTTTGTTCAAGTCTCTATAATCAACACACATCCAAACTTTACCATCTTTCTTTGGAACAGGTACAATGTTAGCCACCAATTGAGGGTATTTAGCAGTAACAAGGAAACCAACATCAATCTGCTTCTGAACTTCCTCTTTAATCTTGACAGCCATATCAGGTTGAGTTCTTTTCAACTTCTGCTTAACCGGCGGACATTCTAGCTCCAACGATAATGTATGCTTCACAATATCAGTATCCAGGTCTAGCATATCTTGATAAGACCAAGCGAAAACATCCATATAATCTCTAAGAAGATCTACCATCCTTTTCTTAACATCTGGACAAAGTAGTGCCCCAATCTTGACTTCTTTCTTGTTATCTTCGACACCCAGATTAATCACTTCCAACAGCTCCTTATGAGGCTGAATGGTCTTCTCTTCGTGCTCAAGCAAAATCTCATCAGGAACCTCTTCTTCCATTTCAAACACAGGAAATTCAAAATTAGGAGAGGGCATAGGGTCTTTGTTTTCAATGGGTTTAACAATTAATCTGCACAATGATTTTATGCTTGATTTTAGAATATGAACAAATAGACGCACATTATGATGCAGATATAAAAGTGATTATTATTTTATTTTTTATGTTACCATTTTTTCCAGGAAAAGAAAAAAGAAAAAATATAATATGGATAAACAAAATAACATTTTATTAATGATAATGAAATTTGAAACAAAGCCCATATGGATTCACTTTCACCTTGGGCATAACGAAAGGATTTTGAAAATAACAAAAACAAAGATATTACTTCGACAAGTTAATAACACAAGGAACATCAACAACAATCCAATCATGGCACACTGATCCACATGTCACAAAGTTTGGCACTTGTTGCTCTTCATCGTCTTCTAAGATTGCGTAGAAAGTTGGTCCTTAGAATGAATAAAGCCAACACTGTAAAACACTTCTTGAATTTTCTTCAAATCTCTTTGGGTTGCACCAGGTGAAAAACTTAAACCAACTTTGTTTTTGTTCTCAGCAAGCTCAACAATTTATCCCATCTAGTAGATTGACCATTCTCCATCACAAACCGAGCATCTTTTAAGGATGACATGGATCCACCATTCTTCTTAACAACAATATTATCAACATAAAGAGCTTGAAACAATATTCCTTCGACTTCGTCCGCATCAATGTATGAAAATGAATAAAGGTGACTCACCAACATGGCTTGCTCTCCACCCATGATCACCAACTTCCCATTCTTCACAAACTTCAACTTATGGTGTAGAGTTGATGTTACGACCCCAACCTCATGAATCCATGGACGCCCTAAGAGACAACTATAGGCGGGATAAATATCCATCACTTGAAAAGTGATATGAAATAAGCATGGACCTATCTTTATCGGGAGATCAACATCCCCAATTACAGTCTTCCTCGAGCCATCGAAGGCCTTAACAACAACTCCATTGAATCTCATCGGAGCACCCTGGTAAGCAAGTTTAGACAGCGTAGACTTAGGCAGAATATTGGAATAGGATTCGGTATCCACCAGCACATTGGACAAAGCATCTTCTTGACAATTCATAGAGATATGCAGGGCCAAATTGTGGTTCCTCCCTTGCTCGGGCAACTCTTCATCATTGAAGCTCAAACTGTTACATGCATAATATTTTCCACAATGCCATCAAATTGATCAATTATCACGTCATGGATCCGTGTTATCCCTACTAATGAGTTCAGAAACATACTGAGAAGCTTTACAAAAGGTCCTAGAGGATATCTTGGACGGAGTATGCAACAACTAGTCCACCATATTAAAATCACTCTTCTTGATCAACTTCAGCACCTCATCTTGATTAATATTCTGATTCATAATACTGGATTGGATGGCTTGTACAACATGAGTTTTCTCTGAACTTATTTCCATATCACCACATCTTCAGTCCTCTTAGGAGTTGCAACAATAAATACCCGACCACTTCGGGTAACACCACTTACATCGACGATATTCACAACAGACGAAAAAGCAGGAATGGACACTTCTTTTTCGTCTTCTAGCATAGTAGTATTATACTTGTAAGGCATAGCTTTATCATACTCGTAAGGCGTAGAACCCGCCAAACGAATAACCAATGAAGAAACAACAGTCTTCTAACCATCATATGCAATCACAACCGGTTCTGGGAGATTAAAATGAGGAATTATGACATTCACCTCATGCTCATCTTCATGTCTATCCCTCGTAACTTGAATAAGGTTCTGATCCAACATCTCTTGCAAGTCTCTTTTCACAACAGCACATCCTTAGGGATCTCCAGAACAAACTTGACAAGAAGCATGGTCATGCTCATAATAGCTCAAATCACATAAAGTAGCATGCATTTCAACCAAGGATATTCTGATTAGATTGACATCAAAAACTTGGTACTTTCCAGGACATCCTTCGACCATATTCACAGTTGCATTGCCATGCTTGGGCAGCGGATTAGCTTGCACATTGGGATTGGAATATTCAAATGACAAGATACCACTGCATTAACCTTCTTACCTCTACCTTCAAGTCAAAACAATTCTCAATATCATGGTCAGGTGCTCCTTGGTGGAATTCACAATGTTAGTTAGCTTTATACCACTACAAAAGCTCTTTCGGAACAGCCGGTGGAGTTCTTGTTTGCACCAAATTCTTCTGAATTAAAGCAGGAAACAATTATGTATAAGTCATTGGAATTGGGTCGAATTGTACAGGCCTCTGGGCATAATTTTGTTGATTCGGTTGAATCGGTTGATTTGTGCATTGTTGGAAATGCGGTTGATAACTCGGTGCCGCTTGAGGAACTGGAGCAAAATTAATAACTAGAGTAACTGACGCCATGTGCTGATAACGTCGACTGTTCCTCAAAAGACTTCTAAATCTCTCTTGTGATATAGCGTTTGCATCGTGTTCCTTCTTCTTGGGTAAACCATTCCCATATTTTCTTGAACCATCAGATGAACTACCTTCTTTCAATCGCCCTTCACTGACACCTTCTTCTAATGTCAAACCCATATTCACCATTTCGGTAAAGTCATTAGGCGCACTTGCAACTATCCGGTCGTAATAGAATGGACTCAACGTCTTCAAAAACAACTTTTTCATTTCCTACTCCTCCAACGGATGGCTAACCTGTGCAGCGATGTCGCGCCACCTCTGTGTGATTTCCTTGAAGGTTTCTTTTTCCTTGCGGGACATATCACATAGTTGATCCTTGTCTGGTGCCATGTCGGCATTATATTTGTACTGGCGAATAAATGCCTCACCTAGATCATTAAACATTCGTATCTGAGTACTGTCTAGCCCCATTACCATTTTAGAGCAGCCTCAGTCAAACTGTCTTGAAAGTAGTGGATTAGCAATTGATGGTTGTCAGTCTGAGGCGACATCTTACGAGCGTACATCACCAGATGACTCAGAGGACATGAGTTGCCTTTGTACTTTTCAAAATCCGGAACTTTGAACTTATGTGGAATATTTACATTAGGAATCAAACACAAATCATGAGCATTCTTCCCAAACAGATCTTTCCCCCTCAAAGCCTGAATCTCTTTCTGCATAGCCTGAAATTGATCTTGGAACTCATCTATTATTTCATAAACACCAACAGTCTCGCTTTGGTTAGCGTGAAAAACAGGTTCTTCAACATAACAAATAGCAGAAACCACGAGAGGTGGTACTGACATCACAGGTTGAGCCACTAGAACTTCAACAACAGATTGATACCTCTCGGGCACAAAGTTGGGAGGCATGCCCCAAGGGAAACCGGAAGGCATATGGTGCTGCAGAGCACTGACAAGAGCCATAAAGATGGGCATAGAGACAATCTCAAAATCACGGTCCTCTGAAGCGAAGTCTGAGGAGGAGGAGGTGGAGGCTGATTTTGAGCATCCGTCAAAGCTTTCATCATAGCAGTAACCCTTTCATAACTGTCCCTCAAAGTTGTCACCTCTTCACGGAGTTCACGATTCTCTTGTTCTAGGCGGTCCATCTTCTTCAACTGGTTAGCTTGAGTATTGTACCAGTGAGAAAATTTGTCTGAATGAAAACCAAGAAAGAAATAAGACCCCTGGCGAGCTTGCTCAAAGCAAGGCCAAGATGAAACATGAGGCATGATATGCAAATGCAAATGTTATTTTATTTTCCAAGGAAATTTTAAGACATAAGTTGCAAACATAATATCAACATATTTCAATGTACTAAAAATCTCATTTTATTAATAATATAAAGGATTACAATCATAAATACAAATTCGGAGAGAACCTAGATCTATGGAATCATGTCCGATGACGACCCAACTCCAAGCTGACACTTCTTGTGAAGCCTTTTGATCTCTCTTTCGTAGCTGCTTTTCATAGCATCCTTCTCTATCACGAGCTGATCTACAATGCCTTTATGAATGATGGAAGTAGGAAGATGATTAGATTATGAACTATTAGAGTAAAATAAATCCTTTTGGCCTCTTGATCTCTTCATAGCGTGTTGCTTGAGTAATTCTATCAAGTCGTCCTTTTCCTTTAGCTGCTTTTGAAATTCTACTTTTTCAAGGTGCGAGGTGTGAGATTTGTCTTCCTAATCATCCCTCTCCTGGTTCATCCTATCCAAAGCCTCTTGCAACACTTATATGCCTTTAACAGTGGTAAATTTGACCATTACTAAGGACATAGGTCTTTCATACGTGTACGACATCTTGAATTATTTTGCTCTCTTCTTCACCCAACTAGTGTAAGGTTCCAAGGCTACACAATTTCTCAATCCAAGCTCACATTTCCCTTTCCTATGAATATTGTGCCAAGCATGCACCATCCTAGCTTTCAACCCTTGAATGTCCTTCCCCTCTTGGAAAAATAAACCTTCATAAAGTGTTATTAGGTTTGTCCTTCATAGCGAACCCAAGTTGACGTCTTGTCAAGGCCAGATTGTAGTTAATTCCTCTTTGTGTACCAAGAAGAGGAAAATTAGAGAACTCCCCACAACTATCAATAATCTCGACGTCGTCGTAAATAGAAGAGTACCAAGTAATGTCGTCATTGGTGAGAGACATGAGTCTTTGAGACCACCTTAAACAACCCTTCTTCTCTTTGAAGATAGGAGACTGCGACAAGTGAGAAATAAACCACTTCTATTGTAAAGGCACACAACAGACAATGGTTCCACCCCCTTTAGAAGTTTTGTGATGAATGGAGAAATAAGTATCGTCGAGCAGAGTTAGAACCGGATTCCTAATCAAAAAGATCCTCATAGCATTAACATCAACGAAATTGTTAATGTTAGGAAAAGAAAAGGCTTTCTCAATCAAAAATTTCGAAGTCAACCCTCTGATTTCTCCTTTAACAATGAGATTGGCATCTATGTCAGACCTTCTCAGATGAATGGCTTCGACAACAACCCAATATTAAAGAATTCCTTCCACCCCACTAAAAAGAACTTTATCATAAACTGGTATACCCAAAAGATAAGCATACTCCTCCATGGTAGGCAACAACTGATAATCAGGGAAAGTGAAGCACCGGTAGACAAGGTCATAGAACTGAACTAAAGTGTAGAGAAGACCATCCTTAACATCAATAGATATCATAGATAAAAGTCTTCCAAAGCAGTCTCTGAAACCCTTAGGATCATCCACAAAAGATGCTAGCTTCCTTAATTCCACGAGATTGGGACATCTGAAACTGTATTTCTGAGTGTTCCTTCTTCCAATATCCATGATCAAAATATATGTGATGTTTGCAACAAGAGTTTTTAAGTTCCTTGAAAATTGAGTAAATTTTTTATGAATGTCTTGAGTGCATGATGCAACAATCACAAACAAGGTCACACAGAGCACACAAACAAGGTCCAAGAGTAAAAATTTTATGAATGCCATGAGTGCATGATGTAACAATCATAAACAAGGTCATACAAAGCACACAAACAAGGAATCACGAGCATGGATCCAAGGGTAAGAACCAACCCACAATGTATATACTAAAGGTATAGTTACCTGTAGGACAAGATTCTAAAAAGTTCCCAGAGTCGTAATTCCATCGTTTGGATATTATCAGCTTAAACGACTACTCGTCAACCAATAATATTCTCAAGAGAAACTCGTCCGCGTGTAGTGCCGTGTAACAACTAATTCAAGTCTACACCTGAATAGCCACCGCACCACGTCCTAAAAGGCCAAGATGGATTAAGGGTTCTAAGGTCCTCAGCTTCACGGGCTCCCAGGTTGGAAAAAGTAATGTCAACTACGACTATTCATGTGACATCAGTAATCCCAAAGGGGCCTCCACTAAGTGGGGGATCTCAAGCCAGCTTATTAAGGATTAATTCCACGTAAAACAAACATGACTATACCACCCTCCTATCATAAGAGCTCTCAAGTCCAGGTATAATACTTATCTCACCAGACAGAGATCACCAAGCACCAGATAGAATAAACAATAACAAACAACATCAAACATAATATATACACACAAAAACAAACACGGGCTTAACCCACTAGGGACTAATCCCCAACAAAGTCGTCATTTTTATATAGTGGTAGAAATTTTGGGATTAAGCTATTGATTAACTTGAATCGCAAAGCAAGAGTCGCCACCACGCTTTTATTATTTCCAAAGGGAAAATGGGAAAAAGTACAAACAAAACCCAAAGAAGTTTTAAAGCAAAACTAAATAAAAAGAGAACAAGGGTTCGTGGGTTAGTTATGCAAAGGGAAGGTCTTAGCACCATAAACATCCATGGTACTCCATGGGAATCTCTTTGAAAATATTTACATTTTGGTCTGAAAAAGGGCGTTGTTTGCAAAAGATTGAAAAGATGGGAAAATAAGTATATTTTTTATGATTTTTGTGTTTGCCAAGACCTTTTGAAGTCTCATGCCTACGTACCAACAAAGTGAAATGGAGGATTAAAACCTCGTAGTTCATGGTAAAAATAACAAAGGGAGTTTGTTTTGATTAATTTTTTATGGAAAAGACATTTTGTCATTTTTAGGAGAATACTCAACTAGTTACCCATAAGTATGAGTACTTTGCATCATCATGAGAATGACTCCAACATGGATAAGGATCAACAAGTATGCCAATAGCTCCCATAGATGGAAAAGAATTATCATAAATATTATGGAGATAGGATAATTATATCTGAACCATGGAAATGACTCATGTCTAATGCCTTTAAATTGGTCTAAATATGCTCAAGAAGGATTGACATTTATTAAGAAAAAGATTTTGAAAATCACTTGACAAAAATCAAGGTTTATTGAGAAAGTGATTCAAGTTTAAAACAAGAAGGTTTTGAAAAAGAAGGAAGATTTTGAAAATTAAAGAAGGGGAGGAGAAGAAGAGACTATCCTAGAGCATAAAACAAAAGCTAGGGAAGGAAAGATCTAACCAAGAGATAGCAAGCTTTATGACATAAGTCAAGTAAGAATTCCCTCCTTTGGATTAAGCCTCAAGCAAGCCAAAACAAGAAAATAATAATCCATGTATCATATGAAACCAAAATTACCAAGCCAAGTCTTCACAAAGATGTCCAAAGTCAAAGGCATCAGATGAATTCCAAAGTCTCAAGTCATAAGTCCCAAAGCTAGGGTCAGGATCCTAGTCCTAAGTCCATAACTCCACAATGATGCCAAGGATTGTAACCACAAGTCCATGAATTAAGAGAAACAAGTTTCCCTTTTTTAGGTTTTTCTTATTAGTATCTTCTTTACAATGACAAAGAACAAAATGACATAATCACAAATAATATGATATGGAATGCTAAACATAAAGCATAAGTAAATGACATAAAATAAAGGCATGAAGTAAATGACTTGAAAATAAAACTTAATATAAGTGAAGAGTTAGTAAAAGATGTTAGTGAAGATGAAAAGATGTTTTAGCCATTTTTTGGAGAACACCCAACTATGCACTCACAAGCATGATAAATATGAACCTATACATCATTTATGAGAAGAGCTCCAACTTAGATAAAATCAACAAGTATGCCACTAGCTATCACAAATGGAAAAGAAGCAACATTGTCATAGAATACCATGAGGAATAGGCGACTTACAATCTCACTTATAAAAATGCAATTGGCGTTGGGACAAATTTAACGCTATGTTAAGCAATCATAATTGGACTTATGTATAAGTCGCAACTATCTGAGGTCGGTCAATAATAATGTTTGTGTTAATACATGCTAGAGAAATGATATATAAATCATTCTCCTAAATCCATGCCACACAATAATAATATATAAAAATAATGGGAGTGATCAATCACAAAGGCTAGGAGGATGGTCCATTACTTCAATCCACACTTCATGACACATAGGACAAACTTATGCATCAATCTAAAGTACCTTAAATGATTCATGATCACTTAGAAGGTAGATTTAAAATGATGAAAGTTTGTCAAGTATCAATCCATACATCACGAACAACATCGACACAAGCCATCCAATTGATCAAAGGGAGAAAGAAGGAGATGAAGAAGAAGGAATTAAGAGAAGTCACACCAAAATTGGATCAAAAGTTTGATCAAGTCATCATTAAAATTAGTCATCCATTTTGGTGGATTAGGGTTTTCACCCTATCAACACCCAAGATCCATTGAGTTTGATGATACTTGAAGTATAAACCACCATGATCCAAGGCCAACAGAAGTTCACAAGGTCACACAAATATAAAATGCAATTAAATTAAATAAAAATGGAAAATTTATAAAGTCCTTCAAAATACCAAATAAATGGCCAAGAAAATTATAGAAGGTTGGAAATAAAATAAGAAACATATAATAAAATTTTTAGAATTTTAAAATGCATAAAAGTATTTTTAAATCAATTAAAACAAAGGAGAAATGAGAAAATTCATGAAAAATAAAAAGTAAGTGAAATAAAATGTAAAAGAAATAAAAATCAGATGGAGAAAAATAAAAGAGAATTTTAGAAATTATTTTGGATGAAAAATGAAATTACTATGAATTTTTAAAGTAAAATAAATTTAAAATAATAAAAGAAAAAGAATTAAAATCAGAAAAAACACAGAGCGTTGGATCACGCCTCATTAATTGATGTGGCCGATCCAACACTCCAAAGGCTGGGATGCATGGTGGAACACGCTGCAGGCCAAACACAGCATCCAATTTAAATACAACCAATCAAACCATTTCAAAATGCCAATGTGCCTAGTTCAAACTCAGACCACTTGAGGAAAACTCTGGCCATCTTCTCCGGTGAGCTCTCACCGGAGTTTCATTGTTTGGTAAATTCAAGACATGAGACCACCACAATTGTGATCCTATTCTCATCCCGAATTCAACCTCGTACTCCAAATTCATTTATGTGAACTGAGTAAAGGGAATTTCAAAGAAGTTTCAGAAACAAATAAGCCACAAAAAATTAAATTAAATGATGAACACGATCAATCAACACGAGATAAGTTAGGGGAAAGCATCAGAGACTGAAGGACTACATTTTGGTAACTTGTTTGAGTTGAAATGATACTGATAACTATGTTGTCTAGATGGTGATTAAAAGTTGATGAAGCTCGATCTAGTTAGAGCACTTCAAAAGGTCTCAGAGCTTGGGAATTGTTGCAAACATTTCAAAGGATGCCGATGGAGAAAATGGAATCAAGATATTGGATTGAAACAAGATGAAACTTAAAATATGATAGTTGAATTTTCTGGAAAAATTTCAAGTTGAAGCATGGGTTTCTTGGCTCTCCAAAGCTTGCAAATGAAGGCAATAACTTCCTCTATTTATAGGGAATGTGTTTGGATCCAAATGCGTGTGGAATGATACGGAATTCGTGCAAAACGAATTTGATCCAAGTGTGTGAAAAGTGTGACTTGAAACTCATCAAAACTCAGCCAAATGATGCATTTTAAGTGTCAATTAACTTCTGGAGACTTGTTAAAACATGTTTAGGACCAAAACACTTGCTAATTTCGGGCAATGGTGATTTCTTCAGTTCCATGTCACTATGTTAAACTCAATGGGGCATCCTACTCAAGAGGCGTTTTGATCCCATTCTTTTTGCATTGTGTCAATATAATGGCCAAGATTACAATGTGCCAAGAAATGTTTCATTTGGATGTTTGAAAACAATGTTATGTCATGTTGAAGTTGGCATCCAAACGAGTTCTATAACTTAGAAAAATTTGAGTGCTTCATGGCTGAAAATGACCTATAATGTCCCAATGAATTTCATGGCCTTCCCAGCATAATTTGACATTGGTCCTTGAAGAAAACTTGTAGATGGTATCACAAATAAAATTGTAAAAAAAGAACCATCTCCATATGCTGGAAATTGAGGAAGTTGTTGTCCTTGAAAGTTGGGGAAAAGTCACTTGAAAATAGGTCAAATTTCACTAAGTCCACAAATGACCTATAATGTCTCCAAAAGTTTGATGATCCACCAAGAATAATTGGCTATTGTCATCTAAAGAGAGTTGTAGAGGATTTTGAGAAGAGTCATATGCAAAATGGGGAATTCAAAAATGTTGAGAATTGAAGGAGTTGTGATCCTTGGAACTTTGACTTCAAATTGTTAACTTTTAGGTCAAACCACTTGGAACAAGCTTATGTATTTGGACTTTCCTTACACTTCAAAGCACATGGGTAATCATATTAACTCAAAATAAGGTGTCCTTGATTTTATCTTGATTAAATTGTTCAAAGCTTGAATTTGCTTATTGAATAAGGCATGGAAATAAACACATGAACCTTTTGACTTTCCTTGAGGAATAAGCCACAAAACTTTGAGATGCTCTTGATTTTGAGGAGCCCTACATTGCACAATAAAACCAAGGTAAATAAGAAATATTTTTGGTATTTTGACTAGTGGTTAGATAATCAATAAATCAAATAAACACAAAGGTAAAACAAATCAACAAAGAGGTGTTTGGTGATCTCTGCAAGAAGCAAAACCAAAGAGGGATAGGGGAAGAACCAAGATGTGACCTTGCTTGTATGTAAAAAATTCAAAATGAGTTTTAGGATATTAGGGTTAAAAATTAGGGTATGACAATAGAAGACTTCAATATTGAGAAACTACTTTTCCTCCACTTTTTCTCAAGCTCTCTATTTATGCAGTTCTGAATTTGCAAAGAAGGTGACATGAAGATGGTGATTCAATAATTGATTGATCAAATCACTCCAACTTGTTTCTTAACTAATAATCAAAACCCTAACATGAAACAATTACCACCTTTGATCAAAAAAATTATCCTTCCCTCTCATGGTTCTCTCTCTCTCTCTCTCTCTCTTCTCTCTCTCTCTCTCTCTCTCCTCTCTCTCTCTCTCTCTCCTCCCTCCTTCCCTCTACTCACCCTCATCTCTCTCTCACTCTAACATATGATTTTTGTAAAGTGACACAAACGAGATATAAGAGATTGTAGTTCTTATGAAAGGGATTATATATTCACATAGAGAAATGACATTTCTTCCATTGCAATCAATTTTTATTCTCTAATCATGCCATGATCCTAATTTAAGTATACTAATCCAATTATTGGCCATTTAATAAAAACTAAATAATGCTTAGAAGAAGGTGGATATTACATACTCCCCCTCTTAAATTGAATTTCATCCTCAGATTTATAAATTACTTTAACATATGAGGATAATTTTGTCATATATATATATATGACTTTAGCTCCCTAGTAGCCTCTTCGAGATGTGATTATTCCCATTACACCTTTACCAAAGGTATCTCTTTATTCCTTAGTGATTTGATGGCATATTCCATAATGCAGATAGTTTGAGGTAGATCAGTTACAAATTCAACCGTTCACAGGAGGATAGGCTTAAAAGAATCTGGTACATACTTCCTGAGCTGAGATATGTGGAACATGTCATGAAGCTTGGACATGGAAGGTGGAAACGCCAACTAATATGCCACTTCACCTACCCGACTTATGATTTGATATGGATAAATATACCTCATACTCAACTTATTTGTCTTGAACGACTCCTTTAGCCCTAAATTAGGGGCTACCTTAAGGAATATGTGATCTCCCTCTTTAAACTCCAAAGGAATTTTATGCCGATCCGTATAACTCTTCTTAGGGTCCTGAGCCTTTTTCATATTTTCTTGGGTCATTCTTATATTTTCTGTGGTTTCTTGGATTATTTTTGGTCCAAGAATCCAATTATCGCCAACTTCCATCCAACACAAAGGTGTCATACACTTTCTTCCATACAATGCTTCATACAGTGCCATCATGATGCTCGAATGATAACTATTGTTATAGGAGAATTCAATTAAGAGTAAGTTGTCCTTCTAATTTCCTCCATTTTCCAAGATACACACCCATAACATATCCTCTAAGGTTTAAATGGTTCTTTCCATCTTACCATCTGATTGAGGATGATTAGTGTATTGGTCAAAAAGTACTGGTGTGTGTGTTCCTCCTCCAAGGGCAGGGGACTCAGAGGCCTTAGTAGGTTTATAACATGGTATGATGGTTAGAGCTTCACCACGATAATGAGAAGCATTGTAAAGTGATGTTTTATGGTGGTTTTAGTATTCCTGCCCATGTGAGGTGAGAAGCTCTGAATATGAATCGTAGGCTTAGGTATAAGCGTATATAGGGTGTGACCAATATGAGTTATGATATGTCTCTCCTTCCTTGAGGGAAAGACTATTTACATAGGCGTTTTAGGCTTAGGGGTTGGGTAATCGTGAGGGGAGACAACTGCTCCATCTTGATTAGGAGAAGTTGTTAACCACCTATGCTTTAGGGGATAATGGAGGACTCTCTTTCCTTTGACTAACGACATTACACATCATCAGCGATAAGGGTGAGTCTTTATGTTACCTCCTGGGCGATACAATTCTTTGGCGAGGGCACCCTAATTTAGGATACTCACAAATATAAAACTACATATTCCTTCAAGCACGAGGGTTTTGCAAAGGAATAAGTGTTTTTAAGACCTTTTTTTCCCGCAGTGCGCCCCTCGCCTTAGAGGTCTCTTGGTAAGGGGAAACCATGCACTAAAAGGAGAGTCCCTTAGCCAAAGACAACTATTTTCTAGAAGGCGAGCCCTCGTCTAGGGGAAAACCCATTAGCCTAAGATAACTACCTGCTAGAGGGCAAGTCCCATAACTCTAGGCGAGTATTTATTGGGGGCGAGTCCCTCAATTTGAAGCGAGTTCCTCAACTGAAGGCAATGTTACTTAAATTCCTAGAATTTGAAGGGGCATGCATTATTTATTCATATTACACCCCACGACATTAAATTTCAATTACTTTTGAAATTTTAGTGCACCTCGTGATGGTGTTTTTAGGGGAAATCAAATTGTACTCTATTTCTAACACGTGTCTCCAAGTGTAGTAAATTTCCCCCTTTTCATGGCAGTTAACTCATTGGGTTAGTGTATAGCTTGTGCCATTGGGTTCCCCCTATATTATTTCGGGGACCCTTTTTATTCTCCTTTCCCATTTCTTTTTTCCAAGAAAATATATTAGGATGAACACATCTTCCTTTCGGTGTCTCTACTCCCAATGATCATGGGAAAGAAAACCAAACTTTTTCATGTTCAAGGTATTGTATCCCTGTATCCTACTACGGGCATGATTGATAAGTTTCTTCACGACATTAGATTTTCCAGTACACGTTGTGAGAGAGACGTGAATATGGAACCCTTCTCAAAGGAGGAGAGTGCTAATATGGATACTTGTGGCGAGTCGTCTGCTCCCTATTTTTACATCCACCTTCCTATTATTCATGACATGAGGGTTTTATTTCCATTTACTTCTTTCGAAACAAAGTTTTTGACTGCCTTCTATGCTGGCCCTTCTCAGATTACCCTGAACATCTAGGACATACTCAAGGATTTTCAAATAGTCTGTTGCAGGCTAGGCAAACATCCTTTTCATGGTGGATGTTTGCTAAAACCCTTCACAACCCATTGTGAGGATTGAAATGACAAGTTTGTGCAGGTAAAAGGGCGAGATAGTACTTCTTTATCCTGGTCGTTGTATCCAAAAATTACTAAAAGGGTGGACCCAAGTGTTCTTTCTTCCCTTGATCATGAAGTGATTCAAATTTTTAGATATTTCCGCCCTTTGGATTCCAATACCTTTATTAATTGGGATCATGAAGACGATGATGGAGTGATGGAATATTTAGGCATGAAAGAAGACTTTCTTACCTAATCTTGTTTACTGCTTTTTCATTTTAACGATATTTTTATCTTTAAGGGAGATGGAGAAAATACCCCTTGATGAGTGGAGGGAACACTTGGTGAAAATTTATACGGCTTAGCAGCGGGCGAGGCTTCCTTTTTCCCTTCCCTAAGACGTGGCTGCCGACTGGGAGGCGAGGCAACACAAGACTTCCCGAGCTACTGATGTGGAACCAAGTAAGTAGAGGACAAGAGGTGAATTTATCCCTCCTGAGCCCTCTTTATGGAATAACCACACTTTTAATTCGGTGGAGTTTTTTGATTGCTACTTCTCCTTCATTTAGAATTTTCCTAGTAACTATTAGTCACTCCTCAACATGTCTTTCGCCCAACTATCCGATTTTCTAGAAACTAAAATTTTAAGGTGCCTCTTAATGATGAAAGCACATAAGGAGAAGTACTCCCTTACCCTCTGAGGGCTACAATCCAAGGTGATCCGCGTGAATAAGAGTATTCATGAAGGTGGGATGGAAATAAATCCGTTGAGGGAGAAATATGACGCTTTGAAGGTGATTACTTAGGAAATGGCCACTGAGGCTCTTACTCAATTTGAAGAGCTGGATCGTCTAAAGCAATCTCTCAAGAGGGCTTGAAGCACCTTGGATAGCCTGGAGGAAAAGGTTTGGCTACTCAAGGATAAAGTTGTGGAAACTTGTGTCCATCATTTTTAGAAGACGAGAAGGTAGGTCATTTTTCTTTATCCTGATCTAGATATAAGTTCGGTGGATCCCTTTTAGGTGGTTCGGGACATACAACTGGTGGACGAAGAATAGTCCTTGTTTTTATTTTTTTTGTTGAATTCCTATGCCCCTTGAGGGACCTTTTGTAATTATAATGAACATTGGTGCCCCTTGAGGGTGCCTTTTATGTTAACTACTCTTATTGTAATTTTCTTCTGTAATTATCTATGCAAATTTAGCCCTTCAGCATTTACCAAAGGGTGTTTGTCCTCCTCGCCCGTTTTGCCAAAAATTGATAGCTTGCGAGGAGACTTTTTTTTAAAGAATCTCACGTTATGGTTGTCCCCAAGGACGGTAAAGACCTCACTTGAGGATCCATCGAAAGGATCACCTACGAGGGAAAAAAGTATCCACTTGAGGATCCAACAATTTTAATCGCCTATATGGGCGACAAGGAACCCACCTAAGGATCCAACGAAATGATCACCTTTTTGGGTGGTAAGGATCCCACTTGAGGATCCAACAGAATGGACGCCTATGTGGGCAACAAGGATACATCTTAAGGAGTGATTTTTATCTCCCCTAAGGGTGGCAAGGATCCCATTTAGGATCCAACGATTTTGATCGCCTCTATGGGTTGCAAGGATTCCACTTGAGGATACATCCAAATGATCGTCTATATAGGCAACAAGGATCCCACTTGAGATCCGACAATTTTGATCACCTAAATGGGTGACAAGGATCCCACTTGAGGATCCAGCAAAATGATTGCCTTTGAGGGCGACAAGGATGCCACATGAGGATCCATTGAAATGATTGTCTCTATGAGAGACAAGAATCCAATGATCTTGATCGCCTTTATAGGAGGCAATAATCCCACTTGAGGATCCAACGAAATGATCTCCTCTATGGGCGGAAAGGATCTCGCTTGAAGATATAGTGAAATGATCTCCTCTAAGGGTTAATTTTCAATCTATTGGGCCTGATGTACAATCTATTATTGTATCAATTTTTTCCATTTTTTTTGAAATAACACACAAGTCTCAATCGATTGATGTTGGCATGGCAATCAATTTTCATTTGATTTTTCCAAGTTTTTTCTTGGCAATAATGCACCTATAATTGATTGATGTTGCGTGAACTTTTAATTTTTTTAAAATTCAGTCATATGTTGGTCATATCACGTTCATTCTCTCGCATCACTATAAAAGAAAAAGCCTCCACTATTGTTAGTAACCATAGCCGCCTCATTTTACATCCAAAAGAAAAGAAAAACTCTCAACTTTTCTTCATCTTACTTCTCAAATATTCAAGAAAACTCCATTAAGGCTTCAACTTTTCTTCAACATTCTCAATGGAAACTCAAGGAAAAGGAAAAAAAATCATGTTCTAAGACTCCAACTATGGATTTGTCAAGGCTCCTCACTTCTTCAAGTCAAAAGGAAATATTTATTAAACACTTTAATAAAATAAGCTCATTACCACTAAATACGATGATGTTGCATCTTTTCCTTCCGAGTGCTTTTCTTTTCAAAATTGTCTTTGCATCTCTTGGCTTAGAAGTTTTGTTACTTATGGTTGTTACTATCCTAAATTGGTTAAAATTTTCTATTTCAATTTGGCTATGAAAAATAATAAGCTACCCTCTTTAGTCAAAGGTGTACTAATTTCTTTATCTATTAAGAAACTTGGAGAAAATATGCATATTCCCTATGTTGGTAGTGAGGTTATGACCAATTATGATCAAAATTGGGAAAATTATAATAAGAAGGACTTCTGTTACAGTATTATCCACTTTTCTGAACTAGAGTTTCATAACAAAAGAAGGCGTATGAGTGGTGTTGTCCCAAAATGTGTTCTTTAGTCTGCGATTAATCTGTTGATTGATAATAAGATGCTCCATTACTTTCTTTTCTATGTCCTAGACCCTAGGTATTCAAATCTTCCTTCCATCAATGATGGTGAGATTAAATTTATGTATGCTATTAAGAACAAAATTCCTCTGAATTGAGCTTATGCGATTATGAATGACATGTTATCACATACTAAAATATCAAAAGGTCACCCTTACGAAAAATTCATCTCAAAGATCTTCAAGTATTGTAATGTCAATACCACTAAAGAAGTTTTCTTTCATATGTTTGGAAAGGAAAATAAAATTAGTATTAAAACTATTAACAACAAGATTCGACTTTTGTATGACAAACACAAAAAGACCATCAGTTACATAAATGAAGATTTGACTCAACCTCCCTCTCCTTCTTCTCAACACAAAGATGATGATCAACCCTTAGAACCATCAAATCAAATGCTTATGGATTACATGGTTCAATAATTTAGGCATATGAATAATCAATATGATAGCCTTCAACAAGAGTTGGCTGGAGTTTTGGGTAGGATGGATCGGTTGGAAGCTTTTCAAAGAGGAGATGGGAATGCAGACATGCACCAAGATTGGAATTTTACTACGATTTTCTTGTCTTTAATTTATTTCGGTTTTTCATGTTCAAAAAATTTATTGGCTTTGTATTGGTTTAGATTTATGTTGTTTTTCCTATATTATGCATGTTTGGATGTTCATGTTTGATTTTAACATGTTTGGTTTTTAGTATATATGTTATGTATGCATGCCTTTATTCTTGAAATTACCTCTATTTTCACCCATCTTTCTCTTCTTTTTTATAATGTTAAAAGGGGGAGAAGAATGTATGTGTAAGACCCCGATTTTGACCCTAAGATCCCTCATAGCATCATAACATTGCATTTCCATTGCCTCAAGGATCTTTAGCATCTTGGTTCCCTTTGCCTTTGGGTAGGACTCCTTGTGATTGGTTTGAGATCACCAAGCATGCTTGAATTATACATCATTGTTTCTCTTACTTTTGTTTACTAACCAAAAGCACAAAAATGTGTCACTAACATCTTTTGTTTGAAGCTTGAGTATCATCCAAGACACTTTGTGGGTTCTATTTAGATGATCAGTCAACACAAGGGAATGACTTGAAATACTTCCAACAGGTTCAAACGGGGTCTATTCGTCAGTCAAAACGCTAATCTTGAAGGAGCAAAAGTTTGTTCATGAGCTGTCATGCTCGCTAGGCGAGCAGAATGGGTCGCTTAGCGAGTCCCAATAAAAGCCACCAGAATCACCTATGCTCAGAGGAATTTCTTGAACTGTCATGCTCGCTAGGCGAAGCCCACGTGTTTAAAAAAATAAAAAAATAAAAACAAAAAAAAATAAAAAATAAAAAATAAAAAAATAAAAAAATAAAAAAATAAAAAAATAAATAAAATATAAAATTTTTGGACTTGGGCCTCTCTCATTTGTCATGAGCTCACCCTGTCCAGGGTTAAGAGCTATGAGGTCTTATCCTCATTACCCCTTTTGCATGAGCGTTCCTAAAACCCCAAACAACATATTGATTTTTCTTCTCCTAAGAACACATTATCTCCTTCTACTACAGGCGAGTAAGTCTCCAAAGGTCGAGCATCCGGTAGATTGCGTAGTAACGTCGTTCACCCCCAAAACACAACCCTTACCCCATAGGTGGTCGAACTACGTTTTGCTCTGATTTTCATCCCAGATGAGATACGTAGGCATAAGACGTGATGTCTTAGCGAGCACACTCCTCTTTAACCCATAGGTAGCCGAGCTACGAAGACTCTGAGTCTCAGTGAGATACGTATGCAGTGGATGCGATGTCCGTGCGAGTCATTTTCTTTTGACCCTTCTTTTAGTAAGTAGTACATTAGATAAACATACACGCTTTTCTCATCCCTTCAATCATGTTTGCACAAATAAATTTTCAAAAAAAAAACAACAACCTTTGCAACAAATGTGAAAAGGGCTCCCTAGGAGTACCTAGGATGCTTTGGGTGCCTAATACCTTCCCATTGCATAACCAACCCCCTTACCCAGATCTCTGACATTTTTACTAGTTTTTGATTCGATAAAACTTTTAGGTTTTTGTTCGCTTTCTAACCATTCCTTTGGATAAATAGAAGTACGGTGGCGACTCGACTTGTATGATTTACCTTGGATTTAGTCAATATCTCTAATGGTAACGAATACCCCGCTACAAAAAAGTGGCGACTCTGCCGGGGATCATAAATCCTAGTGGATTTTGCCTACTTTTCATATTTATTGTATTGTATTGTATTATATATAATATATATTATATATATATATATTATATAATATATATATATATATATTATTATATATATATATATATATAATATATATATATATATATATTATAATAATATATATATATTTGTGACATATTTTTGTGCAATTTGGGATTACTGTATTGTATGTAATGATTGAATTGCTTGATATTAATTCCTTGTATGCTTGGTGATCTTTGTGAGATGAGTTCTATACCCAAACTCGAGTGCACTTAGGATAGGAGAATGGCATAGTCTTGTCGACTTGTGTGGAGTTATTCCTTAGCAAGTTGACTTGCAAGCCCATTCACTTGGTGGAGGTCATGTTGGGATCAATAATGTCACACAAGTAGTTGTGGTTAGACATTACTCTTTCCAATATAGACTTTAGAAGCCAAGGACCTTAGTTTACCAAGCCCATCTTGGCCTATTCTTAGGATGTAGTGCGAAAGTTGTTCAAGTGTAAGATTTGATACGATTGTTACGCGATACTACACTCATAAGAGTCTCTCTTGAGAATATTTTTGGAATACGAGTAGTCGTTTCTCTGATAATATCCAAAAGATGGGATGATGACTATGGGAACCTTTTGTAGAACATGTTTGGCAGGTTTAAACCTTAATACACTCCCTTTGGGTGGTTCTTAACCTAAACTCCATGCTCGTGACTTGCAACAAACCCTTGATTCATGGTTGATCCGTTCATGAATCCTTAATATCAATGGAACTTGGGTGTTGATAAGGTGTAAGCCATAATCCGCCAAAATGGATGGTTGATATTAAGGATAACATGATCCATCCCATGACCTTTGTTTGGTGTGCTTTGCTTGATCCTTGAGTGTGATTGTTGCATTCATGCATTCATGCACCCATTTGCATTCATATCATCAAAATAATAAGAAAATTTTCAAGGAACTTAAGAGGTTTATTTGCAAAATTTTCAGACATGGAAAGACAAAGAAGGAATACAAAGAAGTATAATTTCAGACAACCAGACTTGAAAGAGTTAAGGAATTTGACATCTTATGTATTAGATCCCTTGGGTTTCAAAGCTTGTTTTGGGAAGCTTCTTCCTCTTCTGACTACTCAGGTGGATGAAGGATTGATGAGTGTATTGGTGCAGTTTTACGATCCTTTGTACCGTTGCTTCACATTTCCGGATTTTCAGCTTTTGCCTACACTTGAGGAGTATGCTTATCTTGTGGGTATACCTGTTCTGGATCAGTTTCCGTTCAGTGGCTTGGAAAGGGTTCCCACTTCTCAAGAGATAGCTGACATGTTACACATAGATGAATCTCTGGTTGGTACTCATATAACTACCAAAGGAGGAATTCAAGGTCTCCCTTCTGAGTTCCTCATTACTCAAGCTACTATGTATGGGAAGGCCATGAGTGAGGACGCCTTTGAGGCCATATTTGTACTTCTCATCTATGGGCTAGTGTTATTCCCCAACATCGACAAGTTTGTGGATGTGAACGCTATTAGGATTTTCTCTACTCTTAATCCCGTTCCGACTCTGTTGGGCGATACCTACTTCTCTTTGCATATGAGGAATGCAAAGGGTGGTGGCGCCATTGTGTGTTGTTTGCCGCTGTTATATAAGTGGTTTATTTCTCACTTACCTCAGACGGTCGCTTTCAAGGAGAACAAGGAATGTCTATGGTGGTCCACGAGACTTATGTCTCTCACTAATGATGATATCTCTTGGTATAACCGTGTGTATGATGGTGTGCAGATTATTGACTCTTGTGGCGAATTCTCCAATGTACCTCTTCTTGGTACATGTGGTGGGATTAACTACAATCCTGTTTTGACACGTCGGCAGCTTGGGTTCCCCTTAAAGGATAAACCCAATAACATTCTGTTAGAGGGTGTATTCTTTCAGGATGGTAAAGATCCCCAAGGCTTGAAAGCTAGGATGGTCTGCGCTTGGCGCAAGATCCATAGGAAAGGAAGGAAAGAGTTAGGTCCTAAGAAATGCATCGCTTTTGAGCCTTACACTGTTTGGGTTAGGAAGAGGGCGTCTGAGTATCTCATGCCTTACGAGTATCCGAGACCTACACCTATGATTATGTTTGGGCCTTCGACCCTCCCTAATCAAGGAGTAGAGGAGTTGAGAGACGAAGACCGTTCACGTGCCTAGATCCGTGAACGTGAAGAGTTGCTTCAGCAGATTAAGGAGAAGGATGCGTTGATTGAGATTCTTGAGCATCAGGTTATTGATGACCCTGATGATGTATGGACTTCTCTACTTCCTCAGTCTTCTAAGTTCTAGAAGAGGAGGTATGATCGACTCGCCAAAGAGAAGGCCGATATGGAGGCAGCCTACGAGAGGGAGGTGAAGAGGCTTCGCGCATGTTATCTTCCTGTGTCCCGAGCTTTGGATGATTGTTTCTAGGCATCCATAGGATGATTATTTTCCTTTTCTCTTGTATATGATTGACAATGCTGCACTTCTTTTCCTTGATATTATTTGATGAGATATTTCCATATGTGATAAAATGCTTAATATTTCCAGAATTTGCAAATAAAACTCTAAAGTTCCTTTGAAATAAAAAACAAATCATATGCACAAGCATTGCATGCATCATATGCATAAGCAGGTTTTGTTTCCGGTCCCTTGCCTTGTGGTCTAACTCTGTGTCCTTCATTTATTTTGAAGACAAGCTGACTCACCGGTACTACACTAGAGCCAACACTTCAAGACTGATGGATCATCTAGAGCAAGAGAACCGTGAACTCAAAGAAGAAGTGGCCATATTAAGTGCCTTGATGGAGTCATTCATGGCTGCCTAGAGCCAGTCTTCTCCGACACCTTCAACTCCTCCCCAGAGGACAATTATCTCCGAGATTGTCTCCTCTACTGTGCCCGCTACCAGTGCACACTTTGTTCCAACAGCCATGCCAACCGGGTTCCCGTGGGGGATGCCTCCCAATTTCATGCCTGAGGGTCCTGCTCCTACCTTTGCTTCTCTGCCGGCATCTAGTCCGGTCATTGCCGTTCCTCCTCCTGTCGTGCATACTTTGCCCAGGGTAGACGACACCATCTATCATTCTGAGTCATCTGAGGGTCCAGATGTTTATGAGAAGATGGATGCTATGAACGATCAATTTCTTGAACTTCGCAAGGAATTGAAAACTCTCAGAGGGAAGGATCTTTTCGGCAAGTCTGCTGCCGAACTCTGCTTGGTTCCAAATGTGAAGATCCTTGTGAAATTCAAGGTCCCTGATTTTGAAAAGTACAAAGGAAATACTTGTCCTCTCAGCCACCTGGTCATGTATGCCAGGAAGATGTCGACTCAAACCGATAATGACCAACTACTCATCCACTACTTTCAGGACAGTCTGTTCGATGCCGCTTTGCGTTGGTACATGGGTTTAGACAGCGCGAACATTCGATCCTTCAATGATCCCGGCGAAGCCTTCGTCAAGCAGTACAAGTACTACGTGGATATGGCTCCCGATAGAGATCAATTGAGATCCATGTCCTAGAAGGATAAAGAAACATTTAAGGAGTACGCCCAGAGGTGGCGAGAGGTGGCAACACAGATCGTGCCTCCGCTAGAAGAGAAAGAGATGACTAAGATCTTTTTGAAGACTTTAAGTTCTTTTTATTATGAGCGGATGATTGCTAGCGCTCCTTCTGACTTCATCGAGATGGTGAATATGGGGATGCGTCTAGAAGAAGGGGTCCGTGAAGGACGGTTAACCAAAGAAGAAGGCTCTTCTGCCAAACATTATGGGGCATTTGCAAAGAAGAAAGATGGAGAGGCACATGCTGTGATCTCCCATGAGAAACCAAGAAGACCCTCTGTAAAGAGGAAGACTGTGCGTCCCGCCAGTAACCAGCACCAGGTGGCTCATATAGCACCTGTTTTCAGAGACAATCAACAGTATCAGCAACATAGTAACAATCGGCAACCACATCCGCAATATCAGCAACAATAGCACCGACCGCAGCAGCAGGCCTACCAGCCTCGAAACAGTAATCAAACCAGCACGAGTTACGAGAGGAAAAGGGTCACCTTCGATCCTATTCCTATGACGTACGCAGAGTTATATCCCTCTTTGATAGAAAGGAAGCTGATTACTCCGAGAGACCCACCGGCTATACCTGCTAACCCCCAGTGGTGGTATAAGCCTGCGTTACATTGTGTTTACCATTCTGGTGCTCCGGCCACGACGTGGAGAATTGTTACCCTTTGAAGACGAAGGTTCAAGACCTTGTGAGGTGTGGTATTCTATGTTTTGAGGACGTAGGCCCTAATGTGAAGAAGAACCCATTGCCCGAACATGGGAAATCTGTCAACATGGTCCAGGGTTGCCCTGGAAAATACAAGGTCAAAAATGTCAGTCATATTCGACAGTCTCTGGTCCAAATGCATCGTTTGTTATGTAACTACAGTCATTATGAACATGACCATGATAGATGCCGAGTCTGCTCTGTTAACCGATTGGGTTGTTGCCGGGTGCGCAAGGATGTTCAGGAAATGAAGGACGAAGGAGTCATTGAGATCCTTCAAAACAGGAATATTGATGAGCCTGAGGTCAATGTGATCTCCCCAGTGTTCCGGATACCTGAGCCTGTTATCATCAAGTACAATGGTAGCAAGTAGAAGGCTTCTCCCGCTCTGATCATTAAGCCTGCTGGTCCTGTGCCTTACTCTTCTGAAAAGGCAGTTCCCTATCTCTATAACGCCGTAGCAGTAGAGAATGGGAAAGAGGTGTCCTTGCCCTCTTCTTCTGTTGTGAATATTGCCGATGTTAGCGGTTTGACCCATAGTGGCCGTGTATTTTCGGCACCGCCGAAGCCTCAAATTAATGCTGATTTTGTTGAACGCCCGATCAGGAACGCTGTGAATTCTCCGAATCCGGCACTTGTTGTTAAGCCCTCATCCGTACTGAAAACTCCTACTTCTGTTGGCCCGAGTGGCAATGTGAAAGAAGACTGTGATGAGATGCTGGGACTCATCAAAAGGAGCGAGTAAAATGTTGTAGACCAACTTCTACAAACGCCATCCAAAATATCTGTGTTATCCTTACTCTTAAATTCAGAACCACACCGAGAGGCTCTGCAGAAGGTGTTGGATGTGGCATATGTAGATCACGATGTCACTTTGGAGCAATTCGATAGCATTGTTGCAAACATTACTGCCTGCAACAACCTGAGCTTTTGTGACTCTGATCTCCCTGAGGAGGGAAGAGACCACAACTTGGCTTTACACATATCTATGAATTGCAAAGACGACGCCATGTCCAATGTGCTGGTGGACACCGGGTCATCATTGAACGTATTGCCAAAGTCCACTCTCTCAAAGCTATCATATCAAGGGCCTCCCATGAGGCAGAGTGGAGTAGTTGTGAAGGCTTTCGATGGGTCTCGCAAAACTGTGATTGGGGAAGTTGATCTCCCAATCAAGATTGGACCAAGTGATTTCCAGATTACCTTCCAGGTTATGGACATTCACCCATCGTATAGTTGTCTCTTAGGCAGACCATGGATTCACGAGGCAGGCGCCGTGACGTCCACCCTACACCAGAAATTGAAATTCGTGAAAAACAAGAAGCTGGTGGTGGTAGGGGGAGAAAGGGCTCTCCTGGTTAGCCATTTGTCTTCCTTCTCTTATATAGATGCTGAGGTTGAAATTGGAACTCCTTTCCAAGCTTTATCTATAGCTGAGCCTATTGAGAAGAGAACTCCTTCATTTGCTTCCTACAAAGATGCAAAGTTGGCCATTGAGCATGGTGCAACCACTGGTTTAGGAAAAATGATTGAGTTAGAAGACAACGAGTCCCGGGCTGGCATAGGTTTTTCTTCTGGTACTTTCAACAAGCAAGGGTTATTCAAGAGTGGAGGTTTCATCCACGCCGGTCAAGATGAGGAGGCTGCTGCCATTTTAGAAAAAGATACAGAGGATTCTGGCAATTTCATCATCCCTAGTGGGGTCTGCAACAATTGGGTCGCTGTGGATATTCCAACGGTTGTCCATAAGTCAACGTAATAATCACTTTGTTTAAAAACCCTTCTCCCATGCCAAAAGGAGGAGTGATGGCATTGTTGGCGCATAAGTATAATGATATTTTCATTCAATAAATTCATGTTAAATGTTTGTTTTTCCCATTTATTTTCCCTTTTTGTTTTTGCATGAAATTGGTGATCATATAAAACCTCAAAATGGAATAAAATCAATCTTTTCATCTACATAATGATTTGCCTTGTTTGAATTCTAAATCTTTTCATATCCAAAATCATTATGCAGGTTGATTTCTAAACCCATTGAACATAATGACCCAACATCATCTCCCAATTTTGAATTCCCTGTATTTGAGGCAGAGGAAGATGATGTTGAAGAGATTCCTGATGAAATCACCCGGCTACTTGAGCATGAAGAGAAGATCATTCAGCCGCATCTTGAGAATCTGGAAACAGTCAACTTGGGGTCTGAAGATTGTGTGCGAGAGGTAAAGATTGGGGTACTTCTGGAAGAATCTGTTAAGAAGGGGTTGATTAAGTTGCTACGAGAATATGTTGACGTCTTTGCCTGGTCATATGAAGACATGCCTGGTCTAGATACTGATATTGTGCAACATTTCTTACCTTTAAAGCCTGAGTGCGTGCCTGTGAAGCAGAAGCTCAGAAGAACTCATCCTGATATGGCAGTGAAGATCAAAGAAGAAGTTCAGAAACAAATTGATGCGGGGTTTCTGGTGACTTCTACATATCCTCAATGGGTGGCCAATATTGTGCCCGTGCCCAAGAAAGATGGAAAAGTCTGGATGTGTGTGGACTATAGAGACTTGAATAAGGCTAGTCCGAAAGATGATTTCCCTCTACCACATATTGATATGTTGGTAGATAATACAGCTAAATTCAAAGTCTTCTTGTTTATGGATGGATTTTCCGGATATAATCAGATTAAAATGGCACCCGAGGATATGGAGAAGACAACATTCATCACACCTTGGGGAACATTCTGTTATCGAGTGATGCCCTTCAGTTTGAAGAACGCCGGAGCCACGTATCAACGAGCTATGACTACCTTGTTCCATGACATGATGCATAAGGAGATTGAGGCGTACGTTGACAATATGATCGCTAAGTCAAGATCGGAGGCTGTACTCCCTGTAGAGGTGGAGATCCCATCAATGAGAGTCTTGATGGAAGCCAAGTTGACTGATGCTAAATGGGTTCGGAGTCGTTATGACCAGCTGAACTTGATAGAAGAAAAGAGATTGACTGCCATGTGCCATGGTCATTTATATCAGCAGAGGATGAAGAAAGCTTTTGATAAGAGGGTCAAGCCTCGTGTGTTCCGAGAAGGTGACCTTATGCTCAAGAAAGTTTTGTCTTTCGCGCCCGATTCCAGGGGCAAGTGGACTCCAAACTATGAAGGTCCATATGTTGTTAAGAGAGCCTTTTCAGGCGGTGCTTTGATACTTACAACTATGGATGGGGAGGATTTCACTCGTCCTGTGAATTCAGATGCAGTCAAGAAATACTTCGCCTAAAAAAAACTGAATAGCTCGCTAATTTGAAAACTCGAAAGGGTGGCTTAGGCAAAAATGAGCGTCTCGGTGGATTGAAAACCCGAAAGGGCGATCCAGGCAAAAGTTAGAGACACAAAAAATATATAATAATGATATATGTATCCCGCTAGATTGATTACCTCATCCTGGGGCAATCTAGGCAAAAATTAGGGATTTGGCAAGTAACTGCATCCTGACAAGACTTTGTTCTATAATTATCGTCCGTCAGAGATTCTTGCTCATTATCAACCAAAGCTTCAAATACATCGGATTCAGAATTGGTGGAGAAATGGTCATTATGTTCAATGTAGCCCTTTTCCAATATATATCACCAATTTCAAATTTGTAAATATCTATGGAGCCTTGCCATTCGCAGACTACCATTCTATCAAATAAATTTGAGCCTTTTATCCAATTATTGGCACTCTTATCTGTTTCTATTCAACAAATGTTTTGCATGTTTTGATTAAGAAAATATCATTGTTTTAAACAATCAAATTTTTTATAATTTGTTTTTAAACAAAGTGAACATTCACAATGACGAAAGGATACTTAGGAGATCCTCAGTGCTCTCCCAAGGGTGGTACGATCCCCAACAAGGTAAGATTTTTGTCCATATTCCTGGCATGACTGTATCTCCTCCCTCCGGAACCCCTTGTGGTTTATCCTACCAAGTGGATTGCTTGTTGAGAGTCACCTCTCTTCCCTTCAGCAGAGTAGCAATCTTTCTTCCTCAGCAGCTTGGATCTCTTTGGGCAGGAGCGGTATTTGGTGGTTGATCCCGATAAACCCTTTATCTCCTCGGATAAATCCCCCAGTAGAGTTGTTGGTGTGGTGGACCTTGTCTGTGATAACTCTCGTCCCCAGCTGGAATGATTGATGATTCATCCCTTGCAGAGTTCTTTCCTTCCTGATATCTCTGATCCCCGGCAGATTGGATACTCCCCGGTGAACTTGGCTTTCTCTCTTGAGATGTAGTACCGGGTGGTTGATTCCTTGACCTAGTTGTGTTAGATATGTCTGTCTGTCAGCATACATCATACATAAACCACGCATATTCATGCATAATTATAACATTCAGATATTCATGTTGCATTCTTTGCCATATATCGTTGTTTGCTGTCTCCTGCTATTTGGTGATATACTTCCCCGAGCAGATGTGTGTGTCTGATCTCTCCATATAGAGTCAGCTCCATAGGCAGAAAGCGTCTATCCTTTCTTCCATATTCCCCACCGGGTTATATCCTCGTGGATGTCGATTGTTTTTGTTCCTTCCCGACACATATATTGGAATGGTTTTCCCCATTGAGTTATATCCTCACCGGGACAAGTCTTGATTTGGTGTGCCTATCTAGTTTGATCCTAGATCGGTCTCTTGAGACTCTTTTCCTGTTTCCCTGTGGTAAATAAATAATTTCTCAATAATTAGTAATTATTATCCCCGGCGGAGTCTGTGTTTCTCTACCCTCATACCGGTAGTTGTAAACCCTATTTCTTCCCTTTTTGCAGAGTAACCATTTTTGCTCATCTTTAATTGGTGACAGTTATCTTCATCCAATATTCGGTGATGATATCCCCTCATCTGCTTGGATAATTGCCCTGATTACGCAATTTATCCCTAGCGGGTCATCTCTCGTCTACCTTGTTGTTGTTGGTAATGATTGTTTCTCCCCTGAATTGGTAATCATTATATACCTAGTTTCGGTATCCCGATGCCTTTTCTTTTCGGTCGATTTATCCTTTATTAACCCAGTAACCGGTTGTGGATAATCGTCCATGCGAGTATATTATCTACGTTCTGACGGTAATAAATAGTATATCTCATGCACTCTCGGGTCTGAAGCCTTTTGTTCTTCCCCAGTTGAGTAAGATTCGTATCCCCTTTGTGGAGTCGAATATCCATCCTGTAATCGAGTTTGCTTTTACCCCTCTTTTGGATGATGAGTGTTTTGGGAATATTCCCCAATTCACGCCTTGGTTGGTCACCTATTATATGCCCAATA
Source organism: Lathyrus oleraceus (assembly GCF_024323335.1). Taxonomy (NCBI): domain Eukaryota; kingdom Viridiplantae; phylum Streptophyta; class Magnoliopsida; order Fabales; family Fabaceae; genus Lathyrus; species Lathyrus oleraceus. Next base: position 524,425,202 of record NC_066585.1, on the reverse strand, counting down.
ACCGGTATCCCTGGTGTTCCTTCCTCTCTGCTCCCTATTATGACTTTTTGTCCCCTATGGAGTCAGAATTCCTGAGTTGAAGTATACCTTTTAGGTTTTCCTCAGACGTTTTGAAGTTTTGATATCTCTCGCCCTTATACCGGTCTTGGATATTCATCTCTTCGTGAGCATGTTGTATCTCTTACCCTCATACCTGGCGTTCAGATCACATGTCTCCTTGAGCTTATTACCCAATAACCGGTAATACCTCGTCCCGCTGCTTCCCCAGGAGTGTCCTTGTGGACATCCCCAGCGAAGTCCCTTAGTGGATTGTTTTCATCCGAATTTTATCCGAAGTATCCGCTGTGGATAGTTTTTTGCTGTATTGGTATATTCCCCAATACATGCATCTTCGAGTCAGCTTGAGTCTTTCCATTGGATCTTTTCCCTTTGGAATTCTATTCCCCACGCTTTGAGTCGTGACCTGCTTGTGCATTTTTATCCCTTTTCTATCCCCAGGAGAGTCCCCAGGGCCTTGGCCCCATGGAGTGAATTGCTCATATGGATTATCAGTGGCTTCTGATTTCTTTGCTTTTGTGGACACATATCTCCACAGAGTGCTACCATTTTTTATACCTACATTTGCATCATGAGGTCTCTTAGGGACCAAAATTCATCTCTTTGTTATTATTTAAGCCCATTCTACCCCGTCGATACGAAGATTTTAACCTTCACTTCTCCGGCTAGAATGACCTTAAATAGGGGCATCTGTAAGATCCCAATTTTGACCCTAAGATCCCTCATGGCATCATAACATTGCATTTGCATTGCCTCAAGGATCTTTAGCATCTTGGTTCCCTTTGCCTTTGGGTGGGACTCCTTGTGATTGGTTTGAGATCACCAAGCATGCTTGAATTATACATCATTGTTTGTCTTACTTTTGTTTACTAACCAAAAGCACAAAAATGTGTCACTAACATCTTTTGTTTGAAGCTTGAGTATCATCCAAGACACTTTGTGGGTTCTATTTAGATGATCAATCAACACAGGGGAATGGCTTGAGATACTTCCAACAGGTTCAAATGGGGTCTATTCGTCAGTCAAAACGTTAATCTTGAAGGAGCAAAAGTTTGTTCATGAGCTGTCATGCTCGCTAGGCGAGCAGAATGGATCGCTTAGCGAGTCCCAAGAAAAGCCACCAGAATCACCTACGCTCAGAGGAATTTCTTGAACTGTCATGCTCGCTAGGCGAAGCCCACGTGTTTAAAAAAAACGAAAAAAAGAAAAAGAAAATAACGAAATAAATAAATAAATAAATAAAATATAAAAAATTTGGACTTGGGCCTCTCTCATTTGAGCCCACAGGTCCACAAAAATCAGGTTATAAATTCAGAGTTTTAGTGAAACAAAATTCATATTCTATTCATATTACCTTGGCAGAGAAAAAGATAGTGAGAGAATAGCTAACAGAGTTCAGAGCAACCTCCAGAGACTGAAGGGAACTCATCGGCAAAGAACCAATTCCCTCTCATATAAACCCTCAGATTTCTTTGCAAACCCAACCGGGCAATTCAATTTCATTCGATCTCTCCAGTCAGGTTTGCCCTTATCCCCATTACTCTACGCTTTTAATTTGAATGCTCTGAATGTATGAGGTATTATGGGTGAATTTGATACCCTTTTGATCCATGTGTTTGACAAGAGGTTTAGGCCTCCTACCCTTGGTTGCTTTTTGTGAGCTTTTTGTGAATTTTAATGGCATGATTCATGTGGTTACATTTTGATTTGGGGGCAACTCTGGATTACTCTATCTTGTTTCTCTAACCTGTTTGTTGAGTTTTTTTTGTGAGGGCTCACATGACTCTTGCAGAGATGGCTTGCCTGGTGTTCCACTTTATTTGTGGGAGACCATCTAGAGGTTTATTCCGATTACCTGTACTGACTCACTTTCTTTGATGGTGCTAGCTTGAGAGATCTTTGGGTTTCTTATTCCTTTATTAGTTGTTGCTTCGGATCTTTATCCGTGTGGTAGTTCTCTTAACCCCCTTTATCTTTCCCGTATTTTACTACTTTTTGCCTAAAGACCTCCATGAAGAGGCAATTGACGAATAAAAGGGATCAATAATCAATCCCCCGTTATTCAATGCGTCGTTCTTTAAGATCACACTACGTGTTGATGCTTCAGAACAAAAACCCCAGATCTTTTGTCCGGTCAGTCAGTGGAGAGGGTTCCACCTTTCTGAACCCCCACTTTTTGTCATGAGCTCACCCTGTCCAGGGTTAAGAGCTATGAGGTCTTATCCTCATTACCCCTTTTGCATGAGCGTTCCTAAAACCCCAAACAACTCATTGATTTTTCTTCTCCTAAGAACACGTTATCTCCTTCTACTACAGGCGAGTAAGTCTCCAAAGGTCGAGCATCTGATAGATTGCGTAGTAACGTCGTTCACCCCAAAACACAACCCTTACCCCATAGGTGGTCGAACTACGTTTTGCTCTGATTTTCATCCCAGATGATATACGTAGGCATAAGACGCGATGTCTTAGCGATCACACTCCTCTTTAACCCATAGGTAGCCAGGCTACGAAGACTCTGATTCTCAGTGAGATACGTATGCAGTGGATGCGACGTCCGTGCGAGTCATTTTCTTTTGACCCTTCTTTTAGTAAGTAGTACATTAGATAAACATACACGCTTTTCTCATCCCTTCAATCATGTTTGCACAAACAAATTTTCAAAAAAAAAACAACAACCTTTGCAACAAATGTGAAAAGGGCTCCCTAGGAGTACCTAGGATGCTTTGGGTGCCTAATACCTTCCCATTGCATAACCAACCCCCTTACCCAGATCTCTGACATTTTTACTAGTTTTTGATTCGATAAAACTTTTAGGTTTTTGTTCGCTTTCTAACCATTCCTTTGGATAAATAGAAGTGCGGCGGCGACTCAACTTGTATGATTTACCTTGGAATTAGTCAATATCTCTAATGGTAACGAATACCCCGCTACAATATGTATGCTTGTGTTTCATTGTTTATATTCAATCAAGGTATGCAGATGAAAAACTCAAAGGAGTCAAGATTCCATGAATTAAGAGGGAGATATTTATCTTAGGGGGAGTTGTATGAAAAATCACAAGCATCCATTATATATTTATCATCATCAAAAGGGGGGGATTGTGAAGTTAAGCTTCTAAATTGGATTATATTTTGATGAATACAAATCTATGGAAAGAAGGAAAACTAATCTCAAGGTTGAAGAAGTATCAAGATGATAATAGTTTGATCATGCTCAAGTTATGGTTTATTAAGGGATTGATCACAAGCTAAGGTAAAATATGCAATTCATTATGTATAAGTTTTAGGTGCTCACAAACGTTTCTCTAAACCCTTATAAAATTTCCATATCATTCATGCATGATTCCCATTAAAACTATGCATTTAACTTAGAAAAATTTCAAGTTTTAATTTGGAACAATCAATTGTCATGAATTCCCTGGATATATGCATGGCCTGAACCTTGAAGAAACAATCGATTGTGTTATTGGAACAATTGATTTTTTTTTGTGGGGGGGGGCTAATTTTTAACCCCACAATTGATTGGTCTATTACTACAATCGATTGTCTCTTTGTTTATTCAAATTTTTAAACGTTGCAAGAGAAATAATTGTTTGTCATCCTTGACCAATCAATTGTCAGATATAGCATCTTGAAAAATCTGAAACATTGACATACCACTTCATTGCATATGATCATGATACCATTTCCAAAGCATTGCAAATTCTCATGACCATTTTTCCAAACATTGACATTATTTCTAGAGGTATCTTGTGAGATATTTATAGCAAAAATTTTCGGTTTTCAAATTACCTCTTTCATCAAATATTTTCAAATAATTCATCTATGCATTTGCAAAATCTCTTAGAAACTTTACTGCATAATTTTCACATATCAGAGCAAAGGTTTCTTTAGCACTTAGAGTTTATAATTTTTAATTGTTGTATTGAAAGAGAAGATTAAGTTTGAATTTTGGAAATAATCAAAATTCATATGTACTCAATTATTTGTATCAATGTACTATTTCTTGTTTGCCAAGTTTGTGGAAACAAGAAAAGTTAGGAGAAAGTATGGTTCTGTGCTTTCTTGATTGTGTTAAAGAATTGAAGAGACTTTAAGTGTGAGGCTGTAACAATTTATAAAATAGTAAAATCCTTCACGCGGTGTGGAGGGACTGGGCTATCCTTGTTTGAAAAGTGGAATCAGTATATATCTTGTCTCATTTACTTTACTGCACTTTATTTTATGCATCATTGTTCTTAGTTCCTTACCATAATTCCAGAAACTTAAAAAGAATCAGAACATCTGCAAGATAACGAGAGAAAAAAATGTTAAAACCTAATTCATCACCCTCTTAGATTGCACTCTATACTAAAAGAAAAAGTGTGCTTGAACTTGTATATCATTGTACAACTTCGATGTGCCCACTACTTATAAAATTTTAGTCTAAAAGATGAGTTAAGGGGAGTAAAAGGTTCCAGAGGTGATGTGCAACAAAAATCTTTTCTAGAGCATGTCGATCCTTCACAATGTCGACAAGTAACGCCTAAAAATCCTCCAAGCAAATTTCTCAGACACTTGCAAGTCAACTGTCTACTATATCTGCAAGACACACATACTTGTCACATTTTATTGTACTTTTGCATGAATTCATAGAAGATATTTTTGATGTGAAGATATGGAGAAATTATAGTTTTCATATAGTTGGTGATTTGCTTCCGTTGGATGAAGATTCTTGTCCATTTTTTCGAACATAATTAAACATTAAAGTTTATTATCATAGGATGCTTATTATTTAAATTGTCATAAAAACTATTTTCAAATTATTGACATCATGTTTGTATTTTTATTATTGTTGTAAAATTTTAATTTAAATAAAGTCTAACTTTATATACTAAATTGTTTTTTGTGGAGTTATTTGAAGTAAATAAAAAATTGTATTTATAAATACAGTATAGCTTTATATACTATATTATTTAACGTACTCTATAGAGAGTTATTGTATTATTGTATATTAAGCGTTAAACATAATTCGGTTTTATATATTATATTATTTGGAGTGGAAATATTTAAAGTAAGAAAAAGAAATATGTCCTGATGGTGTAAAATATTTTTATACTGTCAATCAATAAAATTCGTGAATCCATCGCATCACATTTTTAATTTTAAAATAATATTATGATTTTTGATAATATAAAATATTTTGATTGAATGTCAGTGAAATATTTCTTTACACCAACAGTATACTATCTTTAAACTCTTAAAGTAAATAATAAAAATGACTCTTGCTTTTAATACAATTGTAGTTTTCTTTAATAAATTTTATATTTTCAATACTTAAATAAATATTGTTTAACAGTAAAAAAACAGTGTAATCAATTAAAAAAAGTGGTATAAAGATTATGCAACTGTACCAGTGTTTTCTAAACAAAATTGGGTTGGTCTAATCAATAGATAACAGTTATATAAGTGTATTTCAATCAAAACAATAGTCTTAAGTAATAACTTTTAATATTATTATTGGACTAAAAGCTTATATATCTAGCCACGATTTTCGGGGTTTTTTTACCAAGATAACCCACTTTTTCGAAGAAATTCCCAAAATACCCCACTTTTCAGCAAAATTCCCAAAATACCCCACTTTTAGGAGGAGGCGCCAATTGAATTGGCGACCCCTCTTAAAAATTGCAAGGAGGCGCCAATTGGATTGGCTAGGGTACCTGCCCTAGCCAATCCAATTGGCGCCTATGTGTTATTTTTAAGAGGAGGCGCCAATTCAATTGGCGCCTCCCTTAAAAAAGCCTCAAATGAAAAAACCTCCAACATGAAAGTTGTAGATATTTTCAAGACAATGAATTTGGATATAAATTTTGCATCATTTGGATTTTTTATGAGAAAGTTATGGGCAGTTGAAGTTGGACTTCTGAGTTTTTGAACTGTTATCTGACCTATAATGTTTTGTATTATTGCATGTGTTTCCTTTAAGAATATGAATTTTTGTTCAACATAACATTTGAAGTACACATCTTAAATTTTCCAATGCACTTGGTCCCAGTTCAAAATAATAAAAAATGAGTGAGTTAGGTCTTTGCGAACTTGACCCAAAATTAGGGTTTATGTCAAAACAAGTGTATGTGAATTTTGCCAAAAGGGACCAACTTCAAGCCCTTCTGTTTGAATGATAAAAGCCTCAAATGACTAAACCTTCAACATAAAAGTTGTAGATCTTTTCAAGATAATGAATTTGGACTAAAGTTTTGCATCATTTGCAATTTTTATGAGAAAGGTATGGGCACCTGAACTTGGAGTCTTTGACATTTTAACTGTTATCTGACCTATAATGTTTTGTATTATTGCATGTGTTTGTGTTAGAGTTATGAATTTTTGTCCAACATAACAAGTGAAGTAGACATCTTAAATTTTCCAATTCACTTGGTCCCACCTCAAAATAATTAAAAATGAGTGAGTTAGGTCCTTGCGAACTTGACCCAAAATTAGGGTTTCTGTCAAAACATGTGTATGTGAATTTTGCCAAAAGGGACCAAATTCAAGCCCTTCAACATAACAATAACAAGCCCTTGAATTAGGGTTTCTGACCTATAATATTTTGTATTATGATATGTGTTTATTTTAAGTAGACATCTCAATGGAGTTTCAGTCAAAACATGTATATGTGAATTTTGCCAAAATGGAGTTTAGACAAAGAAACTAAATGTTTGGAGTTTACACAAAGATAAATTTGACATAATATGAATTGATATTAATAAAATTTGGATTTTACACAAAGAATCCTAATGGTGATGACCGGGATCACCTAACCGACCTCTGGTCCCACATCCCCTAGCTATCCTAACCCTTGGCCCTAACCCACGTTGACGATTCTGCACCGGTGTTTGTTCATCTGATGGTCCAGGAGCGTCATTACCTCCTACAGGAGAAGATCCATTGAGGTATTCAGCCAACTCAGCATAGTCTTCAGTATTCAATGATGGTGTACCGGCGTAGCTGAGCTCATGACCCATGCCAGAGAAGTTGGGGTGTGGTTGACTCATGGATGGGCGACCGGGACGGTTGAAGGGAGACATGGGTGTGAATGATGGGTCTAGGAACGGTTGGAAAGGTTGTTGGGGTGTTTGGAAAGGGTATGGTTGTGGGATGTTTTGGTATTATGATGTTTGGGGTTATTGGCTACGGTAGGAGGAGGGGCGGTTAGTGTTTTGGCTAAGGCGACTTTGGTAGGGTGAAGGTGTGGGTGCGAAGCGATGTTCGGTCGAAGGTTGATGGTCCATTTGTTGGTGGTGGTATGGGGGATGTTCTTGGTATTGGGGTTGGGTGAATGGCATGTTTTGGTTGTATGTTTGTGTGTTTGTGGAACGGAAAGTTTGACGGATAGGTGGTTGTGAGTAACCGGGTTGAGAATGTTGTTGGGGGTTAGATGTTGATCCTTCTTGTGTGTAACTTGTCTGGCGTGGGTCATAGAGGTACATATCATCGGCGATGAATTGAAATCCAACTGATCTATACCAAGCCATATAAGTACGACTTGGTTTTACCTCATTTGGCATGACTGCGTCAGTTAAGACATGGTCATGACGGTGCTTCCACTTGCGACACTCTGATCTTGCAAAGGTTTGCCAATGGTTGTAGTTCCATTGGTCGTTCACTTTACGCATATGCCATTCTCCTAGGCTAGCTGGGGGGTCTGGGATATTCTGGACCATACCGAACTGCAGCTTCACACGATCGGTGTTGTGCATCTCCATTGTTGTGAACCGTATTATCGGTGTGCATGTTGTCCATACGGCTGCGTCTTCAGGGTTGATCTGATGCTCATGATCCATATTAAGGTATGGACGCCAAATGAACTGAAATGTTAAAGACAATAGGATTTAAGTGAATGTAGAAAAAGTCAACATAATATGACGAATTAATGAAGTTATTTTGCTTACGTCTGTCGGTCGAAGGTGATCCAACAGGTTGCGATACTGAGTAATACAGTGTCTCGGACATTTGCTGTAATTCATACCACGTGCCGACCATCTACACCAAAAAGTTAAAATAAATTAGTTATGGGTACTAAACTGTAAGGAAGGAAGTAAAGATATAGCAATTTAAACAACTTACTTTTTTGCATATGGAAAAGTGAAGGGGTTGTTATTGACCGGTGCTAGAGACGGTAGTCTTGACCATCCCCATGCTTGTAGCAAAACAGCACATCCAGAAAATGTAGAAGTGTCTTTGTGGGAGTTTTTGCACAACGAACTATAGAGATAGGCTAGACATGCGGATCCCCAACTATAACTACCTATTCTATCTATATGTCTAAGTAAAGGTAAGTACATAATATGCATGCTAGAACCACTACCTTCGGGAAATAAAAAGGATCCTAGTAACAACATAATGTAACACCTAATTTTGATTATTCGAGCATCTTCGGTAGAATGCTCATCTAAATATAAACTATTATAATATGACTTTAGGCGTGAGAGTCGTATACCTTGACCTCTAGCATTATCATCTAACAAATCAGTGTTTAAAAGCTCCATGCAAATTGAATTTGCATAGTTGGTCTTACCATTAACAGCTTTTCCTTCAATTCGTAGTCCTAAAAGCATATAGACGTCTTCTAACGTCACGGTACACTCACCGGTTGGAAACCAAAATGTGTGTGTCTCTGGCCTCCATCTTTCGCATAAGGCTAGAATGAACTTGTTATCTATAGACCAAGACATAATCTTGCTAATGTGACCAAAACCGGCGAGTTCAACATAAGGTTGAATCATCGGGTCCATTGGGACAAATTCGTGGACTCGAGTTCGAAACCTTGATACATCCTATAATAGAAATAATGTAACACTTGACTAAGTTGGTATTTCAAAATAAAATAGGGTTGGTGGAGATGAAACATAAAAAATTAGTATAAGAAAAAACTTACGTATGTTGCGATGTTTGCAACTGTTCCTCTGTGTGCTTCGCCCATTGTGAGTAAAGACATATTGTTGGGGAGTTGGTGTAGATGAAATTGGAAGATTTTGTTGAAGATGAAATTGTAAAAGAAGTAATGTAGATGAAGTAGTGAGAATGTTGGTGTAGAAGAATTGTTGAAGGAGTGGATGAATTTATAGGCAAATGGAGGAGAGGATAAAAAATTGTGTTTGCATGGTGTCTCCACCTCATTTGGCGACCATGTACAATAATAAAGAGGGGGCGCCATTCAAATTGGCGACACCATAGGGTACATGCATGCAAGGCTAGTTCTGAATGCTTGGTTTCGAGGACTGACTCCATGGGGGCGCCATTCAAATTGGCGACCATGTGCAAGCCTTAAGTGTAGGCGCCAAACCAATTGGCGCCACCTTCTGCATGTCTGACATGTGGCACTGTTGTCTCCTGCATGCTGAACAACTTACTTATGGATGGCTTGCATGATTGACACATCATCTCTGACCATCTTAGGTGTCCGACACGTGTCTGTCTTGTCTCCTGCATGCTGATGACTAACTTCTTGATGCCTTGCCTGGTTGACACATCATGTCTGACCATCTTAGGTGTCCGACACGTGGTTGTCTTGTCTCCTGCATGCTGATGACTAACTTCTTGATAGCTTGCCTGTCTGACACGTCAACCCAGACTGTCTTGCCTGACTGACACATCATCTCAGACACGTGGCTCTCTAGTATCCTGCATGCTGAAGACTCACTTCTTGATAGGTTTCCTGTCTGACACGTCAACTCACACTGTCTTGCCTGACTGACACATCATCTCAAAACTGTCTTACATGTCCGACACATGGCTATCTTGTCTCCTGCATACTGAAGAGTCACTTCTTGATAGCTTGCCTGGTTGACACATCAACTCACACTGTCTTGCAGATTGACACATCATCTCAGTCACGTGGCTCTCTAGTATCCTGCATGCTGAAGACTCACTTCTGTCTTGACTAGCTAGCATGCTTGACACATCAACTCACACTGTCTTGCATGACAGACACATCAACTCATGACTAGCTAGCATGCTTGACACATCAACTCACACTGTCTTGCATGACAGACACCTCATCTCAGAACTGACTTGCATGCTTGACACATTATCTCAGAGTAGCTTCAATGTCCGACACATCATCTCAGAACTAGCTAGCATGTGAGAGACTGATACCATCTATTTAAGTGTCTTACTATCAACATCCAAGACACTTCACTCACATTCATCTGCACTTGCAAAATAGTTTTCATCTCCAAAATGTCATCTTCATCATTATACAGTGTCAACGTTCACTGCAACGGTGAAACTTTTGAGTCTGAGCTTCATGGTTTTTGTTTTAGAAACACTGATACCATTAGAGTCACGATGAAGAGAAATGCAACCTTTTTGCATTTGAAAAAAAGAATACAATCCTTTATAGGATCAGGTATTGTGTCAAAGATGACATATCAAAATCCTATATTTTTTGAGAATGGTCAATGCAAGTTTTTCCCCCTTAAGATACGAGACTATGAAGATGTTCAAAACATGTTTCTTAGTCATGAACATTCAGGCATGGATTGTATCGAGTTGTACATTACTCTACAACCATGTATACCGTCTCAACAGTCTCAACTAACCGATCAGGATGCAGCTGGTGAAGATGCTGCAGATGATGCACAATGGTCAGATGAACTCAACCCAGAAGCAGAAGTAGAAGTCGACGTTGTTGATGAAGAAGAAGAGGAGACCGAGATACAGGTTGATCACATCATGAACAACAACGATGAAGATGAGGCTCAACCACCACCAATACCTCCTAGTCATGCCTACAATCCTCCTCAACATATGACAAATATGGATCTTCATGACGATGAAACGTCCGACAGTGTCTTCTATAATCCGTATCCGAGACCAGTAGGCGAATTAAAGGTGGGAGACATGTTTCGTACCAAAGAAGAATGTGTCTTGGCAATCAAAAAATTCCACATGAACAACTTTGCTGACTTTACAGTGAAACACACTGATTCTAGAAGGTATGTTATCGAATGTCGTAACATGCTTTGTAAGTTTCGTTTGGCTGCATCTTACAAGAAGAAAAATGACTCTTGGGAGATCGCTTCAATAGACCCACCACACAGTTGCGTTGCAACTAACGTTGAACAAGATCACCGTAAACTGAGCACAGCTTTGATATGTCAAGACATTCTGCCATTGGTAAATAAAGACCCATCAGTGAAGGTGAGTATAATTATATCCCATATCCGAACAACATATAATTATACTCCATCTTACAAGAAAGCATGGATTGCGAGGACAAAGGCTGTTGAACAGGTTTTCGGCAACTGGGAGGATTCATTCAAGGAATTACCACGGTTTTTATGGGCACTAAAAACTTATGTCCCAGGAACTGTGGCAATTCTGGAGACAGTGCCAGCAATGATGCCAGACGGAACCTGCGCTACAGGTAATAGAATATTTCACCGTCTCTTTTGGGCATTTGACCCGTGCATCAAAGGTTTCACTTTCTGCAAACCTCTCCTGCAAATTGATGGCACCTGGTTATACGGAAAATACAAGGGTACTTTGCTCATGGCAGTTGCACAAGACGGTAACAACAATGTATTTCCCATTGCCTTTGCTCTTGTTGAAGGTGAAACGGCTGGTGGATGGGGTTTCTTTCTTCAACATCTCAGAACGCATGTCGCTCCACAAGCCAATCTATGTTTGATTTCAGATAGACATGCTGCCATTGAAAGTGCCTACAACAACCATGACAACGGATGGCATGATCCTCCTTCTACACATGTCTACTGTATCAGACACATTGCACAAAACTTCATGCGTGCTATAAAAGATAAGAATCTTCGCAAGAAGGTGGTGAATGCTGGGTATGCTTTAACTCAACCGTCATTTCAATATTATCGTGATGAGATTTGACTGTCTAATGAAGACGCGGGGAGATGGATAAATAACATCCCAGTAGAGCAGTGGACAAGAGCATTTGACGGTGGTTGTCAATGGGGCCACATGACAACAAACATTGTGGAATGCATGAACGGGGTTTTCAAAGGGATTCGAAATCTGCCAATAACCGCCTTGGTAAGATCAACCTATTATAGTTTGGCTTCTATGTTCGCAACCAGAGGTGAAAGATGGAGTGCAGTGTTAATGTTCGGACAAGTATTCAGTGAGTGTTGCATGAAGGTCATGAAAGAGGAGAGCATCAAAGCTACGACACACGCTGTAACAGTGTTTGACCGTCATAGACAAAATTTCAGCGTCCAGGAAACAATGGGCAACAACGAGGGGAGACCAAATTTAGCCTACGCTGTTAGACTACACAGAAGTTGGTGCGATTGTGGAAAATTTCAGGCCTTCCGCATACCTTGCTCCCATGTCATTGTAGCATGCGCTTATACTCGTCAAGACGCTTACACCCATTTATCTAATGTGTACAAGGCCAGCACCATCATGAATGTATATAGTCAAAGCTTTTCAGTACTACCAATGGAGGATTACTGGCCTCCATATGAAGGAGATATTGTTTGGCACAATGAACAGATGCGTAGAAAGAAGAAAGGAAGGCCAAACAACACACGTATCAGAACAGAGATGGATTCCACAGATAAAATGATAAGATTATGTAGTATCTGTCATCAACCAGGACACAACAAAAACAACTGTCCCAATCAAGGAGCATCATCTAGATCTTAAGATTTTTGTAACATTTTATTTAGATCTTAAGCTTTTTTTAACATTTTATCTAGATCTTAAGCTTTTGATAACATTGTATTTCTGTAACAATCAATCATTATATATCATTAAGTTCTTGTTACAACGAGTTTCATAACCAACATCAGTACAAAACATCTAAAAACATAAATAATTCTAACTGATTACAACAATCAAATTAATGTCGTCTCGACCGAACATCATTTCCCTAGCATCCTTATCAGTCTTCATTCGCACCCAACCAAAGATACTGTCAAGTCTCTCAATACTTCTGATTTTTCCCCTTCTGGTATTTTCCCGTATAACCATCGAACCAACTCCCTCTTCAGTTGATCTAACGTGGTGATGTTCCAAAACAGCATCACCAATTGAGGTTTGTCTCTCGCATAAATCACCTTACCGTATCGACGACGAACACCAAACATGATAGCCAAATGATTATATGAGTTGTGGAACAATAGGTCACACAACGCATCTATTTATAAGACAAAAAAGGCATTTTATGAGGGACTCGCCAATTGAGTTGGCGACTCCTCTTAAAACCTACACATAGGCGCCAATTGGATTGGCTAGGGCATCTGCCCTAGCAAATCCAATTGGCGCCTCCATTCAAGTTTTAAGAAGAGTCGCCATATGAACAACTTTCATGTTCATCAAAAATCCATTTGAAACTTGGAAGCTCATCATTCATTTCAAAACATTATAGGTCATTTTGACAAAAACCCTAATTTTGGGTCAACTTCGCAGGGACCTAACTCACTCATTTTTAATTATTTTGAGGTGGGACCAAGTGAATTGGAAAATTTAAGATGTCTACTTCAGTTGTTATGTTGGACAAAATTTCATAACTCTAAAAGAAACACATGAAATAATGCAAGACATTTTAGGTCAGATTACAGTTGAAAAACTCAGAAGTCCAACTTCAACTGCCCATAACTTTCTCATAAAAAATCCAAATGATGAAAACTTTATATCCAAATCATTGTCTTGAAAAGATCTACAACTTTCATGTTGGAGGTTTTTTCATTTGAGCCTTTTTTAAGGGAGTCGCTAATTGGATTGGCGCCTCCTTGTAATTTTTAAGAGGGGTCGCCAATCCAATTGGCGCCTCCTCCTAAAAGTGGGGTAGATTAGAAATTTTCCTGAAAAGTGGGTTATTTTGGGAATTTCTTCGAAAAAGTGGTTTATCTCGGTAAAATTGCCGATTTTCGGTGTTTCCTTTCAAATTTAATTTTTAACGTCTTTTCATTTGAATAACTTTAATTAGAGTGTTGATAGGTGGTATTCGGGTGTCACCTTAATTAGAATTTTAATATTTTATGCATTTTCACTCTAAATTTTATAAAAAAATTGAAAGGAATATGATTTTGAATAAAATTATAATGGGATAAAATTTAATTAAATAATTTTAAAAAAATTCATTGGAAAAGAAGAATTTAAGAGAAATATTTTAACTTAAAAAAAAATATATCAATAATAAAGGAAATATATTATTTTCAAAGTACATTATATTTTGTATATTCATTAATATTTTTATTGGTATCACTTGTATGGTCACACTTTACATTAAAGTATTCCAAATCCTTTTATAAATTTAAATGAAAATTAATTTATTATATTTTAATAGTTTGTATTGCTTAATCATAAAAATTATATATCTTTATTGTTACAACTCAGTAGGTTTGTTAAATTAATTTATTATAATTAAGTCATCATATATTTCTCATATTGAAAAAGTTTATTTTAGAATTATATAGTCAAACTCTTACCATCAATAATATTTTTTGATGGGGTCCAAAAGATGGAGAGCAAAACTCATGATATCTTTCAAATGTTGTCTATTATACAGTTGGCTGAACATGTTAGATGAATTGAAATTTTTTTATTGAAAATTTATGAAAATTTATACTCAATTATAACTTTTCATTTGATGGAAAAAATGGCTGTAATCTTACAATACATAGTTTTAATCTTCTCTGAAATATTTATAATAATGATTATTAAGATTAATTTAATTAATTCATAAAAAAATATTTTCCCCAATTTATTTTTTGAAATAAATCCTTAACTTGTTAATTTAGTATTTTATTTTGAGTTAACATTTAATTTTTTTTCATATATATATATATATATATATATATGATCTTTTAGTTCAATTTAACATTAACCATTATTTTATCAATAATAGTCTTTTTAAAAAGATTAAATAATAAAGGTATTGACCGTATTATAGAAAAAATAGAAAAATAATTTTAATAGAAAATAGCAAACTTTTTAAACATTTTTGATATTATAAAATGAATTTAAAACAAAAAATACGAAGAAGCAAAGAATCGTCAATAAATTTTTCAAGGAAAAAGAAAGACTGTGTATTATACAATAAACATAAATTTAAAAGTAAAGTTGAATGTAATGAGATAAGGACAAAATCTTTCCTCAAAATAGTCCAAATTATAAACTTCATATTTACTCGTATTTAATAATTGTTGAAATTAAAAAAAAAAGTAATTCACAAATAATGGATTTGGTGAATTGGCAAAATGACTCTGCTTAAAAAAAAGATTTTGATAGACAACTCAACTCATATAAAAAAAAGTTCATCCTCGTCTAGAGAATTAGGTTTATAGAGGGTCTAAATCATGAGATAATTTAAAATTAAAGCAAAAAAGACAAATAATATAAAATATAATAAGCAGGATGATTCAATGGAAAATAAAGAAAAAACAAAATATATTATAAATAAAAAAAAGGAATTGATATACCATGACCAAAGATCACAATATAGGTCAGGTAGTTAACAAATTTGACTTCACGCAGATAACCCCAAATAGTAAGTTTGCGCAATAGTTTACGTATACTATGGGGGAATGTAATTTTTTTGTTTTTTGTTTTTTAATATTTTTTTTACACTATATAAACAATACTATTGACATATAAATGGCATAATCTCTCATACATATAATATTAATAAGAGACTATATGTACTTTGGAGATAAGAGAAATTATAGATAGAGATCTAACTTTTCAATTTCAGTGCTCAGTTCTTTCAAATTTGTAAGTTTTTCTTCTTGTTCTCCCATTTTATTTTGATGTTTTGTATATGTGTTTTTTCTTGATCATCAAAATTTTCCAATTGATTATAAATTGTTGTGTAGAAAATATTGAATGAGAATTATGCTAATTCAAATTACAAGTATTTTATTTATCAAAAACAATTTTTCTGATGGATTAATATTGCATTTCTTTAAATTGTATATGAAATTCATTATTTTTAT
The DNA here is from genome assembly GCF_024323335.1 of Lathyrus oleraceus. Taxonomy (NCBI): domain Eukaryota; kingdom Viridiplantae; phylum Streptophyta; class Magnoliopsida; order Fabales; family Fabaceae; genus Lathyrus; species Lathyrus oleraceus. The sequence continues at coordinate 524,409,196 of NC_066585.1, read as the reverse complement.
TGAATTTATTTATCTGATTAATTTTAAAAAACTCCTCACTCTTATATTTGAACTTCTTTCCTATGGTAACTTACAAATATCTGATATTGAAGGTTAAAATTCTTTAGAACAATAAATCTTGATTTTTAATAAGATGGTATTGATAATTGGATACTCATTACCATGTGTGTTATGTTTGTGTGCATGTGTTGTACCCATAAAGTATTGATGTGTGATTTTGTGCGCAGTTCTTCCCATTTTCGATAAAAAAAATTATTTGATGGAAATTGTTTGATAGTATTTTTTTTTCATTCCATATAATATTTGTAGAGAATTTTTTCATATATCTTTGCAGATCAAGTATATTTGATGTCAAAATCATATAAGAAAGATAAATAGTTTTATTTTTATTATCATCACGTTTGGATCTTCAAGGAAAGAAAAATGAACCAAATATAGAAAAAAACACAAGTGATGTCTAAAAACATAGAAGACCGAGTGGAAGATCCTAAGAAAAAGGAAGAGCAAAAGAATCAAGAAGAGGGAAAGATGAAGATTTCCATTTTCCCTTCCCATTCAAAAGGAAATAACAACGGAAAACGACATGTTGGTGAGACTTCTGATTTAGGTATTCTTATTCAGCAACTTGGTCGGGATATATCAATTCATTGTCTCCTTTAATTATCAAGATCTGATTATGGGTCAATTGTTGCACTAAATACAAGTTTTTGATCACTAATTTGATCTGGGGAACTTTATCAATTTAGGAGAAAAATAGGAATAATAGAACATTGGGTTTACTTCAGTTGTGAAGTTCTTAAGTTGGAGGCATTTGACCCAAATCATGGTCGATGGATGCAATTACCTAAAATGATTTGCGATGAATGCTTTATGTTCTCTGATAAGGAGTCTCTGGCTATTGGTACCGAGCTTTTAGTTTTTGGTAAGGAATTAATGAGTCCTAAAATTTATAAGTATAGCCTTCTAACAAATATGTGGTCAGTTGGGAAAATGTTGAATACTCCTAGATGCTTGTTATCTTCTGCTAGCTTAGGAGGAATTGCCATATTAGCGGGTGGTTGTGATATGTGTGGTAACATCTTAAGCTTTGCTGAGCTCTATACCTATGACACTGGAAAATGAGAAACCCTTCCAAACATGAATAAAGCAAGAAAAATGTGTCCAGGTGTATTTATGGATGGAAACTTTTATGTTGTTGGTGGAATTGCAGTTGACAAAATAACGCAACTTACACGCGGTGAAGAGTTTAATATGACGACAAAAGAATGGTGTGAAATACCCAACATGTTCTCAATGAGAAATGAGGTGCTTGAGACACCACCTCCTTCTGGGTCACCTCCTTTGGTTGTTGTTGTAAATAATATATTGTATGCTGCTGATTATTCACAACAGGAAGTAAAGAAGTATGTTAAAGGAAACATTTCATGGGTTACCATTGGAGGATTTCCTTAGCAAGCAAACTCAATGAATGGTTGGAGACTAGCATTTATGGCATGCGAAGATAAGCTAATATTTCTTGGAGCTCACAATCTTCATGGTAGAGGCATGCTTGAGATTAGTGCTTGGGTCCCTGACGAAAATGCCCCACAGTGGAACCAACTTGCGACAAAGGAATCAAGGAGTTTTGTTCATAACTGCACTGTGATGGGATGTTGATGCTATTTAGTGTTATATGGATTTTATTTCTTATTATGATTTCAATATTTTAATTTTCCTCAAATCTTATTTTTAATGATTTCTAGTTTGTTAATATGGGTGTTACTTTTGTAATATTGAATTATGTTATTTTTATTCTATATCATTGTCGGCGTTTTAGATTCAAATTTCTATTGGTGACACTGGAATGTAATGATGGATTGTTGAAGATTTTTATTTGTTTAAATTTGTGATATAAAGTCTAATAAAGTTTTTATATTTTGCATATTGGTGAAAAAATGTTACAAGAAGAGCTAGTATTTCAATCTTTTACGATTTATAATCTATAATTAAAAATACATGATGAAGTCAAGAACGGTAAGACTTGAGTATTTTATTCTAGTTATATTGCTTATAAATTAATGTCATTGATATTTTAAATTTAATGAAACATGATATAATAGAGTCTTGGTGTTATTAGATATATTTTATATATGTTTATTTGTGGTTGTGTGACTTGCTTATAATAAGAGGGTGAGGTGTATGGGGGATGATTAGTTGGAATTACTAAGGCTAAGTCATTTCTCTTAATATTTATCGGAGCCTAATTGTAGAAGTGTAAACAACTTTATCTAAATATGTCTAAAATTAGTTAAAATATTTTTCTCAATATTTGTCAACTTAATTCAAATGTGCCTGGGATTTGAGGAAACTCAAAAGACAAGTTCCCTAATAATATAGTAAAATCGGGTCCACTTTGTCTATAGTGTCTCAAAACTCCATTCTTACACTTTAGAGAAAATTAGAGAAAAATGGAAGACTTAATAAATATAAAAAGGAGAAACTAAAGAGAGTAGGGGCAAACCTAATTATTTAAGGTCAAGTAAGTATTATAATACTATTCTCATCTTTAAGCTTTCAATTTCATTTTCATCATAAAATTGATATTTTAACTAATGTGATATTTTCATCCATTTTCTTTATCTTCTTCAAATGCACATATGTAATAATGAGGTTATAAGAACAAACTCTCTCTCAAGAAAAGAAAAGAGAAAATTCATTGTATTTATGATCTATGAAATTCTAAGTAAAATATATTCATCATTAAAACTTTTGAAAAATCTCAAAAATTAGCATTTAAGGTATTATATGTCTGCATTAAATTTTTTTATTGTAACATGTAAATTTTGTAATGGAACTTGTGTTAAATTAAATTTCGTAATTATTAAAAGATATGTCTAAAACATATTTGAGTAAATGAGTTGAAAATATAATTCTTTAAAAGAGATCTTGTTAAATTTTACATTGGAAATATAAAAAAATGACTAACGATAATGAAAAATAATTTTTTCTTTTCATTTTAACACTATTTATTATCACATATAAATAAGTAGAAGAAAATTAAATTAAAAATTATAAAAAGAAGACAATAAAATCAAAGACAGCTCATCATGTATATGTTAGAGTTTTACAACACAATTGAGCGTATTGGAGAAAAATATTATCAATTAGAGTATACTAAAATGATTCGAATCACATCAAAGTTAAATCGAACCACTGTTCCTATAGAGCTAGTTTATTCAAATCACACATGTAGTGATCTGAATCACACTATTAAAATGATTAAAAACTTGTTGAGTGGTTTCAATCTCAATTTTTTAGAAGTGTTAATTTATGAATATTTTTAACATTTTAGGAAATTAGTTAACAATTAGTTGGAGTGTTATTTTTTATGCAAAGTTAAAATGTTATAACTCAAATATCATGTGATGTGAACGTCTAGACCAACCATACAAACTTGAAGTGAAGTATCATTAACTGATTTTGGTTAAAAGAATTAGTGGTTGTTGACGGTAAAAGTTCCACTTTCAATAAATAAATTTGATAAATTAATCTAGGACTTAAGTTAGATCATATTAGATTCTTAGTTGACATGTTTACGAGTTCAAAGTTCAATGTAACATTTAAATTAGAAATATATCATGTATTTTGAATGAAGTGCAGTAACTGCATAGTAAAAAAGAAAAACAATAAAATATAATCAAATAAGAAGAAATAACTGGTTGATAATTGTATATATGTACTAAATATGACAAGAAACATACATAATTCCATTTATGATATCAAGTTTGAGAATATTATTCTGAGTATTCGGATATGTAATTTGTATTTTTTTTAAAGATTTTAAATGAAAAATGAAACTCCCTTAACAATGAAGTTTTCGTTTTAATATAAAATAAAAAAGTAAAATGTCTCACTCGTTGCATGGATGCCCACATGGAAAGCAACCGCATTAAATTAACTCTTTGGTAGCTCTCGAATGTGTTTTGAAATTGACATTTTAAAATACTTATGTAAACTAAGTGTGACCTTTATATTTCTCATGGCGACTTGTTGTTGCTAAATTTCAGAACTCCCAAAGCACTTTATTCAACATCATGATTACATTTGCATTACTAACTCTTGCACACATTGAGGTTACACTTTGTCCCTATACACTTTCCAAATTTGCTTAGTTTTTTTGGAATGTGTCGTTAAAAAAATTACTTAGTAATATTTTAGATTACTTTTATATTTTAGTACCTCAAACTTTCTTTGGTTGTAAATATATGAGTTTCTTATGCATGTTATTATCTTATATTTTTTCTTCAAAGTTTCTATGTCATTTGCAATTAACAAAAATGTTTTTTTTCTAGCATATCTCCGACGAAATTTCAAAATCCTAAGTTGGTCAAGAAAGATGGTTATGGGTATTTACTTGATCCCAAATAAGAAGAACCAAAATAAGAAACTTGTGGAACCATGTTTTGGAGGTTAATTTAAGAAGTAATCAAATAATTTCTTGTCTTTTATTATGACAACTAAGATATGTTTGATAATAGAACCTATATCACAAGCGGTTAAAGATGCAAGAAAATGAGTTAGAGTTTGATGATCACTGCAAACATCATCTAATGATGACATTCAACTTGAATAAATCTCAAACCTCATCTACAAGAAGAATTAAAGAAAATGTCTAAATGACTGGGTTACCTAACAAGTCTTGAAGCTTCAAAGTTTATAATAGAGGAAGTGTGAAAACTCGCCATGCCGCGTCTAAGTGAACCATGTTTTAAAAAAAACAAGGGCGCTTTTCTAATGTTATAAGGCTAAATCACACATAGACACACATAAATAAGTTTTAAACCTATTTTTCTTAAGAAAATATTCCTAAAAATATTTTGGAAATGTGTCAGTTGAATCGGGAACTGTCTAAACAATTTTTAGAAAAAACTTATACTCTTCAATCGATTGAAACTTATACCCAATCGGCCCTTAAACGTTTGGGATAATAATGTCTTAATGAATAACATCGAATATATATATTTTCCTTCAATTTTAAATATCTTAAACATTTATTTGGAGGTATTCTAATTTATTGGAGTAAGGTGTCAATAGAATGACACAATAAATTTGGCCCAAGAAGTTTTTTTTTATCAACCTCTAACATATAAATAAAGGTTATTCCCTTCACAATTTTACATAGTCCCAAATCTATGAAAAATCACTCCAGCCCACAAGTTCCCATAAATGTTTATTATATAGTCTTTATACGAACCTATATAAAGACTATATTTTTTTTAGAGAAAACAATGTGGGACTTCTATCCATCATTTTTTTGAAATTCTATTCATTGTTTTCTATCAATGATATCCACCACCTTTCTCGATAATCCATAGAAAAAACTCCATATCCAGCACATGCCAGTTTTTTAAATCTTTTCTGGTTTCAATCTCAGTATTTCATAGCAAACACTCATTATTTCAAATCTTTTTCAGCTTTCACTAGTCACATATACTTTCAAATCACCTGACAAAGTAATATGGAACTTAGTTTTCATGATAGGGCATTTACATTTGATTTTGAATTCTCACCATTTTTAAGGTAGGTACGGTAACATGGAAATACTATTACTTTCAAAGTAAGGTGAAAGTTTAATATTATTATTTTTCCAAATAAATACACTCTAAAGTAGAATATTTTAGTTATAATTTGTTACCGAGTGATATATTCTCATAAGATTTATATTTAGATATGTTAAACCTATCATTCTTATGATTTTCATTTCCATTTCCATGGTCTTCTTCAAAAGAAAGATGGAACTTGGTTTTCATTTCCAATTTCATGATTTTCATTTCATTTCCATGATTTTCATTTCACTTTTAACTTCTCCAATATCATGATTTTTTGGTTTTCAATTTTGGAAAGGGAGTTGGAAAATAGATGTTTTTAGATATGCAATTACCATGACAGTTCTTTATTGTCTTATGACAACTTCTATGTACATGTTTCCTCCTTATGATCAGGTAAATTAGAAATAACACATGATTGCAAATGATTATTCCAAACACTAGAGTAAGAATTTCTCCACCTAATGACTACTCTGATGAACAACTCAACAATTGGTCATATGATTCACCATCATTAACTTCACCGTCGTTCATCAATGGAGGATCAACAACAATAACACTTATGTTAATTCTTTTACTACTTTGTTCAGAATCATATTCAGCTTGTAGCTCCAAGTAACTCTTACGTGGTTGAGGTGCTATGGTATCCCTTGCCATGCATGGTCAATCCTATTTTTCATTTTTCTGTCCTTCTTGGTTGGTAAATATATTTGTTGCGATGAGAGTAAGTCTGAGTTTTCCAAGTTGGATGTGTTGAGCATCTTGGTTAGAACTTCCTGAGGAATGTTTATCAGTGAGGTTTTCAAAGTGAGCATTAACAATGTTGTTTTTAGAGTAAGAGTTGTCCAAGAAACTCTTGGGCCGTCTATGAAAATGGTGAAGAAAGACTTTCCTATTCTTTTGGATTCTAAAGATTCGTCTGAATCTGAGTGTTCATCTTGGGAGGAGTTTGTAGAGAAGGAGGAAGATTCATAGGAAGAAGACGATGTCAGTTCTCCAATTAGAAATAGTGTAGGGTCATTTCAGAAGGATTTTTGTGAAAAGAGTTTGTCTATTTTCAATATTGTCAGTAGTAGGTGAGGGATGTTTCTAAAATGAAGCTTTCTGAAGGAGTATATGTCAATAGGTTAGGTTCTAGATCTGCAGGAGTAAAAGTTGGAGACGTGTTTGTTTCCTATCTGATGATGATGGAACAAAGTATAAGGTTGTGGTGGGCCCCAACTTCGGTTTTTTGGCCGAGTCGGTTCGTATGGAACAGAATGAGGCCCAATGCGTCATTTTTGATGAATTGGTGAAGGCCCAAAAGGAAGTAGCTGAAGTGGGTTGTAGGAAAAGCAGTCAGAAAGGTAGTTTCAATGGTGATATAGCCTCTTCCAAACCAAATGTTGAGTTAGGGGTTACTTTAGGTTTTTATGTGGAATGTTTCCCATCTTCTTCTTCGAATCCTTCAAACTCAAGCTCAACTCCTGAGTTTGTAGTGGACTTTTTTCCTCTTTCTTTTGATCATAGTGTGGCATTAGTTTTTTGCATCAGACAACTCTTGTGGTGATTTTGTTGCCCTCTTTTTTGCCTAAGAAGAAGGAAGCGAAGGATTCATTTTCAGGTGATTCAACATAAATGTGTTACTCAGTCACAGATTCAGAGGTTAATCAAGGTAACAAAAGATTCTGGCCAGAAATGGACTCCAAGGTGTCGAAGAAAGTTTGGAAATTTATCTCTTCTCTACGTATTTATGGAGAGGGAAGCAAGGAAGATTATGAGGAAGAGATTAGGAAAATGGAGATTGGATATAAAGACCGCAAGGTTTTTAGGGAGTTTGCAAAAAATGGTGTTCAATGAATTTGTTATCAATTAACATCAAAGAGGGGGTCAATTTAGTCAAAAGAAAGAGGATTGCTCACTTGATCCAATCTGGTAAGGTAGATGTTTGTTTTATCCCAGAAACAAAATTGGCTTCTTTGGAGTGGACTGAACTCGGGGTTGTCGGGGCGGTGAGGGTGTTGTCATTTTATGGAAGAAGGATTTGCTTAAGCTTTAGTTTAATTTTAGGGGAGAAAGTTTCATGGGAGTTTACGTAGTATAGAGGGGTCAATAGTTTTTTTGGGTGAATGTGTACTCATCTTTTCATTTGAATCTCAAGAAAAGGTTTTGGAGGGAGTTGGTTGGTTTGAAGAATAAATTCAGTAGGGGAGGATGGATTGGGGGGGGGTTAATGTAGTTTCTTGCAGTAAAGAGAGGAAGGGGTTAGTGAAATGGGGAGAAGAGAGGAGATGACGAAGTTTTGTAAATTCATCGAAGAGTTAAATTGTATTAATATTCCTTCTGTGGGAGGTCATTTTACCTGGTTTAATAGTGCATGTACTTAAAGGAGCAAGTTAGACATGTTTTTTGTTTCAGAAAATATTATCGAGGAATGGAAGATTTTGGTCAGTATGTGGGTAATAGGGATCTATCTGATCATTGCCCTATTTGGATGAAAGCGAGTAAGGAAGATCGGGGCCCTAAGCCTTTCAAATTCAACAATAGTTAGCTAAATCACCCTGAATTCTCGTTGTTTTTGAAGAAAGTGTGGAAGTATTTCAAGGTTGAGGGTAGAGGAGATTTCGTGTTGAAAGAGAAGCTGAGACAATTGAAGTTGAGTTTGAAGAGGTGAAGTGTTGAAGTGTTTGGATGGATAGACTTAAAAGTGGATAACACAGTGAATTTTATGAACAAACTTGACTATCAGGTTAGCAATTTAGATTCCGCTAATATAGATGAGATGGAACTGAAAAGGGAATTATCTTCAGCAGGTGTGTGGAGTCAACTTAATATGAAGGAGAGCCTTTTAAGGCAGAAGGCGAGAGATCTGTGGTTGAAGGAAGGGGATAGGAACTGTAGATATTTCTATAAAGACATGAAAGCTAGGTTTAGAAGAAATTTCATTTCTTTTGTTAACACTTCGGATGGTAGGAAAGAGAAGATGGGAGAAATCAAAGAAGAAGTCCATAATTTCTTTGAGGATAATTTTATTGAAGGAAATTTATCAAGGTCGGTTATTGATGGATTGGAGTTAGTTAAGCTTAAGAAGGAGGATAGTTTGAGTCTTGAGGTGGACTTCTCAGAAGAGGAAATAAAAGACGCAATTTAGAGTTGTAATGAAAATAAGAGCCTCGGGGCTGACGATTTTAGTTTCTCTTTTTTGCAAGTTTGTTGGGAGACGGTGAAGAAGGATGTAGTATGTTTTGTCACAAATTTCTTTTCAACCCCTACTCTGTCCAAAACAGCTACTACATATTTCATCACTCTTGTCCCTAAGATGTTTAATCCTCAACATCTTGTCAACTAAAGACCAATTTGTTTGGTAAGCTATTTCCATAAATTGTTATCAGAAATTCTGGCATCACATCTTAAGAAGGTCAAATGGAGATTAGTTTCACCATAGAAGTCTATTGCCCCTAGTAAGAGTATATCTAATGGAGTTCTAGTGGTTAACAAGTTGTTGGATTTCGCTAAGCGTTTGAAAATGGAACGTATCGTAATGAAGATCGACTTTCAAAGAGCTTATGACTATGTTACCTGGGATTTCCTAAGGTATTTATTTTCAAAGCAAAACTTCAATGCAAGGTGGGTGAAGTGGATGGAGTCTCTCGTTTTCAACGGTTAGGTATCTTTTCTTATAAATGGTAGTGCAACTAAGGATTTTATGGTGGGCAAATGGTTGAGGCAAGGTGACCTGTTGTCTCCTTTCCTATTTATTCTTGTAATTGAGGGTCTGACTCGGTTGATAAAGAAAAGGTTGACTTCAGTCTTTTCTAAGGTTTCAAGGTGAAAAATTTGGTGTCCTATAGTATAGTTCAGTTTGCAGAAGATACCCTTATAATAGGATATTGCAATTGGGAAAATATTGGGAAAATATTTACTGAGAGGTTTTGAACTGGTTTCAGGCCTTCGGGTTAATTTTTTCAAGAGTAGTATTTGCAGGCTCAGTCTTTTTACATTGCGGTGTTTGTTATCTTCTGTTCAAATTCTTGGGAATTCGAGTGGGGGATAGCCTGAGGAAGGCTATAATATGACGTGATGTAGTTGACAATTTGAAAAGGAGGTTAGCTGTTTTGAAAGGCATGAATTTTTCAATTGGTGATAGAGTGGTTTTGATTAATTCAGTGCTTAATGTGATGGTGATCTTTTCATTGTTGTTCTATAAAGCTCCCCTTGTGATCATTAAGGAGATAATTAGGATCCAAAGAAATTTTATGTGGGGTGGTAGCATTAATTGTAGGAACATCCATTAGGTTGACTAGAAGTCGCTTTGCTTAACGAAAGAGAAATGAGGATTATGGATTAAGGATGTTGCTTATATTAATAAATCTCTCCTTCTTAAGTGGAAATGGAGATTTATCTCAGAGTTGAATGCAATTTGGAAGGTTGTAGTTGATTATAGATACTCTACCTCCACTTTGACATTGGTGATGACAAGTTTAAATGGAGCTAAAGGGAATAAGTCTGACTCAATTTGGTGGCGTGACATCTCTGCATTGAGCTTCGACAAGGTAGCCTCTTTTGATCTTTTTGTCCAAAATATGAGTTTCTATTTAGGAGATGGTATGGGTATTTCATTTTGGCGCTGTAAGTGGCTGAACAACATGTCATTTAAAGTGGCGTTTCCAAACCTGTTTTTGTTTGCTACTGGTCCGAAGAAAAGTGTGGTTGTGATGGGGTATTAGAGTGGTCAAGAGTGGAGGTGGGATCTTAGTTTTTATTCTTTCTATAGTGGTTCAGTGATGTTTAGGGAGAATGAGGAGTTAGAGTCGTGGCTGCAGTTCATAAAACCCGTTATAGCGGTAGTGGATTATTTCTGTTGGGAATCGAAGGTCTCTAGCAACTTTTTGGTTAGGCCATTTTTTGAATTTCTTTTTCATGTAAATCAGCCTTGAATAATCGAAGAATCTTTGGTTGTTGCTTTGAAGGTTTTTTCGAGTTTGAAGATTCCTACAAAATTCATATTTTCCTTTGGTGACTCTTCTTGGATATGTTAGCAACGAAGGATCAATTATTAAACAGAGGCATGAGTTTGAGAGGCGTTTCTCCTTTGTGCGTGTTGTGAAATTGCTCCGAAGAATCCTCAAATCATTTATTTTTGAGTTGCGGTCTGAGGGGTAATGTTTGGAAGAGCATAATGAAGTGGATGGGGATTGAGGTAAAGTTAGATATTTCTAGCCATGTCTCTTTTTCAAGTTTTAGTAGGTCTATAAGGAAGGAGGCAGGAAACTTGGAGGGGATCATCATATGGCCAACTACAGTGTGGTGTATTTGGATTGGTAAGAATAATGTCATCTTTAGAAACAAGAATTTTTCGATAGAGGAGTCTATTAATTCGATCAAATTTCACTCATGGAGATGGTTGCATGTAGATTCTAGGTATCCCAACTTCTATATTTTATATGATTTGTTTGTTTCCCCAGTTAACTATTTGAAGTGGAGGTAATATTCCCATTTTGTGTTTTAGTGGTTCGAGTACCCCTTATGCTCTCTTTGTCAATCCATTTCCTTTTTAAAAAAAATATTTTTTTCTTATTTACAACCACAAGCTTCTTCAAATCCTAATCCTATAAATGATGGTGGTATTGTATAAATGTTGCAAAGGCCATTGAATAAGAATGTAGTTATAATAATCCAACTAATTTATCAATGTGATTAATTAAATAGATATTGCAAGATGTGGGGTTACTCTTGAAGTCCCACATTGTTTTGGTTAGTCTTTCTTTTAGTGTTTATATATCTTTCACAAACATTACATTGTGCAAACTTGTGGGCTTGAGAGATGTTGTAAGATGCGGGCCTTGCCCAAAATATTTCTTTTAAAATTTGTGTTAATTAATTTCTAATTTTTTAAAATTAATATTAGAATTATTAATTCATAAATTATCCTCTTCATTATTGGCATATAATTCAAAATATATTTTTTGTTCTACTCTTCACTGCCATGCCTGCAAAATTGGAGGGGGACCCACAAAATTCTAAGGGGGGAAAAGTTGAGGGACCAAAAGGTTGATTTTTAAAATGAGAGGATTAAAAATTAAAAACTATCAAATTGGGGGGACCAAAAGTGCATTTAAGCAAAAATATTTTTTACTTTCTCTCACTTAAATTTATCCGTAGTGATTCGAGAAAGTTCTTTTGTTAAATGAGGTACTGTGTAATTCTTGAAAGGACATTATTGTAAATTCACTAAGGAATACTTTATGTTGAATGAATAATTTATCCATAAGGGATTGTTTATTTGTGTTAAAATTAAATCTGTTAAAAGCATTGGTTTGAGGATTTAGATTCTAAGTCGTCGTTTAGGTTCGTAAGCTAAGCCTAGTTAAAAGCTTACTTTAGTTCGAGATCAGTCTGGTTCAAAATCTTAACTTGATTCGAGGTTATCCAAGTAAAAATCTTGGTTCGATTCGTAAGCTCGGCCTAATCAAATGCTTGCTTTGGTTTGAGATAAGCTAGGTTTAAAATCTCAGTGGTTTATGGTCAGCCTGGTCAAAACCCCTATCCGGTTCGTGAGTTCTACCCGATTCAAAAGCTCACTTTTGTTTGAGATAAACCTGTGAAAAATCAGGGTTTACCTTGGGGACTAACCACTTCAAGTTGTTATTTGAAAAGAAGACTAACCGCTTTAATTCACTGTTTGGAAGAAAGACTAATCGCTTCTCTCCATTACTCGTTGTTTGGTTGGAAGTTAGCCTGAAACTTCATTTTTCCTTGTATAAGATGGTTAGAGAGTTCAACCTACTAAAAGATCTTAAGATTTACTAGATACTCCCAAGATCAAATCTTAGAGACATGACTAAGTCTTGAATAAACCTGTATAAATTCCTGGTGTCCTTTCTCTATCCCTTGACTTTTATTTTTCACAATTTAATTTTCTATTGCTAATTTATTAAAACGCTTTCAAAAAAATTTAAACTTTAAAAATAATTAAAAAGTTTTTTAAATCAAAGTTTTTTCTGAAACCAACAATTCAAACCCCCTTGTGTGTGGAGTCACATGTTTAACACAATCTAGAGATCTTATGAACTTATTCCTTTCACCTTCAAACATCACAGTTTAGTGTTTAATGCTACTCTAATTGCTTTCAGAGCTCTAGTTAGATCCTATTTCCTCTAGAGAGCTGTCAATGCACCTAAGTTTATGCCTAGTCATTTTAGTCCACTAAAACTTATAAGCATATTATTAGGTCTTAGTATTTATCTTGGTTATCCTTATGGAAGAGAAGAAATAGTAATTTCAAAAATAATATGACGTCAATGATATCATCATGCTAAGTAAGAATAACTTAGTTAATAGCCTACCACATATATTTAGCGTTATTTACTTTTGAGATTCTTCTAGTTTATCTTTCTACACTCCTTTTGGAAGGTTAACCATCACTTTGTTTAATATTTCTACTATTATCCTTCTTAAAACAACAAGGAAAGTTGTTATTGTTAGAACATAAAAACTCAAATTGAAGGTTTGGCAATGATGGAAGATAAGAAATTGGGGAAGATGAAGTTGAGAGAGAATTAGAGAGAACACAATAATATTGGATGAATAGTAATTTTGGTATTAATTGGAATTGGGAATATTACAAGAGTATTTATACATTAAGAGAATAACAAAAAATACAACTCAAAATATAACTAAAGTGACCCAACAATTAAATTCTATTATTTTTGGAATAATAACATAAATTTAATTGCATTTAACACACCACCTCACTTTAGTTGCTCCAAGTTCACCATGTTCAAGCACTTCTTCAGCCTCTTGAACACATCATTTGTCACACCCTTTGTCAACAAATCCGCGACTTGGTCTTCTCTTCGGCAACAACTCAATCTAAGCTTTCCATCACCGACCAATTCTCTCAAATAATGAAACCGCATATCAATATGCTTGCTCCTTCCGTGTGCAATCGGATTCTTCGTAAGATTTATTACGGAAACATTGTCTACAAACAATGTGGTGGCAGCATCATCACCACATCCCAATTCCTTCAATAGATTCATAAGCCACATAGTTTAGCACGCACCTAACGACGTTGCAATGTACTCGGCCTCAGAACAAGAGAGTGCTACAACCGGTTTCTTTTTCGAACACAAAGAGATTGGTGTACTACCAAACATAAAGATGTACTCCGCCGTCGATTTTCGGTCATCTTTATCTCCGCACCAATTAGAATCGGTGTAGCCAAGTAAATTGCACTTACGCCCCGTGTCCGATGTGGGAAAGAGAATTCTGTAGCCAAGAGTACCTTTCACATATCTAAGGATCCTTTTGACCGCCTCCAAGCGAGACACCTTAGGTCTCTCCATGAATCTACTCGCAATACCGACACTAAAAGCCAAATCCGGACGCGTATTGCACAAATACCGTAACGATCCAATCAAGCTCCGATAAAACGTTGGATCGACATCATCCTCCTCATCACTTTTGGACAGCTGCACTCTAGCCTCACAAGGTGTAATAGAAGCATTACAATGCTCCATATCACACTTTTTCAAAATGTCTAGAGCATACCTCCTTTGGTGCATAAGCAACCCCACTTTTGACTTGTGAAACTCTATGCCAAGGAAGTAATTCATGACACCAAGGTCTATCATCTCAAACTCTCTCATGAGCTCACTTTTGAACCTTGAAATACTCTTGTCATGGTTTCCCGTAATCAAGAGATCATCAACATACAAGAAAAGTATAATAACACCATCATTCGTATCCGATCTCACATAAACTCCATGTTCGGATACACATCATTTGAAACCAATGTCAATAAGAAAGTCGTCAATACATTTGTTCCAAGCTCTTGGAGCTTGTTTCAAACCATACAACGCCTTGTGTAGCTTGTAATACTTCATCTCTTGATTTTTTATCACGAAACCGGGTGGCTGCCCCATATAGACTTCTCAATAAGAGGACCATTCAAAAACGCAGATTTGACATCCATTTGGTAAACCATCCAATTGTTGATATGCGCAATACCAACAACCAAACGAATAGTATCTAATCTAGCCACCGGTGCGAATAACTCCTCATAGTCTATACCTTCTCGTTGCAAGAATCCCTTCGCCACTAATCGAGCTTTGTGCTTGATTACTTCACCTTTGGGATTTGCTTTAACCTTATAGACCCATCGCACACCTATCGGTTTCTTTCCAAGTGGTAAACCGACCAACTCCCAAGTACCGTTTTTCTCAATAGATTCCATCTCCTCTTTCATTGCACATATCCACTTAGGATCACTTAAGGCTTCTTCCTCATTTACCGGTTCGGATTCGGCCATAAGCGCGAAATGAACAAAATCACCATCGTTATTCACTTCGTTATCTTGGAATCTTTCGTAATCTCGGAGTCTATGAGGCAAGGATATTTGCCTCACTGGTCTACCATTATTAACAACATAATTTTGCGCTATTGTAGGTGTTGGTACAACGGTGTCGGAAGCCTCCAAATCAGTGATTTCAAAAAACTGCTGCTGCTGTTTTCTGTGAGTAACATGTTACTACTAGTAGGGTAACCGATTACTGCTGCATTTTCTGCAATTTTGACTTCATCAAAAGTCACATCCCGGGTTATGACGATCTTCCAATTTTTTCCATCGAACAACTTGTACCCTCCAATAGAGTGATATCCTACAAATATCATCTTCTCACCCTTATCATCCAATTTCTTCTGAAGTTGGTCCGGTACATGACGATATGCAATCGATCCAAAAACGCGCAAATGATTCAAATTCGGTTTGAAGCCACTCCAAGCCTCTTCAGGTGTAAGTTTCTCCAGTTTCTTAGTGGGACACCTATTCAACAAGTAGGTGGCTGTAGACACGGCCTCACCCCACAATTCCTTAGGCAAATTTTTCCCACAAAGCATACTACGCACCATGTTCATTATTGTACGATTTTTCCTCTCGGCAACCCCGTTTTGTTGAGGCGTATAAAGAGGCACCCCCTTACGTACAATTCCCTCAAGATCACAAAACTTTCCAAACTCACTAGAGGTATACTCACATCCACCATCCGTTTTGAGAATTTTGAGCTTCCGACCGCTTTGGCGCTCCACCATGGATTTGAAATTCTTGAAAACTCCAAATACCTCATCTTTTCTCTTGATAAGATATGTCCAAAGCTTCCTACTAAAATCGTCAATGAACGTAATAAAATATTGATTGCCACCATAAGTCTTTGCTAAACACATTCTTGTGTTGTTTAGCCTTCACACATTCCTCACACAATTCAGTTGGAATACTAATGTGTGGCAGCCCCGTTACCATTTCACTTTGTTGTAACTTTCTTAGATCCCTAAAATTAAGGTGACCAAGACGGTAATGCCATAACCACTCATCTCTACTTGTTGCGGTAGCTAGACAACGATGCTCCATAACCTTTAACTCAACCTTAAATGTTCTATTGGCAACCATCAACGCTTTTAGAATCAACACACCATTTGAATCCAAAACGCGTAAAATCTTGTCCTCCAAACGAATTTTGTATCATCTTTCAAGTAATTGGCCAATTCTTAAAAGATTACACTTAATTCCCGGTATATACAAGACATCTTTGATCCTTGAATGTCCACCATTCCTTTTTCCGATCAAAACATCTCATACCCCTTTGGAGCTTAAAGTGGTGTCGTCGGCAAATTTGACTTTACTTTTTGTCGCTTGATTGATTTGCACAAACCAATCTTTTCGACCCATCATATGTGTTGAACAACCGGAATCCAAGTACCACTCATCTCTCCCTTTGACTCCATCACGAACGGTAACCAATGCACTTCGATCCGAATGCGTTTTCTCGCTATTTTCCGGAACGGTACAGCTGCTGTCCCGTAAACTGTCACTACTGTAGTTGCTGCTCGGAACATCCGTAATGCCATAACTCTCCTCCGTTATCATTACTAGAAGTGTGTCCTCATCATCTACCTCTTCCCTAGCAACCTTGGCTTCATTATTGTAATTCTCATTCGATTTACCACGACACGAATTTGCAAAGTGTCCAAACTTTCTACACTTGTAGCATTGCATCTTACTCATATCACGCTTCTTAAAACCATTGCTATGACCACTATCCTTGGAGCTACTTTCACCCTTTTCACTCGTCGAATGCTTTGAATTTTGCAAATCGTTTGAACCAAAATTCTGAAAATTTGATTTACCTCTCGCCGCAAATTTTCCTTTCGACCTCTTATTCTTTTCATTGAAACGCGCTTGCAAAGCAATCTCCGCTTTGGCTTTGTCGGCACCTCTCTCATCCATCCTTTGTTCATGTGCCTCTAACGAACTTTGCAATTTATCCTTACTCAAAGTTGTTAGATCCTTTGATTCTTCAATAGCCACAACTATATTATCGAAACGTGATGTTAACGAACACAATACTTTCGACACAACATTCTGCTCAAGAATCGTTTCCCCACAAGATTTGATTTGATTAACTGACCGGGTAATGCACGTAATGTAGCCGTTGATCGTTTATTTGTCTTCCATTTGTGTTAACTCGAATTGTCGCTTGTAAGTTTGTAACCTTACAACCTTTGCTTTGACGGCATTGACATATGCTTTCTCCAAGATTTCCCATGCTTGCTTCGCCGATTCACAATCGCCGACCTTCTCGAAATTGGCATTATCAACACACGAATGAATCAAGAATAGGGCTTTGTAATCCTTCTTCTTCTCTTCTTTGTGTGTAGCTCTTTGAATGTCAGTAGCCTCTGCCCCTAATTGTGTAACTCCATTGACGATGATCTCAAGCACCTCTTGATAACCAAACAAGACCTTCATTTGTTTCGCCCATTTATCATAGTTCTTCGAATCAAGAATCGGGAGATTGGTGGGAATTCGATCATTGGAAACGGTTGCCATTGTTGCAGCGAATCAGGATCAATAACCAAAGCTCTTGATGCCAAATGTTAGAACATAAAAACTCAAATTGAAGGTTTGACAATGGTGGAAGATAAGAAATTGGGGAAGATGAAGTTGAGAGAGAATTAGAGAGAACACAATAATATTGGCTAAATAGTAATTTTGGCATTAATTGGAATTGGGAATATTACAAGAGTATTTATACATTGAGAGAATAACAAAAAATACAACTCAAAATACAACTAAAGTGACCCAACAATTAAATTCTATTATTTTTGGAATAATAACATAAATTTAATTGCATTTAACAGTAATCCCATATATGGTTTCAGAATCTACCATGGAATCTGACTTTGTTCACACCATTTATATACAATATATTCTCACTACTCCTGAAAACTCTTTAAATATTTCAAATACTAAGCATATTGCATTTCTTTTTATTTTTGCTTCACCATTATCTAATTTGTTCTAAATTTATTCAATTGATCATGCATCATATTCCTAAAATCCTTAACTGGTGAGTTATTTTGTATTTGCGATCAGAGAGTTTGTAGATTCATTTAGACAACTAGCACTGCATCTTGTCCATTAACTATCTTTAAAGGCGTAGTTCATGTTTCCCCCTTAAGTAAATTTTTGAAAGCCTATGATATTTGATTTAATGCCTCATGCTAGTTTTGTGGCTTTTAGCTTATAACTTTTTTTATTAAATTGATCGAGATCTTGTTTATGACTTTGACATGTCCATTTTCTTGATTCAATATATCCCACAATTTTACTTTCTATAAAGACAAAGTCTTTATTATTAGTAGTTAGTGTTTATGGTGTTCCAAAATTGCATTCAATGCAACATTCAATGAAATTTATTAGCTTTTTTTTTGTTTTTCATCTTTCATAGAAAATTCTTCTACCCATTTCGAGAAATTATCCATAATTACATATATGTATATGTGTCTATTTGATGAAGCTGGATGGATTTGTGTATTTAATTTAACACCTAATCACAAAAAAAAAACAAGGTTAATTATAGAATGCAGTTAGTTCGAATGTATGTGTTGAATCTTAGATTTTGATTTCATTCTTTGCACCCTTTAGAAAATTTGAAACAATCTTTAGTCATTAGAAGGCAAAACATATTTTTCCTTTTAAAAAAAACATTTTATCCCATGTTTAGCTGGCCTCACAGATTCCTAAATGTGCTTCTAGTATATCCATATAAGCATCTTCTTCTCATAAACACACCTACTATTGGGGCTGATGTACAATCTATTATTGTATAAATTTTTTCCAATTTTTTTGAAATAAGGAACAAGTCTCAAACGATTGACGCTAGTATGACGATCGATTTTCATCTAATTTTTCCAAGTTTTTTCTTGGCAATAATGCACCTACAATCAATTGTAGGCCTTAGATTATCGATTGATGTTGCGTGAACTTTCAATTTTTTTAAAATTCAGTCAAATGTTGATCCAACCTTTTTCATTTTCACGCATCACTATAAAAGAAAAAGCCTCCACCCTTGTTAGTAACCATAGCCGCCTCATTTTGCATCCAAAAGAAAAGAAAAAACTCTCAACTTTTCTTCATCTTACTTCTCAAATATTCAAGAAAACTCCATTAAGGCTTTAACTTTTCTTCAACAATGGAAACTCAAGGAAAAGGAAAAAAATCATGTTCTAAGACTCCAACCATGGATTTGTCAAGGCTCCTAACTTCTTCTAGTCAAAAGTAAATATTTATTGAACACTTTAATAAAAGAAGCTCATTACGACTAAATACGATGATGTTGCATCTTTTCCTTCTGAGTGCTTTTCTTTTCAAAATGTCTTTGCATCTCTTGGCTTAGAAGTTTGGTTACTTATGGTTGTTACTATCCAAATTGGTTAAAATTTTCTATTTCAATTTGGATATGAAAAGTAATAAGCTACCTCTTTAGTCAAAGGTGTACTGATTTCTTTATCTATTAAGAAACTTGGAGAAAATATACATATTCCCTAGGTTGGTAGTGAGGTTATGACCAATTATGATCAAAATCGGGAAAATTATAATAAGAAGGACTTCTGTTACAGTATTAGCCACTTTTTTGAAGAAGAGTTTCATAACAAAAGAAGGCGTATGAGTGGTGTTGTCCCAAAACATGTCCTTTAGTCTGCGATTAGTCTGTCGATTGATAATAAGATGCTCCATTACTTTATTTGCTATGTCCTGGTCCCTAGGTATTCAAATCGTCCTTCCATCAATGATATTAAGATTCAAAATCTGTATGTTAATAAGAACAAAATTCCTCTGAATTGGACTTATGCGATTATGAATCACATGTTATCACATACTAAAATATCAAAAGGTCTCCCTTATGGAAAATTCATCTCAAAGATCTTCAAGTATTGTAATGTCAATACCACTAAAGAAGTTTTCTATCAGATGTTTGGAAAGGAAAATAAAATTAGTATTAAAACTATTAACAACAAGATTCAAGTTTTGTATGACAAGCACAAAAAGACCATCAGTTACATAAATGAAGATTTGACTCAACCTCCCTCTCCTTCTTCTCAACACAAAGACGATGATTAACCCTCAGAACCATCGAATCAAATGCTTATGGATTACATGGTTCAATAATTTGGACATATGAATAATCAATATGATAGCATTCAACAAGAGTTGGCTGGAGTTTTGGGTAGGATGGATCGGTTGAAAGCTTTTCAAAGAGGAGATGGGAATGCAGACATGCACCAAGATTGGAATTATACTACGATTTTTCTGTCTTTAATTTATTTCGGTTTTTCATGTTCAAAAAATTTATTGGCTTTGTATTGGTTTAGATTTATGTTGTTTTTCCTATATTATGCATGTTTGAATGCTTATGTTTGGATTTTAGTATATATGTTATGTATGCATGCCTTTATTCTTGTAATTACCTCTATTTTTACCCATCTTTCTCTTCTTTTTGATAATGTTAAAAGGGGAAGATGAATGTATGTATGCTTGTGTTTCATTGTTTATATTCAATCAAGATATGTAGATGAAAAACTCAAAGGAGTCAAGATTTCATGAATTAAGGGGGGATATTTATCTTAGGGGGAGCTGTCTGAAATATCACAAGCATTCATTATATATTTATCGTCATCAAAAGGGGGAGATTTTGAAGTTAAGCTTCTAAATTGGATTATATTTTGATGAATACAAATCTATGGAAAGAAGGAAAAGTAATCTCAAGGTTGAAGAAGTATCAATATGATAATAGTTTGATCATGCTCAAGTTATGGTTTATTAAGGGATTGATCACAAGCTAAGGTAAAATATGCAATTCATTATGTATATGTTTTAGGTGTTCACAAACGTTTATCTAAATCCTTATAAAATTTCCATATCACTCATGCATGATTCCCATTCAAACTATGCATTTAACTTAGAAAAATTTCAAGTTTTAATTTGGAACAATCAATTGACACATAGGTACAATCAATTGACATGAATTCCCTGGATCTATGCATGGCCTGAACCTTGAAGAAAACAATCGATTGTGTTATTGGAACAATTTATTTAGGGGGGGGGGGGGCTAATTTTTAACCCCACAATCGATTGGTGTATCACTACAATCGATTGTCACTTTGTTCAATTTTTTAAACGTTGGAAGAGAAATAATTGATTGTCATCCTTGACCAATCAATTGTAACATGTAGGATCTTGAAAAATCTGAAACATTGACATACCACTTCATTGCATTGCATATGATCATGATATCTTTTCCAAAGCATCGCAAATTCTCATGACCATTTTTCCAAAAATTGACATTATTTCTATAGGTACCTTGTGAGATATTTATAGAAAAAAAATTCAGTTTTCAAATTACCTCTTTCATCAAATATTTTCAAATAATTCATCTATGCATTTGTAAAATCTCTTAGAAACTTTAATGCATAATTTTCAAATATCAGAGCAAAAATTTCTTGAGCACTTAGAGTTTATAATTTTGAATTATTGTATTGAAAGAGAAGATTAAGTTTGAATTTTGAAAATAATCAAAATTCATTTGTACTCAATTATCTGTATCAATGTACTATTTCTTGTTTGCCAAGTTTGTGGAAACAAGAAAAGTTAGGAGAAAGTATGGTTCTGTGCTTTCTTTATTGTGTTAGAGAATTGAAAATACTTTTAGTGTGAGGCTGTAACAATTTCTAAAATAGTAAAGTCCTTAACTCGGTGTGGAGGGACTGGGTTATCCTTGTTTGAAAAGTGGAACTAGTAAGTATATATCTTGTCTCATTTACTTTAGTGCACTTTATTTTATGCATCATTTTTCTTAGTTCCTCACCATAATTCCAGAAATTTAAAAAGAATTAGAACATCGGCAAGATAACGAGAAAAAAAATCTTAAAACCTAATTCACCCCCTCTTAGGTTGCACTCTATACTTAAAGAAAAAGTGTGCCTTAACTTATATATCATTGTACAATTTCGATGTGCCCACTGCTTATAAAATTTTAGTCTAAAAGATGAGTTATGGAGAGTAAAAGGGTTCCAGAGGTGATGTGCAACACAAACCTTTTCTAGAGCATGTCGATCCTTCACAATGTCGACAAGTAACGCCTAAAAATCCTCCAAGCAAAGAGGTGATATGCAACACAAACCTTTTCAAGAGCATGTCAATCCTTCACAATGTCGACAAGTAACGCCTAAAAATCCTCCAAGCAAATTTCTTAGGCACTTGCAAGTCAACCGTCTACTATATCTGCAAGACACACATACTTGTCACATTTTATTGTATTTTTGCATGAATTCATAGAAGATATTTTTGATGTGAAGACATGGAGAAATTATAGTTTTCATGTGGTTGGTGATTTGCTTCAGTTGGATGAAGATTCTTGTCCATTGATTCGAACATAATTAGACGCTAAAGTTTATTATCATGGGATGCTTATTATTTAAATTGTCATGAAAATGATTTTTTAATTTATTGACATTACATTTGTATTTTTATTATTGGTGTAAAATTTTAATTTAAATAAAGTTTAACTTTATATACTATATTGCCTTTAGTGGAGTTATTTGAAGTAAATAAAAAATTGTATTTATAAATTGAGTATTGACCTAGTCTATAGAGAGTTATTCTATTATTGTATATTAAGCGTTAAACATAATTTAGTTTTACATATTATTTTATTTAGAGTGGAAATATTTAAAGTAAGAGAAAGAAATATGCACCGATGGTGTAAAATATTTTTATATTGTCAATTAATAAAACTCGTGAATCCGCCACATCACACTTTTATTTTTAAAATAATATTATGTGTTTTGATAATATAAAATATTTTGATTGAATGTCAGACGAATATTTCTTTACACCGACTGAATACTATCTTTAAAATCTTAAAATAAATAATAAAAATGACACTTGCTCTTAATACAATTGTATTTTTTTAATAAATTTTATATTTTTAATACTTAAATAAATATTGTTTAACAGTAAAAAAACAGTGTAATCAATTAAAAAAAGTAGTATAAAGATTATGCAACTGTACCAGTGTTTTCTAAACAAAATTGTATTTCAATCAAAACAATGGTCTTAAGTAATACTTTTTAATATTATTATTGGGCTAAAAGCTTATATATATAGCCACGATTTTAGTTGTTTCCTTTCAAATTTAATTTTTAATGTCTTTTCATTCGAATAACTTTAATTAGAGTGTTGATAGTTGGTATTCGGGTGTCAACTTAATTAGAATTTTAAGCTGTTATGCATTTTCACTCTAAATTTTATAAAAAAAATTGAAAGGAATATGATTTTGAATAAAATTATAATGGAATAAAATTTAATTAAATAATTTTAAAAAAATTCATTGGAAAAGAAGAATTTAAGAGAAATATTCTAACTTTTTAAAGAAAATATCAATAATAAAGTAAATATATTATTTTCAAAGTACATTATATTTTGTATATTCATTAATATTTTTATGGGTATCACTTGTATGGTCAAACTTTACATTAAAGTATTCCAAATCTTTTTTTAAATTGAAATAAAAATTAATTTATTATATTTTAATAGTTTGTATAGCTTAATCATAAAAATTATATGTCTTTATTGTTACAACTCAGTAGGTTTGTTAAATTAATTTATTATAATTAAGTCATCATATATTTCTCATATTGAAAAAGTTTATTTTAGAATTATATAGTCAAACTCTTACCATCAATAATATTTTTTTATGAGGTCCAAAAGATGGAGAGCAAAACTCATGATATCTTTCAAATGTTATTTATTATACATTTTGCTGAACATGTTAGATGAATTGAATTTTTTTTATTGAAACTTTATGAAAATTTATACTCAATTATAACTTTTCATTTGAATGGAAAAAATGGCTTTATAATCTTACAATACATAGTTTTAATCTTTACTGAAATATTTATATAATGATTATTAAGATTAATTTAATAAATTCATAAAAAAATATTTTTCCCCAATTTATTTTTTGAAATAAATCCTTAACTTGTTAACTTAGTATTTTATTTTGAGTTAACATATAATCCAGCCATTTCATTTGAGTAATCATTTAAAAAAAATTCACACACATATATATATATATATATATATATATATATATATATATATATATATATATATATATATATATATATATATATATATATATATATATATATATGATCTTTTAGTTCAATTTAACATTAACCATCATTTTATCAACAATAGTCTTTTTAAAAAGATTAAATAATAAAGGTATTGACCGTATTATAGAAAAAATGGATAAATAATTTTAATAGAAAACAGATTTTTTTTTAATACTTTTGATATTCTAAAATGAACTTAAAACAAAAAATACGAAGAAGCAAATAATATCAATAAATTTTTCAAGGAAAAAGGAAGACGGTGTATTATACAATAAACATAAATTTAAAAGTAAAGTTGAATGTAATGAGATAAGGACAAAATCTTTCCTCAAAATAGTCCAAATTATAAATTTCATATTTACTCATATTTAATAATTATTGAAATTTAAAAAAAAAGTAATTGACAAATAATGGATTTGGTGAGTTGGCAAAACGACTCTACTTAAAAAAAGGTTTTTGATAGACAACTCAACTCATATAAAAAAAATCTCATCCTCGTCCATAGGATTAGGTTTAAAGAGGGTCTAAATCATGAGAGTAATTTAAAATTAAAGCAAAAAAGACAAATAATATGAAATACAATAAGCAGGATGATTCAATGGAAAATAAAGAAAAAACAAAATATATTATAAATAAATAAAAAGGAATTGATATACCATGACCAAAGATCACAATATAGGTCAGGTAGTTAACAGATTTGACTTCACGCAGATAACCACAAATAGTGAATTTGTGCAGTAGTTTACGTATACCATGGGCGAATGCATTTTTTTTGTTTTCTATTTTTTAATATTTTTTTTACACTATATAAACAATATTACTGACATATAAATGGCATAATCTCTCGTACATATAATATTGATAAGAGACTATATGTACTTTGGAGATAAGAGAAATTGTAGAGAGATCTAACTTTTCAATTTCACTGCTTAGTTCTTTCAAATTTGTAAGTTTTTCTTCTTGTTCTCCCATTTTATTTTGATGTTTTGTATATGTGTTTTTTCTTGATCATCAAAACTTTCCAATTGAGTATAAATTATTGTGTAGAAAATACTGAATGAGAATTATGCTAATTTAAATTACAAGTATTTTATTTATCAAAAACAATTTTTCTGATGGATTAATATTGCAGTTCTTCAAATTGGATATGAAATTCATTATTTTTATTGAATTTATTTATCTGATTAATTTTCAAAAACTCCTCACTCTTATATTTGAACTTCTTTCCTATGGTAACTTACAAATATCTGATATTGAAGGTTAAAATTCTTTAGAATAATAAATCTTGATTTTTAATAAGATGGTATTGATAATTGGATACTCATTACGATGTGTGTTATGTTTGTGTGCATGTTTTGTACCCATAAAGTATTGATGTGTGGTTTTGTGCCCAATTCTTCCCATTTTCGATAAAAAAATTATTTAATGGAAATTGTTTGATAGTATATTTTTTTCATTCCGTTTAACATTTGTAGAGGATTTTTTCATATATCTTTGCAGATCAAGTATATTTGACGCCAAAATCATATAAGAAAGATAAATAGTTTTATTTTTATTATCATCACGTTTGGATCTTCAAGGAAAGAAAAATTAACCAAATATAGAAAAAAAACACAAGTGATGTCTAAAAACATAGAAGACCGAGTGGAAGATCCTAAGAAAAAGGAAGAGCAAAAGAATCAAGAAGAGGGAAAGCAAAAAATTTCTATTTTCCCTTCCCATTCAAAAGGAAATAACAATGGAAAACGACATGTTGGTGAGACTTCTGATTTAGGTAGTCTTATTCAGCAACTTGGTCGGGATATATCAATTCATTGTCTCCTTCAATTATCAAGATCTGATTATGGGTCAATTGCTGCACTAAATACGAGTTTTCAATCACTAATTCGATCTGGGGAACTTTATCAACTTAGGAGAAAAATAGGAATAATAGAACATTGGGTTTACTTTAATTGTGACGTTCTTAAATGGGAGGCATTTGACCCAAATCGTGGTCGATGGATGCAATTACCTAAAATGATTTGTGATGAATGCTTTATGTTGTCTGATAAGGAGTCTCTGGCTATTGGTACCGAGCTTTTAGTTTTTGGTAAGGAATTAATGGGTCCTAAAATTTATAAGTATAGCCTTCTAACAAATATGTGGTCAGTTGGGAAAATGTTGAATACTCCTAGATGCTTGTTTGCTTCTGCTAGCTTAGGAGGAATTGCCATATTAGCGGGTGGTTGTGATATGCGTGGTAACATCTTAAGCTCTGCTGAGCTCTATAACTCTGACACTGGAAAATGGGAAACCCTTCCAAACATGATTAAAGCAAGAAAAATGTGTTCAGGTGTATTTATCGATGGAAAATTTTATGTTGTTGGTGGAATTGCAGTTGACAAAATAACCCAACTTACATGCGGTGAAGAGTTTGATATGACGACAAAAGAATGGCGTGAAATACCCAACATGTTCTCAATGAGAAATGAGGTGCTTGAGACACCACCTCCTTCTGGGTCACCTCCTTTGGTTGCTGTTGTAAATAATATATTGTATGCTGCTGATTATTCACAACAGGAAGTAAAGAAGTATGTTAAAGGAAACAATTCATGGGTTACCATTGGAGGATTTCCTCAGCAAGCAAACTCAATGAATGGTTGGGGACTAGCATTTAGGGCATGTGGAAATAAGCTAATATTTCTTGGAGCTCATAATATTCATGGTAGAGGCATGCTTGAGATTAATGCTTGGGTCCCTGACGAAACTGCGCCACAGTGGAACCAACTTGCGACAAAGGAATCAAGGAGTTTTGTTCATAACTGCACTGTGATGGGATGTTGATGCTATTTTGTGTTGTATGGATTTTATTTCTTATTATGATTTCAATATTTTAATTTTCCCCAAATCTTATTTTTAATGATTTCTAGTTTGTTAATATGGGTGTTACTTTTGTAATATTGAATTATGTTATTTTTATTCTATATCGTTGTCAGTGTTTTAGATTCAAATTTCTATTGGTGGAACTGGAAAAATATTAAGTTAATTGTAATGATGGATTGTTGAAGATTTTTATTTGTTTAAATGTGTGATATAAAGTCTAATAAGGTTTTTATATTTTGCATATTGGTGAAAAAAATGTTACAAGAAGAGCTAATATTTTAATCTTTTACGATTTATAATCTATAATTAAAAATACATGATGAAGTTAAGAAGTGTAAGACTTGAGTATTTTATACTAGTTTTATTTAAAATATTTTATTTAGCTTTAGTTTGTGAGGATGTTTATATCTTGACTTTGTAAGTTATATTGCTTATAAATTAATGTCATTGATATTTTAAATTTAATGAGACATGATATAATAGAGTCTTGGTGTTATTAGATATATTTTATATATGTTTATTTGCGGTTGTGTGACTTGCTTATAATAAGAGGGTGAGGTGTATGGGGTGATTAGTTGGAATTACTAAGGCTAAGTCATTTCTCTTAATATTTATCGGAGCCTAATTGTAGAAGTGTAAACAACTTTATTTAAATATGTCTAAAATTAGTTAAAATTATTAAGGCTAAAATATTTTTCTCAATATTTGTCAACTTAATTCAAATGTGCCTAGGATTTGAGGAAACTCAAAAGACAAGTTCTCTAATAATATAGTAAAATGGGGTTCACTTTGTCTATAGTGTCTCAAAACTCCATTCTTACACTTTAGACCAAATTAAATAAAAATGGAAGACTTGATAAATATAAAAAGGAGAAACTAAACAGAGTAGAGGCAAACCTAATAATTTAACGTCAGGTAAGAATTACAATACTATTCTCATTTTTAAGCTTTCAATTTCATTTTTATCATAAAATTGATATTTTAGCTAATGCGTTATTTTCATTCATTTTCTTTATCTTCTTCAAATGCACATATGTAATAATGAGGTTATAAGAGCAAACTCTCCCTCAAGAAAAAGAAAGATCAAATTCATTGTATTTATGATCTACGAAATTGTAAGTAAAATATATTCACCATTAAAACTTTTGAAAAATCTCAAAAATTAACATTTAAGGTATTATATGTCTGCATTAATTTTTTTTATTGTAACGTGTATATTTTATATTAGAACTTGTGTTAACTTATATTTCGTAATTATTAAAAATAGGTCTAAAACACATTTGAGTAAATGAGTTGAAAATATAATTCTTGAAAAGAGATCCTGTTAAATTTTACTTTGGAAATATAATAAAATGACTAACGATAATGAAAAATAATTTTTTCTTTTCATTTTAACACTATTATTATCACATATAAATAAGTAGAAGAAAATTAAATTAAAAATTATAAAAAGAAGACAATAAAATCAAAGACAACTCATCATGTATAATATATCCAAAATATTTTATTTTATGGAATACAAAATATTTTATTTTCAGATTTTTTTTCTAAAAAAACTATATATTTTTTTTATAATTTTATTTTTAATTTTTAATAAAATATTTTTTACTTTTCATAATTATAAATATTTTTAATTTCCATTTTTTCACTCTCATTAATTCTTCTTTTTTTTATTAAAAAAAATTATAATTAAAGCAATTTATAAAAGAAAACTGGTTATGAACCAGTTTTAAATTGAATTATAATTGGTTAATTTAAATGGTTCAGTTCATTAACCATTCAAGTGGTTTAGATATTTTATAGTGCAATGCAATTCAGTTTAGGCATATAGTTTGGTTAACCATATTTTTGCACACCCCTAATGTATATGTTATAAAATATGGAAGTTGCATTGGTAATATGTACTCCAATTAAGTTTAGTGAATGTTAATTGCAATATTAAATATTTTTACAACACAATTGAGATCATTGGAGAAAAATATTATCGGTTAGAGTTTTACTAAAATGATTCGAATCACATCATAGTTAAATCGAACTACCATTCCTATAGAGCTATTTTATTCAAATCACACATGTAGTTAGTGGTATGAATCACACTATTAAAATGATTAAAAACTTGTTGAGTGGTTTCAATCTCAATTTTTTAGAAGTGTTAATTTATGCATATTTTTAACATTTTTGGAAATTAGTTAACAATTAGTTGGAGTGTGATTTTTTATACAAAGTTAAAATGTTGTAACTCAAATATCATGTGATGCGAACGTCTAGACCAACCATACAAACTTGAAGTGAAGTATCGTTAACTGATTTTGGTTAAAAGAATTAGTGGTTGTTGACGGTAAAAGTTCCACTTTCAATAAATAAATTTGATAAATTAATCTAGGACTTA
Organism: Lathyrus oleraceus; assembly: GCF_024323335.1. Taxonomy (NCBI): domain Eukaryota; kingdom Viridiplantae; phylum Streptophyta; class Magnoliopsida; order Fabales; family Fabaceae; genus Lathyrus; species Lathyrus oleraceus. Next base: position 524,379,862 of record NC_066585.1, on the reverse strand, counting down.
AGTTAGATCATATTAAATTCTTAGTTGACATGTTTACGAGTTCAAAGTTCAATGTAACATTTAAATTAAAAATCTATCATGTATTTTGAATGAAGTGCAATAACTGCATAGTAAAAAAGAAAAACAATAAAATATAATCCAATAAGAAGAAATAACTGGTCAATAATTGTATATGCGTACTAAATATGACAAGAAACATACATAATTCACTTTACGATATCAAGTTTGAGAATATTATTCTGAGTATTCGGATATGTAATTTGTATTTTTTTTTTAAAGATTTTAAATGAAAAATGAAACTCCCTTAACAATGAAGTTTTCTTTTTAATATAAAATAAAAAAGTAAAATGTCTCACTCGTTGCATGGATGCCCACATGGAAAGCAACCACATTAAAATAACTCTTTGGTAACTCTCGAATGTGTTTTGAAATTGACATTTTAAAATACTTATGTAAACTAAGTGTGACCTTTATATTTCTCATGGCGACTAGTTGTTGCTAAATTTCAGAACTCCCAAAGCACTTTATTCAACGTCATGATTACATTTGCATTACTAACTCTTGCACACATTGAGGTTACACTTTGTCCCTATACACTTTCCAAATTTGCTTAGTTTTTTTTGGAATGTGTCGTTAAAAAAATTACTTAGCAATATTTTAGATTACTTTTATATTTTAGTACCTCAAACTTTCTTTGGTTGTAAATATATAAGTTTCTTATGCATGTTATTATCTTATATTTTTTTCTTCGAAGTTTCTATGCCATTTGCAACCAACAAAAATGTTTTTTTTCTAGCATATCTCCGACGAAATTTCAAAATCCTAAGTTGGTCAAGAAAGATGGTTATGGGTATTTACTTGATCCCAAATAAGAAGAAACAAAATAAGAAACTTGTGGAACCATGTTTTGGAGGTTAATTTAAGAAGTAATCAAATAATTTCTTGTTTTTTATTATGACAACTAAGATATGTTTGATAATAGAACCTATACCACAAGCGGTAAAAGATGCAAGAAAACGAGTTAGAGTTTGATGATCACTGCAAACATCAACTAATGATGACATTCAACTTGACTAAATCTCAAACCTCATCTACAAGAAGAATTAAACAAAATGTCTAAATGACTGGATTACCTAACAAGTCTTGAAGCTTCAAAGTTTATAATAGAGGAAGTGTGAAAACTCGCCATGCCGCGTGTGAGTGAACCATGTTTTAAAAAAAACAAGGGCGTTTTTGTAATGTTATAGACTAAATCACACATACACACACATAAATAAGTTTTAAACCTATATTTCATAAGAAAAAAATTCCTAATTTTTTTTTGGAAATGTGTCAGTTAAATCGGGAACTGTCTAAACAATTTTTGAATAAAATTTATACTCTTCAATCGATTGAAACGTATACCCAATATGCACTTTAACGTTTGGGATAATGTCTTAATGAATGACATCGAATATATATCTTTTCCTTCAACTTTAAACATCTTAAACATTTATTTGGAGGCATTCTAATTGATTGGAGTAAGGTGCCAATAGAATGACACAATAAATTTGGCCCAAGAAGTATTTTTTTGTCAACCTCTAACTTATAAATAAAGGTCGTTCCCTTCACAATTTCACATAGTCCCAAATCTATGAAAAATCACTCCAGCCCACAAGTTCCCACAAATGTTCATTATATCGTCTTTATTCAAACCTATATAAAGACTATATTTTTTTTGTAGAGAAAACAAGGTGGGACTTCTATCCATCATTTTTTTTAAATTCTATTCATTGTTTGCTATCAATGATATCCACCACCTTTCTCGATAATCCATGGAAAAAACTCCATATCCAGCACATGCCAGTTTTTTAAATCTTTTCTGGTTTCAATCTCAGTATTTCATAGCAAACACTCATTATTTCAAATCTTTTTCAGCTTTCACTAGTCACATATACTTTCAAATCACCTGACAAAGTAATATGGAACTTAGTTTTCATGATAGGGCATTTACATTTGATTTTGAATTCTCACAATTTTTAAGGTAGGTACGGAACATAGAAGTTTGTTAATACTATTACTTTCAAAGTAAGGTGAAAGTTTAATATTATTATTTTTCCAAATAAATAAACTCTAAAGTAGAATATTTTAGTTATAATTTGTTACCGAGTGGTATATTCTCATAAGGTTTATATTTAGATATGTTAAACCTATCATTCTTATGATTTTCATTTCCATTTCCATGATCTTCTTCAAAATAAAGATGGAACTTGGTTTTCATTTCCAATTTCATGATTTTCATTTCATTTCCATGATTTTCATTTCACTTCTAACTTCTCCAATATCATGATTTTTTGGTTTTCGATTTTGGAAAGGGAGTTGGAAAATAGATGTTTTTGGATATGCAATTACCATGACAGTTCTTTATTGTCTTATGATAGTTTCTATGTACATGCTTCCTCCTTACGATCAGGTAAATTAGGAGCAACACATGATTGCAAACGATTATTTCAAACACTAGAGTAAGAATTTCTCCACCTAATGACTACTCTGATGAACAACTCAACAATTAGTCATGTGATTCACCACCATTAACTTCCTCGTCGTTCATCAATGGAGGATCAACAATAATAACAGTTATGTTAATTCTTTTACTACTTTGTTCAGAATTATATTAAGCTTGTAGCTCCAAGTAACTCTTACGTGGTTGAGGTGCTATGGTATCCCTTTTCATGCATGGTCAATCCCCTTTTTCATTTTTCTGTCCTTCTTGGTTGGTAAATATGTTTGTTGCGATGAGAGTAAGTCTGAGTTTTCCAAGTTGGATGTGGCGAGCATCATGGTTAGAACTTCCTGAGGAATGTTTATCAGCGAGGTTTTCAAAGTGAGCATTAACGATGTTGTTTTTAGAGTGAGAGTTGTCCAAGAAACTCTTGGTCCGTCTATGAAAATGGTGAAGAAAGACTCTCTTATTCTTTTGGATTCTAAAGATTCGTCTGAATCTGAGTGTTCATCTTGGGAGGAATTTGCAGAGAAAGAGGAAGGTTCATAGGAAGAAGACGATCTCAGTTCTCCAAGTAGAAAGAGTGTAGGGTCATTTTAGAAGGATTTTTGTGAAAAGAGTTTGTCTATTTTCGATATTGTCAATACGGAGGTGAGGGATGTTTCCAAAATGAAGCTTTCTAGAGGAGTAGATGTCAATAGGTTAGGTTCTAGACCTACGGGAGTAAGAGTCAGAGACGTGTCTGCTTCCTATTTGATGATGATGGAACAAAGTATAAGGTTGTGGTAGGCCCTAACTTAGGTTTTTTTGCTGAGTCGGTTCGTATGGAACAGAATGAGGCCCAATGCGTTGTTTTTGATGAATTGTTGAAGGCCCAAAAGGAAGTAGCTGAAGAGGGTTGTAGGAAAAGCAGTAAGAAAGGTAGTTTCAATGGTGATATAGCCTCTTCCAGACCAAATGTTGAGTTAGGGGTTAGTTTAGGTTTTTCTGGGGAATGTTTCCCATCTTCTTCTTCGAATCCTTCAAACTCAAGCTCAACTCCTGAGTTTGTAGTGGAATTTTTTCCTCTTCCTTTTGATCATAGTGTGGCATTAGTTTCTGCGTCAAACAACTCTTGTGGTAATTTTGTTGCCCTATTTTAGCCTAAGAAGAAGGAAGTGAAGGATTCATTTTCAGGTAATTCAACACAAATGTGTCACTCAGTCACAAATTCAGAGGTTAATCAAGGTAACAAAAGATTCTGGCCGGAAATGGACTCCAAGGTGTCGAAGAAAGTTTGGGAGATTATCTCTTCTCTACGTATTTCTTGAGAGGGAAGCAAGGAATATTATGAGGAAGAGATTAGGAAAATGGAGACTGGATATAAAGACCGTAAGGTTTTGAGGGAGTTTGCAAAAAATGGTGTTCAATGAATTTGTTATCAATTAACATCAAAGAGGGTGTCAATTTAGTCAAAAGAAAGAGGATTGCTCACTTGATCCAATCTGGTAAGGTAGAATTTTGTTTTGTCTAAGAAACAAAATTGACTTCTTTGGATGAACTCATTGTGATTTAATTGTGTGTGTGGGGGGGGGGGTGCTAATGTGGAGTGAACTGAACCCGAGGCTGTCGGGGCGGTGGGGGTGTTGTCATTTTATGGAGGAAGGATTTGCTTAAGATTTAGTTCAGTTTTAGGGGACAAAGTTTCATGGGAGTTTACGTAGTATGGAGGGGTCAATAATTTTTTGGGGTGAATGTGTACTCATCTTTTCATCTGAATCTCAAGAAAAGGTTTTGGAGGGAGTTGGTTGGTTTGAAGAATAAATTCAGTAGGGGAGGACGGATTAGGGGAGGGGGGATTTTAATGTAGTTTCTTGTAGTAAAGAGGGGAAGGGGGTTAGTGAAATGGGGAGAAGAGAGAAGATGGCAGAGTTTTGTAAATTCATCGAAGAGTTGAATTATATTAATATTCCTTGTGTGGGAGGTCATTTTACCTGGTTTAATAGTGCATGTACTTCAAGGAGCAAGTTAGACATGTTTTTGATTTCAGAAAATATTATTAAGGAATGGAAGATGTTGGTCAGTATGTGGGTAATAGGGATTTATCTGATCATTGCCCTATTTGGATGAAAGCGAGTAAGGAAGACCGGGGCCCTAAGCCTTTCAAATTCAACAATAGTTGGCTAAATCACCCTGAATTCTCGTTGTTTTTGAAGAAAGTGTGGAAGTATTTCAAGGTTGAGGGTAGAGGAGATTTCGTGTTGAAAGAAAAGCTGAGACAATTGAAGTTGAGTTTGAAGAGGTGAAGTGTTGAAGTGTTTGGATGGATAGACTTATAAGTGGATAACACAATGAATTTTATGAACAAACTTGACTATCAGGTTAGCAATTTAGATTGCGCTAATATAGACGAGATGGAACTGAAAAGGGAATTATCTTCAGCAGGTGTGTGGAATCAACTTAATTTGAAGGAGAGCCTTTTAAGGCAGAAGGCGAGAGATCTGTGGTTGAAGGAAGGGGATAGGAACTATAGATATTTCTATAGTTATGAAAGCTAGGTTTAGAAGAAATTTCATTTCTTTTGTTAACACTTCAGATGGTTTTGATTAATTCGGAGCTTAATGTAATGGTGATCTTTTCATTGTTGTTCTATAAAGCTCCCCTTGTGATCATTAAGGAGATAGTTAGGATCCAAAGAAATTTTATGTGGGATGGTAGCATTAAATGTAGGAACAACCATTAGGTTAACTAGAAGTCGCTTTGCTTACCGAAAGAGAAAGGAGGATTATGGATTAAGGATGTTGCTTATATCAATAAATCTCTCCTTCTTAAGTGGAAATGGAGATTTATCGCGGAGTTGAGTTCAATTTGGAAGGGAGTAATTGATTATAGATACTCTGCCTCCACTTTGGCATTGGTGATGACAAGTTTCAATGGAGCTAAAGGGAATAAGTCTGATTCAATTTGGTGGCGTGACATCTCTGCATTGAGCTTCGACAAGGTAGCCTCTTTTGATCTTTTTGTCGAAAATATGAGTTGCTATTTGGGGGATGGTATGGGTTTCATTTTGGCGCTGCAAGTGTCTGAACAACATGTCATTTAAAGTTGCGTTTCCAAACCTGTTTTTGTTTGCTACTGGTCCGAAGTAAAGTGTGGATGAGATGGGGTATTAGAGTGGTCAAGAGTGGAGGTAGGATCTTAGTTTTTATTCTTTCTATAGTGGTTCAGTGAATATTAGGGAGAATGATGAGTTAGATTCGTGACTGCAATTCATAAAACCCGTTATAGCGGTAGTGGATTATTTTTGTTGGGAATCGAAGGTCTCTAGAAACTTTTTGGTTAGGCCATTTTTTTGATTTGCTTTTTTAGGTAAATCAGTCTTGAATAATCGAAGAATCTTTGGTTGTTGCTTTGAAGGTTTTGTCGAGTTTGAAGATTTCTCCAAAATTCAAATTTTCCTTTGGTGGTTCTTCTTGGATATGTTAGTGACGAAGGATCAATTATTAAAGAGAGGCATGAGTTTTGGAGGCGTTTCTCCTTTGTGCGTGTTGTGCAATAGCTCCGGAGAATCCTCAAATCATTTATTTTTGAGCTGCGGTCTGACGGGTAATGTTTGGAAGGGCATAATGAAAAGGATGGGGATTGAGGTAAAGTTAGATGTTTCTAGCCATGTCTCTTTTTCTAGTTTTAGCAGGTCTATAAGGAAGGAGGCAGGAAACTTAGTGGGGATCATCATATGGCCAACTACAGTGTGGTGTATTTGGATTGGTAGGAATAATGTCATCTTTAGAGGCAAGAATTTTTCGATAGAGGAGTCTATTAATTCGATCAAATTTCACTCATGGAGATGGTTGCATGTAGATTCTAGGTATCCCAATTTCTGTGTTTTATACGATTTGTTTGTTTCCCTAGTTAACTGTTTGAAGTGGAGGTAATATTCCCATTTTGTGTTTTAAGGGTTCGAGTACCCCTTGTGCTCTCTTTGTCAATCCATTACCTTTTAAAAAAAATATTTCTTTCTTATTTACAACCACAAGCTTCTTCAAATCCTAATCCTATAAATGACGGTGGTATTGTATAAATGTTGCAAAGGCCAATGAACAAGAATGTAGTTATAATAATCCAACTAATTTATCAATGTGATTAATTAAATAGATGTTGCAAGATGTGGGGTTCCTCTTGAAGCCCCACATTGTTTTGGTTAGTCTTTCTTTTAGTGTTTATATAGCTTTCACAAACATTATATTGTGCAAACTTGTGGGCTTGAGAGATGTTGTAAGATGCGGGCCTTGCCCAATTTTTTTATAAAAAAAAATTGTGTTAATTAATTTCTAATTTTTTAAAATTAATATTAGAAGTATTAATTAATAAATTATCATCTTCATTATTGGAATAGAATTCAAAATATATTTTTTTGTTCTACTCTTCACTGCCATGCTTTCGAAATTGGAGGGGGGCCCATAAAATTCTAAGGGGAGTAAAGTTGAGGGACCAAAAAATTGATTTTTAAATGGGAGGATTAAAAATTCAAAATTATCAAATTGGGGGGACCAAAAGTGCATTTAAGCAAAAATATTTTTTACTTTCTCTCACTTAAATTTATCCGTAGTGATTTGAGAAAGTTCTTTTGTTCAATGAGGTATTTTTGTAATTCTTGACAGGGCATTGTTGTAAATTCACTAAGGAATACTTTATGTTGATTGAATAATTTATCCATAAGGGATTGTTTATTTGTGTTAAAACTAAATCCGTTAAAAGCATTGGTTTGAGGATTTAGATTCTAAGTCGTCGTTTAGGTTCGTAAGCTAAGCCTAGTTAAAAGCTTACTTTAGTTCGAGATCAGTCTGGTTCAAAATCTTAACTTGATTCGAGGTTATCCAAGTAAAAATCCTGGTTCAATTCGTAAGCTCGGCCTAATCAAATGCTTGCTTTGGTTTGAGATAAGCTAGGTTTAAAATCTCAGTGGTTTGTGGCCAGCCTGGTCAAAACCCCTATCCGGTTCGTGAGTTCTACCCGATTCAAAAGCTCAATTTTGTTTGAGATAAACCTGTGAAAAATCAGGGTTTACCTTGGGGACTAACCACTTCAAGTTGTTATTTGGAAAGAAGACTAACCGCTTTAATTCACTGTTTGGAAGAAAGACTAATCGCTTCTCTCCATTGCTCGTTGTTTGATTGGAAGTTAGCCTGAAACTTCATTTTTCCTTGTATAAGATGGTTAGAGAGTTCAACCTACTAAAATATTTTAAGATTTACTAGATATTCTCAAGATCAAATCTTAGAGACATGACTAAGTCTTCTTGAATGAACCTGTATAAATTCCTGATGTCCTTTCTCTATCCCTTGACTTTTATTTTTCACATTTTATTTTCTATTGCTAATTTATTAAAACACTTTCAAAAAACTTAAAACTTTAAAAATAATTAAAAAGTTTTTTAAATCAAAGTTTTTTCTGAAACTAACAATTTAACACCCCCTTATGTGTGGATTCACATATTCAACATAATCTAGAGATCTTATGAACTTATTCCTTTCACCTTCAAACATCACAGTTTAATGTTTAATGCTACTCTAATTACTTTCAGAGCTCTAGTTAGATCCCATTTCCTCTAGCTGGCAATGCATCTAAGTTTATGCCTAGTCATTTTAGTCCACTAAAACTTAGAAACATATTGTTAGGTCTTAGTATTTATCTTGGTTATCCTTGTGGAAGAGAAGAAAGAGTAATTTCTAAAATAATATGATGTCAATGATATCATCATGCTAAGTAAGAATAACTTAGTTAATAGCCTACCACATATATTTAGCGTTATTTACTTTTGAGATCCTTCTAATTTATCTTTCCACACTCCTTTTGGAAGGTTAACCATCACTTTGTTTAATATTTCTACTATTATCCTTCTTAAAACAACAAGTAAAATTGTTATCCCATATATGGTTTCAGAATCTACCATGGAATCTGACTTTGTTCACACCATTTATATACGATATATTCTCACTACTCCGGAAAACTCTTTAAATATTTTAAATACTAAGCATGTTGCATTTCTTTTTATTTTTGCTTCACCATTATCTAATTTGTTCTAAATTTATTCAATTGAACATGCATCATATTCCTAAAATCCTTAACTGGTAAGTTATTTTGTATTTGCGATCAGAGAGCTTGTAGATTCATTTCGACAAATAGCATTGCATCTTAAACATAAACTAATTTTAAAGGTGTAGTTCATGTTTCCCCCTTAAGTAAAATTTTGGAAGCATATGAAATTTGATTTAATGTCTCATGCTAGTTTTGTGGCTTTTAGCTTATAACTTTTTTTATTAAATTGATCAAGATCTTGTTTATGACTTTGACATGTCCATTTACTTGAGCGTATTAAGGTGTTGAAGCGAATGATTTAATATTTCTTGACTCAATATATCCCACAATTTTACTTTCTATAAACACAAAGTCTTTATTAGTTGTTAGTGTTTATGGTGTTCCAAAATTGCATTCAATGCGACCTTCGATGAAATTTATTAAGTATTTTTTTGTTTTTCATCTTTCATAAAAAATTCTTCTATCCATTTCGAGAAATTATCCATAATTACCTATACGTATATGTGTCTGTTCGATGAAGCTGGATTTTTCATCTGAATTTTCCATGTTTTTTCTTGGCAATAGTGCACCTACAATCGATTGTAGGGCTTAGATAAACGATTGATGTTGCGTGAACTTTCAATTTTTTTTAAATTCAATCAAATGTTGGTCCAACCTTTTTCATTCTCTCGTATCACTATAAAAGAAAAAGCCTCCACCCTTGTTAATAACCATAACCGCCTCATTTTGCATCCAAAAGAAAAGAAAAAACTCTCAACTTTTCTTCATCTTACTTCTCAAATATTCAAGAAAACTCCATTAAGGCTTCAACTTTTCTACAACAATGGAAACTCAAGGAAAAGGAAAAAAATCATGTTCTAAGACTCCAACCATGGATTTGTCAAGGCTCCTCACTTCTTTTAGTCAAAAGTAAATATTTATTGAACACTTTAATAAAAGAAGCTCATTACGACTAAATACGATGATGTTGCATCTTTTCCTTCTGAGTGCTTTTCTTTTCAAAATGTCTTTGCATCTCTTGGCTTAGAAGTTTGGTTACTTATGGTTGTTACTATCTTAAATTGGTTAAAATTTTCTATTTCAATTTGGCTATGAAAAATAATAAGCTACCTCTTTAGTCAAAAGTGTACCGATTTCTTTATCTATTAAGAAACTTGGAGAAAATATGCATATTCCCTATGTTGGTAGTGAGATTCTAACCAATTATGATCGAAATTGGGAAAATTATAATAAGAATGACTTCTATTATAGTATTAGCCACTTTTCTGAAGAAGAGTTTCATAACAAAAGAAGGCGTATGAGTGGTGTTGTCCCAAAACATGTCCTTTAGTCTGCAATTAGTCTGTCGATTGATAATAAGATGTTCCATTACTTTCTTTGCTATGTCCTGGTCCCAAGGTATTCAAATTGCCCTTCCATCAGTGATGTTAAGATTCAAATTCTGTATGTTATTAAGAACAAAATTCCTCTGAATTGGGCTTATGCGATTATGAATCACATGTTATCACATAATAAAACATCAAAAGGTCTCCCTTATGGAAAATTCATCTCAAAGATCTTCAAGTATTGTAATGTCAATACCACTAAAGAAGTTTTATTTCAGATGTTTGGAAAATAAAAGAAAATTAGCGTTAAAACTATTAACAACAAGATTCGAGTTTTGTATGACAAGCACAAAAAGACCATCAGTTACATAAATGAAGATTTGACTCAACCTCCCTCTCCTTCTTCTCAACACAAAGACGATGATCAACCCTCAGAACCGTCAAATTAAATGCTTATGGACTACATGGTTCAATAATTTGGACATATAATAATCAATATGATAGCATTCAACAAGAGTTGGCTGGAGTTTTAGGTAGGATGGATCGGTTGAAAGCTTTTCAAAGAGGATATGGGAATGCAGACATACACCAAGATTGGAATTTTACTACGATTTTCATGTCTTTAATTTATTTCGGTTTTTCATGTTCAAAAAATTTATTGGCTTTGTATTGGTTTAGATTTATGTTGTTTTTCCTATATTATGCATGTTTGAATGCTCATGTTTGAATTTTAGTATATATGTTATGTATGCACGCCTTTATTATTGTAATTACCTTTATTTTTACCCATCTTTCTCTTCTTTTTGATAATGTTAAAAGGGAAAGATGAATGTACGTATGCTTGTGTTTCATTGTTTATATTCAATCAAGATATGCAGATGAAAAACTCAAAAGAGTCAAGATTTCATGAATTAAGGGGGGGATATTTATCTTAGGGGGAGCTTTCTAAAATATCACAAGCATTCATTATATATTTATCATCATCAAAGGGGGGAGATTGTGAAGTTAAGCTTCTAAATTGAATTATATTTTGATGAATACAAATCTATGGAAAGAAGGAAAAGTAATCTCAAGGTTGAAGAAGTATCAAGATGATAATAGTTTGATCATGCTCAAGTTATGGTTTATTAAGGGATTGATCAGAAGCTAAGGTAAAATATGCAATTCATTATGAATAAGTTTTAGGTGCTCACAAACGTTTATCTAAACCCTTATAAAATTTCCATATCATTTATGCATGATTCTCATTCAAACTATGCATTTAACATAGAAAAACTTCAAATTTTAATTTGGAACAATCAATTGACATGAATTCACTGGATCTATGCATGGCATGAACCTTGAAGAAACAATCGATTGTGTTATTGGAACAATTGATTTAGGGGGGGGCTAATTTTTAACACTACAATCGATTGTCTCTTTGTTTATTCAACTTTTTAAATGTTGGAAGAGAAATAATTGATTGTCATCCTTGACCAATCAATTGTCACATGTAGCATCTTGAAAAATCTGAAACATTGACATACCACTTCATTGCATATGATCATGATACCTTTTCCAAAGCATCGCAAATTCTCATGACCATTTTTCTAAAAATTGACATTATTTCTAGAAAAAAAATCGGTTTTCAAATTACCTCTTTCATGAAACATTTTCAAATAATTCATCTACGCATTTGCAAAATCTCTTAGAAACTTTACTGCATAATTTTCACATATCAAAGCAAAAGTTTCTTGAGCACTTAGAGTTTATAATTTTGAATTGTTGTATTGAAAGAGAAGATTTTAAGTTTGAATTTTGGAAATAATCAAAATTCATTTGTACTCAATTATCTGTATCAATATACTATTTCTTGTTTGCCAAATTTGTGGAAACAAGAAAAGTTAGGAGAAAGTATGGTTCTGTACTTTCTTGATTGTGTTAGAGAATTGAAGATACTTTTAGTGTGTGGCTGTAACAATTTCTAAAATATTAAAGTCCTTCACTCGGTGTGGAGAGACTGGGCTATCCTTGTTTGAAAAGTGGAACTAATAAGTATATATCTTGTCTCATTTACTTTACTGCACTTTATTTTATGCATCATTGTTCTTAGTTCCTCACCATAATTCCAGAAATTTAAAAAGAATCAGAACATCAGCAAGATAACGAGAAAAAAAATCTTAAAACCTAATTCACCCCCTCTTAAATTGCACTCTATACTTAAAGAAAAAGTGTGTCTTAACTTATATATCATTGTACAACTTCGATGTGCCCACTTCTTATAAAATTTTAGTCTAAAAGATGAGTTAGGGGGAGTAAAAGGGTTCCAGAGGTGATGTGCAATACAAACCTTTTCTAGAGCATGTCGATCCTTCACAATGTCGACAAGTAACGCCTAAAAATCCTCCAAGCAAATTTCTTAGTCACTTGCAAGTCAATCGTCTACTATATCTGCAAGACACACATACTTGTCACATTTTATTGTATTTTTGCATGAATTCATAGAAGATATTTTTGATGTGAAGACATGGAGAAATTATAGTTTTCATGTGGTTGGTGATTTGCTTTCGTTGGATGAAGATTCTTGTCCATTGATTCGAACATAATTAGACGTTAAAGTTTATTATCATGGGATGCTTATTATTTAAATTGTCATGAAAACGATTTTTTAATTTATTGACATTACGTTTGTATTTTTATTATTGTTGTAAAATTTTAATTTAAATAAAGTTTAACTTTATATACTATATTGTTTTTAGTGGAGTTATTTGAAGTAAATAAAAAATTGTATTTATAAATAGAGTATAGACCTAGTCTATAGAGAGTTATTCTATTATTGTATATTAAGCGTTAAACATAATTTAGTTTTATATATTATTTTATTTGGAGTGGAAATATTTAAAGTAAGAAAAAGGAATATGCACTGATGGTGTAAAATATGTGTATACCGTCAATTAATAAAACTCGTGAATCTGCCCATCACATTTTTATTTTTAAAATAATATTATAATTTTTGATAATATAAAATATTTTGATTGGATGATAGTGGAATATTTCTTTACACCGCAAGAATACTACCTTTAAACTCTTAAAATAAATAATAAAAATGACTCTTGCTTTTAATACAATTGTATTTTTTTAATAAATTTTATATTTTTAATACTTAAATAGATATTGTTTAACATTAAAAAAAACAGTGTAATCAATTAAAAAAAAGTGGTATAAAGATTATGCAACTGTACCAGTGTTTTCTAAACAAAATTGTATTTCAATCAAAACAATGGTCTTAAGTAATACTTTTTAATATTATTATTGGGCTAAAAGCTTATATATATAGCCACGATTTTAGTTGTTTCCTTTCAAATTTAATTTTTAATGTCTTTTCATTTGAATAACTTTAATTAGAGTGTTGATAGTTGGTATTCGGGTGTCAACTTAATTAGAATTTTAAGCTGTTATGCATTTTCACTCTAAATTTTATAAAAAAAATTGAAAGGAATATGATTTTGAATACAATTATAATGGAATAAAATTTAATTAAATAATTTTAAAAAAATTCATTGGAAAAGAAGAATTTAAGAGAAATATTCTAACTTTTTAAAGAAAATATCAATAATAAAGTAAATATATTATTTTCAAAGTACATTATATTTTGTATATTCATTAATATTTTTATGGGTATCACTTGTATGGTCAAACTTTACATTAAAGTATTCCAAATCTTTTTTTAAATTGAAATAAAAATTAATTTATTATATTTTAATAGTTTGTATAGCTTAATCATAAAAATTATATGTCTTTATTATTACAACTCAGTAGGTTTGTTAAATTAATTTATTATAATTAAGTCATCATATATTTCTCATATTGAAAAAGTTTATTTTAGAATTATATAGTCAAACTCTTACCATCAATAATATTTTTTTATGAGGTCCAAAAGATGGAGAGCAAAACTCATGATATCTTTCAAATGTTATTTATTATACATTTTGCTGAACATGTTAGATGAATTGAAATTTTTTTATTGAAATTTTATGAAAATTTATACTCAATTATAACTTTTCATTTGAATGGAAAAAATGGCTTTGTAATCTTACAATACATAGTTTTAATCTTCTCTGAAATATTTATATAATGATTATTAAGATTAATTTAATTAATTCATAAAAAAATATTTTTCCCCAATTTATTTTTTGAAATAAATCCTTAGCTTGTTAACTTTGTATTTTATTCTGAGTTAACATATAATCCAGCCATTTCATATGAGTAATCATTTAAATTATATATATATATATATATATATATATTATATATATATATATATATATATATATATATATATATATATATATCTATATATATATATATATATATATATAATATTATATATATATATATATATATATATCTATATATATATATATATATATATATATATATTTGTTGAGATTAATCATGCTAATCATTATGGTTTAGGCTAATTAGTTTGTTTAGTTTACTCCATCATGATTGGTAGATAGGAGATAAGGTTGTTGTATATAAAGGATATATTGCCACATGTAATAATCAATCAGCATAACAGTATTTCATTTCATCTTCTTCCTTCCTCTTTATTCTCCTTTCTCTTCTACTGTTTCTGTTATGTTATCATTCTGTTTTCTGTTATCTTCTTGCAAGATCCTTGATAATGGCATGGTTGTATTTCACCATGAATGAATCTTGATGAATCTTGATTAATCACAATATGGTATCATTCGCCAATCCAATCCTTTTTCCGCTGCTATCACACTGAATTCCTTCCTCCACTTCCTTTCATCTCTCTCATTCAATTCTTTCGATTCTCATGGCTCCCTCTAGAGCTTCATCCTCATCAATTGATCCTGCTTTGGATCAAACCTCGTCGCATTTCGTTCATCCCAGTGATGGCCCTTGCTCTGTAACAATTCTTCCCAAACTCACCGGTTCCAATTATCATTCATGGGCTCGAAGCATGAAGAGAGCTCTTGGTTAAAAAATGAAGATTGAGTTCATTGATTGCTCTCTCCCTGCTCCATCAGATTCTTTCGATCCATCCCTGCGTGCTTGGAACCGCTGTAACATGCTTGTTCATTCTTGGATCATGAATTCTGTTTCAGATTCAATCTCACAGTCCATTGTCTTCATGGAAAATGCGTTGGATGTATGGAATGACTTGAAAGAAAGGTTTTCACAGGGCGATTTAATACGAATCTCTGAGATGCAACAAGAAATTTACAACCTGAAACAAGAAACTAAATCAGTTACAAATTTTTTTCTCTGATCTTAAAATCCTTTGGGAAGAGCTGGATTTGTATCTACCTTTACCAACTTGCACCTGCCGCATAAAGTGTACATGTGAGGCTATGCGTAGTGCAAGATCTCATCACCAGCTATTGCAGATCATCAGATTTTTGACTGGTTTAAACGAACAGTTTGCTGTAGTGAAGTCCCAAATTTTGTTGATGGATCCATTACCAACTATGAACAAGATATTTTCCATGGTGATTCAACATGAACACCAACTCCAGCTCCCCATTCCACATGATGAAGCCCAAACACTGATTAATGTTGCTGATTCCAAGAGGTTTGAAACAAGAAACAATGCCTTCAAACATGGTGTTCGCATTTGCACATTTTGTGGCAAGACTAACCATACTGTCGAAAATTGCTTCAAGAAACATGGTGTTCCACCTCATATGCAGAAACAATTTCAAACTTCAGCTAGCAATGTGGCAACAGATGGAAATAATGATGGATCTTCATCTCATAATGTTGATATTCAGAGTGACAATTCACCTATGACTCAAGGCCAATTCAGTGCTCTAATGGATCTACTTCAGAAATCTAATCTTGGACAATCTTCAGCACATGCTTCTTCCAACCAAGTTGTTGTTGGTCATCCATCAACAGGTAACACATATCATTGCATGCATAGTAATAGTAACGACTCTTGGATCATTGATTCAGGAGCTACTGATCACATTTGTAGCTCTGTCAAATGGTTTCACACATATAAGAAAATTATCCCTATCAATGTTAGATTACCAAATGGCCAATGTCTTGTTGCTGATCACTCTGGAACAATTCATTTCTCACCTGATTTCATTGTGCATAATATGCTTTTACTTCCTGAATTTTCTTTGAATTTATTATCTGTTTCAAAGTTGTGTGAATCTTCTAATTACATTGTCAATTTCCTTAAATCACAATGTGTCATACAGGACAAACTCACCCTGAAGATGACTGGTTTTGCTGAGCAGAAAGATGGATTGTATTACCTAACACTGAGAGATAATGATTCACCTGCCACACACACACCTGTTTTAACATCTGCTTTAGCAGCCAGTGTCATCTTACCTGACAAAGCCTTATGGCATTTTAGATTAGGACACTTATCTCAAAACAGATTATGGTACCTACACACTCAATTTCCTTTTATCAAAGTTAATCACAAGGATGTTTGTGATGTTTGTAGCTATGCTAGACAAAGAAAACTCCCTTATACTGTTAGTAATAATAGAGCTGCTCATCCTTATGATTTGGTTCGTTTTGATATTTGGGGACCTCTTGCAGTCCAATCTTTACATGGCCATTCCTATTTTTTAACTGTTGTTGATGATTGTAGCAGATATACATGGATAACACTAATGAAAACCAAATCTGAAGCTAGACAGCATGTCATTGATTTTGTCAATCTCATAGAAAACCAACATAGTCTCCATGTCAAAATCATTAGAACAGATAATGGCCCTGAGTTTAATATCCCTGAATTTTTTTCATCTAAAGGAATAATCCACCAAACCAGCTGTGTTGAATCTCCACAACAAAATGGTCGTGTGGAGAGGAAACACCAACATTTACTAAATGTTGGGAGAGCCCTACTTTTTCAATCCAAACTTCCAAAAGAATTCTGGTCATATGCTATTCTACATGCCACATTCATTATAAACAAACTTCATACATAAGTCTTAAACAATATGTCTCCTCACTTCATACTGCACAACACTCATCCTGATATGCACAACCTTAAAGTTTTTGGATCCCTTGCTTTTGCATCCACACTACATATGCACAGAACCAAATTAGAGCCAAGAGGTCGAAAATGTGTTTTCTTAGGATACAAAAATAGTATGAAAGGTGTGATACTCTATGACATTAACAGTCATACAGTTCTGATTTCTAGAAATGTTATACACCATGAACATATTTTCCCTTACTCAAATGTGAATTCCACTAACTAGACTTATCACCCATACAAAGATTCTAATGACTCATCACACAATAAACCTGCCACACATGTTCCAACACAAAACATTGAACCCACAACTGAGGAACATGAGCCTTATTCTGACACAACCACTGACACACTACACCATGAACCTCTGGATAATACTGATGAAAACCATGACACTCAACCTGTTACTGATGCACCAGTTATTGACAGCAGGCCTGTTAGAGCTAAGCATACACCTCATTATCTCTCAGATTATGTGTGCAATACATCTGATGTATCAGCAGTCAAGTCATCATCAGGTACAACTAACTACCCTATCTCAAATTATGATTCCCTACATTTTTTATCTGCATCTCATCGTGTCTTTGCATCCAATATCACCTCTACACATGAACCAAAGAACTACAAAGAAGCATGTTTGTCTGAACATTGGATCAAGGCTATGAAGTCTGAATTAGATGCACTAGACAAGAATAGGACTTGGAACATAGTTGATTTGCCACTACATGTCAAACCTATTGGTAACATATGGGTTTTCAAAGTGAAACATAGAGCAGATGGCACAATAGAAAGGTATAAAGCCAGACTGGTTGCAAAGGGATACAATCAAATTGAAGGGCTTGATTTTTTTGACACATTTTCACTTGTAGCAAACCTTACCACTGTCAGAACTCTTCTTGCAACTGCTGCCATCAACAACTGGTTTTTGCATCAATTGGATGTTAACAATGCTTTTCTACATGGGGAATTGCAGGAAAATGTATACATGACCATACCTGAAGGTGTAACATGTCACAGACCTAACCAAGTGTGCAAACTCCAAAAGAGTTTATATGGTCTGAAGCAAGCCAGTCGAAAATGGTATGAAAAATTGACAGCTTTACTCCTGCAGCAAGGTTACATTCAGTCTGCTTCTAATTACTCACTCTTCACTTTGAAAACCAATGATCATTTCACAGCCATTCTAGTATATGTTGATGACATAATCCTAGCTGGAACATCCATGTCTGAGTTTGATCGCATTAAGCTTATCCTGGATGAAAATTTCAGCATCAAAAATCTGGGCTTACTCAAGTATTTCCTTGGCCTTGAAGTTGCTCATTCACAGGCAGGAATTTCATTGTCCCAAAGAAAATACTATCTTGATCTTCTGCAGGAATCAGACATGCTTGGATCCAAACCAGCTCCCACACCTACAGATCCATCTGTCAAGTTACATGCTGACAATGCCAAGGCCTTTGAGGACGTTGGATCATATAGACGACTGATAGGACGACTGTTATATCTTAATACCACACGCCCAGATATTACTTATGCCACACAACAACTTAGCCAGTTTTTGCACAACCCAACAATGGCTCACTATCATGCTGCCTGCAGAGTCATTAGATACTTGAAAAACAGTCCTGGCAGAGGAATAATATTTCGAAGAAATGCTGAGCTGCAATTACTTGGTTTCTCAGATTCTGACTGGGCAGGCTGTATTGACTCAAGAAGATCCATTTCAGGATACTATTTTTTTCTTGGAACCTCTCTTATATCATGGCGTACAAAGAAACAGGACACCATTTCCAGATCATCATCAGAGGCAGAGTACAGAGCATTGTCATTCGCCACGTGTGAACTGCTTTGGTTGATTGTTCTCATGAAGGAACTGCACATCAAGTGTACCAAACTTCCTGTTCTTTATTGTGACAGTCAAAGCGCAATGCATATTGCGTCCAATCCGGTCTTCCATGAACGAACTAAGCATCTAGAAATTGATTGTCATTTGGTTCGTGAGAAACTTCAACAAGGATTACTTCGACTTCTACCTATCTCTACACATGAGCAGCTGGCTGATTTCTTAACCAAGGCATTACCAACTTCAACATTCAACAAATTCATTTCCAAGCTTGGCATGATCAATATTCACCATGCTTAGCTTTAGAGGGGCTGTTGAGATTAATCATGCTAATCATTATGGTTTAGGCTAATTAGTTTGTTTAGTTTACTCCATCATGATTGGTAGATAGGAGATAAGGTTGTTGTATATAAAGGATATATTGCCACATGTAATAATCAATCAGCATAACAGTATTTCATTTCATCTTCTTCCTTCCTCTTTATTCTCCTTTCTCTTCTACTATTTTTGTTATGTTATCATTCTGTTTTCTGTTATCTTCTTGCAAGATCCTTGATAATGGCATGGTTGTATTTCACCATGAATGAATCTTGATGAATCTTGATTAATCACAATATATATATATATATATATATATATATATATATATATATATATATATATATATATATAATATATATAATATATATATATAATATATATATATATATATATTATATATATATATATATAGTTTTGATCTTTTAGTTCAATTTAACATTAACCATTATTTTATCAACAACAGTCTTTTTAAAAAGATTAAATAATAAAGGTATTGACCGTATTATAGAAAAAATAGATAAATAATTTAAATAGAAAATATAATTTTTTAAAATATTTTTGATATTCTAAAATGAACTTAAAACAAAAAATACGAAGAAGTAAAGAATCGTCAATAAATTTTTCAAGGAAAAACAAAGACTGTGTACTATACAATAAACATAAATTTAAAAGTAAAGTTGAATCTAATGAGATAATGACAAAACCTTTCCTCAAAATAGTCCAAATTATAAACTTCATATTTACTCGTATAAAAAAAAATCTCATCCTCGTCCAGAGGATTAGGTTTATAAAGGGCCTAAATCATGAGATAATTTAAAATTAAAGCAAAAAAGACAAATAATATGAAATACAATAAGCAGGATGATTCAATGGAAAATAAAGAAACAACAAAATATATTATAAATAAATAAAAAGGAATTGATATACCATGACCAAAGATCACAATATAGGTCAGGTAGTTAATAGATTTGACTTCACGCAGATAACCCCAAATAGTGAATTTGTGCAGTAGTTTACGTATACCATGGGCGAATGCAATTTTTTTGTTTTCTGTTTTTTAATATATTTTTTTACACTATATAAACAATACTACTGACATATAAATGACATAATCTCTCATACATATAATATTGATAAGAGACAATATGTACTTTGGAGATAAGAGAAATTGTAGATAGAGATCTAACTTTTCAATTTCACTGCTTAGTTCTTTCAAATTTGTAAGTTTTTCTTCTTGTTCTCCCATTTTATTTTGATGTTTTGTATCTGTGTTTTTCTTGATCATCAAAATTTTCCAATTGAGTATAAATTGTTGTGTAGAAAATACTGAATGAGAATTATGCTAATTTAAATTACAAGTATTTTATTTATCAAAAACAATTTTTCTGATGGATTAATATTGCAGTTCTTCAAATTGGATATGAAATTCATTATTTTTATTGAATTTATTTATCTGATTAAGTTTCAAAAACTCCTCACTCTTATATTTGAACTTCTTTCCTATGGTAACTTACAAATATCTGATATTGAAGGTTAAAATTCTTTAGAACAATAAATCTTGATTTTTAATAAGATGGTATTGATAATTGGATACTCGTTATCATGTGTGTTATGTTTGTGTGCACGTGTTATACCCGTAAAGTATTGATGTGTGATTTTGTGCCCAGTTCTTCTCATTTTCGATAAAAAAAAAGTTATTTGATGGAAATTGTTTGATAGTATTTTTTTTTTTCATTCCATTTAACATTTGTAGAGGATTTTTTCATATATCTTTGCAGATCAAGTATATTTGATGCCAAAATCATATAAGAAAGATAAATAGTTTTATTTTTATTATCATCACGTTTGGATCTTCAAGGAAAGAAAAATTAACCAAATATAGAAAAAAACACAAGTGATGTCTAAAAACATAGAAGACCGAGTGGAAGATCCTAAGAAAAAGGAAGAGCAAAAGAATCAAGAAGAGGGAAAGCAAAAGATTTCCATTTTCCCTTCCCATTCAAAAGGAAATAACAACGGAAAACGACATGTTGGTGAGACTTCTGATTTAGGTATTCTTATTCAGCAACTTGGTCGGGATATATCAATTCATTGTCTCCTTCAATTATCAAGATCTGATTATGGGTCAATTGCTGCACTAAATACGAGTTTCCGATCACTAATTCGATCTGGGGAACTTTATCAACTTAGGAGAAAAATAGGAATAATAGAACATTGGGTTTACTTCAATTGTGAAGTTCTTAAATGGGAGGAATTTGACCGAATTAGTGGTCGATGGATGCAATTACCTAAAATGATTTGCGATGAATGCTTTATGTTGTCTGATAAGGAGTCTCTGGCTATTGGTACCGAGCTTTTAGTTTTTGGTAAGGAATTAATGGGTCCTAAAATGTATAAGTATAGCCTTCTAACAAATATGTGGTCAGTTGGGAAAATGTTGAATACTCCTAGATGCTTGTTTGCTTCTGCTAGCTTAGGAGGAATTGCCATATTAGCGGGTGGTTGTGATATGCGTGGTAACATCTTAAGCTCTGTTGAGCTCTATAACTCTGACACTGGAAAATGGGAAACCCTTCCAAACATGAATAAAGCAAGAAAAATGTGTTCAGGTATATTTATGGATGAAAAATTTTATGTTGTTGGTGGAATTGCAGTTGACAAAATAACGCAACTTACATGCGGTGAAGAGTTTGATATGACGACAAAAGAATGACGTGAAATACCCAACATGTTCTCAATGAGAAATGAGGTGCTTGAGACACCACCTCCTTCTGGGTCACCTCCTTTGGTTGCTGTTGTAAATAATATATTGTATGCTGCTGATTATTCACAACAGGAAGTAAAGAAGTATGTTAAAGGAAACAATTCATGGGTTACCATTGGAGGATTTCCTCAGCAAGAAAACTCAATGAATGGTTGGGGATTAGCATTTAGGGCATGTGGAGATAAGATAATATTTCTTGGAACTCATAATCTTCATGGTAGAGGCATGCTTGAGATTAGTGCTTGGGTCCCTGACGAAAATGCACCACAGTGGAACCAACTTGCGACAAAGGAATCAAGGAGTTTTGTTCATAACTGCACTGTGATGGGATGTTGATGCTATTTAGTGTTGTACGAATTTTATTTCTTATTATGATTTCAATATTTTAATTTTCCCCAAATCTTATTTTTAATGATTTCTAGTTTGTTAATATGGGTGTTACTTTTGTAATATTGAATTATGTTATTTTTATTCTATATTGTTATCGGTGTTTTAGATTCAAATTTCTATTGGTGGCACTGGAAAAATATTAAGTTAATTGTAATGATGGATTGTTGAAGATTTTTATTTGTTTAAATGTGTGATATAAAGTCTAATAAGATTTTTATATTTTGCATATTGGTGAAAAAATGTTACAAGAAGAGCTAGTATTTTAATCTTTTATGATTTATAATCTATAATTAAAAATACATGATGAAGTTAAGAAGTGTAAGACTTGAGTATTTTATACTAATTTTATTTAAAATATTTTATTTAGCTTTAGTTTGTGAGGATGTTTATATCTTGACTTTCTAAGTTATATTGCTTATAAGTTAATGTCATTGATATTTTAAATTTAATGAAACATGACATAATAGAGTCTTGGTGTTATTAGATATATTTTATATATGTTTATTTGCAGTTGTGTGACTTGTTTATAATAAGAGGGTGAGGTGTATGGAGGGTGATTAGTTGGAATTATTAAGGCTAAGTCATTTCTCTTAATATTTATCGGAACCTAATTGTAGAAGTGTAAACAACTTTATCTAAATATGTCTAAAATTAGTTAAAATTATTAAGGCTAAAATATTTTTTTCAATATTTGTGAACTTAATTCAAATGTGCCTAGGACTTGAGGAAACTCAAAAGACAAGTTCCCTAATAATATAGTAAAATCGGGTCCATATGTAATAATGAGGGTATAAGAGCAAACTCTTCCTCAAGAAAAGAAAAGAGCAAATTCATTGTATTTATGATCTATGAAATTATAAGTAAAATATATTCACCATTAAAACTTTTGAAAAATCTCAAAAATTAGCATTTTAGGTATTATATGTCTGCATTATATTTTTTTATTGTAACATGTATATTT
This sequence comes from Lathyrus oleraceus, assembly GCF_024323335.1. NCBI lineage: Eukaryota > Viridiplantae > Streptophyta > Magnoliopsida > Fabales > Fabaceae > Lathyrus > Lathyrus oleraceus. Next base: position 524,356,686 of record NC_066585.1, on the reverse strand, counting down.
TATATTGGAACTTGTGTTAAATTAAATTTCGTAATTATTAAAAGATATGTCTAAAAGATGTTTGAGTAAATGAGTTGAAAATATAATTTTTGAAAAGAGATCCTGTTAAATTTTACATTGGAAACATAAAAAAATGACTAACGATAATGAAAAATATTTTTTTCTTTTCATTTTAACACTATTTATTGTCACATATAAATAAGTAGAAGAAAATTAAATTAAAAATTATAAAAAGAAGACAGTAGAATCAAAAACAACTCATCATGTATATGTTATAAAATATGGAAGTTGCATTGGTAATATGTACTCCAATTAAGTTTACTGAATGTTAATTGCAATATTAAATATTTTTACAACACAATTGAGCGCATTGGAGAAAAATATTATCGGTTAGAGTTTTATTAAAATGATTCGAATCACATCAGAGTTAAATCGAACCACCATTCCTATAGAGCTATTTTATTCAAATCACACATGTAGTTAGTGATATGAATCACACTGTTAAAATGATTAAAAACTTGTTGAGTGGTTTCAATCTCAATTTTTTAGAAGTGTTAATTTATGCATATTTTTAACATTTTTGGAAATTAGTTAACAATTAGTTGGAGTGTGAATTTTTATGTAAAATTAAAATGTTGTAACTCAAATATCATGTGATGCGAACCTATAGACCAATCATACAAACTTGAAGTGAAGTATCGTTAACTGATTTTGGTTAAAAGAATTAGTGGTTGTTGACGGTAAAAGTTCCACTTTCAATAAATAAATTTGATAAATTAATCTAGGACTTAAGTTAGATCATATTAGATTCTTAGTTGACATGTTTACGAGTTCAAAGTTCAATGTAACATTTAAATTAAAAATTTATCATGTATTTTGAATGAAGTGCAGTAACTGCATAATAAAAAAGAAAAACAATAAAATATAATCAAATAAAAAGAAATAACGGGTCGATAATTGTATATATGTACTAAATATGACAAGAAACATACATAATTCATTTTACGATATCAACCATTTGATAAAGTAATGGAAAATTTTCATATGTTCCTCCTGCATTTTTCAATATGTTATCATCCATTTGAAAGTTCCTAAAGATCCTTAGAAGAATTTGTTTATAAATTCTTATTTGAGACAAATGCATCTTCTTCGCCTAATTTTAAAATTTGTTGATCAATATTTACCCATACTACCAATATTTGATGAATAATATAGGAGATAGCTTTCTTGACATGAATCCATTTCCATAACGAGTAGAACTTATATTGTGCAATCTATCATCCAAGACATGCCCCATTTATTACTTAAAACTATATATTTGTCCAAATAAGCTTATCAAGAAAATTGACATATGGATATCAAATTTTATCTAGATAGATTTTATTCAAACAAGGTAAGTACTCACCATTTCATGGAGCATCGTTTGTGATTCTCTTTAAGAAGATGGGATGCGATTAAGACAAATATCCAAGATAAATAAAACAATTTGCATGAAATTATGTTATGACATACTCTTATCTAATAAACAATTGACCCATACTCTGTGTATTGGGAAGTCGTGAGTTTGTTTAGATAAAGCTTAATGTTAGGGGTGATTCCCATAGGTTTAGAGACGGAAATTCTGGTGTTAGAATGTTGTTTTTCTAGGTTGCGGATTGTTTGACTCGATCCAGGAAGATTTGAATAGAGTCAGAGAGGGTTTTTTAAGGTTTGAATCATATCATAGGTATTTTTAGTTGATTCAAAAAGTGTTACAGATAAGAAGATATGGCTGTGTTTGTATGAATCCAGTCGGGGTTTTTCCGAATCGAGTCATCGACCCTATTTTGGCCAAAAATATGAAATTATCTTATTCTAAGCCACACTTTAACATAGATACCTTAAGTGATTACCATGATGCTAACAATAAAACACTCATAATATGTGATTATAAGAAATAAATGTGTAGTTATGAATCCACAGTAATTTGTGTTAGACATGATACTAGTTGAACCAAGTGTAAATGTGTACATCATGACTTCTCTGATGTATTATTATGAATGAATGTTCATGCTAAGAATGTTCCTTCATGTTTGGATTATTGATGAATTTTATGAGTTCTCCAAACAGAAAGGTTCAATTGCTTACTAAAGAGATTCTCTTTTGTGTGATCATCAAATTTACATCACAATAAATATTGCCATATTTTTTGACATCACCAAAAATAATGACAACCCTTTAAAAAGAAAAACAAAACTAGTTTAATTAGGTTCTAGATATAAGACCAAAAAAATATGGGAAAAGGGAAATGTGATTGGAGTTAATTCATGAGTTATTGTGATTTAAAGAAAAGAAATAATGAAGTGAATCAAAGGTAGTAAAGTGAAAAGTTTTATTACTTGTGATTTGAATTATGTATGGACGTGTGATTCGAGTCTAGTAAGTGTGATTCGAATTACATTTAATTTTAAAGAAAATCTGATGATCATGATTGTAACACCCACACATAATATATATCTAGAAAATATATTACATAGTGTAATTTGGTATTAATACACATAAGTGTCTATCGACAATGTTATATATACATGTCCAAAAAAATAATATATAATATGACATATGCTATACAAAGGTTCCTAAAAAAAACAAAGATCTATGTATAATATTCATAAATATATACAAACTACATCGGAAGATCATCATATCAAAAGCCTCTGAAACATTATCAAACAAGCTTATCATTTCCCTTTACCTGCAGAGAACCACCCAAAAAGCAACCACAATAGTGGGATGTGATAATAATCTCAATGGTTTCCCTATCTAATGGGTCCACTTGCCTCTAAAGGGCTATATCTAAATCTTAACTTAAGCTTCTCGATAAAACAATACATGTGTACACTTATACAATAGAGAAATACTTAAGCATCTAAGGGATATTCACATTGTATGAAAACATGTAGCTCGAGTTCATATAACTCAATAAATCACTATTCAAAAAATGTCACAAAGCATATTTCCCCGACCGGACCTATGTTTAGGGAAAGGCTCAGGTCACAGATGTTTGTATGATTCGACTTTCATGTGGATTCAGGTTCTCCATGGAACTTGAACCCACTTCAAGAACCGTCACTCGTATGAGACTCGAACACACTTAGGGTATCTTTCCTCGTATGGGACTCGAACCCACTTAGAGATCCATCTCTCCTCTCTGAACTCAATCCATAGTTGAGACTCAAACCCATTGTGAGGCACAAATCATTTGTTCCTACATATCAATTCTACTTTACATAAGCATCTCAATTTAGATGTGCATGATCAAAGGTGATTTCTGAATACGTGATTAGGTTCCAAAATTCAACGTGATTTCATTCATCAATCACTAGGTGATCCCATTCCCCAATTCTCATACCATCACAACATGTTCCATACAAGGCCTATTGATTCACAATTCAAGTGACTACTCGTCCATGGTACACACCGAGGTACCTTTTATCCAAGCATCACCATCTAAGTCATTTTAATACCCTATGTATTTGTTACTAGTTTATCACTTACTTATTAACCTAGGTTCACCTCACTTTTCATCATAGTCAGTTCAACAATTATGCATTCAAGACAAACAAAAACTCATGATATAATTCATAACATAAGCATAAGATTTCATCATTTCTCATCAAGAATTATTTAACATACATCTATTAATTTACTTAATTAAAGGATAGAGCATTGGATTAGCTTTCCAATTCCTTTGACCTCGCGTCAATCAGAGTTAAGGTTCTCGTTTTATGGTAGAAACATGAACACAATTCACTTATCAACATATCAGAGTCCTCGCTCAGCGAGCTCGGGCGAGCTCTAACCGAGGGGAGGTAAAAAGATCAAGCCTCTGGGTTTTTCCTTTCCTTTCTTAGCAAGAACCAGTGAGGCCTCCAAGTGAGCTCTCTCCAAGGGGGATCCCTGTGGGTGAAGGTGAGAAAAATACACAAGAAAGGGGGAAGGGGTGAATTGTGTATGCCAAAAATTCATTTCACTTCTAATATAAGAACTTCATAATCTGAACCACATTTAGAGTCTAATATCATAACTAGTCACAACAGCGAAAATAAAGTGTTCATAAGTAAATGCTAGCAAGACACAAAGATAATCCTGGTTCCTATTCTCACCTGAGAGTAGTCTAGTCCCCTTAGCTCAATAAGAGCTTTTCATTATAACCAAACAAGTTACAAATTTCTCAAGCACACTCGCAACACACTTCAATGCTCAATCAACTGATCTTTTATATTCCCATTTATTATGTTGATCAAAGTTTATGTTGATCAACCAAATCCTTTGAATTGTGCTAATTCCCCAAGCATGTTCAAGTGATCAAAAGACCCTTGATCACTTTATAGGGCAAGTCCCTTGTGTTAAGATCTCAAAAGCTTAAGATTTAAATTCAATATCAAGACATCAAGTCAGTACAAGGTATTCACATTGCATACATAGTGGACTACTATTCAAGCACAACAAAGGGGTATCAACACTTGTCAATCATGATTCAAGTTGTGTGCCATGAGCCTTAAGCAATAAATAAGAGGTGAGAGAGAGCATTATTATCCCCATTATGAATATCTTTGGGTACAGGATGAATGACCCAATTGCTCAGAGTATTCACCTATATTCATAGACTTTAGTACAATTCGAAGTAGATGATTGTCAAGTCTCTCTTTCTTCAAAGAAACACTTCATCATAAGAAGCAACAAATAGAGTCTTCTTCAGTAGCTTTCCAAATATGATGAGTATCACATGCCATGAGCCTTAAGTAGTAAATAAGGGGTGAGATGGAGCATTCTTATCCTCATTCTGAATATCTTTGGGTACAGGCTGAATGACCTAGTTGCTCAGATTATTCACCTTTACTCATAGACTTTAGTATGGTTCAAATCAAATGACTGCCAAGTCTTGTGCAACTTCATTCTCTTTTCCTCAGCATTGTTACACTGTATATTTGGAACCAAATACCATTATCCCTCTAGATTCCATGAATACTTTTAGGCTAAAACCAAGTTTCACCTTTGAACCAAGAGTTGTTTGTCTTGATAGGCAAATATTTCATACCTTTTCTTTTTGGCCAATATACTTGATTTACTTTTTGGTTCAGAGTTTATTCCTTCATGGATTCAAATAATACCATTATCTTTTGGTTTCAGATTACATCCTTCATGGTCATTTACCTTATTGATATACTATTTCTTAGACCAAATACTATTCCATTGGGTTTCATATATACTTTTTGGGCTAATGACCAAGGTCCACCTTTAAACCAATAGCTATTTGTCTTGATAGACAAACATTTCATACCTTTTCTTTTGGACCAATATGCCTGCTTTACTCTTTGGTTCAGAGTTATTTCATTTATGGATTCTTGTAATACCATTGTCTTTTGGTGCCAAGTTATACTTTTCATCACTTCAACCATACCCTTTCATTTCTTGTTTGTCTTGCTCGTTCCTGTTGCTTAGGCAAACACCTCTTTGTTCTTTCATTTCTTTCCGTCTTAGTTCTACAAACTACAGAGCTCAGAATTTCTCATTGCACGATGAAATTATGTATGCACAAGGGCTCAAACCCATGGCTATCATATTTATTTTGGTGCCTTCTTCTACCTAAGGGCTTCACCCATACCTTTCATAATCCCTTATCCAATATCTTCAATATCATAACCATTCATCTCAGTGACATACTGTCTTTCTTTGGACCAAATATAATATTTCTTTGGATTCCATACATACCTTTTGGGCTAATAACCAATGTCCACCTTTGAACCAAAAGTTGTTTGTCTTGATAGGTAAACATTTCATTCCTTTTTCTTTTTTGGCCAATATGTCTGTTTTAATCTTGGGTTCAAATGTCATTCCGCTATGGATTCAAACAATACCATTATCTTTTGGTTCCAAATTATACTTTTCGTCACTTCTGTTAAATCTTTCAGTTCTTTCTGTCTTAGTTCTACGAACTACGGAGCTTTGACTTTCTTATTACACGATGAAAATACGTAGGCACAAGAGTTTGAATCCTTAGCGAGCATATTTATTATTATTTCTTCTGCTTTAGTGCACCATCCAGATCTTTTATCATCCATCATTCAATACCTCCAAACATTCACCCCCAATGATATACTTTCTATTTGAGTCAAATACATTATTTTTTTGAGTTCCATACACACTTTTGGACCAATAACCAATGTCTTCCTCTTATCCAAGAGTTGTTTGTCTTGTATAGACAAATATTTTCTTTTGTGTCATTAAAAGTCCTTATATAGGCAAATACTCTTCTTTTTTGGCTTGATTCCAGTTTTCCTCTTGGGTTCAGATATATCTACCTTGTGGGTTCAAACAACATTATCCTTTGATTCAAACCATACCTTTATCACAATTTCTTCATCTCCCACTTTAGTTATATGAACTACGGAGCTCTGAATTCTTTATTGCATTATAAGGATACGTAGGCATGAGGGTCATAATCCTCTTCGAGCACTTTGTTTATTTTTCCTTTTCCCTTTATTCTTTTGTCAGTATCTTTAGATAGTAACACTCATTCGAGTATAGAACAATCAAAACGGTTTCTATTGAGTACAACGGATGTGAGGGATGCTAATACATTCCCCTTGCATAATCGGTTTTCTTACCTGTTTCTCTTCTCCTGGGGTTTATCAATGTTTTCTCTTTCCTTCAAAAATAAATAAAGTTTGATGGCGAGTCTGTTATATCTTCGAACGTGTAATGCACTCAGGTATTTTTCACGTAGCTTTAATTAACATGTGCTCAAAAGACTAGTTCACATAAGTTCATTAAGGTGACTAGCTCACGAAGTCTTCCACTCGTAACTTGTATTCCACAGTGAAATTGGCTCACAAGAAATAACTCATGGAGCTTTGAGATGGGCCAACATAATAAGTTAAATAAAAAGTATAAATAAAGAATAAAAAAGGATTTAAAAAAACTTTAAATAAGATAAAATGGGATCATGTGGGGAAATATAAATAAAATAACAAGTAAACTTAAAAAGAAAAAAAATTGTTATACCGTGAACCAAATTGACGATATGTGAAGGTAAAAGTCATTAAGGGTTTTACTTCCCCCAAACCACAATCCAATTTTTTTTATATCTGTACTAACTAATTTAACTATTTCACATGTTTGTGCATTTTTTTTCTATGATGTTTATTATATTTTTACTATATATACAAACATTTTTAATGATAAATAATAGATTTAATAGTTTTTTGTGTCCTATGTTAATATCGGTTCATTTTGATCTCTCAATTTAAAAAAAGTTTATATTAATCTCTTAACTCTTCAAAATATATCATGTTAATCTTTTTCGTCTAATTAGGGACGGAAAAATTTAGGAATTGGTCTTTAAATTCGTTCATATTAGATAAAAATGACTAACATGATACATTTTGATGAGATAAGACCCCAAAATGAACCTTTTTAAAGTTAGGAACCAAACTAACCACGAGATTAATATAAAGTATCAAAAAGGGTATTAAACCTAAATAGTAATAATATATAGAAAATTAATGAATAATTACCAAAGTACAATAAAGGTGAACACAAAGCACATGAAGTGCTAGAAAGAATTTTGCCCCTAACAGTCTTATGTTAGGGGTCTGTGTACATCCCGTAGAATTTCCAAATGGCCTTACTCTTAAGTATTTCTCCCCTATGGAGCTCATGGTTATCGGACTATGTACATCCAGGATATCCCTTAGGTCTTCTCAACTAAAACTAATGTGAGTTCGGCCAAGAGGGACTTAGGATTAGGTCATGTAGACCTAGGTCAAGAGGGACTAATGTGAGAGAAAATGTTCACATGGACCACTATAAATAGTGGTCACAACCACTACATTTGAGATATTTTATTAATATGATTTGGTTTATCAATTTACCATAGTTTTCATCATAAAACTAAAAAGCATAACAAAAGAGAAAAAAAAGGGAAGATTGAAGGAGAAAGCATTGTCTAAAAAATCATTTATGGAATTGCAGATGGTTCAACAAATAGCTGAACAAGTCTATTTATACTAAGGAACCTTAATACATTCGTCGAACTAATGATATTAAACAAGAGCTTAGATAAAATTGATTATTAGAAATTTTATAGACATTTTATTGAGCGAGAATATCTACTCACTAAATGAAGATGGTTCAACAATCTTATTTTGTGATTTTGCATAAGTTTGTTTTATTTTATTATAGTGGAATTGCAGATGGTTCAACAAATGGCCGGACAAGTCAGATGCATATAAACTCTAAAGTCCATGTTAATGACAAAATTAGAACTAAAAGGATCATTAATGGTTATTTTCTTTAAATACTTCATTCAAGGTTAACTTTTTATTTATCTATGAATGATATCATGAACATAAACACATTGCTCTTTTCACTTGTTTTGTGATAGTATATTAATGAAGAAAATCAGAATCATGCAAAACCTACCCAAGTGAGATTGGATAAAACTTCACGATATATATATATATATATATATTATATATATATATATATATATATATATATATATATAATATATATAATATATTATATTATATATATTATATATATATATTCTTATATATATATATATATTATATATATATATATATATAATATATTATATATAATATATATATATTATAATATATATATTATATATATATATATATATAATATATATATATATATATTATATATATATATATATATTTTGATGTTTCCTTAAGAAACAAGATGAAGATATACGACCATTTTTACTAAAATAAAATAAGTATATTTAGAAAAGTTATAACTATAGGTTCTATTTGAATATGGAAAACCTTTTTTTTTAAGTATTAAGCATTATTTTTAGGTTCATAACTTAAATCATCTTTATTATAAATTTCTAATTGATTACCTAAAATTATATTTAAGTTTTCTCTCTATTTGATAAATTTATCAAGTGTATTATAAAAATCTTTAATTTTATTTTTTAAAATTTTGCATTTTACATATTTGATATATTTGTCTAACATATTTAAAGGAGTAGAGAGATATTCTTGAACTAAAAGAGTTTGTTTATCTCTAAGATGATATATTATCTCTATTAATTTTTCATTTTCTTTTTCAAGAGAAACGAAAGTTGTTTTAGAGCATAACAATTTTTTTTAAAATTTATTTGATTCATCATTTAATTTTTTTATATACAAAAAAGAGTTAAAACTAAATAAATTAAAAAATTAGATTATATATAATATTTTTTTAAAAAAAATAACCAGTATTTTCAATTTAAATCCCTAAATAATTACTTTTCTCTACTTATACACCAGTTGAATGACGCATCCAACTAAACATCAAAGGAGGCGCCCAAAGCCTTGGCGCATGCATGCAAAATCAATGCATGTATGCGCCATATGCATTGGCGGATGCATGTTTGCATGTGTGTATGCGCCACATGCATTGACACATGCATGTGTTATGTGTGTGTGGAGCCTAGTGCATTGGAGCATGCATGCTTTGGTTCTTAATCGGACATTGAACTGTTGGTTAAATGGAGAAATTGCAGATGGTGAAAGGATTAGAAGAATTCAATGGCTTGAGTCCACGTTCAACCGTGTACATGAATATGTTCCCCACGATCCTTTGATAGAACCATATATTCGAGGATGCGGTTTTGGTAATCTCCTCAACATAGTCTCATACTCGATTGACTATAAATTTATTCTTGCTTTGTTGGAGAGATGTAGACCCGAGACCCACACATTTCACCTTCCTTTCGGTGAGTGTACCGTCACACTTGAGGACGTCTACATGTTTTTGGATCTACGTATCGATGCTAAGGCCGTAAATGGTAGCGTTAACCAGGATAACTCTATTTGCAATGAATTGTTGGGCGCCCCTTTGTGTGACGACCAAGCTACGGGAGAGACTTTTGGTCAACGTATTAACTTAAAATATCTCAAACAATATTATGCAAGTATAACATTGACCGAAGAATCTATCGAGTATGAAAAAAATAATTAAAGCTCAGTGTTATATTATGATTTTATTCGGTAAATTTTTATTTCCCGAAAGTACTGGTAATACGGTAAATATTATGTATTTACCGTTGTTACGAAACATAAATAAGGTATGCACATATATTTGGGGTTCAGCTGTTTTGGCTCATCTGCATAGTGCGTTGTGTAAAAATGGCAAAAAAAATACTTGTATGTTTTATTCATGCGCATATTTTCTACAAGCATGGGGTTGGTCAAGAATGTCATCACTCGTCCCGATAAACGACAAGTCATTCATGTCTGAAACACGTTGTAGTAGTCTATCACAATCTATTGGACCACATTGAACCAGACGATGTAATACTCCTACACAACTCTATTTTAATTTAAAAATAATTATCAAATTATTCATTATCTAATCATGTCATATTCTTGTACAGTTTATCTAAAGATCATATCTGGGTCTTGATCATCAAGTTAACCATGATGATGCTGCAGTTTGGACAACAAAAACACCAATTATCATGTTCACTACTGTGGAGATGCACCAGAGTGACCGGGTAAAACTGCAGTTTGACATGTAACAACAAATTTCAGAACCTCCGACGTGTTTGGAAGATTAGCATCAACAGAGAGTCGATGCTCAATGGGATTATTCTGAATGGAGGGACTTCGCAAAAGAGATGTGCCGGCATTGGAGGAATCGACAACAACACATCTTAAACGAACTAGTCATACAGGGTGCTAGACCAACTTAACAGTATATGGCATGATTTATGTCGGTTACAACGCCACAATTTGTGTCTGAGCCAAGGTATTTGATTGATCCACGCCAACTAATTTCGCAATCATATGCCCAACAACAAATCCTCATCCAAGAACAATATCAACTCACCCAAACCCAATGACCAACCTCACACCATCACCCTACCATATGCACCCAACAACCAAACATCCAACCTCGCAACCCATTCATGCCACACACCCAACCTCAAAACCAAGAATCAAACCCTACCCACCAACAACCATACGCAGCCACCACAACAGTCTATAGTCTAGATGATTCATACAATTCATGCCATCGTAGCCCCCCACCAATGACCATCCAAATATTTCATCGCTACAACACTCAACCATTGTTTGACTATAGTACACCCCAGGAACCATTAATTTGTTTCCAAACCGATTCAATGTCCCAATTCGGACAACCATACCGTCCACAATTCACCCAACCACAATGATCCAACTACGACAACATGGACATCAAACTCAATTACGAAAGCGCCGTTGGCGAGACCTCCCCAGCATTGGATACAAATGATGACACATCTATCAAATAACGCTGGACCTTCCACCGGACATTCACACCAGCCACCATTGGATCATGTCAGCACTCAAAGACCCCAAATACCTCAGGAAAACCGTGGGAGACCTCGAAGACAGACTAACGCACTTGGGTGTGGAACAACGGACATTTTAATCGGACGGATCATTGAATTTCTTGTAAATTCCATATAATTTTTCATTATAACATAAATATAATTTTTATTTTCAGTATTTTTTTATTTAATTGTAAAATTAACATTTAGAATTAAAAAATAATAAAGGTGCATGCGTCATATATATTGGCACATACTCTATGTAATGTATGCATGCGCCAATGCATGTGGCACCACACATGCATGCGCCAAGAGGCATGACGCCTACATCATGCATAATCCTTTGGGAGCATGCATCAACTCCAATTGTGTCTCCTCTCTATCTTAATTGGATGCACATAAAAAAGTGATTATTTTGGTTGTTTTTATTTAAATTGATTATTTAAAAATTTAATTTGAAAATGCTGTTTATTTAAAAAAAAATTCTACATTTTCTTTGGAATTTTCTATGAGACATATATGTTTTCTTACTCTTTTTTTAATTCAACGGAGGACTCCATATGAATTTTTATCCTATGCAATATATTCTCTTTTTATTATTTTTAAGATCTTTTGTATATTTAAGATATTTTCTCGTCTTAAGGATATTAGGCTTTTTGTAACCTGTCTAATTTTTATTTTATTTTTTATACGGGCAAATTTTTGTCCTATTGGTCATCATTTTTTCAACTTCCAGGAGAAATAATTGTATGAAAGATGTTAATAGGAATCAATAGTATTCCAATTATAAGTGGTATCTTGTAAACGGTTGAATTTCGAATGCAAGTAATCATTTAAAAAAATTATTTATATGTTTAATTCTCGAAAATTCCTCGCTTTTTATTTCAACTTCTATTGTATGGTATCATACGCGTATTTATTTGGAAATCAAATCTTGAGTTTTTATTATATTTTTTTATTTAAGCTGTGAATAAAATTAATAGAATATTAGGGGTACTCTAACCTTACAAAAGAGAATTCCCTTAAACATATAAGATTAACTATAAATAAATACATAAAAATAAAAATAAAAAATCAATAGGACATGATACTATAATCATCCATAAACAAATACAAAAGACTAAACCATAACAAATAACCGTCCAAACATGCAAAGAAGACTCTAATTAAGATTTAAGTTCACATATAATAATAATCTGCTGCTGTGCATTCTTAACTCTATTTCTTACATCTTAGAGAGGAGGTCGAACTGGCCTTGGAGGATGTATATTTGGAGGAGGTCGAACTGGCCTTGGAGGATGTATATGTGGTGTTCCTACAGTGGGAATGTCAGGTGGGTTTAAAGGATCCTTCTTGCTTTGTCTTGATCGCAGTTGGTAGGATCCACCCAGTGAACCGTAATTGAAACCAGCCTGTTTTTGTTGATCGGTTGGAGGGGGTGGCGGTGGCGGATAATTCATCAATCCATTCCGTCGTGCAGACTTGTGTATTTGATGATTTGGATTTCCTTCAATATTGGTGAGAGCCAGAAACATAACTAGTAAGGATAAATAACACATATTTCCAACCCTTGTTATTTCTGATCAACGATATCACACGAATAATTAGTATATACCAACACCTTTAGGGTTCAAGAGTATGTATGTATTCTTGGATATGGTTGGTTATATATATGCGACATCTTTCTGAAAATTAAGGTGTGTACCTAGAAGAAAAAATGTATTTGATAAAAGTCAAGCAAATAAAACTGTTCATTTTCTTGTCTTCCAAGGAGTATTAACAAGATTATCACAATTACAAGTTCAACGAAAGGGAGTGCATCTATTTGTACAAACAATACCCACGTATCACATTTCAGAATTACGAGGAAAATCATCGGACTTAAAAATTAATCTAGCGTGTTTTATCAATTCAAAACTATATTCATTAAATATTAAACCAAAAAACAAACAAATTGCACAGCCGAAATAATTTTTTTATAAATAAACAACCTTAATAAATGCGTATTGACTAACCTTTCTCATTTGTTGTGAAGATCAATAAATTATTTTTGGAGGTAATATTATACATGGTGGAAGCAGGACCAAAATTAATATTTCGGTCTCAAACAACGACACACCACCATGAAGAATATGATATCCAAGAGTTACTAGTTAATCTCCACATACTTGAAAGACAAATTCACATCCAATCATTGAGATGGCTTTCTCAGAAGTCTTCAATTGGTAATTTTTGCTTATCCAATGTAGAATAGGATCTCCAATAACTTCTACTTAAAATGGTAGTTCACATCATTTCACTTTATTGAATAGTAATTCAGTATTTCATTATTTCGCTTACGTTGTATTTATATTATATATATATATATATATATATATATATATAATATATATTATATATATATATATTATATATATATATATATTATATATATATAATATATATATATATATATATATATATATATTATAATATATATTATATATATATTGTCAACAGTAGTATTGTAATTAGTGCAGTTGTGTATATCAGTGAATGTGCAACCATTTTGCTGTAATTGTTTTCACTGAGTAATGGAAGTTTGTTAGAGTTTGTTATTCTCTCTTCTCTCTCTTCTTTCATCTTCATCTTCTTTATCTTGTACACCAACAATTGGTATCTAGAGCTTCGGTTCAGATCCACAAGGAAACACGACTGAACGGTGATGTGTTATGTGATTGATTTCATTTCTTGCGTTCGTGTTGAACTTTTGATCGGAATCATAACAGAATCACATTTCTTGATTCTGCGGAATTGAGAAACATTTGTGTTTGGTGAGATATGAGTGATTACACAAGGTTGAAGATGAACGGAAACGGTAAGCTGAGGACGAAGCTTCTAGTGATCGATGGCAAGAACTAGAATCTGTGGATGATTCATATGTGTGTGTTGTTTGGCGCTCAAGATGTTCTTGATCTCGTCAAGGACAGTTACGTTCCGGTTTCACTTTCGGAAAATGCAACGGATGCACAGAGAGATGTTCAACGTGATCTGAGGAAGAAGGATCAGAAGATGTTGTTCTACATCCATCAATGTGTGGATGTGAACGTGTTTGAAAAATCGTTGATTCGACGACGTCGAAGGCTGCGTGGGACACACTAGTACGGTGTTATGACGGTGATGCATCAGTTAAGAAGGTGAAGCTTCAGTCTCTACATAAGCAGTATGAGAATCTCAACATGAAGAATAATGAGAAGGTACCTTACTACATCTCTAGAGTGATTCTGATCACAAATGAAATTAAGTTGTGTGGAGAAACTCTCTCTAAAGAAAGTATCATTGAGAAGATACTTAGATCTCTTATTCCTCAGTTTAATTAAATTGTTGTAGCAATTGAACATTCTAAGGATCGTAGCACCATGGGAATTGAAGAGTTGCAAAGCAGTCTATAGGCACAAGAGTTGCGTTTGACTGAGAGAAACTTTAAAATGGAGGTAGAGCAACAGACTCTGAAAGCAGCTTCTAGTAAGAAATATTAAAAGCAGTCTTGGTCAAAAGACGGGAAGAGATCTGATGGTGTTCAGAACTTAGAAACCACAACTTTTGGATGGCAAAAGAGTGCTCACAAAAGGAAGGAAAGTATGACAAGAGGAAAGTTCAGTGTTATTGTTGTAAGAAGTTTGGCCACTTTACTGTTGATTGTTGGTGGAAAGGAAAGGACATTAGAAGAAGCAAACATAACCAGAATAGATTCTGATGATGAATATGTGTCATTGATGGCTTCTGAATCTGATTATGCGTATTTGAAAGACTGGTGGTATATGGACACTGGTTGCTCAAATCATCTTACTAGAAATAAGAAATAGCTGATTGATTTTGACTCTAAAAAGAGGACAAAGATCAGATGTACCGGTGATAAATACCTCAATGCTGAAGGTACGGGAAATGTCAGAGTAGTTCTGAATAATGGTAAAACAACATTAATTCAGAATGTATGGTACGTTCCTGGCATGAAAAGCAATCTGATGAGTGTAGGTCAATTAATTGAAAAAGGGTTTTCAGTTACCATGAAGGACAATCTTTTGAAGTTGTACGATTGTAATCACAAGTTGATTATGAAGTCAGAATAGGGAAGGAATAGAATATTCAAAGTGAAAGTTACAACTACAGACTCTGAATTCCTTAGTGCAACAAGTGTTGTGAAGGAAAGTGAGTTGTGGCAAAAAAGATTTGGTCATCTGAATTTCAGAAGCTTAGGGCATCTGAATTCATAGAAGTTGGTACATGGAATTAGTGCGATTAAGAAGCCAAAGAAGTCATGCAATGTGTGTATAAGAGAGAAGCAGCCAAGACTTCCATTTGCATCTGAAATAGCTCCAAGAACAAAATATGCTCTGGGTGTGGTGAATTCTAATGTGTGTAGACCATTTCCAATACCTACACTTTGAGGGAATAAATACTTTGTGTCATTTGTTAATGAGTTCACAAGTATGACATGGGTTTCCCTTATAAAGTTCAAACACGAGGTGTTTGCTGAATTTAAGAAATTCAGAATCAAGGTTGAGAATCAGAGTGGTCAAAAGCTGAAAATTCTCAGAACTGATGGTGGAGGTGAGTATAACTCTCCAGAGTTCAGAAAATTCTATGAGGAGAATGGAATTAAGCATGAGGTGACTGCTCCATACACTCATAAACAATTTTCTTCCTAAAAGAAGAAACCGAGCTTTACTTGATATGACAAGGAACATGTTGAAGGAGAAGAAGCTACCTAACACCTTGTGGGGAGAAGTTGTTGCCAGTGCATCATATGTGCTCAACAGGTGTCCAACCAAGAAGTTGAAGGAAATTATTCCTTTATAGAAGTGGACTAGAGATAAGCAAAGTACGAGCCATCTAAAGGTGTTTAGTTTTGTTTGTTATAAACATGTTCCATATGCTAAGAGAAGGAAATTGGATGATATTGAATTAGGAGAGACTAAGAGACATTTAGGTTAAACCGTGTGTTTTTAAAAGCACTGCGGAGAATTTATTATAGAGAGAGATTACAACTAATTACATGATATAGTCAATGTGGGACTATTCTATATACAAATATTCTCAACACTATATATTTACAAATATCAACACTCCCCCTCAAGCTTGAGCATATAAGTCAAATGCACCAAGATTGTTACATATATCATTAGTTCTGGGACTTCACAGAGATTTTGTAAACACGTCTACCAATTGATCATTAGAGTTGACAAAGCTTGTGACGATGTCACCTGACTCGATCTTCTCTCTAACAAAGTGACAGTCTATCTCAATATGTTTGGTCCTCTCATGGAAGATTGGACTTGAAGCAATGTACAATGCAACTTGATTATCACAAATAAGTTTCATTGGTCTTGCTTCTTCAATTTGAAGTTCCTTGAGCAATTGTTTTAACCAAATAAGTTCACATGTTGCCATTGCCATGGTCTTATACTCTGCCTCGACGCTTGATCTTACAACTACATTTTGTTTCTTACTTTTCCAGGATATAAGGTTTCCTCCAACAAGTATACAATACCCAGAGGTGGATCATCTATCAATGGGTGACCCTGTCCAATCAACATCATAGTATCCAATTATCTGAGTATGTCTTTTATCTTCATACACTAAACCTTTTCCTGGAGCACATTTAATGTATCTCAGAATCCGGATAACAACATCCATGTGTTCCTGACAAGGGGAGTTTAAGAATTGACTTACCACACTAACCGCAAAAGAAATGTCTAGACGTGTGACTGTGAGATAATTCAAATTTCCAACCAATCTTCTATACCTTTCTGAGTCAGATAGAGGCTCCCCCTGATTGGATAGTAGTTTGACACTTGGATCCATAGGAGTATCAGTTGGTTTAGCATTGAACAAACCTGTTTCTTCCAAAATATCCATGGCATATTTCTGCTGAGAAATCACCAAACCATTTTTTGATTAGGCTACCTCAATACCCAAGAAATAGCGGAGTTTACCAAGGTCTTTTGTCTGAAATTGATTCGAGAGATGTTGTTTTAACTGGAGTATACCCTGCTGATCACTACCATTTATGAAAATATCATCTACGTATACAATAAGATAAATATACCCTTGGGCTGAGTGACGATAAAAACAGAGTGGTCAGCTTCGCTATGGACCATACCAAACTATTGTACTACAACACTGAATCTGCCGAACCAAGCTCTCAGAGATTTCTTAATACCATAAAGAGACATGTGTAACCTACACACCATATTCAATGACTCCCCCTGAGCAACAAATCCAGGTGGTTGCTCCATATATACTTCCTCTTCAAGATCACCATGTAAAAAAGCATTTTTGATGTCAAGTTGATGAAGAGTCCAATGTCGAATGGCTGCAATGGCTAGAAGAAGTCTAACAGATTCTATCTTGGCTACAGGAGAGAAGATATCACTATAATCCAATCCAAATATCTGAGTGTATCCTTTGGATACCAAGCGAGCTTTAAATCGATCAATCTTACCATCTGGACCAACCTTCACTGTATAAAGCCAACGACAACCTACTAAAGATTTCTCAGGGGGTAGAGGAACCAGTTCCCAGGTACCACTGCTTTGAAGAGCACACATTTCATCAATCATTGCTTTCCTCCACTCAGAGTGAGATAATGCTTCACCTGGAGTTTTAGGCGCTGAGAATATATGGTTGTGCCTAACTCAACCCTACAAAACCGGTTGGTAGAGTGAAGACTACCCCCACTTATAAACACATGTTCAGGCCATATATTGTCTGATGTGGGACTCTTAACACCCCCCCCCCCCCCCCTCACGCCCAGGACTGGACATCTAGAGCATGGAAATAAATGGTGGATGGTCCGATAGCGGAAACCATAATAGGTGGCCCACCGGATCTTAAACCAGGCTCTGATACCATATTGAATTAGGAGAGACTAAGACACATTTAGGTTAAACCGTGTGTTTTTAAAAGCATTACGGAGACTTTATTATATAGAGAGAGATTACAATATTACATGATATAGTTGATGTGAGACTACTCTATATACAAATATTCTCAGTACTATATATTTACAAATATCAACAGATGATATAAGCAAAGTTATGTTGCTTGTAGGGTACCACAGTGCAGGTGCTTACAAGCTCTATTGTCCTGTCACTAACAAGGTTGAATTCAGCGGAGATGTGTAATACCCCAAAATTTACCCTTCATTTTTCCTGGAAGCATACGCTTTACACCTCATGCATGCATTCATTTTTAGGTCATTTGCATTTCATCATGGCAATCGGAATCGGATCCAAGAAGCTTGAACATCATCCAAGACACTTTGTGGGTCCTATCTGTTTTTAAAAATAAAAAAAATAAAAAATAAAAAAACGAAAAAATGAAAAAAAAAATTAAATAAATAAATAAAAGAAAAAATCTTGGACTTGGACCTCTCTCATTTGAGCCCACAGGTCCACAAAAATCAGGTTATAAATTCAGAGTTTCAATGAAACAAAAGGCAATTCCATTCCTATTACCCTGTCTGGGAAAAAGATAGTGAGAGAAGAACCCTGGGGAAAAAGATAGTGAGAGAAGAGCTAACAGAGTTCAGAGCAGCCTCCAAACCCTGAAGGGAACTCAACTGCACAGAATCACCTCTGCCTCACATAAACCCTAAAGATTGTTTTGTAAACCTCACAGGTGCAACTCAATTTCAATCAAGCTCTCCAATCAGGTTTGGCCTTATTCCCATTACCTTTAAGCTTTGAATTTGAATACTCTGAATGTTTGAGGTATTATGGGTGAATTTGATACCCTTTTGATGCATGTCTTTTTTGTGAATTTTAATGGCATGATTCCTGTGGTTACATTTTGATTTGGGGGCAACCCTTGATTACCCTATTTTTTTTGTCTCTAACCTATTTGTTGAGTTTTTGTGAGGGCTCACATAACTTTTGCAGGGATAACTTGCGTGGTTTTCCACTTTATTTGTGGGATACCCCCTGGAGGTTTCCTTCCGATTACCTGTACTGACTCACTTTCTTTGATGGTGTTTAGCTGGGAAGGATCCCTGGGTTTCCCATTCCTCTAATTGCTGTTACTTCGGATCTTTATCCGCGTGGTACTTTTACATTTTTCCCGCATTTTACTGCTTTCCTAGCTGGAAGACCTCGATAGGAGGCAATGTTTTTGTGTGTTTTTTTTTACAGGTTCCTTCGTCCAGGACTCCTTTTGCATGAGCATCCTAAACCCTAACCCTTTATTGATTTTTCTTCTCCTAAACACACGTTTACTCCTTCTACTACAGGCGAGTAAGTCTCCAAAGGTCGAGCATCTGGTAGATTGCATAGTAACGTCGTTCGTCCAAAACCCAATCCATAACCCCGTAGTTAGCCGAACTACGGCTTGCTCTGATTCTCATTCTAGATGAGATACGTAGGCATAAGACGCGATGTCTTAGCGAACATACATCCCCCAAACCCCTAGGTCAGCCGAGATACGAAGACTCTGATTCTCATATTCAGATGAGATACGTATGCAGTGGATGCGACATCCGCGCGAGTCATTTTCATTTAACCTTTTTTTTAGTAAACAGCACAAGATAAACTCACACCCTTTAGACAAGAACTACAAAAGTGGATCTCGTAGAGTACTACGGATGCGTAGGGGTGCTAATACCTTCCCTTCGCATAACCGACTCCCGAACCCAAGATTTGGTTGCGAGACCTTGTCTTTTCCTTTCCTCTTTTCAGGTTTACTTCGAGCGTTTCCTTTCCCTCCTTTGGGATAAATAACGCACGGTGGCGACTCTTCTGTCATTTTCTTTCGCCGGTTGTTTTTTCGCACACTGTATTTTTCAGGTTGCGACAGCTGGCGACTTTGCTGGGGACCCGGTTTCCCTAAGCGAGTCCCTCCTAGCTTTTGTAGTTTGTTTGTTTATTGGGTGTTCATGCTTTTGTACAGTTATTTACCTGTTTTACCTTATTGCATTGTGTACATATCATTGCTGTATCTGTTGGCTGGCTATGGCTGCTTGGTGATCTTTGTGAGATGAGTTCTATACCCGAACTCGAGTGCACTTAGAATAAGAGAATGGCATAGTCTTATCGACTTGTGTGGAGTTATTCCTTAGCAAGTTGACTTGCAAGCCCATTCACTTGGTGGAGGTCATGTTAAAATCAATAATGTACACAAGTAAGTTGTGGTTAGACATTACTTTTTCCAATATAGACCTTAGAAGCCGAGGACCTTAGTTTACCAAACCCATCTTGGCCTATTCGTAGGACGTAGTGCGAAAGTCGTTCAAGTGTAAGATTTGATACGATTGTTACGCGATACTACACTCATAAGAGTCTCTCTTGAGAATATTTTTGGAATACGAGTAGTCGTTCCTCCGATAATATCCGAAAGATGGGATTATGACTATGGGAACCTTTTGTAGAACATGTTTGGCAGGTTTAAACCTTAGTACACTCCTTTTGGGTGGTTCTTAACCTAAACTCCATGCTCGTGACTTGCAACAAACCCTTGATTCATGGTTGATCCGATCAGTTATCCTTAATATCAATGAAACTTGGGTGTTGATAAGGTGTAAACCATAATCCATCAAAATGGGTGGTTGATATTAAGGATAACATGATCCATCCCATGACCTTTGTTTGATGTGCTCTTAATTTCTCTCCAGACAGTGCAACCTGACAGATGTTCAAGCAGATACAGGGATCCTGATTCCCATGCCACTGCACTGCATTCACATCATTTTGCATCACATCACTTTGTATTCATAATCATTCACACATGTTTATCCATTTCTGTGGGGTTTATATCTTCTACTTGATTCTAGTCGGAATTTTCTTAGTTCTCATCAACAGCTTAGTCTTTTTTTTTACATCGTTTATCTATTGAGAGACTGGAATCAAGGGGATAGAATACCTTTGGAATTGATAAACATGTCATTGCATTTATATATTCATTAGCATGTCTTGCATAACAGGTACCGCCACAGTGTTCTCAGTTTGTTTGGTGTTCAATCAGCAGAAAAGCTGACCCACGCATTCACCAGTACGGTACCCGCAGAAACCAACAGAGAGTAATGGAAAGCCTACATGCAGAGTTCGCCGAGATGAAAATCCGCATGAATCAATTCATGGATGTGGTTCAAGGGGTGGCTCAGGGACAACAAGAGCTCAGGCAGATGATATATAGGAATCCCCCTGCTCAACCAGAGACGGTGACTGATCCTCCAGCTGGAGAGGCTAATGGACCCAATGGACCGGGGCCTATCCCAATCCTACATGTCACCTCCGGTCAACAGCCCGTTCATGATGATCAGGACGATCAGTTCCCCCTGCTGCAGGAAGACTTTGGTATGGGTCATGGTATGGACCCCATGTTTAGAAGATTGGAAGAGAGGTTGAAGGCAGTGGAAGGACAGAATCCTCTGGGAGTAGATGTTGCTGACTTGGGGCTGGTCCCAGGTGTGAGAGTGCCACTGAAATTCAAGGTCCCGATATTTGACAAATACAATGGCAACTCTTGCCCGAAGACCCATGTGCAAGCCTATTTCCGTAAAATGGTTGCATACTCCGATGATGAAAAGTTGCTTATGTACTTTTTCCAGGACAGCCTAGCTGGGGCATCCCTGGAATGGTATATGAGGCTAGACAGAGCCCACATCCGTTGCTGGAGGGATTTGGTTGAGGCTTTCGTGAAGCAGTATCAGTATAATGCAGACATGGCTCAGGACAGAACTCAACTTCAAAATTTGTCTCTTAAAAGCAATGAGTGCTTCAGAGAATACACTCAACGCTGGAGAGAAACAACTTCCCGTGTTCAACCTCCTATGTTGGAGAAGGAAATGGCTAACATGTTCATGAACACTCTGCCAGGACCTTATTTGGAGCGCCTGGTGGGTTGCAATGCCTCCAATTTTGCTGATGTAGTCTCTACCGGAGAGAGGGTGGAGAATTACCTGAGGACATACAAGACCCAGAGTGGAGATGGATCCTCATCAGGGGTGAAGAATCCGTTCATTCAGGGATAGAAGAGGAGAGAAGGGGATGCAAGTGTCATATCTTCTTATCAGAACGGGGATAACCGGAGGAATAACTTTCAGAACTATCATCAGCAACCGTATGTTGCGGCTGTGACCATTTCAGCTGCAGCACCACTACAACAACAACAACAACCACAGCATCAACCAGCTCAGTACCAACTACAACAACCGGGTAACAGACCCGCCTATCAACCGAGGCCAAGGACGATGGATCGGCGTTTCGACACTCTTCCAATGTCGTACGCTCAGTTGCTTTCTAGTCTTCAACAACTACAACTTGTGCAGTTGCGCACTCTGGCTCCTCCCGTTGGTAGGCTTCCGGTGGGTTATGACGCCAACGCTAGGTGTAGCTTCCACTCTGGGGCACCTGGCCATAATATTGAGAACTGCAAAGCTGTTAAGCACGTAGTTCAGGACCTCATTGATTCAAAGGCCATTAACTTTGCACCAGCTCCTAATGTCGTCAACAATCCCATGCCCCGGCATGGTAGAGCCAACGTTAACATGGTTGAAGGAGAAGTCAAATTAGTCTCTGCGGTCAACAATGAAGATGGGGATAGTGATTGCGACATCGATAACTGGGTGCGTCCGAGGATCCCGGGTGAAGTTCTCAACAATTGGTCTTCTGAGGAGATTGTCCAAGCCACTTGTCTGGAGGAGTAATTTTCTTTGTTTATTCATGCATATCCAAGTCTTACGTTCCGCCAGGGCGTAATGACTCATTGTAGGGCTCATCTATGTGACACTTGCATTTTTTATCATAAATAAAGGACGTCTTTTTGCATTCAAATATTTCGTTCCCTGTCTTTCTATTTTTGCAGTTTTTCAAAAAAAAAATGGCAATGTTTTGTTTAATTTTCTTTTTTTTCACACTCATAAGCACATACCATCACTCATGCAGATGCACATCACCGAATCCTATTGATAACGGTTCTACTATGGCTCGTTTCGACTTTGAAAATCCAATCTTTCAAGCTGAAGAAGAGGGTGATGAAGACTGTGAACTCCCTGGAGAACTTACCAAGTTATTAAAACAAGAGGAAAGGGTTATTCAACCGCATCAAGAGTCTGTTGAAGTGATTAATCTCGGCACCGAGGACGCCAAGAGAGAAATCAAGATAGGGGCTGCTTTGGAAGACAATGTGAAGAAGGGGTTGATTGAATTGCTGCAAGAGTATGTTGACATCTTCGCTTGGTCTTATCAGGACATGCCAGGGCTTGACACAGACATCGTGGTACATCGCTTGCCGCTCAAAGAAGGTTGTCCTCCGGTCAAGCAGAAGCTCAGAAGAATAAGACCGGAGATGGCTGTCAAGATAAAGGAAGAAGTGCAAAAACAGTTGGATGCAGGGTTTCTAGCAGTTACAAATTATCCGCCATGGGTTGCAAATATCGTTCCGGTACCTAAGAAGGATGGAAAGGTACGGATGTGTGTTAACTACCAGGATCTGAACAGGGCTAGTCCTAAAGATGATTTCCCCTTACCTCACATTGACGTTTTGGTGGATAACACGGCTCAGTTCTCGGTATTCTCCTTCATGGATGGTTTTTCTGGCTATAATCAAATTAAGATGGCACCAGAAGACATGGAGAAGACAACATTCATAACCCCATGGGGCACCTTCTGCTACAAGGTGATGCCGTTTGGTCTGAAAAATGCCGGAGCAACATATCAACGAGTGATGGTGACTCTATTCCATGATATGATTCATCATGAAATCGAGGTTTATGTTGATGATATGATTGCCAAATCTCAGACAGAAGAAGAACATTTGGTGAATTTGCAGAAACTGTTTGAGCGTTTGAGGAAATTCAAGTTGAGGCTTAATCCGAACAAGTGTACTTTTGGGGTGAGATCTGGAAAACTACTGGGTTTTGTTGTTAGCGGAAAAGGGATTGAGGTGGATCCGGCCAAAGTGAAAGCGATACAGGAAATGCCTGAGCCAAGAACAGAGAAACAAGTCTGTGGTTTCTTAGGGAGGTTGAACTACATTGCAAGGTTCATCTCTCACCTAACAGCCACGTGTGAGCCAATATTCAAATTATTGAGAAAAGATCAGGCTATCAGGTGGAATGATGATTGTCAAAGGGCGTTCGAGAAGATAAAAGAGTATTTGCAGAATCCTCCTATCCTTGTGCCTCCGGTCCCAGGGAGACCGCTGATTATGTATTTGACAGTACTAGACAATTCCATAGGTTGTGTTCTCGGTCAACACGACGAGACAGGTAGGAAAGAGCATGCCATCTACTACCTGAGTAAGAAATTCACAGATTGCGAGTTGAGATACTCAATGCTTGAAAAAACATGTTGTGCACTTGCATGGGCTGCTAAGCGATTGAGACAATACATGTTGTCTCACACAACCTTACTGATCTCCAAAATGGATCCAGTCAAGTATATATTTGAGAAGCCAGCTCTTACCGGAAGAGTTGCTCGTTGGCAAATGGTATTGACAGAGTAAGACATCCAGTATACTTCCCAGAAAGCCATCAAGAGGAGTATTCTGTCAGACTATCTTGCTCAACAACCGGTTGAAGATTATGAGCTGATGAAGTTTAATTTTCCAGATGAAGACATCATGTTCCTCAAGATGAAAGACTGTGAAGAGCCAGTTGTTGAAGAGGGACCTGATCCAGATGAAAAGTGGACTTTAATGTTTGATGGGGCCGTCAACGCCAGAGGAAGTGGAATTGGTGTTGTCATTACAACTCCGAAAGGTGCCCACATGCCTTTCACCGCTCGTCTGACTTTCGAGTGCACCAATAATGAAGCTGAGTATGAAGCCTGTATCTTGGGTATTGAGCAAGCCATTGATTTGAGAATCAAGACTTTGGACATCTTCGGAGATTCAGCTCTGGTAATCAATCAAGTGAATGGTGATTGGAACACTCTCCAGCCTACTCTGGTCCCCTACAGAGATTACACGAGAAGACTGTTGACTTTCTTCACAACAGTAAAGTTGTACCATATACCTCGTGATGAGAACCAGATGGCAGATGCTCTTGCTACTCTATCCTCCATGATCACGGCGATCCGTTGGAACCATGCTCCCAAGATCGACGTGATGCGCCTTGATAGGGCTGCATATGTGTTTGCTGCTGAACTAGTAGTTGATGACAAGCCCTGGTATCACGACATCAAGTGCTTTCTGAAGAATCAAGAGTACCCTGCAGGGGCATCCAACAATGATAGAAAGACTTTGAGAAGATTGGCAGGCAGTTTCTTCTTGAACAAAGACGATGTTCTGTATAAGAGGAACTTCGACATGGTTTTGCTCAGATGCGTGGACAGACGCGAAGCAGACATGTTAATGCAGGAAGTTCATGAAGGCTCCTTCGATACTCATGCCGACGGACATGCAATGGCTAAGAAACTGTTGAGAGCAGGTTATTACTGGATGACCATGGAATCTGATTGTTTCAAATATGCTCGGAAGTGCCATAAATGCCAGATTTATGCTGATAAGGTGCATGTGCCGGCGAATCCTTTGAATGTGATGTCTTCGCCGTGGCCTTTCGCTATGTGGGGCATCGATATGATTAGAAAGATTGAGCCGACCGCTTCCAATGGGCATCGCTTCATCCTTGTTGCCATTGACTATTTCACCAAGTGGGTCGAAGCAGCGTCATTTGCGAAGGTCACCAGACATGTGGTTGCCCGATTCATCAAGAAAGAAATCATTTGTCACTATGGGATTCCCGAAAGAATCATTACTTATAATGGTTCTAATCTCAACAACAAAATGATGAAGGAGTTGTGCCAGAACTTCAACATTCAACATCACAATTCTTCCCCTTACCGCCCTAAGATGAACGGTGCTGTTGAAGCGGCAAATAAGAACATAAAGAAGATTGTGCAGAAGATGGCCGTTACGTACAGAGATTGGCATGAGATGCTACCCTTCGCCTTGCATGGGTACCGTACTTCAGTGCGTACATCGACCGGGGCAACCCCTTACTCCCTTGTGTATGGTATGGAAGCAGTCCTACCTGTTGAAGTGGAGATTCCTTCTCTAAGAGTCCTGTTGGATGTCAAGTTAGACGAAGCTGAATGAATTCAGACAAGGTTTAATGAGTTAAGTCTTATCGAAGAGAAGCGAATGGCAGCCATTTGTCATGGGCAGTTGTATCAAAGTCGGATGAAGAGAGCCTTTGATCAAAAAGTGCGTCCTCGATGCTTCCAGGTCGGAGATTTGGTGTTGAAAAGGATCCTTCCTCCTCAGATAGATCACAGGGGCAAGTGGACTCCTAACTATGATGGACCGTATATTGTCACCAAGGTTTTTGATGGTGGGGCCTTAATGCTTGCAACGATGGATGGTGAAAACTTCACTTCCCCGGTGAACTCAGACGCAGTTAAAAAAATACTTCGCATGAAATAGACCCGCTGGACAATAAAAAGAGTAGTCCAGGAAAAAATGGGCATCCCGGCGAACCAAGAAAATGAAAAAGGTTCGGGAAAAAATTAGGGATTAAAAGTGAAAAGATTGTACACCCGGTAAGTTGAAAACCTGAAAAGGCAACTTAGGCAAAAATGGGTATCCCGGTGGATTGAAAACCCGAAAAGGGCGATCCAGGCAAAAGTTAGGGATTAAGCGAATGACTGCGTTCTGAGTAGTTCTGAATCTCATCTCGTGTCAATGACCGGAAACTTTTGAAGGATACGAAACAGTCCAATCACTCTTTTCAGAAAGTTGATCATCTGGAGGATCTTGAAGACGAGCAAGTCATAGCAGAATTGGAACCCAATAGAAATCCATTTCACATTGCCATTAGATTAATGTCTGTTTTTATCTGTTGTGCGATTAACTCTTTCCAGGGATTGCTTCCTGATGTAAATGCCTATTCAGAGGCCGTTCAATCAATAAAATCATGTTATTCAGTATATCTCTGTTTTCATTTTCATTTTTTTATTTTGTTTGCAAAAATGACGTCCGAATTTTTTGATAAACATTGCATCATGACACATAAGAGCTTTACAGGTACATGCTTAATAAACATTTAAAATTGCTGTAAATTTTAAGTGCTTTGGATTGTCTATTCAGAACAGGTATCCTCGGGGCATTTCCTTAAAATCCCCTGCAGATGATCGTGAATGTTTTCCACCAACAGACGAATTCAGTATCTTATCCCTGCAGAGCTGATAAGAGCGTTGGATTCTTCAATCCCCAGCAGGTTCTCACCACTGTACCTCCCCCCAAGCGATGGTTTCAGATTATACACTCCCTAATAGAGTTGACAGTGTCAGACTATATACCCCCAGCGGAGTTGACAGTGCCAGACTGTATCTTCCCAGCAGAAGCGGCTGCTCCTCAGAGTTCGAGGCCAGATCGATAATCCCAATGCCAGATCCATGGTTTCTTTCCTTGAAGCAGAACCTCGGTACCATATCGGTGTTTGCTTCCCCTGCTGAGTCATCTCTCGCAGATCGTGGTTGCCAGAACCACTATCGCTTTCCCCAACAGCAGGTTTTCAGTGTCGTTCTCTCCCTAGTCAGAATCTCGGTATTTCGTCATTGCTAGAACATCGTGTGGCAGGTCATTTTCCCACAGAATTCTTTGCGATGTGCATCTCCAGCAGCCTTGCCAGGGTCCAGAAGATGGTGATCATTTCCCCAGCAGATCCTCTTGCCTCAGCTTGGCATTCTACCCAGCATTTCGCATCCCTGCATGTAGAATCATATTGCATTGCATCCTCCCAAATCGCGTAGCATTTCCATTTTCATGGAGCATTACGCCATTGAAAAATTCAAACATACGCATGTAAGCATAAAACATTCTCGGTATCCCAAGTGATAAGCCAAAAGTTGTTTCCAATACTCAGACTGAAGATTGTTCACGACTTACCTTTGTTATCCCCAGCAAGTGTCATTGGCCCATGCGCCGCCTCTATTATCGTTCCCTATTTCTGCCGATGCCGACAGGCATGAAGTTTCCGATATTCAGACCGAAGTGGCGTTCAGGCCAGTTTTCCGATGTTCAGATCGAAGAAGTTTCTGACGTTCAGGTCGATGCAACTTGTGGCGTTCAATCCAGTTTTCCGATGTTCAGATCGAAGAAGTTTCCGACGTTCAGGTCGATGCAACTTGTGGCATCCAGGCCAATTTTCCGATGTTCAGATCGAAGAAGTTTCCGACGTTCAGGTCGATGCAACTTGTGGCATTCAGGCCAATTTTCCGATGTTCAGATCGAAGAAGTTTCCGACATTCAGGTCGACGCAACTTGTGGCATTCAGGCCAGTCTCTCGGTGTTCAGACCGATATTAATAATCTCATATCTCCCGATGTTCAGATCGAAGTCATTTCCAGTATTCAGACTGATGAGCGGCATTCAGGCCATGGTTATTTCTGTGTTACCATTTATTTTGGTATCCAGGTTAACATTCTTTTTCGGTATTCAGACTGACTCTCACCGTACCAGACGAATTCTTCTTTCAAGACCACCTCTTTGCCGATTCTGACAGGCATTGTTACTTCACTTCACTTCAGTGCAAATTTTCGGGCTTTTATTGTATTCAATCCCTTGATACCTCGAAAGCACGAAAGCCGCTGCTATCTTTTTTCCAGGTCTCCAGTTGATTGAATAGGGGCAGCTGTAATACCCCAAAATTTACCCTTCATTTTTCCTGGAAGCATACGCTTTACACCTCATGCATGCATTCATTTTTAGGTCATTTGCATTTCATCATGGCAATCGGAATCGGATCCAAGAAGCTTGAACATCATCCAAGACACTTTGCTGGTCCTATATGTTTTTTTTTATTTAAAAAAATTTAAATAAATAAATAAAAGAAAAAATCTTGGACTTGGACCTCTCTCATTTGAGCCCACAGGTCCACAAAAATCAGGTTATAAATACAGAGTTTCAGTGAAACAAAAGGCAATTCCATTCCTATTACCCTGTTTGGGAAAAAGATAGTGAGAGAAGAACCCTGGGGAAAAAGATAGTGAGAGAAGAGCTAACAGAGTTCAGAGCAGCCTCCAAACCCTGAAGGGAACTCAACTGCACAGAATCACCTCTGCCTCACATAAACCCTAAAGATTGTTTTGTAAACCTCACGGGTGTAACTCAATTTCAATCAAGCTCTCCAATCAGGTTTGCCCTTATTCCCATTACCTTTAAGCTTTGAATTTGAATACTCTGAATGTTTGAGGTATTATGGGTGAATTTGATACCCTTTTGATGCATGTCTTTTTTGTGAATTTTAATGGCATGATTCCGGTGGTTACATTTTGATTTGGGGGCAACCCTTGATTACCCTATTTTTTTTTGTCTCTAACCTGTTTGTTGAGTTTTTGTGAGGGCTCACATGACTTTTGCAGGGATAACTTGCGTGGTTTTCCACTTTATTTGTGGGATACCCCCTGGAGGTTTCATTCTGATTACCTGTACTGACTCACTTTCTTTGATGGTGTTTAGCTGGGAAGGATCCCTGGGTTTCCCATTCCTCTAATTGCTGTTACTTCGGATCTTTATCCGCGTGGTACTTTTACATTTTTCCCGCATTTTACTGCTTTCCTAGCTGGAAGACCTCGATAGGAGGCAATGTTTTTGTGTGTTTATTTTTTTTTACAGGTTCCTTCGTCCAGGACTCCTTTTGTATGAGCATCCCAAACCCTAACCCTTCATTGATTTTTCTTCTCCTAAACACACGTTTACTCCTTCTACTACAGGCGAGTAAGTCTCCAAAGGTCGAGCATCCGGTAGATTGCGTAGTAACGTCGTTCGTCTAAAACCCAATCCATAACCCCGTAGTTAGCCGAACTACGGCTTGCTCTGATTCTCATTCCAGATGAGATACGTAGGCATAAGACGCGATGTCTTAGCGAGCACACATCCCCCAAACCCCTAGGTCAGCCGAGCTACGAAGACTCTGATTCTCATATTCAGATGAGATACGTATGTAGTGGATGCGACATCCGCGCGAGTCATTGTCATTTAACCCTTTTTTTTAGTAAACAGCACAAGATAAACTCACACCCTTTAGACAAGAACTACAAAAGTGGATCCCGTAGAGTACTACGGATGCGTAGGGGTGCTAATACCTTCCCTTCGCATAACCGACTCCCGAACCCAAGATTTGGTTGCGAGACCTTGTCTTTTCCTTTCCTCTTTTCAGGTTTACTTCGAGCGTTTCCTTTCCCTCCTTTGGGATAAATAACGCACGGTGGCGACTCTTCTGTCATTTTCTTTCGCCGGTTGTTTTTTCGCACACTGTATTTTTCAGGTTGCGACAAGATGTCAATGTGAAAGAATCAGAAGCATGGGACTAGAGTAAATCTCAATCCAACTTTGGTGTAGTGTTAACACCTGAGTTAACTTCTGAAGGATAATCTGACTCTGAAGGAGAATCTATCTCTGAAGGGGATTCTGCCTCTAAAGGTGAGTCAGAATTAGAAAATGATTCTGAAAGTGACTTTGAAGGCGAGTTTGACTTTGAAGGTGAGTCTGACTCTGAAGGTTAATCTGATTCTGATCCAGGTTATGACTCTGGGAATATTCTATACTCTGAAGGTGGTCATGCCTCTAAAGGTGGTACTTCTGGGGTTCCAGTATCTGATATTGTTCCAGCATCCGAAGAAGATTATGAACAAGTTCAGAGAACACAAAGAATCAGAAAGATTCCAAGAAGATTTGTAGAGTTTGACATGTTGTAAGATACTAAAATAGACTCTGAAGGAGAATTCCTTCAGTGTGCCATGTTAGTAGACTCTGAACCAGTTATTGTTGAAGAAGAGCTTAAGAAGAAAGTGTTGATGAAGACCATGAACTTGAGGCTATAGAAAGAAACAAGACTTATGAGTTGACTAAGCTTCCAAAGGACAAGAAAGCCATCAGCATCAGATGGGTTTTCAAGGAGAAACTGAAGCCATATGGATCAATTGGAAAAAAAACAAGGTTAGTAGCAAGAGGTTTCATACAGAAACCTGGGTTAAATTAAATTACTTTGAAGTGTTTACTCTTGTAGCGAGACATGAGACAATCAGACTGGTGATTGTGATAGCTGCTAATAGGAACTGGCCTATGATGCATTTAGATGTGAAATCTGTATTTCTGAACGGTCCATTGTAAGAAGAGGTATACATGTCACAACCTTCTAGATTTATGAAAAAGAATCGGGAATAGATGATGTACAAGTTACATAAAGCGTTGTACGAACTGAAACAAGCTCCTAGAGCCTGAAATCTAAAAATTGATTCATTTTTCAATCTTCGAGGATTCAGAAAGTGTGAGATGGAGTATGACGTTTATGTTCAGCATACTTCTGAATGTAATATGATTCTAGTGTGTTTCCATGTTGATGACATGTTGCTAACTGGGAGTTGTGAACATGAGATAGCTAAGTTCAAGAAGGTGTTGATAAATGAATTTGAGATAACTGATCTAGAAAAGATGACATATTTCCTAGGGGTGAAGTTTATGTACTCTAAGAAGGGTATCATTTTGCACCAACTGAAATATGAACTTGAGCTTCTGAAGAGATTCGAGTTGCTGAATTCTAAGGCTGTTGTCACACCGTCAAAAACAAATAACAAATTACATTCTGATTTTGAAGGTGATGATGTAGATGCCACAACTTTCAAGCAGTTGGTTGGATCTCTGAGGTATTTATCTAATATCATGCATGATATTTGCTATGCAGTTGGAATGGTTAGTAGGTTTATAAGTAAATTTAAGTCGTGTCATTATCAATTGTTGTCAGGATTCTGAGGTATATTAAAGGGACTCTGAAGTATGAAGTGTTGTTCCCTTCTGGAGATAAGACTAATTCAGAGTTGATATGTTATTCAAACTCTGATTGGTGCGAAGAGAGAGTTGACAAAATAAGTATTTTTGGATATTTTTTTAAGTATATGGGAGGTCCTATTTCTTGGTGTTCCAAGAAGAAACCAGTTGTTGCTTTGTCAACCTGTGAAGCTGAATATATTGTAGGTGTTACTGATGCATGTCAAGTGTTTGGCTTCTAAATTTACTATATGATCTGAAGTTCAAGGTAAACAAGTCTCTGAAGCTGATGATTGATAACAAGTCTGCAATCAATCTTGCTAAGAATTCAATGCTAGAAGCAAGCATATTGAGACTAAATATCACTTTCTGAGAAGTTAAGTTCAGAATGGAGTGCTAGAAGTTATGCATTGTAGCACCCAGAAGCAGTTGACAGATGTTCTAACGAAAGCGATCAAGACTAATGAATTTCTTCACTTGAGGGGTGAAATTGGTGTTATTAGCTTTGATTAGTTAAATCTCGAATTAAGGGATGGTGTTGAAAGGTAATTCTGCATTTTAGTATTTTGCCTACGTGACATTATTGCTTATTAATATAATATATATATATATATATATATATATATATATATATATATATATATATATTATATAATTAGTGTAGTTGTCAACAGTAGTGTTATACCTAGTGCAGTTGTGTACAATAGTGTGTGTAATCATTTTGGTGTAACCGTTTTAACAAGATAGTGAAAGTTTGTTAGAGTTTGTTATCCTCTCTCTCTTCTCTCTTCTTCCATCTTCATCTTCTTCATCTTGTACACCAACATATTTAGATTATTAGTTTGTGAATTCTTTCAATTGTAACTTGCATTCCAAAACATAATCAATTTGAGAGAAAGAAATCAGGAAGTTTGTGGTGGTTGAAAAATGAAAACAAAAGTATAAACAAGATAAAAATAAACAACAAAGAACCTTAAATAAAATAAAATAGGATGATGTGGTGAAATAGAAAGAAAAAATAAAATATAAATTAAATAATAAGAGAAATATTGGTATAATTGAACCAAATTCACAATACGTGCACGTAACCGTTAATAGGGGATTGACTTCACCCAGGCGACAATCCAAATTTTTGTGTTTCTCATAAGTTATTTAACTGTTTCATAAGTGCATGTATTTCTTTTTCTAGGTTGTTTAAATATTTTATAGTGGTACTGAGAGATATAATTGATCAAATACCTAGTTGTCATAGATTAATAATGTTTAAACAATATTAAGGACAAGCAATGTATTGTAGATGATGAACAGAGAAAATTTTAAGGGGTAAAGTGGATAATTTACCCTAAAGGGTATTTAATCCATTTCACAATGATTATATAAAATTAAAAAAAAAAGTTAATTGGTAAAACTGATTCAGACAAAGGACAAAGGTGGAATACATTATTTTATTAATTAGGGACATTATAGTCCTTTTGGATTCAATGTATATAAGGAAGCATCGTAACAAGTTAGAAAAACTAAATCTTAATCTATAATTAGAACTTGTACTCAATTAATTATGGAGTGAGCCTTCCACCTAATAGATTATCAACCATGTTAATTGATTAGGCTCTGAATATGTCTATGTCTAGTTTGTTTGCTTCTGAATATGTCTAGTTTGTTTGCTTATTAATTAGGTCTAATAGATTAGGGTTGTATGATAATTGATTAGAGAGTGGCTTTGGTCCATGAGTAATTCTTTTTTTCTTGACCAAATTTCTTTTCCAATATAAAGGAGTCTTTTGTATTCACTTATAATTAAAAAACCATATTTTATACTCTTATTCTTATTTATTTTCTTCACATAAACTATATTTATACACTAGTGCAAAGAGAGCGAAAAGCTTATAGGAAGTAGTGTATAATTTGTTGTTTGATCAGATAGTATAAATCAAAAGTTATGTTCTCTTGTGATATTGTATTCAATATTAAACTTGCAAGTTGAACATGAGTAAAATCTTGGTATAAGAAAGAAGTAGGTCGATCTTATAATAAAAACTAAAGTAGATAGCGGAATCTTGAGGGAAAACTCTTGGAGGGTGGAGTATAATGCATGGTTTAAGGCCAAACTGTTATAAATATTGGTGTACTTTTTCAAACTCTTCATTTTTTCTTTATTGTATTTTATCTTCCACGCTTAAATCTCTACTTCATCTTTTTCTTAAAATCGATTAAGCTAAGTTTAACCTTTTTGTAAAAAGTTTTCAAAAACTATAAAGCGCATTTCACCCCTCCCCTCTCCCCTCTCTTGTGTTTGAAGTGACTTGGTTAACAAGTAAAATCAGAGTCTAACTCCCATTATAAGATTAATTGTCTCAAGAGTTAGGATGACTTTAAATGATTCACTAAATAAATTCCCATACTTTAATAAAAGGGGTATGTTTATTGGAAAGAGAATGTGAAAATATTTATAGAGGGGATGAATTGTGATATCTAGACGATTGTTAAAATTGGTCTCTTAGTTCCCACAGTTTAAAAGCTAAAATAATTATTCATATCGTTCTCGGTATTGATGAGTTTTTTTTTGTGTTTCTTGCTGTAATATTGCAAAAGAAATGTGACACAACCTTTAATTTACCCATGAAAGAATTATTGGGGTAAAAAGGGCTAGAATGAACACATTGACCTGTGAGTATGAGTTGTTTAGAATGAAACATAAAGAAAATATTTAGGACATATAAAAATAGTTTATTCACCTTACTAATCACTTAAGAACTTTGGGTAAAAAAAATCAAATGAAGATTTAATTAACAAATTCTTTAGATGCTTAAAATGTTGTTGTAAACCTAAAATCATTATGATTTATGAATTTAAAGGTTTGTCTTCTACGAATTTGACTCCCTTATTTGAAAAAATTTAAGAACATAAGATTAAGCTGAAATGTTTGGTTGAAAATAAAGAAGGTGATAAGAATGAAGAAAGATCTACGTTTGTGTCAACTTTCTTCCAATGTGTAAAGAAAGGTCGAAATCCAAATTTCCTTCAAAACCAGAAGAGGGGTGAAAATTCATAAGAACTTAAAAAGAGACAAAGATATATATATATATATATATATAATATATATATTATATATATATATATATATATATATATATAATATATATATATATAATTGAATGATAATGATATGGACTCCTCCGATGAATCAGAAAAAGTGGAAGAAGCAAAGACAACGGGGTAAAATATCTAACTTCACATTTGAGTTATTACGAACTCTTTCTCATATATAAAAAGTTAGATAATAAATCAAGTAAATTAAAATAAATTGTTTCGGTCTCTAAACTAGCTATAACATCTCTTGAAAAAGAAAATAAAAACATGTCAAAAGAAATAGATTATCTTAGATAAAAGCAAAAACTTTTAGTTCATAAGTCTCCTTCTCATTTTTCTTCTTATGAAAACTTTGGAAAATCTATTAATTTAAAAAATTCAATATTTTAGAAAATAAAATTGAAAACTTTTATAACACACTTATAAATTCACCAAAGGGGAGACAACATGAATCTCATTATAGATAATCAAAGATGATATTATAATAAAGATGGTCTAGATTATGAACCAAAAAAAAATGCTAAGTCATTTAGTAATATTTGTCATGCAAATAGGACCTCTAAATGTAATGTACCAAAATGTAACCGTTGTTGTAGAAATGATCATATTGATTTATCTTGTTTTATTAAAAAGAATATAAAAATGATTTTTTTCACCTCATATCTATAAGAAAAATCATGAAAATAACATAATAAATTATTTTTCTTCATCTTACTTCTATGATCATAATTCTTATCCAAAAAAGATTTGGATACCTAAAGTAAAAATAAGTAAGTTCATAATGCATACATGTTTTACCGTATTAAACATTAAATGATATCTTGATAATGGATGTTTAAAACATATTATTGAAGATAGAGTCCAATTTTATTCTTTTACTCCTAAAAGGGGAGATATGGGTGTTTAAAACATATTATTGAAGATAGAGTCCAATTTTATTCCTTTACTCCTAAAAGGGGGGATATGTCTCAAATGCTTAGTATTAGTTATTTTTACTAGTTAAAGAAATAAAAATACCCACACTATAAATTTTACTAATCTTCCTTCCAATGATGTTTTCTTTTAAGTAAAGAGGATGAATCGTGACTATGACATATGAGAATAGTCTATATCCACATGGATCATTTGAACAAAATGGGTCGTAAGGAATTAGTAATCAGTTTTCCAAATGTGCATTTTGAAAAGAATTGGTTGTGATGCATGCTAAAAGAGTAAACAAGCAAATGTCTCCTTTTAATTGAAAATATCATTACTATAAATAGACATTTACAACTCTTGTATATGGATCTTTTTGGCTCATCCCAAACCATGAGTTTTGGTGGGAATTACTATTCCCTTCTTATAGTGAATGATTGTTCTTGATACATGTGGACGCTTTTCTTATCTCATAAAAAGGACGCATTTATTTCCTTTTGGTAAATAGCCAAATTTATCCAAAACGAAAAAGGCTTAATTATTGCATATATTTGAATTGATCATATAGGTGAATTTTAAAATATGAAATTTGATAAGTTTTATATTAGAATTGAATAGAGCCTAATTTATATGCCACATGAAATCACCAACAAAATAGGATAGTGGAATGAAAAAATAGATCTCTTGAAGAACTAGTTAGGGTTATGCTCAATGAAGCTAACCTTCCCAAATATTTTTGGGATGATGCATTAAGCATTGCTTTCTATGTGATGAATCATGTCTTGATAAGGCATATTATAAAGCTAACACCCTACAAATTATAATAAGGAAGGAAGCATGACATTTCTCACCTCCATGTTTTCATATGCAAGTGCTTTATCCTCAAAACGGAAAGGATAATCTTATAAAATTTGACGCTGAAGATGATGAAGGTCTACTATTAGGATATTACACTTCTTGTAAGGATTTTAAAATATTTAATAAATAATCTTCGAATATATTAGAATCAGTTCATGTTACCTTTGATTAAACTAACTCTCAGTCGGTAGAGATTGATGGTTTTGACTGTGCTGATATTTTGGAAAAACTCTCTAAGAAGACCAATATCAATACAAAAATCATGAAAAAGACCAAGATTAAAGTAAAGACAAAGATCAAAATAAAAATTAAAAAATAATGATCAAGATAAAGAAATAATTAAATACAATCAAGATCTACCTGAGTAGTGGAGAACAACAAGAGATCATCCAATCCAAAAATAGTAAGGGACATTTCTAATTGGGTAACCATTCAAGACTCCCATAACAAGGTATGTAACTTTATGGATTTTGTTTCCAAAATTGAGCCAAAGGACAATAATTAAGCTCTTATTGATGAACTTTGATCTCTTTCTATACAAGAAGAGTTAATTCAATTTAAGATAAACAATGTATGGGAACTTGTTCCCAGACCTAAGACTAACTTAGTGTCGGAGGTAAATGGATCTTTTGTAAAAACAAAATTGATGAAAATGGTATTGATTTAAGAAATAATGCAATACTTGTTGCGAAAGAGTACAATTAACAAGAAAACATAAATTTAAATGAAACATATGCTATAAATGTGTGTACAAATTATTTTATTGAATGATTACATCTAAGAGGAAGTGTATGTTGATCAATCTCTTGGTTTCAAACTTTTCTCTCATAATCATATCCTTAAAATGTGTATGATTGGGGATCTTTGGTACTTTCTCATATTGCAAATATATCAATCAAATGAAGGCAACTTTATCAATCAAGATAATTATTTTAAAGAGATATTAAAAATGATTCAAAATAGAGAAAGAAAAACATGTTTCAACTCCCATGAGCATCTCGTGTAGTCTAGATAAATACGAGGGAGTAAAATGCTTTAAAGAAATAAAATATCGAGGTATGATTGGTTCCCTTATCTATATTACTACATATCGTCTTGATATCATGTTTTCTTTCTATATGTGTTCATGCTTTCAAGCAAAATCCAAATAATCACACCTCACTATTGTTAAAGGCATTATGAGGTATCTCACTAGCACACGACTAATGTGATTGTTGCTTCTTTTCTGCATTATGAAAAATAACATGGTATATTCAAGCTATTGTTGTGAAGAAAGAACACATGTGGGAACAAATGTCCCAACATGTGTGTAACATCTGACCCTTGATAGCAGATCAATATTGTAGTTATTATGTGCGTTATTTAATGGTTGTTTCAAGCATATTTGTTGCTAATTTGTTGCTATCTTTTAGTAATGCATTTATATGGATTTTTTATTAGATTATACGTGATCAAATCAATTTAAATGGATATCTAAATTTGAATCAAATCAAATATTTTTGGAGGATATTTGAAAAACAAATCTTACCAAGATATCCTACAATTCTACACGTGGTCAAATTCCTATTGGAAAAGCCCAGAATCTGCATTTCTATTTAAGAAGATTCATTCCAACATTGAAGATAACTTGTGTATATTGAAGATTCCTTGTGTTAGGGTTTATCTTTAGAGTCTTTGTTTGTGTTTCTTGTACATCACGCTAGTGCCCACTTTCATATCAAAAGGCATAGTGTTGGCTTATTTAATTGAGTTGTAATTTACATTCCTTAAGTTTTTTTATTGAAGTTGATCACTTGGGATTAGTGATTGAGAGAAAGTGAGGGGGATTCTCATATCTAAGGGGAGACCTAAATAGAAAGTCACTAGTATTAGGGAGAGACAATGAACAACAAGAGGTTGTTGTTCCTATAAGACTAATTGTACTAATTCAAGATAATGAATTTCCTTTCTTGGATAGAGTGTCCCCCAGACGTAAGTGTGGTTTCACTAAACTAGGTTAACAATTATTTGTGTCCTTTTATTGTTTTTTGCATTGTTCATCTTGTTTATCAAATATCTGTTAATTCTAGTCCAACATCTGTCCCCTAGGAATATAACTTCAATTGGCATCAGAGTACGCACCCTGTTCTGTTTGGGTTAGCTCACGGGAAGAGTTTTTCTCTTAAAATGGATAAAACTAATGATAGAGGATCTGTCAATAGACCACCTGTATTGGATGACACCAATTATGATTATTGGAAAGCTAAAATGGTTGTCTTTCTTAAATCCATGGACAACAAAACATGGAAGGCTATGGTAAAAGGTTGGAAGCACCCTATATTATTTCTCAAGATGGTATATCAAGCTTAAATTCATAAGTTAAGTGGACTGATGCAAAAGATAATGAAGCTCTTGGAAACTCTGAGGCTTTAAATTCTATTTTCAATGTTGTCAAGAACATGTTTAGATTGATCAGCACATGTATCGATGCCAAAGATGCATGGTAGATTCTCAAAACTGCTCATGAAGGCACATCCAAGGTTAGGATATCAAGGTTGCAGTTTCTCACTATAAATTTTGAGAATTTGAGAATGAACAAAGATAAATCTATCTCTGATTTTAACATCACACTATGTGACATTTCCAATACTTCCTTTGCATTGAGAGAGAATATGTCTGAAGAAAAGTTGTCTAGAAAACTCCTAAGATCTCTTCCCAAGAAGTTTGATATGAAGGTCACAACTATTGAAGAAGCACAAACCTTAGCATCATCAAAGTTGATGCACTTGGTTCTTTACAAACCTTTGAGATTGCTTTGAATGACAGATCTGAAAAGAAGAACAAAAGTGTAGTTTTTGTGTCCAACACTAAAAAGTATGAAGATCGGGGTGGAAAAAGCTTATGAGAGGTTATAACCCTTGTTGGGAGAAAGTTTAACAACTTCTTAAAGAAACTGAATAGAAAATGGAGGACAAGTGTCCTAGATAA
This sequence comes from Lathyrus oleraceus, assembly GCF_024323335.1. Classification (NCBI taxonomy): domain Eukaryota; kingdom Viridiplantae; phylum Streptophyta; class Magnoliopsida; order Fabales; family Fabaceae; genus Lathyrus; species Lathyrus oleraceus. The sequence continues at coordinate 524,316,740 of NC_066585.1, read as the reverse complement.
GTTGTCAGACATCACTAACCCCCAGTGATCAACTTTCTCTCAATCACTAAGCCCTATTGATCAACTTCAATAACAACTCTATTAATTATTGAGTTTACTACTCAACTAAGACAAACCAACAACTAAGCCAAGTTACTGAAACATAGAGTGGTTTTCACAAATAGATTCAACACTAATATAACATTAGCATGGAATACAAGAAACAATAAACTAAAAAACACTAGGCACAAATAACTTAATCTTGTGCACAAAAGTCTTGTCAAAACATGAGAATTGAGTCTCTTTATATAACAATATCTTCTGGACTTTTTCTCCTTAGATATCTGAATTAAATTTGTTTAGAATAATAGCTGAATTTGTTGGATTTGATTTGCTCCATAAATCTCTCCAACAAATTATATGATTTGTTATATTTCAAATTCAAATTTAAATCTGATTTGATCTTCAACAACTATCAAACAAATCACACAAAAATTTCCAAATAATCTGCAATAAATCTGATTAAGATTCAAACAGAATTTTTGCACCAAACAACATCCATCATTGCTTGTTAACTAGGGCTAGATGTTGCACTGCGCACATGCTGGAACATCGTTTTCCACATGTTGCATCAGTACATCTAAATTAACTATTCTCCATGAATTGTAGATCTTATTTGTAGAGTGAATCTTAGATAGAACAATTCTGAACCAAAACTGCAATACCATTTGTCTGTTGTTAGAGACCATATGTTGCAGCACACATGTTGGAACACCGTGTTCCACATGTGTCCCTTCTGCACTAGAAACAACTTGAAATTACTCCATGTTGTTTTGCATAATACAAGCAATCCAAAAGGAACAACACTCTATAACTACTTATCCCCCAGCGAGAGAATGTACAAATCTTAACTCATACAGATCACACCTTACATACTCTTACTCTAAAGCATTGCACATATAAATAGAGTGTTTCACCACACGTGACCAAATACTCTAAACCACCATAAACATCACCATACAGGGCTTCTCGCCGCCACAGGCAAGTTCTAACCACCATACTTCGTAATATACATACTAAACTCTCGCAGTGTCTCTGCCCTTGTAACGATAACATGCACACATGTACTTTTTGATCAGTACAAACATATAACAATGCTTCAACATCATATATTGATGGAGGCTTAAGACGACCATACACTTGCATCAAAAACAAATTCTATTCCTCAAGAAGTCCATCTAGGATATCATCAATCTGATCTCATTCAAATATGTAATCACATACGAGCAATAGGGAATATGCAATTGCTTTGATGTGAATTACAAATTCGAATGCATAACAATTGAGTTTGTGGGTAATTTTGAGTTCAATGCGCAATCATCTCACTTATGCTTTCGTAATCGTTGTGAAGTGCTTGTGAACCTTATCCCACACCTCATAGGATTGTTTACAAGAGAGCAAACACAACATCACCATTTCAGAGATTGTTGATAACCACTATGTCAACAACGTTTGGTCTTGCACTATCCAAGTTTCATACTCCGCTGAGATTCTATTTTGAAGACAATCATTGTCTGTTCTGAGCATAGGAGAAATTTTAGGATTCACCACCTTGTTATGAAGTTTATGCGAGAGGATCACACCTTCCACCTGCTGATTCCATAATATATAATTATCATCTTACAACTTGATAGAAAGCTTAGGGCCGAACGACGGAGAAGAAGAAGAGCTTCCAAAAACTAAAGCCACATCATGTGAAGTGGTTCGATTCTTGGACAATGGTCACGATCCACCAATTTCTGCCATTTATTAGCTTTAAGATGCACATACAAAAAAGAAGAAGAAGAAGCAAATAGACTAACAAAAGGAAGGCATGATCAAAAGACAATCGATACCATATTAAAATTGTTAGATAACTTTGATGAGTTGAATATTCCATTCATTCTCATTGTCCATTGATTCAAAGCTTAATGAATACATACTAAGAAAAAAAAAATATATAGAGTTCGTCGAAATTAGTTGAGTTCTAAGAAATTCTAACTATTAAAACCACTTCTAACTAACTCTAACCACCTTTCTAGTAATAAAGTTTCTAACCTAACAAACCACTTAAACAACAAATACTTATAACATATACTATTAAATAAATAAATAAAATCCTAGACTTCTCTAAAAGAAATATTCAAATAATTTATACCAAATCTTAAAGTTAAATTATCTATCATTTTCTATATATTTTCTTCCTTAAATGTAATTTTATATCTCCAACACTAAAAATATATTAAAAAAGGATGAAAAGAAACAAAACAAAAAATGAGACAAGGATGAGAAATGAGAGACAAACACATTTTTCATCTTTATGAAAAGAAACACAAAACACATTAGTAGTAGTCAGTTAACATGCTATAATCAATGTCTTTTTTCAGTTAAAGAACAAAAAATCATCTAAGGTGCCGTTTCCTTCTCCAACAACCTCAAAAAAAGACAGTAACTCACACTTACAAAAACATCATATCACAAACAAAAACCTCTTATGTTTTTCTTTTCCTTATTTTAATGTCTAAACCAAATCTCAAAAAACATTACAATCTCCAATGAAACGAAACCACAGTTCCCACCACCACCACAACCACCACACCAACCACCATAACCCACCTCATAAATGGCTCATAATCCCAACCCTAACAATCTCCCTCCTCCTCTTCCTCCTCCTCATCCTCCTCCCTCACTCAAAACCCTCTTCCTCATCCCTCTCTTCCGAAAATCCAAATTTCACAACCAATTTCACTCTCCCAAAACTCCCCAAATTCGCATACTTGTTAACAGGTACAAAAGGGGAAGTTTCACAGCTCAAGAGGGTTCTTCAAGCAACGTATCATCCAAGAAACTACTACCTTATTCACCTTGATCTAGAAGCTTCTGATGCAGAGAGGCTCGAGGTTGCTAAGTATGTGAAATCGGAGAGGGTTTTTGGTGTTTTTGGGAATGTTATGGTTGTTGGGAAAGGTGATTTGGTTACTTATAAGGGTCCTTCCGTGATTGCTTCTACTCTTCATTCTGTTGCTTTGTTTCTTAAAAAGGTTCATGATTGGGATTGGTTTGTTAATCTTAGTGCCTCTGATTACCCTCTCTTCTCACAGGATGGTTAGTGTTTTTCTCTTTATGTTTATGTTTTTGTTTTAGAGTTTAATTGACATCACTTAGACTCAAATGTAGGTTAAACAAGATCAAGGTTTTAAATTATGGTCACGGTCTCGGGTTTTTTATATAGGAGTCAAGATCTATGAAGAACTAACTAACATAGAACTAACATAGACAAGACACTACATTGACTCATAGATACAACTCGTTGAATACGACATATGATCTTAGGCCTAACCGTTTGTTGTGGATAGGTAACCGAGGAGTGTAGGGGCTTCAGGTGTATTATTGTAAATTAAGCCATAGTACTATAACCTAATTATTAGTTGGAAATCAAGGGAACTATAGTTGTTGGATAGTCGTGGAGGTAGACGCTATTGGCTGAACTGCGTTAACAAAGATCAATTGTGTTCATTGTCTTTTAATTTCATTTATCTTTAATTTTCTATACTGGTTGATGTTCTAACACAACTAATATTATGAGAAAATTGAAGTCATTGAATGTAATCACGTGTTGATGTCGTGTTAGAGTTTTCTCTATTGTACACCCGACATCAATCTGAAGTGTAGGTGTTACATAAGTCACAATCCTTGATATTATAAAGATTGCAGTTAAATGAGATGATGCGCGACGACATAATCGTGTCTTAGGCATCAAAAACCTTGATGTTGTGTTTCATATCATATACCTTGTTGTTTCAGATCTCTTGCATATATTTTCATTCATGCCTAGGGACATGAACTTCATTGAGCATACAAGTAACATGGGTTGGAAAGAGTGAGTATATATCTTACTTAACCATGTCTAAGTTTGTTACTAAACTTGATTAAATTCTATACATGATCACGATTCGTGTACTCTAATCGCAATTTTGAATATCAGGTTTCAACGAGCCAGGCCTATCATTATCGATCCCGGCTTATATCATTCAAGGGTTTCTAGTGTTTACTATGCTAAAGAGAAAAGATCTCTCCCATCTTCGTTCAAGTTATTCACAGGTATTGAACTTATCGCGTAGGATTGTTCGTAGTTCGGTTCACGAAGGAAACTGAATCGAATCAAACATGTATGTACACACACTCCAAACTCATTTTAGCTAACAGCATTGTTGGTTTTCGGTTTTCAGGTTCTGAATGGGTTGTCCTTACAAAACCATTTCTCGAGTTCTGCGTATGGGGTTGGGACAACCTTCCTCGCACTCTCTTAATGTACTACACGAACTTCCTTTCGTCGAACGAGGGTTACTTTCATACCGTCATTTGCAATCACAAGGATTATCAAAACACAACCGTAAACCATGATTTGCGTTACTTAAGATGGGACAACCCGCCAAAGCAACATCCTCTGTCTTTGAAAATTGAGCATTTCAATGACATGGCGCATAGCGGCGCGCCTTTTGCTCGGAGGTTCGACAAGGACGACCCGGTTCTTGATAAAATCGACAAAGAACTGTTGGGAAGATCGGATGGTTACTTTCCTCGTGGTGGTTGGTGCGGTGGCGATTCTCTTAAGGGAAAAAAACCTTGTGATGTTTATGGAAATCCTGATGTTGTTAAACCTAGTTTAAGATCAAAGATTCTAGAGAAACTGATGTTGAAACTATTGGATTCTGAAAACTTCAGACCAAAACAGTGTAAATAAATAGTCTTATTGATGCTTTTTTTCATCTTTTATATTTAACATTTTGAACAGTAATTATTTATTTTGACCAACCTCATTGTTTTAAAATTGATTTATGTGAATTAATGGATTTTTGTTTACACTTTTTGTACTTTTGTACAATTTGAATGCAAACTCAAATTGAAATCTCTATCTCATGATTTCCAAAGGCGGATCTTAATAAGGAGTTGGAGGGGTGCATAACACCCCTAAAAATAGTGAATTTAAAAAATAGCACTTCATAAGACTTTAACCCATGACTTCATATTTAAAAGTATAAAATGTCTTACCACTAAATTAAAGTAGAAGATTTGCAATATTACTAAGTTAATTATATATAACATATGATTTTTAATTTATTATAATTAATGTCGATAATATTAAAATATATAACTTATAAGTTTTTCTAACTCATTTTTTTAGTAATTGTAAACTAACCATGTTTATAATATTTTCATGATTTAATTATGATAAATTATTAAGTTGGATATATATATATATATATATATATATATATATATATATATATATATATATATATATATATATATATATATATATATATATATATATATATATATATATATATTATATATATATATATTGATTATTACAAAAAGTACAAATGTGTGGTACCTCCATAGTGGTAGGGACGACTAGAGGCTTTAGAATTTAAGGGTGTTTGTAGTGGTTAGGGCAAACTCACAATGGTGAGAAATTCTGTTTTTGTGGTGTTTTCTGTGAGATTAGAGCAAGCTCACGAGGGTGAGAAACTCTGTATTTTATGTGTATTTTATCGTCAATTCATACTATCTTTTTCAAATCTAGGGATGATGTATTTATAGAGGTATATGGGTCTGGATTTAGGGTGTCCTGAGAAATAGTAATCGTCTCTCCTTGACCGCAAGACTTATTGACTACATATTTCTTAGGGAATCGTGGCCTTGACCACTTCAGCAAGTGGGTATGGGCCGCATGCAAATCATAATTAGTGTTTCACATATGGGCGAGCCTATTATTGAATGGGGATCATGCCCAAGTGACATATTCTAGGGCGAATGTTTGATGAGTGTTGCTCCCTCCTCGCCCTATCATGGGTTTTTACTAATCTATAATACACAATCTCTTAAGCATAAGGACTTGCAAAGAACATAATGATTAAACTCTTCATCGACATAGTTAACCCATTCATTCTTCTCTGGTGAATCTAATAGTTAACGACGAGTCTCTCAGTTAAGGGTGAGTCCCTAAATTAAGGGTAAGTTCCTCTAGGAGTGTAAATGGGTCTATTTGGGTTGAATTTAGCAAAAACCATGACCCAACCCATACAGGGTACACCAGTTTAGGTGACGTAAAATAACCATTCAAATCATCATTGAGTTGGGTTGGATAAAATCACAAATTTGTGGGTTAGATAGTGGGTTACCCGAACTTTTTTTCTTTTTTTTCTTCCTTATTTAATTATAAATGATTTCTCACGTTTTTTCTTAATAAATAATTTAACCTATTATCGCTATTTTTTAAAATATTAAATGCCTAAACGCACAATAAAATTCACCATAAACATATTTACAAAAATCAAAGTTACATTACAGTAATACCGAGAATTTATAAAATACTTACAACTTACAAGAATTAACATAAAAATAATTAAAGTACAACATCCTAAATAAGTTTAAATTATTATTTATAAAATAAAAGATGTTCAAAAGGTTGTAATTGAATCCATCAAGATTAAAGACATTAAAGTTATCATTCGTCAAATTTTAAAAAATAGCTTAAAAATAGTCACTCAATAACCCATGGGTTTTGTGGATTGGGTGTGGGTTTATCCATAACCCAATTATTTTGAATGGTTTTTTATTTTTCAAAACTGTGTTCACCCAATGACTCAACCCAGTCCATTTATTTGGGTCGGTTTGTATGGGTTTTATTGGGTTTGTTGGGTTTATCCAACCCATGTACACCCCTAAGTCCTTCAGTTAGTGGTGAGTCATCAACCCCCTGTCAGATGTCTCATGCATAGCTCTTATTTTAGTTGTGGGATATCAAACATCAATCAATTAATTTCTAGAGACTTCAAAATGTCAATCAATTATGAAAACTTGATTATTTGGTGGGAAAGAAGTGTTCATGAAATTTAATCCTGCTCATGATGGTTTTTCTGGGGAAACCTAGTCTAGTTTCTTTCCTTATATTCGTCCTTTACATGTAAAACCCTTTCCACTTCTTGCAACAGTAACGCTACCAGACAAGTATATTGCTTAAGCTCTTGGTTTTCCCTTATAAAGGACTCTGGTTTGCTTTTTAGAAAGACATGTTTCTCTCCCTCTTATTTTATAATTTTTACTATCAGATAAGTTTCATAGGTAGCACTTCTCTAACCTGTTAGGCCCGAATAAGAGAGAAGATTATAAAGTTCATTAAGATTTTAGGGATCCAAGTATTGTAGCTTTTTAATCTCTCTTTTAGAAATCAATGGCTAGGAAGAATACCAAATCTATCCATATTTGAGATATTGTATCCTTATATTCAGACTCGAATAGGATCACGAGGTTCCGTCAGGATATTAGGTTCTCAAGTATAGGGCACGAAGAAGATGTAATTTTGTATCCTTGTTAAGAAATGGAAAGAGATAACATGGTTACTTTGGGTGGTTTATCCGACCCTTATTTTTATTTGCATTTCTCTTTCATTCATGAATCAGGGGTTTTGATACCTTTTATGCCTTTTGAAACGAATTTTATGGAGACCCCTAATGTCACCCCTATCAAATCATAACCAATGTTTGAAGCATCGTTAGGTCATTTAAGATCATTTGTTTCCATCTGGGCATTCACCCCACCATAGGGGTATTCCTTTCTTTTTATGCATTAGAGGTTCTCGCCATCTCTGGTTAGGTAACCCTATGTTCTCTGCGTTGTAGGCGTTTGTTAGAACCCTACACGAGTCCTTATGAGGATTAGAAAGATGGATTTGTATAAGTCAGAAGGTGAGATGGAACTTCTATGTTGACCATAAAGGTGACATTTTCTTCTCACTTTCCTTTGTCTTGGACAACGAATCCTCACCTCATCAAGGGAATATACTCCAACAACCTTTCTCCCGTTTAGTGAGAGGTGATCTAGGTGTTGAGTTACTTTTAGCTTATGAACTCTCGTACTTTAATCACCCTAGATCGAGAAGATGGCAGTGGAGTAGAGAAGTACCTTAGTAAGATTTATGGTATGAAATGATCCTTCTTACTTGATATTTTCCTTACCGTGTTATACATTTTGATGTTCTTGTTCTGCACGGTGTTGAGTTACTTTTAGCTTATGAACTCTCGTACTTTAATCACCCTAGATCGAGAAGATGGCAGTGGAGTAGAGAAGTACCTTAGTAAGATTTATGGTATGAAATGATCCTTCTTACTTGATCTCTTCCTTACTGTGTTATACATTTTGATGTTCTTGTTCTGCATGGGATATGTCTATAATATTGCTAACTGAGAAGAAAGAGTGCTTCGTCTTGATTCAGACCGAACAACGACCCAAAGTTGTCCCTTCAGCCTACCCTAGATATTTGTTGGTGACTAGAAGCAAGAGGCAAGACGAGACATCTAGTGGTGGCGATGCTCTCCCTCAAAAGAGCCAAAAATGGGAGGAGGGTCCCTCGGGGTCTTTGTGAGACAACTAGACAACCACCGAGGGATGAAGAACACGTAGAGAGTCTATTCCGACGACTGAATCTCCTCGACCATCCTTGTAGAATGAACATTATTCTAGTTCGATCGACTTTATTAGGTGTTTCCTCCCTTTTCAAGAGAATTTTCCTGGTGATCGTTGGCAACTCCATAATAAGTCTCCTTCCTATTTGATGAGAGTTTCACAATTTCAAATGTTCAAATGTCACCTGGTGGAGAGAGTTCAACGGGAAAAACATCTTAGGATAATTGGTGAGCTGCAGTCCAGGCTTGATTTTATCATAGGGAGCATTCAAGAGCGTTAGAAGATAATGACAACCATGGAAAATGAGTGGGATGATTTAAAATTACTCGTCATGAAAGTGGCCTTAAAAGAACAAACCTATGCTGAGGAAGAGAGGTGTTTAAAAGGATCGCTCAAAGAAGCCCTATATTCCATAAAAGAGCTTGAAAAGGAGGCATCATCGCTCAAGGATGAATTAATGTCCGCTTCTGATCAGTACTTTGAGAATGCAAAATACCATGTAGCTTTCTTCTACCAGAACTTGGACCTGAGTCAGATGGATATGTTCAAGGTGGTTTAGGATGGTCAGTTGGTGGATGATGAGTAGGTCCCTTGATGGTTCATATAACACCCTAAACCCCAACACATAATTTATAAAGCATGTGGAATAAAATAATACTAAGGGTGCCATGTTTCTCAACATAACACTTTAAATTGTAATAGCAACGGAAAATGAACTTCAACATAACTTCAATGGTCTAATAAATAAAAAATCAACTTCATTTAATCATAAAATAGTTAATTCAACATCTCACAGAAAAACAAACGAATAAGGTAATATTCTCAACCTACTGTTACACTACCAGAGCGACACGTGGAAAACTAAACAACACAAATAGATAAAAAACGAAGAAGGCCAACTATGCCTCCCTCCATTACAAGCAACAACTAAATCTCCTCAGCCTTTACCTGAGTATATGCACCACATGCATAAAGAAAAAGACAGAAACAAACAGAAAAGGGGTGAGAAATACATTATATATATTAACGGTGTATAAACATCAAGAGTAGTATATTATCATAGTTAAATTAATCATACACATCCAAAAATAGAATAATTAATTAACAAATGAAATTATCTATGCAATGTATTCATCTCCCTTACTTCCATGCACGTGATACCAATATTTTGTATATTTAGAGGTGTGTTACTGAACCATCCAACTCGTCACTTGACCAAAGTCCTAACTCGTCATTGGAGCGAAGTCATACTCGTCACTGGACCGAAGGCCTAACTTGTCATTAGACTGAATTCCTACCTATGTCTTATATACATGATGCATGAATGCTACACAAATATATGTAGTACTCGTCAACCTCCAACTTCAATACTCGTCACTGGTTCCTCTCGAACTTAAAACTCAACATAAATCATTGCCAATGTATGGTCACATCAATGGTTCCACTGAACCGAAACATATTAGCATAAATTTAACACTTTTCCTCTTCATGAGGCATCAATCATATACTCAACATAATAATTAAAAATAATAATCTCTCATCAACACTCATCAACACTCATCAATCGCATCGAACAACATCAAACAACCATCGAAAATAGAAACCACTCAAAAGCAATCGAGTCAAATGACTCGATTATTTATCAAACTCAACTCTAAACATATCTATAACTTAATTCCCAATCATTTATAAATATATTCAAATTCCTAAAATTTCTCCAAGGATTTCCCCAAACCCCTGCCCCTCTAAGTTTACCCCTAGGGTCCCTAAACCCTTGATTTAACTCTAAAACATAACGTTTAACTTCACAATAGCACCAAATATTTATAATTATGATAAAATTATGAAACTCTCCCGTGTAAGTTTTCTTTAACCTCTCTTTCAAACTCAATTGATTGCATCTCGATCGAAGTATTCTAAATCTAGTTCTATTCGTTTCAGTTTAACCATATCACAATATTTCTTGCATTAACTCTAAAATAGAATTTCTAACTTCACAATAGCACCAAATATTATAGAATTATGACAAAACTATGAAACTCTCCAGTTTAAAGTTTCTTTAAACCCTCTTTTAAACGTAATTAATTGTATCTCGATCGGAGTTATGAAACTCCAGTTACGCGTGAAACAAAATGACTAACGCATGACTGAAATTTGATTATGCTTATAGTATAAAAAACTGAGAACTACTATTGTGGTAGTGCTCCCGACCTAATTTGCCCACTTCAACAGAAAAATTATCGCGTTAGCTTTCTAACACAACTGACCACACATGAAACGAACTTACGAAACTCAGGTTACACATGAAACAATATGATCAATCCCCTTCTAGGTTTAAAACTATGTGTTGTCTTTGTTTTTTCTTTTCATTTATGTATCTGTATTCTATTCTTTAATGAAATGAAATTTATTTTGGTTTACTATGTCTTTAATTCTTTTTGAATGATGGCAAAGGGGGAGAAAGAATTACTGATTTTGATATATCTAATTCCAATTCTAAAACCCAAACGTGTTTTTATATGTTTTTGACATTGGTAAATTTTCTGAGAACTTTGAAAACGTTCATCATGTTAACCAAGTGTTTCAGGTACTAAGGCATTAACCAAGCTGAATTGAGTTCGTAGCAACCAAACTTATGTTTTAAGAACCAGGCATATTCTTGTTCTGAACAAGGTGCTTATTAAACCAGGTGTATACAAGCTCTGAACTAGACAAAGTTCTGAACCAGATGTGTACAAGTTCTAATTATAACCATACATGAGTAATACAATCGGGCTATGAAACCATGCATATGAAAGCTTTGACAAATTGCACTATGTTTGAGGCTGATAACCAGACTTTCTGACACTCAAGCAAGGACTCTGACTGAAATACTTTTGTACTCAAGTTGTTGCATTCTGGGAAGTTACTTCAACCATAACAAACATGCTTCTACCTTAATGGGAAGATAGTAACCATGCTTCTACCTTATGGGAAGATAGTAACAACCAGGCTTCTGCCTTATGGAAATTTATTTATTTCATGCTGATTGAGATTTTTATATGTGTTAAAATTATTTTAAGTCTTAAATTCAGGGGGAGTTTACAAACCTAACTCTGATACTTTAAGCTGAAAAATAATTTTTAACTATATAAAATTAAGGGGGAGCTTACAAACCTTACTTTGATATTTTTATGTGATTAAACCAGGTAAGAATTTTTCATCAAAATACATGGTTTTATCATCATCAAAAAGGGGAGATTGTTAGAACAAGATTTGGTTATGCATTTGGCCTTTAGTTTTGATAATAACAATGCATTTTTTCTTAGAGAACAATTTTGTATACTAATGGTTTTTATTTAGTGCGTAGCTTTTTATAAATAGGTTCTGACTCTGAAGCATTGACGTGTGATGTCATCAGATTATGGAATCCAACACACTTTGACTCTGAAGAGATACAAGTGCTTTACAAGATGTTATCAAGCTCTAGAAAGCTCTTAGACAACGGTTCTGATGAACGTTTATGATAAAGCTTCTGATTGTGACTCTGATTGAAAAGTCTCTAAAGGATTTTCCAATATTTCAAGATTTTGCGTTCAAGTTCTGAAGATTCTGAAGAACAAGATCTGAGGAACTGTGTCAAGAATCTAAAGACTGAAGTTCTAAAGATTCTGTCAACTTGTCTCTTGATCCTTCTAATCATACTTCAACATCATTTCATCGGAAGCCTCTGGAGATTAGAAGATAAGATTAAAATGTTTTGCATCAGGAAAATAGTACACAACACAAGATCACCATTTCCTCCACTACTTTGATTTTATGGGCTAAGGACAGTACTATTGTACCATTTTGCCTCCTACATGCAAACCGTTATTAAAGGAGACAATTTCAATTTGCTATGCCAATTTTACCCTCCAACGGATCTTTTAATTGCCTATATAAAGGAGACTTGAAGATTGGAAATTCTTCTAATTCATTGCACTAAGAACTACACTCATACACACATTCTTAATGAAATATATATATATTTTTTGTGTATAGTTTTGTAAACGCACAAGAGTTGTTGCTCGCTATTGTGTGAGACATTATTTGTATTAATCTTGTGTTAATCTGCTTTCTTAGAAGCATTCTTTGTAAACACAAACTTGTAAATCTCAAATTTGTTTAATGGTTTCCTTGAGTGACTAGGTTTTAGTCAGATAGACTCAAAAAGACAAAGGTGGGTTGTCTTTGTGGTATCTGTAATCAGTTTCGGTTATAGTGGATTAAGTCCTTGTTGAGAAGGCAAAATCACATTGGTAGGGTGGACTGGAGGTAGCTTCATTAACATCGAACCAGTATAAAAATAACTTTGTTATTTTTCTTATTCGTTTTATTTCTTTATTGAGTTGGTTTTGAAAAAACTTTTGTTTTTAGAAACCTAATCCAAATCCTATTTTCTTGTGTTTCTTGCCACTTTCACATTCTACATGTTTCATCATCTCTTTATCAGAAGCTTCTTAATATTGAAGATAAGATCAAAAAGGTTTTACGTGAGAAAATAATATAAGATCAAATATTCCTTCCACTATACTGATTTTGTGGGCTAAGGTTTATACTATTGTACCATTTTGTCTCCCATTTTCACAGACTGTTATGCAATGATACAACTTTACTTAAGTATTCCAATTCTACCCTCCAATAAATCTCTTCATTTCCTATATAAATAAGACTTGGAAGTATGTAATAATGCTACACTCTAAGAGATTATCATATACGTGAACAATGCATTGTGAAACATTTGAGAGAAAAGAAACATACACACAAGAAACTTTTGCTCATACTCTTCATAGAATATATTTTGTGTGATATACTTGTAATTCATTTGAATATTCTGCTTTCTTAGAAGCATTTTGTAAACATACTTTGCATCTCAACCTTTGTGATTGTATTTTCCTTGAGTGACTAGGGTTTAGTCAAAATTACTCAAGAAGACATCGACAATTGGTCTTTGTGTTATAATCAAGTTTGATTATAGTGGATTAAGTTATTGTGAAAAGGCGGAATCACCTTGGCGGATGGACTGGAGGTAACTTTGTCAACAACGAACCAAGATAAAAATAATTGTGTTCATTATTATTTTTCTTAGTTTTTTGTTTGTATCTTTGGGTTGCAAAAGTTTTATTTTTTAAAACCCGATTCAAATCCCCCTTTCTTGTGTTTCCATTACCTTCACAATCTTGCTATGCCAAGAAATATATACGCGCTTAGAGAGAAAATATGGTTCATGACTTCAGAGTTAGGTTACTTCAAGGTGAAGAAAGGGTTTGGTGGCTAAGAGAAGACAAAAGGCAAGGCTAGTTGCATATTATTAGTAGTATTAATAGCAATTTAGAATTGAATATTATTGGTCAAGGATTCTAAATTAGAATAGCTCAATGAAATCTAACCCCAACAAAGTTTTCTCACTGTTAAAATACCAAAAGTTCAATTTTATTTATTGCAATTTCATATTTCAAGTATTCACAAACTATAAACCATTTGTTAAACCAAACTTAAAGCAATAAAAGCTATTGAACGCTCTTTGAAACACAATCAGTCCATGTTGAAACAATAAAAACTACATTTATTATCTGCACTTCAACAATGGGTACTCCACAAATCATGTTGAGGGACATGGGTGACCTAGATAGAATTTGTCCAGCATGCATAACATGATAAATTTCTAATGGATAAATATTGAATTGGAAAAGGGTGACACGTAAAGCTATCAAAATGGGCTAACCAACCCTAAATAGGTCAGACCTAGCGGGTCTCGCACTTTTTAGGGTTGGGCCAAAAAAACCTTGTTGTAATATGGGCTCAAAAATTACTACTTGAGCCTGGACCTAGATGAGCTTAGGATACCAGGCCCTAAACGGGCTTTTTTAAATAAAAAATAAAAATAAAAATCCCATAATATTTATTATAAATGAAATTAAAAATTATATTATTTTAAACATAATACATCTTTAGGTACTATATTATCTTTTATAAATATTATAATATGTTTTTAAATACTACACATGTCTAAATTGTATAAAATAATACTCGAATATTTAACATAAGAGAAACTAATAGAATACGAGGAAAGAATGTTGATTATATTAATGTATAAAATTTAAAAGAGAACGATTGAATATAATAGAGATAAAATTTAGTTAAGTGACAAAAATCAATGTGTTATTTTGGAGTAAGATAATATAATTATTGATATAATTTTTTAAAATTTATAGCTATGCGGGCCTAACGACCTAGCCCTAATGGGTAGTAAGCTTCTTAAGTCCGGACTAAAAAAACCCTGAAAAATATGGGCTCTAATTTTAAGGCCCAAGCCCATTGATTTTTCGGGTCTGACGGACCGACCCATATGGGCTAACCCATTTTGACAACTCTAGTGACACGGTCTATTCGTTGTGTTATATACATAAGGATAAAATGGTAATTATACAAATAAAAATTATTGGAAAGAGGTATTATCATATCACATAACAATTTTGTGACTTGGGTAGCAGTGATATGTTGTTAGATACTGCTCACTATTTATTATATTAAATGTGTGATTTGATATAATTGTCAACGTCACGAGAACATATAGGGTCACACACACATAAGGACAAATATATGGGAGAAAAGAAATAAGTGAAGCGTATTCGATTGTGTGGTCTTGTAGTGCACTAGCATTAATTAGAGAAACACAGTACACTGTAAGGTATGGTGTACTTAAGTGCAATATGGAACACCGTAAGGAACAATATGTACTTAAGTAGAGCATGGAACATTGTAAAATACAATGCACTTAAGTGAAAAACAATACATTATAAAGTACGATGTTCTTAGTGGGCTTGTTCAACTTGAAACTCACACAAAATGTTTTATAAATAGAATTCTTGTGCTAAAGTATTTCTTGTTTAACAAAATTCAGTTTTGAAACCCTAGCCACACTTCTCTCTCTTTAAGTCTTCAATCGTAACATCTAACACTAAAATTGAAGGCACTTTATTCGTGTGGAATGAGTACAAATAATGTTGTTCATTCAATACTCGTGATCGCTCTCGATTCTACACCAACTATTAATTGCCACAAGAGATAACCATTTTATCACTAATCATTATCATTCGTAAGGATCGATTGAAATAAAATTTATATTTTCTACTGCATTTTTTAATCGTAATTCCCTTCCCTAGAAACCCTAAATACTTGAGAGGCAACACACAAACTTTATAGTGGAGAAAGCCCTCAACAAGCTCAAGAAACTTTCTCCCCGCATTAAACCCATGAATAAAACTTTTGAAGAAATTCACCTTAAGCCCCGAAGCAAGCTCAAAACTCTTAAGAACCGCTTTAACAATCAATAAATTATCCATCGGTAAAACACCTATAATCATAATATCATATGTACTAAGCCATTTAAATCAACTTTAAACCTAAAAAATTCCCCTATCGAAACCTTCCTTTTCTTAGAGGCACTTAAACCTAAAGGCGGCTGAGGGTTCAAAGATGATTGTAAATTAACAATTGTCACCTTTTTTTTTATTAAAATTATTATTCTCACTTTCTCATCTTATAAACAAAATCCTCACTCTAATTTGAATATTAGAGTAATTATCTTGGCATTTGGCTATTTAAATTTTTTTAAATAGTTTATAAATAAAAATTAATAGTTAAGCATCTGAAATCAATAATTTGTAATTAGGTTTTTGGATAAATATTTTGAATTAGGGCTAAACTTATAGATAATTTATAATAATAAGCTTTTATAATTAAAATCAGTTACAATTAAATCCTAGAATTGATTATCTAATTACAAATATTTAAAAGATCATAACTAAATTTGAATAAACTAAAACTTATGTTTAAAGAATTAATCTAAAGAGACTTGATCATCAAATACACACTTTGTTAAATCCTTTTGTTGGCTAGTCAAATTCATGGACACAAGAATGATTAAACCTTGAATAACCACCCTAATAAATTTAGACCAAACTCACATTGGTAGATGAGAAAAGGTATAAAATTTCAAATCTACTTCTATGCAAAAATCTTTGGGATCACCTTTCAATGAGTAACAACCAAAGGAATAAGAAACTTCAAGACATAGGAATCCACAATTTCAGTTTAAATTCCATCTTTTCATGGTACTACTAATAAAAAAATCATTTAGGTAATTATGATCATATAATCTATGGTGGTGGCGCGTGGGAAAGAGTGGCGCGTGAGAGTGAGTGATATGGATTGATAAATATTCCCATGCAATGCAAAAGCAAATAATAGTGGGGAAGGGTACAGACCGGACCAAGAAAAAGTCTCATTTGGTCGGGACACTAATTGGATTAAAGCACCAATACTTAACTTTTTATTTAATATTTTTTAATATTTTATAATATATTATAAGATAATCATTTTTTACATCATATTCTTTACCTTAAATTTATGATTGGGTGGTCCAATGCACGAGGTTCTCATCAAATATGAAGTTTGAGAATAGTAAAAATATATGTATGCACTTTAAGTCATTGTGAAAAAAAATACAATATAGTAAGAGGATTTTGTATATAATTAAATTATAGATATCAAATATGTGTAGTTTCATGCTTTTTTTCAAAGTACATATCTCTATTATAATGAATGATGTATTTATTAAATTTATAAAATAAAATATTATTCTAAATTAAATGGATATTTTCAATTCAGTTGCTTTTATTATTGATTATATAATCTAACCACTCCTTTCATTATTTTTTGCATGTCACTTTATGGTATTTTATAACAATTTTAATTATTTATTATTCATTTCATAATTAATAAATAATACTATATTAGTAGAAGTAATAATAATAATAATAATAATAATAATAATAATAATAATAATAATAATAATAATAATAATAATAAACATTATATTTATAATCTAAAATGACAATTATTTATAAATATATAAAAATACACAAATGTGAAATTTTGTATGTTTGAGAAGAATGATATTTTTATCCTAAATTCAAGTATGTATTTTTATTTAAATAGAATTGTATATTTCTTTCCCATATTTGCAGAAACTATTATCTCAAATTTAAAAAGATTACAATAAACAATAAAGAAATTTAATCTTGTTGCATTCATATATTATCGAATAGTCTAAATTCAAATATATTTTTCTAATTTAAATATAAATAATATATCTTTTGTGTTACAAAAAGATTTAACACTGCTGCATATTATAATTAAATTCAAACTCAAGACCTTTTAATATTTATTTGAATTTGCTTTGAGTAAATTTGTGCTAGCTATTTCAATATATATATATATATTTGAGTTAAAAACCATATAATAACATAACATTATAAACAAACATGTGACATATATTCTACACATCTACTAATAAATATATTTCCTATTTGCTAACAAACAAAGACTGGTCAGCACTGATCTCTCTCTGTCTTACAACAGTACTTAAAATAGTCTCTAGCAGTGAGCATAAAAAAAAAAGAAGCTTACCAGTTAAGAAACAGCACCTTCTCAAAACCCTAGAAAGCAACAAAATATAATAAAATAAACAAGATGAACAATGAGTGAATAACCAACTCTAGAATTTATATATAAATACTCAAAACACCCCTCCTTTACTTTTGCTACACATTTCCACCTCCAAATCTTCTCAACCTCTTGTTTTTTTCTTTTCATTTCTTTGCTTTCTTTCTTTCTTTCTTTCTTCTATCTTCAACTCATCACACACACTCTCTTAGCTCTCTACCTTGTTTATGTGATTTGATTTTTCTCCTTAAAAGAAAAAGCTTCAAAGAGAGAAACCATGGTTTTTACTTCCATACCAGCAGCTTATCTTGATGCAGCCAACTGGCAGCAGCAGCAACAGGTAAATATATATATTTCAATAAGGGTTTGAGTTCAATTTGGTTCTTCATTTTGTTTCTTGTGCAAAAGGAAAAATAATTCAAAAGATGAAAAGGAAAAAAAAAATATTCTTGTTACTTTAATTTTATACCTTTTCTTGAATATACCAAATATTTGATTTCTATAGTTATATTAATCAATCACCTTTCTTGTTTTATCCTCAACTCATATATTTTTCTTCTAATTTTCTTCCTTTTGTCTATGTTGTTATTAAAGAATCATCATCATCATCATCAACCAGGAAACGGCGGTTCCGGTTCCGGTTCCATCTCTCAACAACTACTTCAGACACCACCGTCGCAACCACCACAAACACAGCCTCAGCCTCAGCCTCATGGAGCTGGTAGCATAGGCTCAATTAGGCCGGGATCGATGTCCGACAAAGCAAGAATGGCGAACATGCCTATACCAGAGACTGCGCTGAAATGTCCGCGTTGCGAATCAACCAATACGAAGTTTTGCTACTTCAACAACTACAGCCTCTCTCAGCCGCGACACTTCTGCAAGACTTGCAGAAGGTACTGGACGAAAGGGGGCACGCTAAGAAACGTCCCGGTTGGGGGAGGCTTCCGGAGAAACAAAAGAAGCAAAGGAAGTAACTCGGCGAAATCTCCGGCGAGCTCCGATCTTCAAACCGGCAGTGCTAGTTCGACAAACTCAATCACCTCGCATAACAATCACTCGTCCGCCTCCGCCGATATATTAGGCCTTACACCTCAAATGTCATCATTGAGATTCATGACACCATTACACCATAACTTCAATAACCCTAACGAATTCGGAGGCGGCGAATTAGGGTTAAACTATGGATTTAGTTACATGGGAGGAGGAGGAGGTGGTGATTTAGGAAGTTCTTTACTTGGTGGAAATGGTAACTCAATTCTATCTTCAACAAATGGTTTGGAACAATGGAAGATGCCTATGCCTATGCCTATGCCTATGCCTATGACTATGCCAATGACTCATCATCAACAACATCAATTTCCATTTTTGACCAACTTGGAAACTTCCAATGGAAACTTATACCCTTTTGAAGGAAATGTTCAAAACCATGATATGATGATATCTAACAGTGGATACATGAGGCCAAAGGTAAATTCAACTTCTGGAATTATGACTCAACTAGCTTCTGTGAAAATGGAAGATAGTATTAATAGAGGCTTTTTGGGAATTAGCAGCAACAATAACAATAATAATAATCATCAAGGAAGTGAACAATATTGGAATAGCGCTGTTATCATTGGTAATTCCGCAGCTAATTGGAATGATCATGTTTCTGGTTTTAGTTCTTCTTCTAATACTACTAGTAATAACCAGATGTAGAACTTTATATTATTGTGTGTGAAGTGAAGCTTCTTGTTTTGGTTAGTGTTGCTGGCTTCAACTTTAGTAACTTAAAGAGAAAAATTATCATCTTTAGATCAACTGAAAACCCTAGGGATTTAGGTTTTCTTTGTTTTTTTTTGTAATTTTGATTTGTTTTTAATTTTTATATATGTTCCCTTTAATAGGTTTTAGTTTTGCTTTGTATGAGAAGGTTGAATATATTTATATAGTAACATTATGAGTTCAAAGGAATGAATATTATCAATATTTTCGGTTGAAGATTTTTGTTTTTATTTAATTTGGCTGTATATTTCATATATTGAATTGTAGAGATATGATCTTAAATATCATCACCTCAAGAAAATTATGTTTTTTCTTACAATTATAAATGTAAGGAGTGAATATTTTAGTGTAGCTTCTTAAACTAGTTTTTATATATAAATGAAATAAAATATTAATAATTATTAAAAACTCAAGCACACAACTCTGAATATTAATGTTTAAACTCTGATGATAAGATCTAACGTCAATAAATATTAGTTTTTATCAGTTGAGATAGAATTTGCTTACAGTTTCATAAACTAGTTTTAATCATAGTACTAAATTATGATCTGTTTATTGTGGATAATTTTTTTTTATATTTTATTTTACTGCAATATTAATCCATAAACTTTTATTAATAACTTGTTATAGTGTTTAAGTTATAGTCAAAGTAAGCTTTGACTAAGAGTTACAAGAACTTCTGCTTGGAAAAAGAGTAAAGTCATAGAAAAAAAGCTTTAGTAAAATACGGTTGTCTTTCTATTACTGTATAAATTGTAGATCTATATAGAAAATTATAAATACACCTGTCTGGAAAGTGAGAATTTGTTCTGTTAAAAATTAAATAGTGTTCTTTTTTTTGTATTTTTTTTTTTTGCCTTTTGTTAAGTTTGTATTTTTGGACATGTGCCTTTTATGAAATTAAAACAATAGATGTAGGACCTTTGATTATATTTCAACTCTAAAAATGTTTGCCTTTATATTCAAAATTGTTATTAAATAATAGTGAGTTGTTATGCTTTAAAAGGTATACTGATAATGGGATGGAAAACCAAAACAGTATCCAGCTGATTAAGGCTCCATTTGAACATACTTTATAAGATTTATAACATGTGTAAGGCTTCCGTATGGTGCATTCCAATGTCAAAGTTAGCAATGTAAGAGAGGAGGAAGTTACAAGTATGTAATGTGATGTTCTTTGGTGTGACGTGAAATTATATGTATATAAAAACGACAGTTAGAATCGTCACTAATGAATAAGGTGCACTTTGTTGGGGACCTTTGGATGAATTCCAACACTTGAGTTGAGTTGAGAATGGTGTCTTGTTTAAGTGTGGAGCTCTTTAACGAGAATATGTTTGTTCGTCAGGTTGAGTGGGTGAAATTTTGGATTGAGCCGTAGTGTTAGCCAGACTCATTATGCCGTTTGATCAGTCTAAAATAGTTTCCCCCAAGTCTTTGCTATCAAACACGAAGTTAAGATTGTTGTTGTGGGATTTTAGAGGTCGGATTCAAGGTAGTTCCATTCTGACTAGTAGTGATCGTTGGAAGAATTCCTCAGGAAAGAGAGAGATCGGTGATAAGTTGAGTGGGAGTTAGTGGCATTGAAAACATGTGCATATTAAATGCTTGTCCTGTCGAATGAAATGTTACTCTAGGGGGGATTTCCACATGGACTTATATATCTAGGGTAAGGAGGCAACACCCTTAGAGTACTTGGGTGTACTCGAGTGCCATTATGGAACCGAGGCTGGATCAGGGTCTTGTTTGTGCCTTTAGATATTTCCTTAATACTTGGTCAAAGATCATGATGCCAATGGTTGCCTATATATCGAGGGAGTAAATTCAATTGCTCTTTTCGTTTTCTTTGCTTTAGAGTGTTAATTTCTTCGTTTTCCTTACCATTTTCAAATTCTTGTAACCTTTTGTGTTCTTTGATCACGTCTCTCTATTACAAAGTACTTTTTGATACCCTAATAATTTGGCCTATTCATTCTTCTAAATCAAACATTTAAAGGTATTATTTTATCACTTTAGTTGTTTTGTGTTTGCTTTCTGAGTATGGCCGATATAGGAAACCTTGGTATCCTAGTCATAATTTGGTGACTGATGATGAACCTAGTGATGTGTCCTCCCGAATTGGGGAAAAATGATAGATCTGGTAGGTTTAGAAGTTTTGTTCGATGAGCTTAGGAATCTGGAAGTGAATTTTTAGAAACTAGGGGGCTTCGTGGCAATGAATTTCGTCTGATAAGGTTAGTATCACACAAGAACCTTGAGTCTTCTTGGTGAGGCTTGATGTATCTTTATGTTGATTACCATCATATAAAAGATTGACAAGTTAAACCACCAGTGATCCTTGAAATCTAAGTCTTCACTTTAAATTCATTGGACTATAATATTGACTTGATCTTTAAGAATATCTCCTAGATCATAGCTTGATTCGAAAGGATAATTTCATCAACCATCTTGTACATGGTTGACAACTTAATTATCTTTAGCGGTTGCTCAAGTGTTGTCATCTTCAAACTAAGCAGCTACTAGTTGACCTGCGACTTTGCTATCCATAAGCTTCACTATCTTGGATCATTTTTTGACTACACCTGCAATCACATAGATCTATAAAGTCCACATTGATGTAGGTCCTTATTCTTTTTAAGAGTGTTACACTCAGACAGCGACAAATGATTAAGGAGTCTATTCGTTGAATGTGTTCTTACTTTACACGAGTGGTGGTTATTAACCATCTAAGAATTTCCTCATTGCAGCTACACCACATGAGTTGGTCCTATGTTAAAGTTTTTCACTATTTGTGTGAATACAAGAATAATGTCTCCACTTTGACGCTCTTCTTCCATATTTTTAATATTCGATAAACTTCATCCAAGTTATACCGTGGTCAAGGGTTGCTCTCGTTTAGGCAAGACAATAAGAGGTTTGAATTATGTAAAAATGGTCTCAATAATTTCAAAGATAGGTATTACCTAGTCACGCCTCTTCGTTGGACTTCTCATAAGAGTATTTGTGAAATTCAGGTCTGGAACCCTTCAGCTCTATCCTCGACGTGCCATTCCAACCTTCTTCAAGATGTAATGACAAATTCCCAAAATTTGGCGAGAAAATTAATTTTTATTAAGACAGGGGGCGTACATATATCAACCTAATGACATATCTCAAGAATACAACTATTTGAAGACTAGACTCCACTATTATAAAATATACTTTCGTAACACCATATTATTATGGTCGTTCTGTTAATCGTAGTTATAACTCATTTTTTGGGCGTTTTTTATTTTTGCTATTTACTTAAAAAAAACATTTCACCACGATCAATGTTAACAACCCTGGTGAAATTTACCTGGAGTGTAAGGGTTCAAATTTCAGCACCAACAATTTTCTATTTTTTCGTTATAAAATGGGTTTGTCCTTATATTTCACACAATTCATGTTATCAACTGGTGTAAGGTACTAACATTTCATCATGGTTCTTATTATCAACCGTGGTGAAAGGTAATATATAAGAAAAATTATCTCGCTTTAGTACATAACAGTCGTCTCTCTCAAAACAAAACCCTAGCATCTATCTCACTCGTCTCTCTCATATATCCTAATCTCCATTAACATTTCAACAATCTTTCTTCACAAACATGCAAAATGGAAACACCAAACTCATGCAGGGAACTCATATTCTTCGAATGGTTACCTTTGTTGCAACAAAGCTTACAATATATGATTTAACTCCATTAAATCTTAGAAAATGGTTATGTTACAGGTTAGTTTTCACATTATATAATATAGGCTCTTACATGGTTCAATAGTTTATGTTTCCAAATCTTTTTAGAAGTTAACTTTATATGAGTGAATGTATAACCTAAGAAGTAAACTATGTTGTTTATGTATCATTGTTTATGTTTCAATAGATTATTTCACCCCGTTTGTAGGATAATATGACTTGTATAAGTTAAGATGAGTGAACTTTCTGATAGTTTATATATTATAGAAGTCTATGGATTATGAAGTGTATGAGTTATAAAAGTGAATTTTCTACATTTGTTATGATTACAATGGCATGCTAATACATTTTGACTTGTGGCTAGGGAAGGTGAATAAAAAAAATTATATTAAGAAATCGCATACTATGGTATGGTTCACAAATAGTTTGTGTTGCTATGAAGAAAAAATATAACAAGGATGAATCTAAAGTGAGCGTTGCAAAATTGTTTGAAAGACCCAGAATGACATTCATTCAAATTTAACACAAGTTTACAACTCTCACTTCAACTTCATCCTCCTTTCATTATGGATTTCATTCTTGGACAAGTATGTTCGTGAAATTTTTTTGGAAATAGATTTTTACGTTTTTAAGATATGGTTCTTATGATCTTATTTTTTTTGAAAATATTTCCATGAACTTATGAAATAAAGTGAAAAAAAATAAATGCATAAAGTAAATAACACAAGGATATATACTTATTTCCCTTTTCAATCAAGGGTACATCTAGCCCCCTCACATCCTATGAGAGATTTCCATTATTGTTAGATCTTTGTACAAGGTTCATACCAAGAACTCTCCTACAATCTTCTACCAGCAGCAAAGAAGCACACCACTTCCTTAATTTCACAAAAACACCAATAACTATGCTAGACTTTGAATCACCCAAATTCAAAGGACTTGTTTCCAACAAATATAAAGACAACCTCTCCTATTTGCAAAAACCTGTAGAAAGAACATTCATTTTCTTACAAACAAAAATCACCACAAACTTGGTGAACAAAATACAATAAACTGATAAAATTTAGTACAGACAGACTTTGCAGTAGGCTTGATAAAATTGAGAGGTTTGTTACTTTTCTGATATATTGACAATTTAATCTTCTTCTTCAATGAACAAATCAAGATGATATAAACATTTAAGTGCTCAAGTATTTTCACTAAACTTTTTCACATATGAAAGAAAATTATGCAGGAAAAAGTTTTTATGTTAAATATTACAAACACTTGAAAAACAAAAAATTATTCATGAAAGAGTTGATTTTGAATTTGAAAAAAACCTTCTATTTATAATGAACCAAGTGACTCTTAGAAAATAAAAAATAATGGTTGTAAAATACTCATGATCATTTGCAATGTTATGAAAAGATTTTATGATCATTGGAGATGATGAGTTGATGCAATGATTAAGCATTTTTCATGTTATTACAGATGACAATCGATTACTGTAATCATGTCAATCGATTGCTTGTTACATACAGTTTAAAGTAATATGCAAATTAATGATATGACAATTGATTGAACATACCCTAATAATTGGTTGTAGCCTTATGACAATCGGTTGTCATGCTTTAAAGATGGAGTTTTTCGCTGGAGATGTATATGACAATTGATTGCAGCCTAGTGACAATCGATTGTCACAACTAAAAAATTAAAATATTTCTAAGTTAAAATGACCCACACAAGGATTGAACCAACGACACTTAAATACTTTAATACACTCATTCAACCACTGAGGAAAATCTTTGATTGTTAAAAATACACTCATTAAACATTCTTATGAGAAAGATTAAAATTTCTAGTTTATTAACATATTAATTGATTTCTAAGTTAACATGCAATTTTGAAACAATGCATGCTTAAAAGTTTAGGATTAATTCTTGAGCACCTAAAGCTTATAACAACTAAATTTCATATTGTACCTTGGCCTATGATCCAATTTCATTTAAATCCAAAAACTTATACAAACTTGATACTTTGATTCCATATTTTTCTTCTTTGATATTTCTTCTAAGATAAGCATTTGTCGTCATCAGAACCAAGCTACGAAGGATGAACACATCTTCTTCACATGTTTAAGATATGGGGCCCTTTGGTGTCCGTTCTACAAAGTAGAGGAATCACCGCATTGAAATTCACATTTTAATTGAGGTGCTACTAAAGAAGATATGCGGAATATTTTAGGTGAAGGAGTAAGCCTTTTGAATATTCTCAATTACTTAGCATTTTTCTTGTCAAGGTATCAATGAATCATTATCATCATTTATTTTATTTTGCAGATAAGATGAGTTGTCTAACCACCATCACTAAGATGAGGAAGGGATTGAAAGGCACACCTTCACTCTCTACTTATTAATCACATGCCTATAAATGCCAAGTAACTTTAACCTCATGTCACCAAATACAACTATGCTTATGTTCTAACAAGGCGGAGATGACTCATTGAGAGAATATGGCCAAAGTTTCTTATTAGGTAAGAACGATTTTCACTTTGTTGTCCTTTGGAGCTGTAGGCCGGGGAGATGTCTCGGCCTCTAGGAACCTCCAAAATGAGAAAGAATCCCTCAAAAAATGAATTTAGGATGTTATTATTGAATGGAACAACCTCATTAATGAGCTTATTGAGTCAGGTAAGCTTTTGAAAGAATAGGGTGATGAGGTACAAAAGTACGTGTCTCCATCTACCTTGGACAAGAAAACAAAAAAGTTGATGTCGGAGATTAAAGAGAAAGTTATGGCCTTGATTATTCTCACAATATGGTTAGGGAATTAGAAAAGGATCTACGAGAAGCTCGTAAGAATTTGGAAGAGACTCCAAAGAAGTTGTTGGAGGTAAAATCCAAAAAGATCCATTTGAATAAGCAATATAAGAAGGAGTTTGAGATCAGTTATTTCGACGTGTAGACTTCCATTGATAATGCTTTGGAGAATGTGAGATTTTTTTCATCTTGAGATAAAGATCTCAATGAATAAAATCCACGCCAAGAAGAAGAAAATGGTTGACAAGGTGGTCATTCTTGGGGAGAACCCTACCTCGTATGCTTCTTTTGATATCTTAGTACTTTCTTCTTTTAATTTTGTCAAGTGTTTGTCTTAGCCCATTTTCATATGGTATGAATTGTATTGGTTTCTTGCTCATTTGTAAGGGTATCAATAATGAATGGGATGTTTGTCTTTCTTTTTATATAATTCTTTTTGCTTTATGCTTTGATTAAAGTAATTTCGTTTTTTTGGTGGACGAAATATATGAATTTTTGTACATGATATATATTTCAAGAGGGTGATGACTCTTTACTAGTTTCGTCATATTATCTATTTTTATTGTCCTCACATTCCATTGTTCACGATTTTTGTCCTTGGTTCTTTGTACCCACTGTGGGTTTGTGCTCAACTGATTTGATAGTTGTCTCTAAGGAGCACGTATTATCAAGAGTATGCTCTTTTTCCCTTCCCCAAGTGAAAACATGGTTTAAGGCCTACATAAAAAAGACATAACCTCTTGTCCTTTATAATGGCTAGCTACCAAAATGGGGGTGAGCTCAGAGTAACAATTTTGCGTTCGAGTTTTTTCGGCGTCCTTGATTTTGCAACTCCTTTTTATTCGAGGTTTGATGGCTTTAGTTACACCAGTATCACTTTCGAGGTTTAAAGTATTTGAAGTAGACTCCTAATGGATAATAGTGTGTGGCCATTTGTTCATGTTTCTATCTATGCCCTCCTGACACCTATTGTCACATTGGTAGTCACCCACATATTTCCTTGATCCTTCTATTTCTTTCCACATCTTGTTCTCAAAGCTTATCTTTGTAGTTAATGTAGGGCTAGGCTTAAGTAAGGATATCATTCATGTTCCCTATGCTCTGCAATCCTAACTTTTCATAGAACATACAACTTATTCTTATCTCCCTTTCGAAGATCCAACAATCCAGATTATCGTTGGACCCCCTACTTCTACAAAAAAAAATTTGCAGAACATCTAAGTCTTCTTCTCCCTCTAGTTGTTTGACTTATCTCCATCCGATCTATTCTCCCTCTTTTTTTCTCAAACCACCTAAGTTTATTTTCCATCATTTTTTTTACTATAGGTTCTACCCTAACACTCTCTCTAATATTATCATTTATAATCTTATCATGTCTAGTATTACAACACATCCAACCCAATATCCTCATCTTTATTACACTTACTTTATTCTCATATTGATTCTTAATCGACCAACATTATGTCTCGTACAACATTTTAGGTCATACCACATTCCGATAAAATCTTCCCTTCATCTAGAACGGTACCTTTGTGTCATACCCTGATTTTGACCCTAAATCACCGATCCAATACATTCATCATAACTATTGCTTCTATGCATAGCATAACATGCAACCCATACCTCATAATTCTTAGAATGTCAATCGAAATAAATTTTCGGATCTACAGGCAAACCAATTGAATCAATTGTCAACTGTGCGTCAAAACAGCAGGGGAAAAATTTCAAAACCAAGCTTGCACACATTAATTTTATTAATCTAAGTTTCGCGTAGTTTAACCTGGTATGCTCGATTTATTTTTTGGCTAATTTTCCTGTCACATTTTGATCTGCCTGAGCGTTTTAATCGGGCGTTTTCTCTTTTAAAATTTGACAAAAACCTGTTTGTTTTCGAGAAGTTTACTCCGCAGTGATTATTGTGGTGTAGTCATTTTAATTTTTTGGGCACTGTCGCGCTTGATTTTTTATTAGTTTTCAGTCATCTTTTATTTATATTCTTGTCAAAATGTCCAGAATAAATAAATACGGTTGGTCATCTTTTCATTTCGATTTTGTTGTGCTCATGTAAAAAGTTTGATTTTAATTTAGATTATTTGTTTTAAATTAATTTTTCATTTAAAATCATAAAAACAAGGGCGATTATGGAATAAAATAAGTGAGAAAACCCTAATGATATTAAGAGACAACAAGAAAGAGAGAGGGATCAATAAAATACATCATCAACGACACATTTATTTTGGTGATCATCCCATTTTGTTTAAATCCACCAATGAGAGATATGATACGAATCTTCTTGCTAGCTGTGGTGGGGCCTTTTTTTTTCTCTTTTCATATTTTGTCCCATAATGAATAGGTGGGGGATTCCGAGAAAAGGAGAGGGTATTGGTTCCATTAGCTGAGTAAGAGGGGGTTGGGGTTTGCAAAAAAGAAATAAGGGGAGGAATTTCGTTTTGGCTTAAATGGGATTTTCTTCTAATCTGGTGCCTCCATAAAACTCTTTTTTCTACAAATTTTATTGGAATAAAAATACCACACATAACCCATTATGCCACCATTAAACTCCCTCCCAACAACCGTACACAACACACTACCATCTCGTGACTTATCCTTCAGTCGTGCCTCACCCAAAAACCACTCTCAAAACCTCATTCAACAACCTCATATTACAACCTTCAAAACCTTTTCTTCCTCACGAAACCTCCTCCACATACAACCTTAACCCCGTCGTGGAACTGTACTGCACCACCTCAACAACACCTCAAACAACCACGACACATAAACAACCACACCATCCCTTCTTTTCCATTACCTTTCTCCACTGCAACCCCCACCAAACACGGCTGCAACCACCATAAAAACTATCACTCTCAACTCCTCTTCTCACTCTCCAACGGTTAACCTTACTCCCACTATAATAACAAGTTTTTCATCCAAAAACCGTTTCGAAACGACAAACTGAAGCGTTAACTTTTCTTTTGGTAACCTTTTGATTCGATGGTATCATGATCATCATATATGCTCTTGTTATTGTTGTGTTGATTTGCGATTTTTTCATGGCTTTGTGTGATTTCTAATTTTAATGTTTGAGTTTTAGTGAGTAGTTTATTGTTGAAGAGGTGAACAATGTTGATCTGTATTCATGAACATACGTAGATGTTGTTTTCATGTTCATTCTGTTAGATTTATCCTGTTTGTATTTTATATATGTTTTTCGTTTCATATGTTTGACAACTTATTGGGCATGGTGGAATGGTTGATACCTCAATCTCCCAACCACAATGTCCCAAGTTCAAACCATGTGTGTCCCCTTTTTTGCTTTTCTTCATGATTTTTGTTCTTTTTCCATTTTTTAAGACATTGTATATATATAATATATATATATATATAATATATATATATATATATATATATATATATATATATTATATATATATATAATATATATATATAATATATATATATATAACCATGGGGAAATGGTTGAAGCATCATGCCTCCCGCCCCCATATCCTAGGTTCAAACCCTTGCTTTCACTTTTCCTTATATTTTTTCATTTTTTCATGTTTTCCATTCTTTTTCACCCTTATTTTTTGTTTTCTTTCACATTTTTTTTAACTATCCAAATTAATTTTTTTTTCTAATTTTTGTAACACCTACTTCTTATTTGTGACATTATCTTTACAGTTTTTTTAATTTTGTTTCCACTTATGTTATCCTGATTACGACCATTGTAAATGCACCATTTGAATGTTTAAAACAATGGGATGCTTGTTGATTTTTGCCTTGTTTCTTTGAATATTTTCATTGTTAAACATCGGATTTTAACCCATGGATTCGATATTTCCCATATCGTTATTCCACCTATTATTTTATCGATACATTTAGGGTATTTTGTCGTGTTTTGACTCGTCGCATACGACATTTCCATTATTTTCAATATGCACAAATCGAATTTTAGCACATTACATAGGGTTTTGCTTACACCTCTCCATTTCAGTTTGCCTTGCACATCCTTGTGTTATGTAACTTTGATTCGCATCCTCGCATCTCGATTTTAATCTGTGCACACTTCGATTTAATTATTGAGCGTGTTGTAAATATAACTTGTGTGTTACTATTTTCTTCACATGGCTTACTCTTAGGCCTTCTTACAATGAGACCATTCTATTTCACTTACACTTATTCATTATTGTTTGTTGGTTGGTCTTGATTTATTCATTATTCTCTTATTGTGTGTTGCTATTCATTATTCTCTTTCACTTACACTTATTCATTATTGTTTGTCCTCAACCATTACTATTATAATAATATTGGGACATGTTGGAAGTGACAGGAGTCGATGTTGAGATGCGTTTATCCCGCTGCATAATCATCTCAAAATCCACCAGCTTGTCATAGAGTTCATTGAAAGATATCAAAGAATCATGAGTGAAAATTGAAGTAGTGAACACTACTACAAAAAACACATTTTATCTCGGTTGAAAAAGATTTTACCTCGGTGTCAAATGTGAGGTAACGAAAGGCGTCAAGAAAACTTGTCACTTTACCCCTCGATTGATGTTCCACCGAGAGAAAAAATTTAATGCACACGGTTCGAGCCCCAACAACTGGAATTTTGTGTTTTATAGAAAAACACACAACTTTACATATCAATTATACAAATAACCCTAGTGGAATATATATATATATATATATATATATATATATATATAATATATATATATATATATATAATATATATATATTCTATTTAAGAATATTCATATATATTAAATTTTCATTGAAATACAAATTTTCTTTATTTTATATTATTTTCATTTAAACCTACAATTACAAATTTTAAGAAGAATCCTGAAACATCTTCATGATCATCCTTCTGAATTTTGGTAAAAATCAAATGCTAGATTTTGTTCCATGTCCGTATATTGTAATATATTCTCAACGGTTTCTCAATCATTTATTTCTGAAATTAGATTGACGAAGGTTAGAAAAAGAAAATAATTTATCATGTGTAAATACAAGAGATTATGTATAGAACACAAATCTTCAACCAATACAATTTTTTTACTATTGCAATCCATCAAAAAGATTATTTTCAATTTCCTTTAAGTCTCACTTTTTCAATCATAATATTTTCATTATCAATGTTTGATATTCAGAATGTTTATGTTTCATATATATGTTAGAAGTAATCCATATTCCGTAGTAGTATTAGTTTTGTTAAGTGTAATCTAGCTAGTGTAGGTTAGCATTTTAGACTATGTGACATTATTGTTTGTGTATATAAACAAGTGTAGCTATTAATAGAGTAGTAGTGTGTGACCATTTATTATAGTCATTTTGAAGAGTAGTGGAAGTTTGTTATTTCAATTCTCTCTCTTTTTCCATCTTTATATTCTCCATCTCGTGCACCAACAATTCGTATCTAGAACTCTGGTTCAAATCCACAAGCAAACACAGAGAAACACGAGTGAACGATGAGGCGTTGTATGATTGATTTCGTTTCTTGAATTCGTGTTGAATTTTTGATCAAAATTGTAACAGAATTATATTTCTTGATTCTGCGGGATTGGGAACCACAAGGTTGAAGATGAACGAAAATGGTAATATGAGTACTAAGCTTCTAGTATTCGATCGCAAAAATTGGAAATAGTGGATGATTCAGATGCGTGTGTTGTTTGGCGCTCAAGATGTTATTGATCTCGTAAACGATGGTTACATTCTAGTTACACTTCCGACAAATGTAATGGATGCATAGAGGAACACTCAATGTAATCTGAGGAAGAAGGATCAGAAGACATTGTTCTACATCTATTAGTGTGTGGATGCGAGCGTGTTTGAAAAAATTGTTGATTCGACAATGACGAAGGTTGCATGGGAAACATTGGTACGATGCTACGGAGGTGATGCATCAGTGAAGAAGGTGAAGCTTCAGTCTCTAAGTAAGTAGTATGAGAATCTCAGCATGAAGAACAATGATAAGGTACCAGACTATATCTCTAGAGTGACTCTGATTACCAATGAGATGAAGTCGTATGGAGAAACTCTCTCTGAAGAAAAGATCATTAAGAAAGTGATTAGATCTCTTACTCCTCAGTTCAATTACATTGTTGTAACAATTGAACATTCTAAGGATCTTAGCACCATGAGAATTGAAGAGTTGCAAAGCAGTCTAGAGACACAAGAGTTGCGTCTGACTGAGAGAAACTCTGAAATGGAGGTAGAGCAGCAGGCTCTGAAAGTAGTTTCTATTAAGAAATATCAGAAGAAGTCATGGTCAGAAGCCTGGAAGAAATTCAATGGTTTTCAAAGAAGTCAGAAACCTTAACTTTGGAAAGGAAGAAGAGTGCTCAGAAGGGGATGAGAAGTATGACAAGAGGAAGGTTCAGTGCTACTATTGTAAGAAGTTTGATCAATTCGTTGTTGATTGTTGGTCAAACAAGGAAAGAAAGTCAAAAGAAGCAAACATAGCTAGAAGAGATTCTGATGATGAACCTGTGCTATTGATGACTTCTGAATCTGATGGTGCATATTTGGTAGACTGGTGGTATATGGACACTGGCCGCTCAAATCACCTTTTTGGAAACAAATTATGGCTAGTTGATTTTGACTCTAGAAAGAGGAAAAATATCATATGTGTTGATGATAAATACCTCAACACTGAAGGTATGGGAAATGTCAAAGTCAATATGAAGAATGGTAAAACTGATACGATCAAGTATGTTTGGTATGTCACTAGCATGAAAAGCAATCTGATGAGTGTAGGTCAGCTCATTGGGAAAGGTTTCTTAGTTACTATGAAGAACAATCTCTTGAAGTTGTACTATTCTGATCATAAGTTGATTATGCAATATACGCAGGGAAGCAACAGAACATTCAAGGTGAATATGGAGACAGCAGAAACCAAATGCCTTAATGCAGAAGGCATTAAAGGTGACAGTGATCTGTGGCACAAGATATTGGGACATCTTAATTTTAGAAGCTTAGGGCGTCTGAATTCTAAGAAGTTGGTATATGGCATTCCCAAGATTGTGAAGCCTGAGAAGTCATGTGAGATATGGATGAAAGGCAAGCAACCTATATTTCCATTTGCATCAGAAGTAGCCCCAAGAGCAAAGCATGTTTTAGGAGTAGTACATTCTGATGTTTGTGGACCATTTGAAGTACCTTCACTTGGAGGAAACACATATTTTGTGTCATTTATAGATGATTTCACAAGAACTACATGGGTAGCACTCATCAAGTTTAAGCATGAGGTGTTTGCTGAATTTCAAAAGTTAAAGGTGAAGACTAAAAAACAGAGTGGTCAAAAGCTGAAAATTCTCAAAACTGATGGTGAAGGTGAGTACAACTCTACAGAGTTCAAGAATTTATATGAGGAGAATGGAATTGAGCATGAGGTGATTGCTCCATACACTCCTCAATGCAATGGTCTTGCTGAAAGAAGAAACCGAACTTTGTTTGATATGACAAGGAGCATTTTAAAGGAGAAGAAGCTCCCTCACACCTTATGGGGAGAAGTTGTTGCCACTATAACATATGTGATCAACATGTTTCCAACCAAAAAGCTGAAGGAAATTCTTCCTTTAGCAAAATGGACTGGATATAAGTAACGTGTGAGCCATCTGAAGGTGTTTGGTTCTATTTGTTACAAACATGTTCCAGGTGCTAAGAGAAGGAAGTTGGGTGACAAAAGTAGATTTATGTTGCTTATAGGGTACCATAGTACATGTGCTTATAAGCTATAATGTTATGTCACTAACAAGGTTAAATTCAGCAGAGATATTATTGTTAAAGAATCAGAAGTGTGAGATTGGAACAAGTCTCAATCCAACTTTGATGCAGTGTTAACACCTGAGTTAACTTCTGAAGATACTTCAGAATTTGAAGGTTCTGGAGATGAGTCAGAATCAGAAGATGATTCTGAAGGTGACCTTGAAGGTGAGTCTGACTCTGAAGGCGAGTCTGACTCTAAAGGAGAATCCGGTTCTGATCCAGAATCTGATGGTGATTTAGACTCTGGTGAAGATCCAGACTCTGGGAATATTCTAGGCTCTAAAGGTGATCATTCCTCTGATGGTGGTACATCTAGGGTTCCAACATTTTATATTGTTCTAGAATCCGAAAAATATTCTGAACAAGTTCAGAGACCACAAAAAATTAGAAACATTCCAAGAAAATTTGCAGAGTTTGACATGCTGCAAGATACTGAAATAGACTCTAATGGAGAAGTCATTCAGCGTGCCATGTTATTAGACTCTGCACTAGTTAGTATTGGTAAGCACTCAAGAAGAAAGTGTTGTTGAAGGCCATTAAAGAAGAACTTGAGGATATAGAAGGAAACAAGACTTGGGATTTGACTTAGCTTCCAAAGAACAAGAAAGCCATCAACTTCATATGGGTTTTCAAGGTGAATCTGAAGCCAGATGGATCAATTGGAAAACACAAAGCAAGGTTAGTAGCAACAGGATTTCTACAGAAATCTGGGTTAGATTACTTTGAAGTTTCTACACCTGTAGTTATACATGAAACAATCATATTGGTGATTGCTATAGCTGCAAATAGGAATTGGTCTCTGATACATCTGGATATGAAATCTTCCTTTGTGAACGGTCCATTGTAAGAAGAGGTATACATGTCACAACCTCCTAGATTTATGAAAAAGAATCAGGAAGGGATGGTGTACAGGTTACATAAAGCGTTGTATGGACTGAAACAAGCTCGTAGAGATGGAGTATGGCATTTAGGTTCATCATACGTTTGAAGGCAATATGATTCTGGTATGTCTCTATGTTGATGACATATTGCTGACAAGAAGTTGTTCTTATGAGATAATGAAGTTCAAGAAGGTGTTGATGAATGAGTTTGAGATGACTGATATGGGAAATATGGTAGATTTTCTAGGGATGGAGATTATGTATTCTGAGAAGGGTATTATTTTGCATCCGCTGAAGTATGAACTTGAGCGTCTGAAGAGATTTTAGCTACTGAATTGTAAGATTGTTGTCACACCTTCAAAAATAAATCACAAACTAGATTTTGATCCCGAGGGTGATGATGTAGATGCTACAACTTTCAATCAATCGGTTGGCTCTTTGAGATATTTGTATGATACCAAACTTGATATTTGTTATGTAGTTGGAATGGTTAGTAGGTTCATGAGTAAACCGAAAGGGTCTCATTACCAAGCTACTATCAGGATTCTGAGATATATTAAGGGGGCTCTGAAGTATGGAGTCTTGTCCCCTTCTGGTGAAAAGGATAATTCACAGTTGATGTATTACTGAAACTCTGATTGGTGTACAGACAAAGTTGACAGGAGAAGTACTTATGGATATTTGTTTAAGTATTTGAAAGGTCATATTTCTTGGTGTTCCGAAAGACAGCCGGTTGTTGCTTTGTCAACCTGTGAAGTTGAATATATTGCAGGTGTTATGGCTGCATGTCAAGTTGTTTAGCTTCTGAATTTACTACAGAATTTGAAGATCAAGGTAAACAAGCCTTTGAAGCTGATGACTGATAACAAGTTTGCAATCAATCTTGCCAAGAAATCAGTACTGCATGGGAGAAGTAAGCATATTGAGACTAAGTTTCACTTTCTGAGGAATCAAGTTCATAATGGAGTGCTAGAAGTTATGCACTGTAGTACTCAGAAGTAACTTGCAGATGTGTTGACGAAAGATCAAGACCGATGAATTTCTCAACTTGAGGGATGGAATTGGTGTTGTTAGTTTTGATTAGCTGAATATGAATTAAGGGATGGTGTTAGAAGTAATTCATATTCAGTAGTAGTATTAGTTTTGTTAAGCGTAACCTAGCTAGTGTAGGTTAGTATTTTAGCCTACGTGACATTATTGTTTGTGTATATAAATAGGTTTAGCTGTCAATAGATTAGTAGTGTGTAACCACTTACTATAACTGTTTTGAAGAGTAGTGGAAGTTTGTATATTCAATTCTCTCTCTCTCTTATCTCTCTTCTTCCATCTTCATCTTCTTCATCTTGTGCACCAATAATATATAGTGTGGTATTAGCGTTTTGAATGGTTATCTATCGGTTTCACACGGATCACTAATATTTCTTGTGGATTAATATGTCGGTAGTGTCTTAAGCGTTGATGCTCCATAAATGGACGAAAATGACTTGTTAATGGACGACAAAGTAACTCAATAAATTCACTTATTTTTCCCTTTGGGTGTGACTAAAAAATGAGGTAAAAGGTTTTTTCCTTTTTTAAATAAAATAAAATAAAATAGGTATTTTTCCTCTCGGTTTCTAAATGCATCGATGTAATAGATTACTTCGATTGTGAAAAAAATGGTGAATGGAAAAAAATGGAAAGTATGATGTATTATTTCTTTTTTCAATTTCTTTACCATTCATCACTTTCTTTGTGTGTTGTAATAATCATCCAAATGGATATATTCTAAACAACATTGTAGTATGATTATGAATAAATTTCTCAATATTGTCAATCGAAGAAAATAATATATTATAGAATGTTTTTTTTACTAGCAACATTGGGAAGTTATTCCAAAATATAACAATGTTTTCTTTTACCATTCAACATTGGTAAGAGGTGGAAGCAACAACATCAACATCATCAACAATAATAAAAACAACACCATTATGTGAGATAGATTGCTAGAACAAAAAATTAATTTTTTAAGGATTGATGTTAGAAGGACAACAACACAAAATCAAATAATTTTTTTGTCTTGCTATCCATCTCAAATAATGATATTTACGACTATGGGGATGCTGAATATATGAGTTAGGTTTAGGATAAGACTTAGTGAATGAATCATTTTATAAACAAACTTGTATATCATACCCCTCAGATATTTGAGAAACCAATGAATAGAACATATAATAACTACATAAAAACTTAAATAAAAGTTAAAGGCACAATTTTTAAAGAAATAAAAACAAAAAATTTAATTGCTGAAATTCGAAACATGTACCCTGAATTATTTATCCCTCGGTTATATACTAAAATCGAGAGAATATATGATATTTAAAATATAAAAGAAAGTAGCGTGTCTAAGAATTTTACCTCGATTTTTTGTTGGATGAGATGAAAATGTTGTCATAAAATGTAATATTTGTCGTAATAAAATTCTCTAAATGTTAGTCCAAGACCATTCTAGGCATGAATAACCATTTCAAGGAATATTGTAGATTCAATGCAAATAGGTTGAGATAGAAGAGCTAACTTTGGTTATATAGCTGAGACGTTCTCGAAGTGACATAATTCTAATTATATTATGTAGATTAAATGCAAATAGGTTGATTCATTAGCAATATTGTAGATTAAATGCAAATAGGTTGAGACACAAGAGCTAGCTTTGGTTATAGAGCTAAGGCATTCTCGAAGTGACATAATTCTCGATTAGGATCGATTCGAAAAGGCACGAGCAGGGGATATCAAAAATTGTTAGAAGTGTCAACAACATCCATGACATATCATACTTCTGAGTCGCACGTACCAAGAAGAGCAAGATAGATTAATTTGTCTTGTCTGATCCACAAGGAGTGAGCAAAATTTGCTGATGTAGTTTCACCGGTGCCAACAATGGCAGGATGGCACTTAGTTGTGCTTGTGACATAACCTTCAAGATCACCAACTATGACAAGCGGGTTAACCTATTTATACCAAACAAGATAGTTTGAATCATCGAGTTTGATTAGAAGATGAGAGTTTGTGTTGAACTCCATGAGTTCTTTGAAGTCATTTATTTGATGGTGCCATAAAAGATCGTAAAGAGTGCCGCAAAACATTAACTTAATCTAATTATCATAGAAAATAACAAAAGTCGTATATATTCTAATTATATTATGCACATGTTTATAATATTTAGCAAATTGGACTAGTTATTAGTAATTAAGATATACTACTAAAAAAACATAACAATAATATTAGCAATATAATGACCAACGGTTATAGTCAATAACTGATATTGGAATAAAGAGATGAAGC
Source organism: Lathyrus oleraceus (assembly GCF_024323335.1). Classification (NCBI taxonomy): domain Eukaryota; kingdom Viridiplantae; phylum Streptophyta; class Magnoliopsida; order Fabales; family Fabaceae; genus Lathyrus; species Lathyrus oleraceus. The sequence continues at coordinate 524,278,467 of NC_066585.1, read as the reverse complement.
TGAAATCATGGAGTTGCACTTGATATGCCAATATCCCTCCCCTAAATAGGTTGTTATTCCTACAAATAATGTGACGGTTCGATGTGATTTCTTTTATATACTCTTCTCTTGATTCTTATATTTATAAAATAATATTTTATGTAAGGTAGTCAAATTCTCTCACGAAATAATTTTATAGTTTAAGAATTATTTCGTAATTGATCAATGTCATGGAGATTCTATAAAATTTTACATTGATGTCAAATGCTTAACACAACTCTCTCTTTAGACCATCAACATTAAAATTTGATAAAATTAATATTATTTATATTTTTTAATATTTGTCAAATACTTTTATTACCGAGTGAGTAATTCTCAATCCCAACTATATGATGTTTTCTTCTTCTTTTTTATGGCGATAACCGACGCTAGTTTGACTGTGTTTTCTTATTGTTGGAGCGTGATCTTGGCATATCTAATTCTTTAGATTCTTTAAAGTATTTATAAATATATATCGCCCCCAATCAAGAGAGTACATATAATCCACCTAAAAGTTTGTAATTGTCATGTTTCTTACAAAATGATGAAAAACAAGGACACATACTATCTATTCTGTCATAGAAAGTAAAAAATATTCAAGGACAATATCTTTAGTTCTAAAATCTATGATGTTGGATTTCAGATGAAAACAAATTATTGTGATGTGAAATCTTTTGCACCAAAAATCACTGGAGGTATCTTCACTAGCAACTTCTCTTTGTTTGAGAAATCCCACTATCCCTGTAACAAAAAGTATATTTTTAGAATAATACCACATTTATTGAGAAAAAATTAATATAATCATTGGGAGTCATATCTTTTAGGTTTTTTTTATAAAAAAAAATTCATAGAAAAATATAAAAACAATTTCAATTGAAAGTTAATTATAGAGAAAATGAAAGAGAAGAAAATTAAATGCAATTTATATTTTTGAATTTATTAAAAAAACGTAATTTTAAATAAAATGATTTTAAAAAATAAAGTTGTTTCTTTCTTATAATTTATAAAAATAATTTATTTTTTTAAACTTATATTTTGTTACGGATGAAACAAAATTACTCTTCAAAAATTCTTAATAAATAAACTATTCTTTAAAAATAATTAAATATTCCCCTTTTCAATATATTAAATACATAAATTTTTCATTAAAAAAATTATTTTAAGTCTTTAAAAAGTGTCCTTAAACATTCATTAACAATTTTCTTTGTTTTTTATGATAGTATATTACTACTTTTTTTTTGTAAAAATATTAAAACTTACGTCATTTTTTATTTTATTTTATTTTAAAATTTTAAAATAATTTACGATATCGATATTCAAATTAAATTTAAGACTATCAAATAATTTACTTAAATTTAATCTCTATTAAAAAATGCCGTTTTTACTATTTTTAGTAAAAATTGAATGTTAGTGTTACATTAATAAAAAATAATGTCATTCATTAGAGCATATCCATATTAATCGCCTCCTTAAATTTTTTTCTATCTTTTGTCTTTAAATTTTACAAAAAATAATTGTTTTAACACAATTTTTTACATTTTTTATCATAAAATCTCATTACAAAAACATTTATAACTGATTTTTGAGAGAAAAAAAACATAATATTACAACTACATAAACATTCTACTGTAGTAGTAATTTGTATTGTATCGTTGTCAAAGAATGTCTATAACATAGAAGCATAGTCAAAGAACAAGGACTTTATCAGAAATAAATCTGCCAACAGTTTCATACTGCCACAAACAATAAAACACAAACTGTAACAAAATACTAGAATGTACTGTCACAACAACGACCATTTGAATTCCCAAAACACCAACCACGCTCCTAAGCGCGTGAAAACCGCATCTGTCAAAAGAAAACAATCCATCACTTTGTCAGTATATTTTGGACCATAGACATCGCATCTTTGTTATTGGTTACAGTGATTGGATACTCACTTGTTTGCACGCGCCTCAATGTTGCATTGGAATTTGTAGCTTTGAACATTCTAAATTCAGATATGCATGCTTTTAATTTGTGTTGTGTGTTACACTGTTTCCTTTTTTAATGGTTTGCGTCCAAGTGAAGAATGTAAGATACTATTACTGCGGTTTTCTTTTTCTTTATTTGTATGAAATGTACTATAGAGTGTGTACTCATTCAAGGGGTGTAGTAGCCAAAATGGAAACCCTAGTAGGATGATCTAGGTCTATCCAATTTCGATTAATGGTTTACATTTGATCATTTATTAAACTTCGAATTCGAACCGTTTGATCTTAAATGAACAATTTGTGAAGTTTGACTATGATGATATTTTATGTAAAAATTTAGTTTGTTTTGAGACACTTTACTTTCTTTCTTCTTTACTTAAATATAATAATTTTTTTTATAAAATAAAATATTTGCAAATTTCTTAGATTATATTAAATTTTGTTATATTATATTATTAGATAAAGAAAAGATAAAAATTTAAATAAAATAATTTAAATTAATTAAAGTGTAAAGTAGTTGTCAAAATATGTTATTTTGCCTCTATCGAGTTGAGCGATTTTATTTATTTATTTATTTATTTATTTAGAAAGCTCAAATTAAATATATGGCTCCTGAATTAATTTTCAAGTATATGTTTTTTTTTGGTCGACACTCATATTTTATTTAAAGGATAAAATTGTTTTTTTTAATTATATAAAGAAATTTGTTGTTTTTTTTCTGGTCGAGACACATATTTATTTTTAAGATAAAATTAATCTTTTGTTAAAAGTTTTTTTGATCGACATTTCTAATATTAATTTTCTTAATAAAGTAAATAACTTTTATTTTAATAAAAAAATCAATTTAAACAAGTGTTAGAATTATGTTTAAAATTGTGAGACAAATAATTTAGAGGTAATATGTAGAAGAGAAAATTGAAAATGAAACTCAATAAATAATAAATGAAATTATCACTCAATTGTTAATAGTAAATATTTATTATTTTTCAATATATAATTAATACATGTGTACATATCTAGATGTTACCAAAGATATTAATAGAAAAATAAATTTCAATATTATAACACATATACCCTTTAAAGTATAACAAAACAAAGACATCCTTTATCTTACAACAAAGATATTGATTGTTAACAACTAAAACTTTTATGTCAAATAAAATTTCAAATATATAACAAAAAAAAGGTATTTTAATCTACCCTACTAACATACCTTAGTGCTTAGAATATTAACACTCAATAATATGATGAAAATAAAATAGTGACTATGTAGGGTTTGATCTTTTTGAAAGTTCTTCTTGATCCACCCAAATAGTAAAATAACGACAAAAAATATAATAGTACAAAGAGTATACATTTATATAAAAGAGGAAAATTCACTTTTTATGTTTATAAAATTTGAAAATGGGATTGGCTATGTTGAAAGAAAGGAATCTTTGTCAAGGTGTTTGAGGTTGGTATGCTTTTGATAGAACCAAGGATGTCTTACCAAGAAGGAATAAAGCATATTCAAAACCTAGAAAAAGAGATACTAACATCTCACCTTCACTCACGGTTGGTCGGTCTTTGAGTAAGCATTTTATAGTTATTAGTGTGAGTAGTAATAATATTGTTTGATTTGATACTATAGTTTTCACTTCTTTTGTTGTTGATTGCATGAAAATTTCATTGAGCTATAATGGGAACATATAATGTGGTATTTGATGAACTTGATCCCGGAATTGTCGTTTTTTTGAAGTTTGTGTTTCATGATTATTTTGTGTTCTTTATGGGGTGAAAAGATTTGGAATTTGAGGTAACCTAGACCAAACATAACAAAATAAGTAAAAATGAAACGTTGTACTAATGGAAAAAGTACTAAATGGAATTTCAAGAGGGCTCGGAATTCCAAGATAAAAACAAATGGATAAAGAGAGTAGAGATTAACTTCATATAGTTATAAAATAGTGTTATATGTAAAATTTATAGTTTAGTTTGAAATATACATACATATTTGAAAATGACGTCTTCAACGGAATATAAACAACAAGACACAGTATCTAATAGTTGCTCTAGAATGTTTAGCTAATTTATTATTTCTTTCATCCTAAGTGGTGGAGAAATACTTTATGGAAATCCTAAATGTTGTTAGGAATTTATAAGTATATTTTTGGAGACACTCATTTATACAAAATTAATGTACAATTGAACAACACTTCTCTTTTTTGTTGGAAATTAGTCTGGAGATGTATTTTCGTATTCATCTTATATGCACTCAATTCATTCCTGAGTGAGACACCCTCATTTTGACATAATTTAGTCCGGAGATGCATCTCCATACTAAAATACGAATATACACTTTCGTATTCACCATTTAGTTAGTAAATTTTAACATTTTTTTAAAGAAATACACATATGTAATAGACAATGTATTATAACTATATTATCATAATAATTTTGTTATCAATTAAACAAAACATTGATGTAATAAGATGAGAATTCCATATATAAATGAATCAATCCTGAATGCATAATACGGTCAAAATAATAAATTACAACATGATAATATTATCCATAATACAAATGCAATTCTACTGCGCATATCAGACCCCCCCTATTTTTCCGTTGCCTCCTGTACTACAATGTCATTTGTGCCTCACTAAGAATGACATCTACAATAGCCCTCACAAAAGTGCCTTCCGAAAAGTCTCCTCTATCTAAACCCTCTCGTGCAAGATCTATAATACGACGACTGTAGGTAACACATCAACAACATGATATACCCTAGCATGTTCCTCCTCTAATATCATCTAACTAGCTGCCCTAGGCGGCTCTCTCTCAACATCTGGTGTCACGTAAGGATGTGAGACTCTGAAATACAACAGGAAATAACATTATACATTATTCCATTCACTAGGATTTGCAGTTCCTCATGCTTCATCTTGTATCATATTATTAAGGAACTCATCATACATGATATTTACATCTCTGTGGACCATAGTAAGAGGAGTAGATTCTGAGGGGTCTCTTCACTACTAGAAAATAGACCTTTCGTCACACTAGACTATAATGGTCGGACTGTTAACCATGGTAATACTTCATTTTTTAACGCGCTTTATTTATTTATATTTACGAAAATACATTGGATTACGATCAAACTAATAAACCGTGATTATACATTTATGGAGTGACGGGGTTCGAATCTCAGTTCCATCAATTTTCTACTTTTATGTTACAATTAATGTTGACCTTATAATTATAATATATAAATTAAATTTAAAATATCTATCACCACGATTGTTAATGTGAACCGTTGTGAAAGTCATTACATTTCATCACGGTTTTTGAATACTACTGTGGTGAAATTATTTACTCATATATAATATAAGTGAATTAACTCTCGCTTCATGGCAATATCGTCGTATCTATCACAGCAAAATCCTAGCACACATTTTCTCTCTTCTTCTTCGTCATTAGTTCTCGTTTCATTCATAAAGGTATTCTTCTTCTTCTTCCTTGTTCTTTCTTTTTCGTGTATGTTGTTTTTATGTTTCACATGATTTTCTTCTTGTTCGAGAGTTTATAGATTTTTTTATGTTGTTGTTTTCTTGTTCTGATTTTAGATCATTTTCTCAACATGAATAGTTGGAGCAACAAACTTATCTACGAGATTCAAGTTACAAAAGAGATTATTTATATGGTGGAGTTATGGTTAAACAAAGACAAGAAAATTGGATCTATTAGGGATCACATTATCGTTGTTGAACCGTCTGATAGAATGTGCTATAAGAAGATTCTTTTTAAGAATCTTAACCCTGAAAAGATGAAGAAGGTGAAAGCTATTATGAATGACCTAATGAATATGGATGTAACTGATTTTGAATCAGATGAAGACTTTGAGAAGTATGATGACCTTGAGAACTACACGAATTCAAGTAGGCATGAAGACTGAAGGCCTTTTTTTATGTTTTACATGATTTGTTGTTGGTTGGTTGTTGTTGCTTGTTATGTTAACATTGTACTGCTGGTTGTTGTTGTTGTTTGTTATGTTACAATGTTAATGCCAGTTATGTTGTGGTTGTTGTTGCTTGTTATGTTACATTGTACTACTTATTAGTGTACTGCTTATTTATGTTACAGTGTACTGCTATTTGTGTTAACAATATACTGTTGGTTGTTGTTGCTTGTTATGTTACAATGTTGATTCTAGTTTATGTTTTCAAAACAGGTTAACATTCGGAAAGTTGTTTATATTTCGAAACCTGGTTCAAGAGAACTCATACTATGAGTGTGGTTCATAAATGGTTTGTTTTGCTATGGAGAAACAATATAAGAAGTATGGAGAAATTTTGGAAGCTTCGTCTGTCTTGCACTTTTTCTTCATGGCAATATAAAGTAGATCAACTTCAGATCATTTCACGAATCTTTTCAATTAGAGGTATGTTGTTGTTGAGTTTATTATAATGCATGTAGATTGTTTATTTCACTCATCATTCATTGAACATACATTCATTTAAAGTGATTTAGAAAATAATAATTCAAAAATTAAGTTATATTTGAAATGCAACTTGACCACACATGTTTTTCGAATTACATTCATCTCGTAATTCATCTATATCGCTCTTTAACGCGTAGAACTTGATTTATTGCCCCAGATTTTCAAAGAAATGATTCGTTCTATATTAATTTATATCGAAAAATATCAAATTTGTTAAGAAATTGAATCATCTTCATCGTTATCATCATAATAATCTTTATCATTGATTAAAATAATGATGATGATAGCGATGATGATCCCGAATTAGTCAACATATTGATGCTTTGTAAAATAAACTAGGAATGGACATATATTTGAATAATATGGGGAATTGAATAAAATACTACGTGTTAAGAAGCAAGAGGCGAATTACGGTATGAACGCAATTTGAAAAATAGTGGTTCGTTGAAGTTAATTTTCAAGAATAATTTAATTTTTCAAATTATTATCTTCTACATCAATTTTAATGATTGTATATGTTTAGTGTGGTGTAAGGGAAAACAAGAAATTTATATATTTTATAATAAAGTCAGGTACTTTTCACAACGGTTATCTTCTGAAACCGTGGTGAAATATTAATTATATTCCAAATAAATTGTTGTTGCTGTTGGGTTTCAAACCTATGACCTACATATATATCACAACATTTGTTTAATATAACCGTTGTGATAGATAGCGTGTTACCTATCTTATAACCCCGGTCACACGCCCGTTGTGGCAACCACCATACATAAAATCATATGCTACCTAAAAACGAACATGAAACCATCATTATATGTGTTTTGCAACTGTCATTATATGTGTTTTTCGTAGTAGTGCTTATAGCAAACTGCACTTACCCAAACTAGCACATGACTTGCTCAAGAATATGTGGATACATCATACATGACCCACATTTCAACCATCTAGAGTAGAAGGTGGTCAGTAAATTAGCAAGTGTACTAATTTGTAAATCTAGTAATATCGGGGAAACTCCATAATACTGATCTCAAGGATTGCGTTGAGTTTTAGAATTGTAATTTCGTTTTGTTGAACAAAAAGGTATTTAGGGGGTTCTGGTTGAATTGTTTGCAATTAAAATAAAGTGAGAGTAAATTTAATGAAATAGTAAATAATATTAGAGAGCATGCTAGAGATGAGAGTTTGAATTTAAATTCATTGTAAATCCCTAAATTGGTCTTGTAACAACTTAAATTATTCCTACAGATTACTGATTCTCAAGTATATTTATCGATAATCTCTTAGTGAATAAAACTTTGGTAATTCAAAACAAACCCTAATCCCTTAGTTGATTGTAAGATAACCCCAAAAGTTAAACTAACAAGAACAATGCAGTTTCTAGTTGATAATTGTATCCCTAGGTGATACCTAATCTAGAATATTCCTATCAAGCCTTGTTGTTGAAATCTCTTTCTAACAGATAATTGTAATTTAGTTCTCAGTTTGTCAAGAAGATCATATCATTAAGAATAGAAAGGAATAAATCATAATTGAATAAAATAGTGTTATTACAAATATCAATTCAGGAATTTAAACAAACTCAAAAATAATGACTCATCCCTAACATAAGAGGATTTAACTCCACATAATAATGAAAGAAACATAATCAAAGTAGTAGACATTACACAATAATCTTCAAGAAGGTAAACTCAAGACAAAAATATTGTTGAATGTTGCTTCTTGTAGTTTCTTATGTGTATCTTGTACTCCTAGCGAACTCTTTTTCATCAATACAATGGTTCCCCTAAAAATATCATTCTCCTCCTTTAAATACTCAGAATGGCCTTTTCAGGAAAATTTGGGCATCCACAAGGTTTCATACACGTGTGACACGCACATCAACAGAGGGAAATTTTTCCTTAAACTCGCACCATACACGTATGGGGATGCGTCTGCCAGCTTCCTGGACCATTCCTATGCGTATTGGAACACATCTTACCAGAGGGTGGTAATCTTGGAGGCATAGTAGTCTTGGACACGTCTAGGTATGTATATGACCAGTATACAACAATTCTAAGGCGCCTTGGCATCTTGGATGTGTCTGGGGACGCATATGACCAACATACATCAATTTTGAGGCGAATTGGCATCTGGGACGCGTATATTGACGCTTTTTGGAAGTGGAATTCCACTTTGGGGTGCCTTGACATCCTGGACGCATCTGGGGATGCGCTTAGGCATTGTACTTGTTTTTTTTTATTTTCTCCTTGTATTTGAAACCTGCACCACACGTAAAAACCATTCAAAGAGATCAAATGACACATGGGACACTATTAAGCATCAAAATCTCTAAAATACTGGCAATCACAATATAATTATTCAAATATGGTATGAAAACATAAAAAGAAACTTGAAATCTAATACCAACAATAGATAAAACATAGTAAAAATAACGATTAATCAGAGGGCTATATCATCCAAGGGTGGCATCTAATGGTGAAGGTTGTACAGTTGGAAGCATATATCATCTGCTACTATGTGGTTAAGATACACTCTGAAGGGCTCGGCTGAATGATATCCCATGAGCGGGACAAATGCACAAGCACGTGGCATATGTTTAGTGTAGCTATCAACATATGAACATTCGGAAATGTTTGGGAACTGTTGGAGGATCCATCCTTGAAAATGGTACTACGAATTATTAGTAATGGTGTAACGCAAGTGTTATGAAAATGGTACATAAATAGTAAAGGATTAAAATATATTATTAATAATAATGTGCAACTAGTTGTCTGCACTATAAACTTTTTCAAAACCAATTTTGGTTCAATTTTAAAAACTTGTGATCTATTCCCCCCCCCCCCCCCCCCCCCCCCCCCTCTAGATCTAGGCCTATCATCTAACACAACATACTCCAAAATTATTCTAAAAAAATAACACAAACAAAATCATAAGTTACCCTTAACATTAACATACCACATTTATCAAACATACCTCAACAACAACATTTATCAATATATCTAACTAAATCATCAACATACTCCAACAAAAAATATGTGAACCAAATCATAAGCTTATGAATAAAAAGAAAATAATTTATCTACAAAATCATAAACTATCATTAATATTAACACAACAACAACATTTATCAACATACCTAACAAAATTTTCAACATACTCCAACAAAAAAATATGTAAACCAAATGATAAGCTTATGAACAAAACAAAATAATTTATCAACAAATAACACAAACAACATCATTCATCTACAGAATCATAAACTACCCTTAACATTAACACAACACATTTATCAAACACACCTAAACAATAACAACTATCAACATACCCCACAAAATAATAAAAATACTTCAACAAAAAAATATGTAAACCAAATCATAAGCTTATGAACAAACAACACAAACAAAAAATTTTATCTACAAAATCGTAAACTAACATTAACATTAACATTAACATAACAAATTTATCAAACATACCCCATCTTACAAAAAATTGAGTTTCTTTTTTAAATAAACGGTTAACATACGTACCTTTACTTGAAATGATTTATGGAAAACAAAAACAAAGATATGTTGAAGTTATGTTGGAGTTTCGTGATACCTTCCATGGATTCATACTAGTTTGAGAATTTATGTTGGATTTTTGTGAAGTTAGGATGGAGTTTTGAGAGATTCGAAAGAGGTGAGAGAAGTTAGGATTTCTCATATACAACGTAGTTTGTTTTTAAGTGTAGTAAGTTAGCTTAAATTGGTAAATTATTTCACAACGGTTGATAAAACAAACTCTAGTGGTATTTCATGATATTTCACCTCGGTTGTTAAAAAAGACAGTGGTGACAAGTATTTAGTTTATATTTAAAATTAGAAATAAAGGGAACACACTCTTTTATTAACGAAAAAACATAAAACTATAGGTGTTAGATTCTAAAGCGTGTAACTTTTGACATATCACAATGGTTGTTAATTGCGACCGTAGTTATAGATTGATTAAAAATTCAATAAAAAAGTTGCCTAATGAAAATATATTACCTTGGTTGGTTCTGTGACCGTGGTAAGGGATTGTTATGGAATGTATCTTTTTGTAGTAGTGATAGTTATATTGCTTGGAAAGACAACAAGGATCTTCATGTGGAAGTTTGGCATATTTGTATTGCTTGGAAAGGAGGCAAGAATCTTCCTGTGGAAGTCCAACATAGTTGTATTTCCTGGAAATGAGGCAATGATCTTCCTACGGAAGTTCAACATTGTTGTATTTCCTGGAAAGGCGACAAGGATCTTCCAGAGGAAGTCTAGCATAATTGTATTTCCTAGAAAGATGACAAAGATCTTTCCGTGGAAGTACATCATACATGATACCATAACCAAAATGTTTTTCCTGCTCATAAACATTCAAAAGTTCGTACATAGGCGGGCGATATGCCCCCTTATGAATTAAAATTAGTTTAACTATAGTAGTATTTCAAATGGATAGAGTTACAGGTTCTGGGTATGCATTGACCATTAATTCGTGCAACTTATATGCCTCATGCAGAAGATTATGGAATATGCGGTATGGTCCCTCCCAATTGGGTTGTAACTTTTCCTTGTGTGCAGACATAACCATTTGAATAAGTACTGTCATACCCCAAAAATTACCCTGCCATTCACAATGTTCACCTAGGTCCACAACCCTAATTCATATGCATATCAATCATTTCATTTTATCATTTCACTTACATTGACATTATTCAAGATAATATGACAAGTATCTTGGATTCAAGGTATGGTTATGTGTACCGAGTGAAAGATAGGGTTTCCTAGCAACTTGAGGTTTCTCAACCAATCCTAACCCTAATTGGTTGTCCCTTTGATCTTTGCGTGTGTGTTTTGTTTTGAAGATTCATTTGTACCATCTTGGTAAACCAAAACTTTAATTGTGGCTATCATTCATTTTATACGCATCTAACCCTAATTTCATATGATTCACTATCATCCATTGTAAATGGTCATTTGCTTAGTCAAGCTCCATTCAAGGCCACTTGTCCTTGGTCCCTTATAAGGTTTCATTGGTTGGATTAAAGTTCATTTCAATATTTACATGTTCATCTATTGCCTAATGGTATCCATTGTTTCAAGCCCATTCTCATGGCATCATAACTCCCACTTTCCTCAATCATGGTCATTTCGTCTAGTCATTTCTAGCACATGGTTCATTCATAGTTGTTCATATGTCCATTGATTCTTCATACAAGTCTCATTGCCCATGGGTCCATGCTGAGGTCCTTGATTCATTGGTCATTTGTGTCATAGGGGATTGTCCATTTCATTTCCATTTTCAATGCCATGGTGGATTATACATTAGTCTTTGATTCATTCAAGTTTTGTCATACACATTCCTATCATCATACAGGAAAGTTTGTGGGAGTTAGGTTTGATTAATGTGTGCCCTAATGGTTGGTCATTCAAGTCCATGTTTAATGCAATTCATTGGTTATCCATTTCAACTAATCAATTCCATTCATTCATAAACCAAATATCCATTTCATTATACAATCACATTCAATATCCATTCATGCACAAAATTACAAAACTGACCATTTTTACAACATTTGACTTTTTGGTCAACCAATTGACCAAAGTCAACTGACCCTTCTTGACTATCCTAAGGCCTAGTCTAATCCCACTTTCCATGTTCCATCATCAAAATCCATGTTTGCTTGTGCTTACTTCATTTACAAGTCACCCTTGGCCAACCATGTTCATCATGCCATCCTACAAAAAATCAAACACATCCATGGCCCATTACAACACATTCAAACAAAACCAGGCAATGCATAAAAATTTAACAACCAAGCATGAACAAACACATTACCATTTCATAACCAACATTTCCAAGCATACATGTTCATGACCTAAAACATTAGCATTGTATTCACCATCAATCAAAGCAATACAAATCTAGAATGTTACAAGCTACGAGTTCCATAACCATTGCAAACCCAATGCAAACCCAACCAACAAGACAAACCTGACCATGACATTTTCAAGCATATCATCAATGGCCATGTACCTAGCAACCATATTGGCACAAACCTGCAATGCAACATCAGTTGCAAGCACCATCAAGTCATGGAAGTCAATCCATAAAGCCATGCCACAATATATAAGCAACGACAACAAGCTTGTCATGATCCTGAAAAGACTTATATGCTTCATGATGGAAGTGGGATATTTTTCAAAGTGGGTATAAAATTCCCTTTAAAGGATGTAAAAGAAAACTACATGATATAGTTCATGGAAGATCATTGTATGTAGTTTTGGGATTCCTCAATCACTAACCACTGACGTTGAAACCATAAACATAAATTTGCTAGCTTCAACGCATTATTATGCTCGGGAAAATGAGAAATTTGAGGCCATAATCAAGACTATGGTCATCTTAATTAAAAGTAATATAAGTCGAGGCCTTAATTGTTGGTCTAGAATTGAGTCAATTTTAAAACTAAAAATTTACATATTTGAGGTGATTCACAATTAGTCACTCTTGTGAAATTGAAATTTTCAATTACACCTAAAAATTTAGGAATAAAGATCAATGGAAAACAAAAAAATGGCCATATGAAAAAATAATTTTATGTAATAAGAAAACAACTTAATTTGGCAAAAGAATATAATAGACAAGAACCACAATAACTTGTTTATCTAATTTAATTAAATGATCTTATCTGGGGGAGAGAACAAGAAATACAATAACTTATTTATCCAATTTGATTAAATAATCTTATCTGGGGGAGAACAGCTCTTCGATCAACTATATTTTCAAATGTTGTTACAAAATATTAAAAATGAGTTACAAGATAATAGTCACCCAAGTTTCTTAGAACAAACCCTATTTTCTATCAAATGTTTCTCAATCTCTCCAACTCTCTCTATATAAGAATCATAAAAGCCTAAGGTGTTCAGAAATTTTTCTCAATCCTCTTTAGATATCTCCAAGGTTTTCCCAAATTCCAAGAACACACTTTTAGGAATTTACCTTTATCTGTCTAAGATTACCACTAGGATTCCCAAAGCCTTTTCTCTTTCTTCAGATCTAAAGTTCTGAAGGTTGTAAAGACAAGAATGATACTTATAACTGGTGAAACCTAACAGATCTATAACAAACCCAAAATATATCATATTAACAAACAAACCCACAAACCAAAACAAAAAAGCCCAATACATGCGAAACGGGGAAACTAGACCCGAGATCTGATGAACCAAACTGCTCACCGGACCCAGACCCATTGTCGATCCACCACCACCTACTATTGCAAGCGTCAATCCGCGCCAACTCTCCTACCAACCTCACTATGCATCGGCTCCACTTCCAATATCACTTTACGCCAACTCCACCACCAGCATCACTCTACAGCGTCGCGCCAACTCCGTTGTCAGCCACCCCTACAATTATGTTGTCTTCATTGACTTCCAGATTAATTCCTAGTTTCTGCAATCTCAAAACATATTTCCTATTGCTTCTTTAATTACTGTTTTAAGGCATACTTCAAAAATCCTCACCTGGACTTGAAATTATGGTGATACAAATTTATCTATCAACCATTTTGTTGCATCCATTTGCATCTAACAACTTGTTTCCTATTTTAGTAGTCTTAGAAGTCCATAAGCATGATTCTCCAACCATCTTTGACTCCACTTGCTTTCAAATGCCTACCTAAAAGCCCCTGTTTCTGAATTTTGAAACCCTTCAGCTACCTTCAAAGCATACCACTCAAGGTATGTATAATTGTTCCCATGAGATAGTATAACCTCCCTTCTTATCTTATCACGAGTCAAATAAAAATTAAAGATTGTTGTAATAGTTCTCTCACTACTACCAATGTCCATAGTAGGAACATCCTTCTCAAACTGAGTCTTCCTTACCATAATTTCTAAAATATTCATCCATATGTATTTTATCTTTTTCCCTAACGGGACTCGCTAAAATTAATACATATGCAATTGATGATCTTCAATCTTCCAAGATCCATTCTAAACAACTCATATCCTTTTTTACCTCTTGTATAACCATTAAAGACATAATGCATAACTATTCCATCAAGCTTAATTGGATATATTTGATTAATGAGCCAAGTTTTGAAGACCTTCAAAATATAGCACATCACAGTCTTTCAACTCCAAGCCTCAATAAGTGTTTCGAAGTTTATTCTTGTAAATGAATATATTCCAATCATGTAAGTTGTTTTGGAACCAACCTTTCCCCCCAAACTCAACGGCAACTCATCGGTTAATCACATTTTTATCCGTTTCTTCTACAAAACTCATTAAAGTACTATGAAATAACTTTCAGACATCCACTATGCCTTTACGTCAAATCTCATATCTTGTTCTTTTCCTGATATTCTTCACTAACTAATGATGAATGAAAAACTAAATTGGAAACTTATAAAATATATAAGCCACCTATTTTAGACCTTTTTAGCTATTATCACTTAATCATGTGAAGTTTTCAATACCTCATGTTCAATTCTAGTGCAATATCCTAAATAATCAAACATGCTTATGGATGATAGATTTCTCCTAAGCTCTGAAACACACCTCACATTCTGAAGAAAAAACTTACGATCATCAAACATTTTAACTTTGACCTTATCAATTTATGTAAGCCTTGCAAGCCTTATTGTCACCAAGGTGATCCGTTTCACCTTCCTCTAACTTCAAAGTCTCAAAGTATTCTTTTCTTGGACACATGTGATAAGAGAAATCTGAGTCCATGACACAACCCTATTCTGTCTCCAAACTCGAAATCATTAATACACTAGCACTCTCATAACTATCTCCATCCAAGGCAACTGAAATTTGAACAAAATCAGCATTGCCCCTCCTCTTGGGACAATCCCTCATAAAGTGAATAATTTTTTGACAAATACATTTTTTTAACCTTTACTTGTCAAACCTCTTTTAATTGAACATCCTTATACGCTCACTTTCTCCTCTTGAAACATTTAAGCCTTCACCACTATCGCCGATTCTCAAATCTTTCACCTTTAAAAATTCTTTGGGTCTCACAATAATTTGGACTTTATCCTATGTAACGATACCTTTCTTACCATAAAGAAGGGAATTCTTAAAGTTCTCAAAGGATCTAGGTAATGAGCTTAATAAGAGTAGATCATTATCATCATCATCAATCTTCACCTCAATACTTTCTAGATCATCAATGATCTTGTGAAATTCGGTTAAATACTCCATAGTGGATTTATTCTCTACCATTTAGAATGAGTAGATTTGTTGTTTCAGATACAACTTATGAGTCAAAGACTTGATGATATAAAATGATTCATGTTTTATATACATCGAAGCCCTAGTATTCTCCCTTGCGACTTCCTTTAGAGCTTTATCTCGAAGGCACAAAATCATGGAACTTCTTGCCTTATCCACTATCTCGCTATTATTTGCTTATGTTAAGCGTGAAGGCGTCAATGCCTCACCCTTCAATGTTTCAATACATTTATCTTGAGTTAAGATTTCTTGCATCTTCACTTTCCACAATCCGAAATTGTTGTCTTTAGAAAACCTCTTGATCTTGCATTTAGAACCCATGATGCTCACTTGTAAACAAAACCTCTTTTCTTGGGCGTCAGTTGTTGTGAAATTGAAAGGTTTAATCACACTGAAAAATTTGATGTGTTGGAAAAAAAATGGCAACCAAAATAAATTTTCTTCACTAGAAATAACTCTCGATGCAATAAGACAACAACTTAATTTGAGATAATAAGATAAAATATAAGAAACACAATAAATTATTTACAAAGTTCAATCAAACCATCTACTCTAGGGGGAGAGTAACTCTCTGATTCACTATACTTCTAAAGTTGTTACAAGAGATTACAAAAGAGTTATAAGAAAATAGTAACTCAAATTCCCAAGAACAAACCCTATTTTCTACCAAAGTGTTTCTCAATCTCTCTAACTCTTTATATATTAATCACAAAAGTCCAAGTTGTTTAGAAGTGTTTCTCAATCCCAGTTAGATATCTCAAAGTATTTCTCAAATTTCAAGAAAACACTCAGAACTCTCTAAGATTACCATTAGGATTCCCAAACACTTATATTTGTCTTCAACATTAAGGAGGTTGTGAACACAAGAATGATAAAGATAATATACTATCACTGCTAAAATCCAACAAATTCATAACAAACCCAAAATATAACTCATTAATGAACGGGTCCACGAACCAAAAGAACCAATCCTAATCCACATGAACCGAGAAAATCATACTTGAGCACACACGGACTGAACCAATTGTTAGACCCTCTGACTCACTATCGCATTGTCATCGTTAACCGATATGCCGACTCCATTAAATTATTTTCACTATTGTAACGCCGTCACCGTTAGCCGATATGCCGACTCCATTCTTCTTTAACTATTTTCCATTAAATTAACTTTATTGTAATAGTGAACTAGAATATGTTATAAATTGTTAACAAATTAGAATTCAAATAATAAGTATTAATTCAACTAATACTAAATATGGATATTATTAAGTTAAACAATTTGTTTCTGAATTCAAAATCTCTCAGTTGTATAAGCTTTTAATAGTGATTAATGACTGATATTTTTATATAAAAGGGAGAAAGAATATGTTACAAATTCTCCCACTTCCACATATCGCTATCTCTTTCTACTTGGAGTGTGATCTTCATGGACAGATGCATGGACTGAAAAGGAAAGAAACTGTGATACCAATGAGGTCGTGTTCTGATTCCTCACGTTCTTCCACATGTTCTCAATCATGCACATGTAGCTGGAATTTAGATTCCTCTTTCACTTTAATTAATTAATTAAATTATATATTCATTCATTTGCTAAACAAAAGAAAAATAATTGAGAAGATATGGCCCAACTTTGACATGACCCATATCCACTTAAAACAAATCTATATATGCCACTACTACACACCTTATATAGCTGCTTTTTCTTGATTGTTCAAACTTGAGGTCCCTTATCAATTCTTCTTACTTCTTTTCCAAGAACAAAACCTACACACAAAAATTAAAAATAATAAAAATAAAGGATGTATACTAGTGATCGAGCTGTCCAATTACTATATATGGACTATTTGTTCATTTAAAAATATATATATTTCACTTTAATATATTAGTTCTCGCGATAATCTATTTGATGAGATATGATAAAATTTATGTGTAATTTTATTTTATTTTATATTAAATTAAATGTTCATTTCTTTTTCTGAAATAATTTTTTTACGAGCATTGACCATTTTAATATATATATATATATATAAAGAATAATTCTACGTCACGTTTTTGTTTTTTTTAGAATATGGGATCGTATGAACCACTTAAGTTCAAATGTCTATCTCAAGCTAAAGATATATATACGCACTGGCACTGCCAACAAGACATGCAAAAATGTTCTCAATAATTTATCTATATATGATTAATGGATTATTGGAATTACTTTTATTTATTGGTTGGTCATGTAACATATGTTTTATGCGTTGACGAATCAAGTTAATTATATTCTAGATATTCAAATACATTTAAAGTGGGCACCTTTTTAAATCGAAAATTGAATTTTGGCTCGCCATATTGTGTGAGTCGAATCCTGTTTCTAACTCAAATTTTATAGATTTTACTTTGAATTGATGGACGTTATTTGACGATGGAAAGAAATAGATTAAGATTTTATTTTTTGAATTAAGGGAAGTAACGAGTAAAAGACAATAGATAAACATTTTTTTTACGATAGATAAACATTTTTTTTCTTCAGAATTCTTACTAATGATTAGAATTAATGATAGAATGATTGTAGTGATGAATATTTGAACTCGAATTAAAAGAGTGATCCGAAATAATGCACGAAAGACATCATCTCTATCCATTTCATATGAATAAAATATCTTCATTCAAAGTGTTAGCAAATATGATACGTGTGTGAGTAAAATATCTTCATTCAAAGTGCTAGCTCTATGCATGCGTGTGTGTTTCCGCTGTGTGTGCGTGTATGCCCGTATTGTGTATGTGTGCGCACGTGTTGTGTGTGCGCGCGTGTAGGGTTTCTAAAATGAATTCTTCTCAAGATTCTTTACTTCAACACAATGTACCTTACACTATATCGTTGTGCATTTAAACGCACTTTATCAGAAGGTGTATTGCGTTTCTCTATAACTAACATAGTGTATTGCAAGACCACACCACCAAATAAGATTCACTTATTTATTTAATCTCTCATCAATATGTTATTATGTGTGTGACCCTATGGATTTTCATAATGTTGGCAATCCTATTAAACCATACATTTAATATAATAATCAATACGCGGAATTTAGCAATACATATCATTGTTATCCAAGTGACAAAAATGTCATATGATTTGACAAAATCTTTCTATAATAATGATCATATTGTACAATTACCTTTTTTCCCTCATGTATATATTGAACAAAAGGTATAGATCGTGTCACTCTTCTCTATTTCAATGTTGAGCCCTTGGACAATTATCATGTTATGTCGAATGGGAAAATTCCATCTAGGCACTCATGTTTCTTATCATGATTTGTGGATTACCAATTAACTATATTTATGGTAATCGTGTTACGAACAACATTTGAACAAAAATAAAGCACTTGACTCCATATCTAGGCTCCATAGTGGTTTTTCGGTCGAAGAAGGGTATATACCATTATCACCATGAAAATAAATTATGACACTTACATAACATTCTATGTAGTATTCTCATGGCAGATCAATCTTATATAAATATTACTCATAATATTTATACATATGTGAAGACTTAATAAATCTTTATCCATGATTTGTGAAATGTGATCATTTGTCTATCCATATAATAATATGTATGCTTTAAAGCATCTCACTTCACAATAAAATTTTATTATGGATACTTTAAGAATAATGTCATAATGTTTAATGAGATCTCACAAATAAGTCATACTTAATGTTTCATTATCTATTTTAGAAAAATTATTACTTTGGAAAAACAAACAAAATAAAGAAGTGTCTTAATAATAATAATTGATAATTCAATACAAGTTACAAGTTCTAATAAAACTATTGGTCTCTAGAGCTTGCAACAATAATCTCCCACTAACGCTAGAGTCAACAAGACAAACACCCGATACCCATAGATATGGTATGACCATCATGCTTCTACCATGCAAGAGGATTTGCCAATAGGTCGATAAAATTTTCAAGTGTTGGTTTGTAATATGCATATCTTCACATCTTCTATAAAACCTCTCATCACTTTGTCTAAGTATGTACTCTGACTTATTCAAGAAGATTTTGTGATATATTTCTATAGATCCTGATTTTCAGTATATAGGCTTGAAATTTTGTTTGATCGAAAATAAGATGTCTGAAATAATATGTGAGACAAGATGATATGAATAAATTGATGAACTATTAAACAAGTAATGAGCAGAATAAACAAGGAATTGATAACCTAATATAGTGCAATTATCACCTACGTCTAAAAGGAGGTAGTCTAGTGAAATGGAAGTTCACTAATTAAAAGTAGTCAATAGTACACATTGGTCTCATCTGAACTCTCCTAATTTAGTGCTTTTTTCCTAATTGAATTCCAACTCAAACTCTCCCTAAATCCGAGACCCCCTCACCTCCACTCAAACACTCTCCCAAATGCTTGTTAAAATCGATATTATGGGCTTTACAAACTTCATATATACAAAAAAAAACTTTATCTCTCATAAGTGTAAATGAATAATAAAGGGAGGTGTTTTACCTGAGAAAAAAACACTACATGACTCGATGAATAATCTCTTAGAATATGTGTATTCTCTTTTGTCTTGTTAATTCACAAGGGAAACCAATCTCTCTATATAGAGACTTCAATCTAGATAGAAGTTCCATTAAGGTACAAACAAATCGATATCATATCCAATCTTTAGAAAATTAAATCTTTCTTTCATAGCATATCCAATCTTCTGCAAATTAAATATTTTCAAATCATATAGATTATGTAACAAGTTAATTATTTTCACATAAAATCTTTTCAAAACAAATCATGCATATACTGAACGAAATAAATCTTTCTGAAATTAATCGTGCAGTAACTGCAACATAAAATCAAGAATCAAGCGAAATATTTCCAAAAATAGAGCACGAGTGGATAACAGAGCCAAAATGTCTCAGCAACTTTAGAGACATCTCCCTTTGCATTTTACTGATAAAAATAAGTCAATAAATGTGTAATAATAAAGCCCCCTTTGGCTTTTTTTAGAAAAAATAAAGATTGAGCACTTCTAGCACAAAGAAAATCACCAGATAAAGCTAGAAACAAGATTAAAGTAATCAAATCACCAAAATGCAATTCATGCATACAATAATCATAACCATAAAGTACCATCATCAGAACTCAAAAGGGACTTTTATCCCATATTTTCCTTATAAGGGCCAAGGAGACAAAAAT
Source organism: Lathyrus oleraceus (assembly GCF_024323335.1). Lineage (NCBI taxonomy): Eukaryota > Viridiplantae > Streptophyta > Magnoliopsida > Fabales > Fabaceae > Lathyrus > Lathyrus oleraceus. The sequence goes on along the minus strand of NC_066585.1, from coordinate 524,257,545 downwards.
AAGATAAACAATCAAACGATCAAATTGTAAACATATCCAACCAAACTTGACAAATATTCAATCCATACAAAAAAAACCATCAAACTAAAGAAACAAAAAACCAAAGCGACAGAGTGGCATAGTCACTGTTAGAGGTATTTTCATTCATGTCAACGTCAACATCTTCATTTCTAGAGCTGGATACATCCTCAAGCTTATCAACATGAGTTGCGTCATTTTTATTAACATGAACAATATATCATGATGAAGAAGCTCCAATAGAGTGAATAGTTAACATATTAATTATTCTTTCACACACAGTCTTCCTTGTAGTGAATGTAGTGATAATATCTTGCAAATACTTTTCCTCATGGATCTAGGCCTTACGAATACGAATTCTCACATGCCCTCAAAGGGGTGAAACATCTAACAATTTTTCATCAAAACCCAAATCAGTTTCATCAACAGGAGCAATAGTGAATGACACAATGTCAGCAACATGTTGTTAACCATGTGACTCCATACACAAGAGATTGGGTGAATTGTGGAGGTTTGATAATCGTTGATTTAAAATTAAATACTTTGATAAATCAGATTTTGAAAACATTTTATCAAAACGTTTGAATAAGTATGCAACGGAAATTCAAAGTAAAGAAAATGATTGAAAAATAAAGGAGATAAGGGAAGATAAATAACATCAAAGAATTATAAAGGTTAAGCCAAGAAGACCTAGTCCTTTCCCCAAAAATAAATCTTGAGAGTATCCAATATGCTTGAGATATTTTAGAAGGTTATGCCCATGAACCCCCTTATACAAGAAAATTAAGTTTCATGTTAACTTCTAGCCAAACAATAAACACGACTTAAAGTGGTTAGTTTTCACCAAATAGAGATTTTTCACAAGCTGATCTCAAACCAATACAGGGTTCTGAGTTGTTTATCCTTTGAAGAGAACCATGGTTTTATACTGGCTGACCACAAACCAAACTGATATTTATACCATGATGGTTTAGAACCTACTGAGTTTTATAACGGGTTAAACATGAAAATTGAGTGAGATTTAACACCATCTGATCTCGTACCGATATAGATTTTAATCAGATCGAGCTCAAGAACAGATGTGGAGATTTTTATTGATTGGTCTTCGGGAACTAAAATAAATCTTTTTCAATGGAGAAGTTCACAAACCAGAGAGAGACTTGGACAAATCCCACAAATACAAAGAAAAACTTTTTCTATAGTTTAGCTCTTAACCAGAATACCAACTTCCTAAGAAAGAATTATTTACTCAAGAGAAAAATCTACTCTTGGTAAATTTAAATTCTTGGTAAGTTATAGCTAAATATGTGAGAAAAGTACGAAATATTTAGAGAAGTTATGAGAGAAATGAAAAGTAAGACTTTTCACATATTCTGGATATGAAAAAGTGATAAAGAAGATCTCAATTTATAGTCCAAGAATGATGTAAATTTGAAAATAATTCATGGGCCAAATTAATGACCTAGTCAATTAGGCTAATTGATTAAGCAATGAAAATAATCGATTTATGTGACCCAAAATGGAAGGTTTAGATATAGAGTCATTATCAATCATTAAGAGGCTGTCACAATCAACTATAGACTTAATTATACATCATCTAATCGAATAGGCCAAAGATCTAATTGATCATAGAATTGGAAAAAGTCTCATAATCAACTATTAGGCCCTAGAAACATTTTTTTTTGTGATTAAGTTTAAAAATTAGAGGCTTCCCAATATTTTTAGTGTGTGTGGTTTATCCTTAATTTTTCCAGAAATGTCCTCGAGTCTTTACAATATATTGACCACTCAGGCGGACACGACCAAGAGAGCTTTCATACTTCCTTTCATTCATACTTTGTAGCTTTAAGTATTGGTATCATTATCTTTGATTTTTACATCACACAAGAACCTTAAGTCTTCTTGATGAGGCTTTATAGATATCCATACTAGTCACCATCATCTAAGAGATTGAAATTTTAAACCACTGTTGATCATAAATCATAAGTCTTTACTTGAGAGTCGTTGAACTGCAGTGTTGACTTTAAACAAATGTATAGCTTGATTTAGGAGGATAGATTGATCAAACATCTTATACATATTTGAATTCTTTATCTATCTTCAGTAGTTGCTTGACTTGAAGTGTTATCATTATTGAAATTAAGCAGCTAATGGTTGACTTGCATCCTCGTTATCCATAAGCTTTACCATTTTTTATCACTTATTGACTATACTTGCAAGTACATAGATCCACACATATCTCCCAATAAAAAGTGTATAACTAAAACTTAAAACATATGGGGTTGCACCGATATCATCATTAACGTTCCAATATCATTCTTTTGATAAATTAAAACACCAAATATCAAAAAAGGAAATCCCATAGGCAGGTTGACGACATAAGACTCAACATTCTTAACAAATTGATGAAATACATATTCTCCAAAATTAAAGGCAACACAAGTTCTTACTTGGTATAGAAGACCAATGAGACTAGGTGTGATACCTGATCCATGAGAAAAAGGAGCTTAGTTAGAAACTTCAATATTTTATAGGGTAGCATACATCAGACTCAGGTTGGCAGTCACCAAAAGACCTTTTTAAGGCCAATATTTATGAACATTACCAGTAGTTTCATGATTTATTGTCTTCAAAGAGGGATGACATTCATTATTTATTAATCTTCAATGACCAAGATAATCGTTTATGATTCAGGTGAGAATGTAAAACAATGACCTCTAACATAGACCTTCTTGTATTTTTTACTCTCAACATTATTAGTTAAAAAGTAATTACAAGGATAATGTATCAATCTTTTACACTAGTATTTAGGAATTGGTTTCATCTAAATTAAACCTCTAGAAAAGAAGAATGATGAAAATATTGAGATTCATCAAATGGAAGTATTAGAGTTTTGATAAATATAATGGAATTACCAAAAATAAAATAAAAGCGTGTATGAAACATCTTAACTAAATAATCGAAAAGTCATACCAAATTATGGATCCTCCATTTTGGACGTTATAATTTCTATTCTAAAGACTTAGTTCTCATTGAGATGACTCTGGGAAAACTCCACTCTTTATGATACTCACGTTAATAGGATGTTAATAGGATCTTGAGGCATATGTAAATTTTATTATGCCCTATGGTGGGTGTCAAAGTCCTTATATGAAGAAAGAGGTTGATCACTTGAGTTTTCAATGTGCGTCTCCATTCATAGTATTAAAATATCATATTTTTCTTTTTTTACGCTCGTTCTCCAAATAAGAAGGTGTACTTCCTAATTAAGAGAATGTGTAAGTATCTTTAAGTGAGGTTAAAAATGTTTGATCATATATGGGGTTGAAACCCCTATATAATGTATACATGCTCTCGTACTCTCATGTTTGTTTCTATATTCACTCATATGAGTGTTGAGGTCGAATTGTAATAGAGATTAAACTTGTGTGCATTTATGGATGAGATAGGAAGAGGAGTGTCTCTGAGTCAAATAAGTTTTTTGGTATGCAGAATGATAAATGCACATTTTTCCTTCCCATGGCCTCGGTATTTAAGAGTATTTTGGGGGGAAATAGACATGAAGAAAATAAAAAACACAATCACAATACAATGGCATAATGTGAAAACTCCGAAATTGGAGAAAAAACCCACAATCGTTGTCAAATGACTATCAGAGAATAACACTATGTGAAAGTTGTTAATTTATTTAATTAACAAAATTTAATATATAATAATAAAATGAGTCCATTACTATTTTCTTGTGGTAAGCAGTTATGATCTTAGTCTTCTATTATTTTATTTTGGAATTTTTAAAATGTCACTTGCGTGTCGTGCCTTTCTTCATATTCTCTTTATGTAATTCTTTTTTCATCTCACTCTCCCGTATGAAAAATGAGTATTTTTTTTATGTAATGTAATATAATGAATAAAAGAAGATGACAAGATCAAAGGAGGACAACCATGAAGATATATCTTACAGACGCATATATTGTTATTAGGTTTAACTTAGGTTCTCTCATTGGCTTGAGGAAACAATTGTTCTATGGGCTATAACTGAATCATTTTATATGTATGTTAGTGCATGTGAATGTATGTTGATGCATATGAGATACGATTTATATGATAAATAAGTCGGCAAGATCAAACTAATTATAAATTTCCTCAAAATAAATATTAAGTTAATGTTTTCTAAAATTTAGCACTAATATTAAATTTTAGTATAAAAAAAATGTAGGTTTCTCCCACCACAATAAAACTTGGGTTTAACTTAACTATACTAATTACAGTAAGATTATATGAGTTTAGATGCAAGAGTTAGGAACAATTCATAAGATGAATTAGAACAAGGAGTTATTCACTCAACTGATAATATTTGAGAATTGTATTAGATACAATTGGAAGAAGTTCCTACTGTAATCACCCCACCACTGACTTGAAACAAAGTGAAATATGGATCTCGATCCATTAAAAAATGTTCCAACGGGATTTTCTAAATCAAATGTCGAGGGTAATTTGGTTTGAGTAAAATAGTGGAAGCATATTTAATTAATGACCTAATTGAATATGTTGTTTCTAATGATGCTCATATCTTCACATTTTTATAAGTAAAATACCATGTCAACAAACACATAAAACAACATTTTGCGATGACTCCTTGACAAAGAAAAGATTTTTAGGACAAATTTTCTAGATTGACACTGAAACTTGAGGAATGTCCTCAAACATGAGAAAAAGTTGTATATCTTAGAGACAGATGTTTCTGAAGAGGAACATCTTGCTTCTGCTCCTAAGGCTGAAAGAGATGCTTATAAGAAGCATATTAATGATGTCAATGAAAGTGCATGCCTCATGTTGGCTACCATTAACTCTGAGTTACAAAAGAAGCATGAGAACATGATAATATTCGATATGATTGAGCACCTAAATATGCTCTATCAAGAGCAGGCTAGGCATGAAAGGTTTGAAGTTTCCAAAGCCCTCTTTTAAGGTAAGCTAGATGAGGAAACCCTTGTAGGTCCACATGTACTCAAGATGACTAGGTATGTGAAGAACCTTGAGAGATTGAGTTTTCCCCTCATAAAGGAGTTTACGACTGATTTGATCCTACAATCATTGTCGGAGAGCTTCAATCACTTTAGCATGAACTTCAATATGAATGATTTGGACAAAACTCTACAATAGTTACTTGACATGTTAAGAACTGCCGAGCAGAATATGATTCAAATGTGAAGGTCATTCTGACGGTGAATAATAGAAACTTTAAGCAGTATAACAAAAGGCCCAATAAGCAGGGTAGTAAAGGGAAGGACAAAGAAGTTTCCAAACACAAACCTACTACTCATTATTTGAAGCCTAGCGGAGGTATAAAAAAAGAGGGCATTTTATTCTACAACAGTAAGACTGGACACTAGAAGAGAAACTTCCCAAAGTACCTGGAAGATAAGAAGAATATAGTAGAGAATTCAACTTCAAGTATTATTGTTATAGAAATAAATTTATCTTCTTCTGCATCATGGGTATTGGATACTGGATATGGTTCTCACGTTTGTACTAATATGTAAGGGCTAAAAAGAGGTAGAGAATTGGAAAAAGATAATGTTGATATATGAGTTAATAATGGAGAAAATGTTGCTTCTTTAGTCGTAGGAACTTATGTATTGACTTTAACTAGTGGTTTAATAATTTAGTTCGAGAACTGCATTATGTACTTGCAATTAGCAGGAATAATATTTTTGTTTCTTGTTTGGACAAGTTTGGTTTTTCATTTATAATAAAGAAAAATTGTTGCTCTATTTATTTGAATGATGTATTCTATGCTAATGCACAAATGAACAATGGACTATATGTATTTTATCTTGAAATACATATTTATAATATAAATACTAAAAGGATGAAACTAACGAGTTAAATCCAACTTACCTCTAGCATTGTCGCTTAGGCCACATAAATGAGAAACACATTTCCAAACTCCATAAAGATGGACTCTTGGACTCTTTTGATTATGAATCATATGAGACATGTAAATCTTATTTACTTGTAAATATGACAAAGTCCCCATTCAAAGGAAATGGTGAAAGGGCAAGTGAACTTTTGGCCCTCATACACACTGATGTATGTGGACCATTGAACACACCAGCTAGAGGAAGTTTTCAATACTTTGTCACATTTATTGATGATTATAGTAGATATGGTTATGTGTGTTTAATGAAACACAAATTTAAATCATTTGAAAAGTTCAAAGAGTTCAAAAATGAAGTACAAAATCAAGTAGGCAAGAATATTAAAACTCTTCGATCTGATCGAGATGGTAAATGTTTAAGCTTAAAGTTTGATGACTATCTGAAATATTATGGGATTCTATCATAACTAACTCATCATGGTACACCATAATGTGATTGTGTATATGAGAGAAGAAACCAAACCTTTTTAGACATGGTTAAATCCACGATGAGTCACGCTAATCTTCCAAAATCCTTTTGGGACATGATCTTTTGATATCATCTTAAACACTTAACCATGTTCCACCCAAAACAGTTAAGAAGACACCATATGATATATGGAGTGGTAAAAGACCACATATGTCTTTCATGAAAAATTGGGGTTGGGAAGTTTATGTGAAATGAGAGATTTCAACTAAGCCTGAGCCCAAATTTGAATGGTTCTTTATGGAGTGTCCTTAAGAAACTAGAGGATGTTACTTCTACAATCCATTATGGGAAAATCGTTTGTCGCTCGGCCTGGTGTATTCCTAGAAAAGGATTTTATTACCAAAGGAATCAGTTGGAGGAAAGTAGATCTTGAAGAAATTCAAGAATTATAGAGTATTGATAAATCTATGGAGGAACTAGAGTAGGAAACACAACCAATTGTGGAAGAGCAATCTACTCAAGTAAAATAAGACCAACATAGGTCAAACATGATATGTTATCAACCTGAGAGATATGGTCCTCTCGTAACTAATCAAGGTTATGTATTAATCATGGATCAAGATGAGCATGTGGCCTACCAAGAGACCATTGATGGTTCTGAGTCTGAGAAGTGGCTAAAATCCATAAAATCTGAAATGGATTCCATGTACACAAACTAGGTTTGGACCTTGGTTGAGCCTCCTTTAGGAGTTAATCCTATAGGATGCAAGTGGGTCTTCAAAAAAAAGATTGACATGGATGGTAAGTTACATACCTATAAGGTAAGACTGGTTGCTAAGGGCTATAAGAAAATTCATGGTGTAGACTATGATGAAACTTTTTCACCAGTTACAATGCTCAAATATGTTTTAATTTTACTTGTTATCGCTGCATATCATGATTATAAAATGTGACAGATAGGTGTCAATACTCATTTCCTTATTGGGAATCTTCTTGATGATGTGTTCATGACATAACCTGAAGGATTTGACGTACCACAAAAATTCCAAAAGATATGCAAGTTACAGCAATCAATCTATCAATTAAAGCAAGCTTTGAGAAGTTAGAATGTTTGTTTTGATGAAATAAAAAAAATATGGATCCATTTAAAATGAAGATGAGCCTTGTGTCTAAAAGAAGGTTAGTGGAAGCATGATCTTTTTCCTAATATTATATGTAGATGACATATTACTCATTGGAAATGATGTCCCTAACTTGCAACAAGTGAAAAATTGGATAGGGAAATGCTTTTTTATGAAGGACCTAGGTGAAATAGCCTATATATTTAGAATCAGGGTCGATTACGATATATCACAAAAACTACTTAGTCTGAGTCAGAGTACATACATAGACAAAGTGTTGAGACACTTTAATACACATAATTCTAAGAAAGGATTCTTATATATATGCAAGATGGCTTATGTCTATCAAAAAACCAATCCCCTTCAACTAAGGAAGAAATGGATGGCGTGAATAAGATTCAATATGCATCTGCAATAGGATCTATCATGTATGCCAAGTTATATGCACGACAAGATGTCTCGTATGCTTTAAGTGAAACGAGTAGGTACCAATCTGGTCTCGGTGATGCTCATTGGGTTGCTGTCTTGAATATCTTTATGTATTTGAGAAGAACTAAAGACTAATTATTGATATATGGAAGTCAGGAAGAGATCAATGTAATTTGATACATCAATTCTAGCTTCCAAACAACTAAGATTGACTTTAGATCACAATTTGGTTATGTGTTTTATTTAAATGGCGGCGTTATGATCTGGAAAAGTTCAAAGTATAATATAATTTTTAATTCTATAATCGAGGCCAAGCATGTTATTGCTCAAATGCATCAAAGGAAGTTGTTTAGATCAAGAATTTCATTAGTGAACTTGGAATAGTATCTAGAATTGTGGATCTCATTTATCTCTATTATGATAACAATGGTGCCATCACACAAGCAAATGAGCCTATAACTCACCAACAACCCAAACACATACTTAGGAGATATCACCTCATTCTAGATATAATAGATAAAGAAGATGCGAAGATATACAAAGTACCAACAGTTGACAATGTCACTAACCAACTAATAAAGCCTCTTGCTCAACAGAAGCATGATAGCCATACTAGTTCTATGGGTATTAGGTGTATTTTAATTGACTCTAGTGCTAGTGGGAGATTGTTTGTGTAATCCCTACAGGCTAATACTTTTATTATAACTTGGTACTTGTATTAAATTATTTATTAATAATAAAAGACATTTTTTGTTATATTTGTTTTCCCAAAATAATAAAGTCCCTAGAATAGCTAGTTCGTTTAATGAAACATTAACTATGACTTAATCATGAGGTTCAATTAAACATAATGACATTATTCTTAAAGTATATTGTAGTCGACCTTTATTGTGAAGTGGTGTAATATTAAAGCATTGATACTATAATATGGATAAATTGATGATCACATCTCATAGGTCATGGATAAAGAGTTATCGAGTCTTCATATATGTATGAATAGGAGTAATAGTTATATAGGATTGACCTGCTAAGATTATACTACATATAATATTATGTAAGGTGTCATAAGTTATTCTCATGGTGATAGTGGTGTAAACCACTCTTTGACCTGAAACCACTATGAATCCTAAATGTGGATTCGAGTACTTTATTTCCATTTAAACATTTTCCGTAATAGAGTGACCATAATGATGGTTAATGGGTACTCTACAAATCATGGTAAGGGACATAAGTTACATAGATGGAATTTTACCATCCCGCATAATAGAATATATGTCTAAGGGCCTAATGTTGATCTGTATAATGGTGACACTATCCATGTCTTGTGTTAAATATATACATGAGGGGAAAAGGTTAATTGTACAAACAATAATTATTACAAACACATTTTGTTAGATCACATTATATTTTTGTGACCTTGATAGCAGTGATGTGTTTCTAGATACAACTCACTGTTTATTATATTAAATGTGTGATTTAATATAATTGCAAATGTCATGAGAACCTGCATGGTTACACACATAAGGACAAATTTATGAGAGATAGAATAAATAAGTGAAATAAGGAACACCGTAAGGTGTGATGTCCTTGAGATAATTACAGAACATCGTAAGGTAAAATGTGCTTAAGTAAATTGTAGAACACCGTAAGGAATGATACACTTAAGTGGAATACAAAATACGATAAGGTATCACAGGCTTAAGTGAAATATAGTATACCATACGGTACAATCCAATTAAGTGGGCGTTTTTGGCTTGTAGCCCAAAAAAGTTGTTCTTTAAATAGAACCCTTGCGCATAAATTATTTTACTTAATAAAATTCGATTTGTGAAATCCTTGTCGTACTCTCTCTCTCTCTCTCTCTCTCTCTCTCTCTCTTTCTCTCTCTCTCATTGTTCATTAAATTCTACATCAAAGGTCTTAATAGCCACAAGAGGTAATCATTTATATCACTAGTCATGCTCATTTGTAAGGATCAACTTAAGGGAAATTTGTGTTTCCCTCTGCACTTAATAGCGCGATTTCCCTTCAGTTGGACATGTGACTCCATAAACAAGATGGCAGGTAAATTGAAGAGGTTCGAAAATCGTCAATTTAAAATTAAATCATTTAATATATAAGAGTTTGAAAACATTTTATCCAAACATTTAAAAAAGTATGCAACGTAAATTCAAAGTAAAGAAAATTACTGAAATATAAAGGAGATAAGGGGAGAGAAATTACATCGGAGAATTATACAGCTTCGGCCAAGAGGACCTAATCATGTCTCCAAGAATAAATATTGAGAGTATCCACTATGCTTGAGAGATTTTAGAAGGTTATGCCTACGAATCCCATAATATAAGGAAATGAAATTTCAGGCTAACTTGTAGCCAAACAACGAACACAGCTTGAAGTGGTTACTCTTCACACCAAATAGAGATTTTGCACATGCTTATCTCAAGCCAATATAGAGTTTTTAGTTGGATATCCTCCAAACTGAACCGAACCAAGTTTTATAGTGGTTAAACACAAACCGAATTGAGATTTATAATGGGATAATCTCACACCTATTGATTTTTATACTAGGTTGAACATAAAAAATGAGTGGGATTTTAATATAGGATGATCTCGAACTAATATAGCTTTTAATTGGACTGAACTCAAGAATCATTGTGGAGATTTTTACTAGTTAATCTTCAAGTACCAAAAGGAAAAAATTTCAACGGCGGAGCCAACAAACCAAATAGAGACTTTGATAAATCTCACAAATACAAAAAAGAGATTTTTCGATAGCTCCTAACCAAAATACCTACTTCCTAAGGAAGAATTATTTACTCAAGATAAAAATCTACTCTTGGTAAATTTACAATTTTTTCCTCATCCAAAATAATTTTCCTCATTAGACTCAACAACACTCTCGAAGCACTATAAAATATGTGAGAAAAGTATGAAATATTTAGAGAAGTTATGAGAGAAATTAAAAGTGAGGTTTTTCACATTTTTTGGATGTGAAAAACTGATAGATCTCTATTTATTGGCCAAGACATGGTGTAAATTTGGAAACAATCCATGAGCCAATTTAATGACCTAATTGACTAGGCTAATCGATTGTTGTGGCACAAAATAGAAGGTTTAGATATAGAGTCGTTACAAATCATTAAGAGATTGTTATAATCAATTATAGACTCAATTATATATCATCTAGTTGAATAGGCCAAAGATCTAATCGATTAGACAATTATAAAAAGTCTTTTAATCAATTGAAGATTTCTCTAATCAAGTGGCTAGGTCCCAATTTTTTTTTGTGAAGTAGTTTAAAAATGAGAGGCTTCTCAATATTTTTAGTGTATCAGGTTTAGCCATAATATTTTCAGAAATGTCCTTGAGTCTTTACAATACATTTATCACTCAGACTGACACGATCAAACGAGCTTTCATACTTCTTTTCTTTCACACTCTGAAGCTTTAAGTATTGGTGTCATTATCTTTGATTTTAACATCACACAAGAACCTTGATCCTTCTTGATTAGGCTTGAAATATGTCCATGCTATTTACCATCATCTAAGAGATTGAAAGTTGAAACCACTGTTGATTATAAACCCTAAGTATTTACTTGAGAATCGTTAGACTGCAGTGTTGACTTTAAAAAAATGTGTAGCTTGATTCGAGATGATAGCTTGATCAACCATCTTATGTATCTTTGAATTCTTGAGCTATGTTCAGAAGTTGCTTGACTTCAAGTGTTGTCATCATCAAATTTAAGCAGTTACTTGTTGACTTGCATCCTCACTATCCATAAACTTTACCATCTTGTATCACTTTTTGACTATACATGCAAGTACATAGATCCACACATGTTTTCAAACAAAAAGTTTGTAACTAAAATTTAAAACATATGAGGTGATACCAATCTCATCATCACAAGTTCCAATATCATTCTTTTGATGAATTAATCACCACAGGTCAAAGAGGGAAATCACATAGGCATCTTGACGATATACGACTCATCATGCTTAAGAAATTGATCAAATATGTATTCTCAAAAATTAAAGGCAACACAAGTTCTTACATGTTATAGAAGACCCACAAGACTATGTGTGATACCAGACCTATGAGAAAAAGGAGCTTAGTTAGTCACTCCAATATTTTACAGGATAACATACACCAAACTCAGCTTGGCAACCACCAAAAGACCTTTTGAAGGTCAATCTTCATGAACAATACCAGTAATTTCTTGAGTTATGGTCTTTAAATAGGGGTGAAGCTCATAATTTATTAATATTTCATGGCCAAAATACTCGTTTATGATACAAGTGAGAATGCAAAATAATGATCTCTAACATAGACCTTCTTATATTCTCTATTCTCAGCATTATTAGTTAAAAAATAATTAGAGGGATATTGTATCAATCTTTTAAACTAGTATATTAGAATTAGTTGTATATAAATTAGACCTCTAGAAAAGAAGAACCAAAGAAATTATGAGATTTATCAATTGAAGTATTAGAGTTTTTATAAAGATAATGGAATTACCAAAACAAATTGAAAGAGTGTATGAAAAATATTAACTAAATGATAGAATTTTTGTACTGAATTATGGATCTTCTATTTTTGACGTTATAATTTCTATTCTAAAGACTTATTTCTCATCGAGATTGTAAAGCTTCACTCTTTGTGGCGGTCATGCTAATAGAATCTTGAGGCATAGGTAAATTTATTATGTTCTATGGTGGATGTCAAAGTCCTCATATGAATAAATAGGTTGATAAATTGAGTTTGTGAAGTGTGGTTCCACTCGTAGTATTAAAATCTCATCTTTTCCTTTTTTGTGCTCCTTCTCCAAATAAGAAGATGTACTTCCTAAGTAAGAGAATGTGTAAGTAAGTTTAGGAGAGGTTTAAAATTTTGATCATATTTAGGGTTGAAACCCTTATATAATGTATACATGTTATACTCTCATGTTTGTTGCTATATTCACTCATATGAGCGTTGACGTCAAATAATAATAGAGATTAAACATGGGTGTATTTATGGTTGAGATAAATAGAGGAGTGTCTCTTAGTCAAATAAGTTTCTTGATATGCAGAATGATAAATGCATTTTTGTCTTTCCCATGACCTCTATTTTTAAGAGTTTTGTTGGAAAAAACCGGCATATAAAAAATAAAACAACATAATCATAATACAATAATATAACGTAAAAATCCTAAAATCAAAAAACAAAACATGGACGTTGTCAAATGACAACCAAAGAATAACATTAGAGAATAATATTATATATTACCATACATCTCAACAGATCAAAAGATAATTCAAACAAATAAATAATTAATCAAATCAACACATCATTAGTTGGCTAAACACTATATTTTATATGACCTCAATACCTACAAAAAATAAACACGATATTTTATATGACCTCAATACCTACAAAAATAAGTTTTATCTAAAGATGACATGATTGTAGATCTAATCTAAGAAACCAAATATTACCATCAAATTGTTGCTTAACGGCTTAAAATTTCTCTGTACCTTTTAAAGTGAGACAATGCATAAGAAATTGGAGGTCACGAAAGATGGAATATTTTGAATGCATGTGTAATTCTACCTTTTGTAAAGTGTCTTGTCGTGTTGCTCTTTCAAAAGAAATACATGACATAAGACATATATATAGTGGATTAAGTTGCGTGTGCCCAGCCCATGCCATGATATGGAGAACACAAGTCCAATTTGCCACACTTTAAAAAAGAAAGATATATTACTTGTTGAATTATGGATATTTTCTCAATCTATTAATAATAAGAATAATTTTAACAAAATGTACTGATATTAAAAAGGAGTAGAGGTACGTTGTGAGTTTATGATTTACTTTGAAATGAATTGTTAATGAGTTTTATAGGAAAGATTAGTTCAACAACTTTTTCAAAAATAATTTTGAATAAATTCAAATAGACGAATATACTAAACTTATAAAAATTTAAAAGTATATATTAGCACACCTAAAATGTAAATTGAGAATTTAAAAAGTCAAAGACTCGTCCAAACAAGTAAAAAAGACACCACATATTTATCCAAAATCTTAAGGTGGATGAGTGTATAAGTCATCTTATTTATAAAGTGCTCAACCTCCACTTTTTTTTAAAAATATGAAACTTAGAACTCACACTTGTTTCTTAACAAAAACGGGTTCGGTCTGTCGAGTATACATGTTTTGTCCATACTATTTTGTGAGGCGGATCAAGAGTTTTGGCCTGTAGCCTCTAATGTGCTGCTTCGTCTTGTTTTTATGTGAGTTTTTGGGAGCGCGGATATTAACATAAATTTTTACAAAATCAAACACCACAACTCATCGCCATACTAGCCCAAGATGAACGGTGTTGTTGAAGCAGCAAACAAAAATATCATGAAGATCATCTAGAAAATGATGGTCACTTACAAGGATTGGCACAAAATATTACCTTTTGCGATGCACGACTATCGAACGTAAGTTTTCACTTAAACAAGGGTAACCCCTTATTTCCTAGTTTATGGGATGGAAGTTGTCCTTCCGGTAGAAGTTGAAGTCTCCTTGATGAGAGTCTTAATGGAGGATAAGCTAGGCGAGGTGGAATAGGTTCAAACAAGTTTTGATCAGCTCAACCTTATAAAGGAGAAGCACCTAACAGAGTTATGTCACTGTCAGCTCTACCAAAGGCATCTTAAAAAAGCATTTGATAAGAAGGTTTGTCCCCGAGCATTCCAAGAAGGCAACCTAGTGCTAAAGAAGATCTTGACGATTCACAAGGATTCTAGGGGCAAGTGGACACCAAATTACGAATGTTCATTTGTTGAGGTAAGAGCCTTTTCTGGACATGCTCTGATCCTTGCAACTATGGATGGCGACGAATTTCCACTCCCTGAGTCAAAAGATACTTTGCCTAAAAAAGTGGAAATACAAAAAGTCGTTAAGTCGAAAACCTAAAAAGGCGACTTACTCAAAACTGACTATCCTGGTGGGAAAAAATGATATAACTTTCCAGGAGAAATTAGGGACAAAATCAAAAAATATATATCACCCGCTAAGTCGAAAATCCGAAAGAGTGACTTAGGCAAAAAAAAAGGGTATCCCGGAGGATCAAAACCCCGAAAGGGTGGTCCAAGAAAAAGTTAGGGATATTTCCAAAGAAAAGAATATAATCCGTGAATCCATTTTACCAGGAAAGGGTATCAAAGAGAATAGTCGATTCACCTGCTATCCTCAGAAGCAAGGTGTTGAGATCTTCAGAGACATAACGATTATAGCAATGTTGAAAATCAACGGAAACTCAACAATTCCCATTACCATTTAATTTTCTTGCACAACAATTACCTTTTCAAGGAATTGCATCTTTATGTACAATTTCTCATCTGCAGGTCAAATCAATAAAAGAGAATTTTCTCATCAAAATGTGCCCAATTATTTTTACTTTATCTGCTTGTTTGCAAAATATCATTATTTTTTACAAACACTACATTATGACTTTGGTCAATGACAAAAACATTTGAAAAGAACAGTAAAAGTTTTTTTACTTTCGAAATGTCTAAAGGGAGATCGACACTCCCCAATAATTCCTTTGTCGCATAAACTCATTGAATCATTTGCAAATCACTACGGCCCTTCCAGCACAAACAACTTAGTTCTCTCAACAACCTGCTCATCTGCAGCCCAATAGCAACAAATCCCCAGTGAAGTCATCAGGGGCATTCACGTCTTCTTACTGATCACAACGTCATCCGATTTCGGGTGTTGAGGAGTCAAACCCATTCAACTCATCAATCCCTATTGGTCCCAAAATAAAAGTCCATCTCACTGGCATCTTCAGAAACTCAAATCCAATCGACATTGGTACCCAGAAAATATTTCACCTTCAAAAATAGGAGACCAATCCCAAACATACCATAACCATTCATTTGAACATGCATGGCATGCGCTACATACATAACTTTCCTGGAAAAACAGGAAATTCCATTCCAAAAAAAATTCCCGCCGAAATGGGAAGTTCATCTAAAATCAAATTATCATCACATGCATGCATAACTTTCCAGCCAAAACAAGAAATTTCATCAAGAAAACACTTTCCCTCTGAAATGGGAAGTTTCCAAAAATCCAATCATCCCATCCATCAACGCATGCATAACTTTCCTATCGAAACATTAAATTTCATCAAAACACAATCCTATCAGTCATCAACATACCTATGTATAACATTCCCGCCAAAACGGGAAGCTTCATCAAAGATGAACAAAATAATTCGTATTCCCATATGCACCTAAAAAATCCCCAACAATTTCATCCCTGCATGCATCCATGCATCATTCCATGCATGTTATTTCCACCCAAAGTGGAGCATCATACACAAAAATTAAACATACATAAATCAGGATCCAGGGTCAGTCATAAGTATTCATGATAGTCCTTATTTAAGTCAGCGTTATTCCTTTGAGAAGAGTTATTACCCCTCTTGTGCTCGTGGAATTATTTCCCAACAATTTTTTCTTCAACTTTATGGTTGATAATGATATTCCCCGACGCTTTTTTCTTTTTTCCTCCCCAAGCAGACGTTACCTAAAAATACTCTTATGAGCTTTTCCCCTGTAGAGCTTTGCCAGTAAATCTCCTCCAACGGGAGTATTATCTGGTTTATTTTCCCCAACAGATGAACATTTTAGATACTACTCTGATATCCTCGAAGAATCTTAGACATGATTGGGATGTTGTTCCATTTTTGGAAAGTTCCAGTTGTATAATATAAGATACTGCTTTGCTGATCCTCAGAGAGTCTCGTTTGTTTTGTTTGAGATACTGCACTAGTATCCTCGAAGAGTCTTATACATGATTGGGATAATGCTATATCTTTGGATATTTTCAGCTGTATTATATAAGATACTGCTTTGCTAATCCTTAGGGAGTCTCGTTTGAGATACTGCTCTGGTGTCCTCGTAGAGCCTTTGATACAATAGGGATATTGTTTTGTCATTGGAAAGTTTCAGATGTATCATATAAGACACTGCTTCGCTGATCCTCAGGGAGTCTCGTTTGTTTTGTTTTAGATACTGCTATGGTATCCTCGGAGAGACTTAGATATGATTGGGATGATGTTCCGTCTTCAGAAAGTTTTATTTGTATCATATAAGATGTTGCTTTGCTGATCCTTAGGGAGTCTTACTTGTTCTATTTGAGATACTGCTCTAGTATCCTTGGAGAGTCTTAGATATGATTGGGATGATGTTCTATCTTTGGAAAATTTCAATA
This sequence comes from Lathyrus oleraceus, assembly GCF_024323335.1. NCBI lineage: Eukaryota > Viridiplantae > Streptophyta > Magnoliopsida > Fabales > Fabaceae > Lathyrus > Lathyrus oleraceus. The sequence goes on along the minus strand of NC_066585.1, from coordinate 524,240,374 downwards.
ATATCATATAAGATGATGCTTCACTGATCCTCAGGGAGTCTCACTTATTCTATTTGAGATACTTCTCTAGTATCCTCGGAGTTTCTTAGATATGATTAGGATGATGTTCCATCTTTAGAAAGTTTCAATCATATCATATAAGATGTTGCTTCGCTGATCCTCAGGGTGTCTCACTTGTTCTATTTGACATACTGCTATAGTATCCTGAAAGTTTTAGATATGCTTGAGATGTAGTTCCATCTTTAGAAAATTTCAATCATATCATGTAAGATGCTACTTCATTGATCCTCAGGGAGTCTCCCTTGTTCTGTTTGAGATACTGCTCTAGTATCCTCGAAGAGTCTTAGATATGATTGGTATGTTCCGTCTTCAGGAAGTTTTAGTTGTATCATATAAGATGTTGCATTGTTGATCCTCAATGAGTATCACTTGTTATATTTGAGATAATACTCTAGTATCCTCATAGAGTTTTAGATACGATTGGGATGTTATTCCATCTTTGGAAAGTTTCAATCATATCATATAAGATGCTTCTTCGCTGATCCTCAGGGAGTCTCACTTGTTCTATTTGAGATACTCCTCTAGTATCCTCAAAGAGTCTTAGGTATGATTGGGATGTTGTTCAATCTTTGGAAATTTTAAATCATATCATATAAGATGTTGCTTCGCTGATCCTCAAGGAGTCTCACTTGTTCTGTTTGAGATACTACTCGCATATCCTCGGAGGGACTTAGATATGATTGGGATTTTGTTCCATCTTTGAAAAGTTTCAACCATATCATATAAGATGCTTCTTTGATGATCCTCAGGGAGACTCACTTGTTCTGTTTACGATATTGCTCTAGTATTCTTAGAGAGTCTTAAAGATGATTGGGATGTTGTTTTGTCTTTGGAAAGTTTCAATTATATCATATAAGATGTTGCTTCGCTGATCCTCGTGGAGTCTCCCTAGTTCTGTTTGAGATACTGCTATAGTATCCTCAAAGAGTATTAGATACAATTGGGATGTTCCATCTTCGGAAAGTTTTTGTTGTATCATATAAGATGTTAATTTGTTGATCCTCGGGGAGTCTCACTTGTTCTGATTGAGATACTCCTATAGTGTCCTGAAAGTCTTAAATACGGTTGGGATGTTGTTCCATCTTTGGAAAGTTTCAATCATATAATGTAAGATGCTGCTTATCTGATCCTTAAGGTGTCTCCCATATTCTATTTGAGATACTTCTCTAGTATCCTCAAAGAGTCTTAGATATGATTGGGATGTTATGTCTTAGGGAAGTTTTAGTTGTATCATATAAGATGCTGCTTTGTTGATCCTCAGGGAGTCTCACTTGTTCTATTTGGGATACTACTCTAGTAACCTCTGAGAGTTCTAGATACAATTGGGATGTTATTCCGTCTTTGGAAAGTTTCAATAATATCATATAAGATGTTGCTTGGTTAATCCTAAAGGATCCTCACTTGTTCTGTTTGAGATACTGCTCTAGTATCCTCGGAGAGTCTTAGGTACGACTTGGATGTTGTTCAATCTTTGGAAGGTTTCAATCATATCATATAAGATATTGCTTCACTTATCCTCAAGGACACTCACTTATTTTGTTTAAGATACTTCTCGCGTATCCTCAGATAGTCTTAGATATGATTGGGATGTTGTTCCATCTTTGGAAATTTTCAATCATATCATATAAGATGCTTATTTGTTGATCCCCATGGAGACTCACTTGTTCTGTTTAAGATATTTCTCTAGTATCCTTGGAGAGTCTTAGAATTGATTGGGATGGTGTTCCATCTTTTTAAAGTTTCAATTATATCATATAAGATGTTGTTTCGCTGATCCTTAAGGAGTCTCCTTTGTTCTGTTTGAGATACAACTCTAGTATCCTCGAATTGTCTTAGATACGATTAGGATGTTGTGTCTTCGGAAAGTTTTAGTTGTATCATATATTATGTTGTTTTGCTGATCATCAGGGAGTCTCATTTTTTTGTTTGAGATAGTGCTCTAGTATCCTCCGAGAGTTTTAGATACGATTGGGGTGTTATTCCATCTTTGGAAAGTTTCATGCATCTGATATAAGATATTGCTTTGTTGATCCTCAAGGAGTCTCACTTGTTCTGTTTGAGATACTACTCTAGTATCCTAGTATATTCTTAGGTACGATTGGGATTTTATTAAATCTTTGGAAATTTTAAATCATATCATATAAGATGTTGCTTCGCTGATCCTAAGGGAATCTCACTTGTTCTGTCTGACATAATGCCCGCGTAGCCTTAGAGCGTCTTAGATATGATTGCGATTTTATTTCATCTTTGGAAAATCTCAATCATATCATATAAGATGCTTCTTTGATGATCCTCAGGGAAACTCACTTGTTCTGTTTACGATATTGCTCTAGTATCCTCAGAGAGTCTTAGAGATGATTGGGATGTTGTTCCATCTTTGGAAAGTTTCAATTATATCATATAAGATGCTGCTTCGCTGATCCTTAGGGAGTCTTTCTTGTTTTGTCTGAGATACTGCTTTAATATCCTCGAAGAGTATCAGATACGATTGGGATGTTCCATATTCGGAAAGTTTTTGTTGTATCATATAAGATGTTGCTTTGTTAATCCCCAGGGAGTCTCACTTGTTCTAATTGAGATACTGATATAGTATCCAAAAAGTCTTAGATACGGTTGGTATGTTGTTCCATCTTTGGAAAGTTTCAATCATATAATGTAATATGTTGCTTAGTTGATCCTTAGGGAGTCTCCCTTGTTCTGTTTGAGATATTGCTCGTGTATCCTTAAAGAGTCTCAGATACGATTGGAATGCTATATCTTCGGGAAGTTTTAGTTGTATCATTTAAGATGCTTCTTTGTTGATCCTCAGGGAGTCTCACTTGTTCTATTTGAGATATGCTCTAATATCCTCATAGAATTTTAGATACGATTGGGATGTTTTTCCATCTTTGGAAAGTTTCAATCATATCATATAAGATGTTGCTTCGCTGATCTTCAAGGATTCTCACTTGTTCTTTTTGAGATATTGCTCTAGTATCCTCGGAGAGTCTTAGGTATGACTGGGATGTTGTTCAATCTTTGGAAGGTTTTAATCATATCATATAAGATATTGCTTCACTTATCCTTAGGGAGACTCACTTATTTTGTTTGAGATACTTCTCGCATATCCTCGAAGAGTCTTAGATATGATTGTGATGTTGTTCCATCTTTGGAAAGTTCCAATCATATCATATAGATGCGTCTTTGATGATCCTCAAGGAGACTCACTTGTTATGTTTAAGATATTTCTTTAGTATCCTTGGAGAGTCTTAGAAATGATTGGGATGTTGTTCCATCTTTGGAAAGTTTCAATTATATCATATAAGATGCTGCTTCGCTGATCCTAGGGAGTCTCCTTTGTTCTATTTGAGATACTACTCTAGTATCCTCAAATAGTCTTAGATACGATTGGGATGTTGTGTCTTTGGAAAGATTTAGGTGTATCATATATGATGTTGCTTTGCTGATCCTTAGGGAGTCTCATTTGTTTTGTTTCAGATGCTGCTTTAGTATCCTCAAAGAGTTTTAGATACAATTGAGATGTTATTCCATCTTTGGAAAGTTTCATTCATATGATATAAGATGCTTCTTCCCTGATCCTCAAGGAGTCTCACATGTTCTGTTTGAGATACTGCTCTAGTATCCTAGTATATTCTTAGCTACGATTGGATGTTGTTAGATCTTTGGAAAGTTTAAATCATATCATATAAGATGTTGGTTCGCTGATCCTCAGGGAGTCTCACTTGTTCTGTTTGAGATACTACTCGTGAAGGTGAGAAAAACAAGAAAGGGGGGGGTTTGAATTGTTTGGAAAATAAGCGCTTTTTCAAAATAAAAATCACACAAGGAATTTATACTGGTTCGCTTATAACACAAAGCTACTCCAGTCCACCCGGCCAAGGTGATTTCGCCTTCAACAAGGACTTAATCCACTAATCTTGAAAGATTGATTACAAACAACGTCTAAGAGAAAGATCTCTTAGTCCTCTCAAGTATACAGACTGCGCAGAGTCACTTGAGGAAATAAAAAAAAGGATAAAGACTTATGTAATCTAGAGTGCTTCTAAGATAAGCAAATATTACAACAGTAAGAACAAAGTGTTTCACGTTCTAAGCAAAAGCTTCGTGAAGATTGAGAGAATAAAACGTGTTTATGTGTGTTGATGTTTCAGTATATGCTTATGTTGTTAATGATGATTTGCAGTCCTTTATATATAGGAGTGAAGTAGTCGTTGAAGGTGATGGCCAATAATTTGAATTAATGCCATAACTTATATAGCTTCTTGCCAAGACAACTTTCTCTCCTTGAATGACTACTTTCCAAATATAGTTCCTTTTCATTTGAATTTGGAGTTTAACGTCTCTTTCTGTATTAGGAAATCCATTTCCATACCTTTATTTGAAGTTAACGTTACTCTTCCTTTATTTAGCAAATCCATGATCAGAATCTTCATGTTTCTTGGAATCTTGCTATTTTACTTCTGATGTTGATCTCTTTTGAGTTCTGATGGTTTCTTCAGATAGCGCTGAGAGCTTCTGAAGTTTGACATACCGTTGTTCAGAGTCAGAACTTCTAGAGCGTACTTCTTGTTCAGATGCTTCTGATATTTTGCTGTTTTGCTCAGAGTTAGACTTTCTTGAACGTGTTTCTACTTCAGATGCTCCTGGTCTTCTGATAATTTGTATCTGATATGATTCTGTATCTGATGATTTCTTCCTTCTTTCCTTAGAACCCTGCACACTTAGAAACTTTTCGTTAGGGTGCCATTTTTGGTTTCATCCTTTGTTATCATCAAAATCATGGAATCTGTTGTAGAACAATTTTTGTTCTTACAATCTCCCCCTTTTTGATGATGACAAAACAAACTTAATTAGCAGATGAAACATAAACAATATCAGATCAGATAGACAAGAGCTCCCCCTGAGATAGGCTAGGGAGTTCAGAAGTTCTTACCAGAGCTTCCAAGCAATGAGGTTTCTTGATACCTGTAGCACCTCAAATTTGCACCTATCATTGTACATACATTTTCATATTAGGTCATAGCATATCATGGTCCATTGCATAGCATTGCATTGCCTCTTTTTGCCTCAAGTGCAAGCCAATCAAGGAATTAGGTCAAACTGATCAGGAGATCAGTCAACCAAGCAAGCAAGTGCATTTCTCAAGGAGCCAAGGCCTTAGGGTTGGTCCAACAAGTTCACATGACTTGGAGGTCCATTTGGAGTGTTCATGTCAAGGGTTGAAGGCCCAGAGGTCATCAGTTCATACATAGACAGTCAAAAACCCAAGACAGCCAACAGTCAGTCAAAGCAGTGGATGGTGGCCATTCTTGTGGAATTTGGGCACCATGATCAATAATCAAGAGTTCATACAACTTGAGACATTATTTGAAGGCAAGTTCTCAAGGAATTAGGGTTTGGAATTCATCAGAAGAGGTTCAGTCAACCAGAAACCCTAAAAGTCAACTGTTGGTCAACTGTCCATTTAATCAGGGATTTGATGATTGGATTTGGTTTGTGAGAGCTCATTCATGGCCAAATAGTCCTCATATATCATGTCAAACACCATCATGGAAGAATTTGAAGCCAGATCAAAAATTTCCAAAAATGGAAACTGGGCCTGTAACTGAAACCTGCCATAAATGGAAAGTCTTGATCCTCAAAATTACATCTTGATACAAGCCTCAAATGAAATTTTGCCCAACATGAAAGTTGAAGATCTTGTTCTCCCATTTCCAAAAAGTCCTAGAACTCTCAATTCCCATGTGTGGTTGGCAAGTTATGATCGAATCGATTTCAGAAAATCTTGAACTTCAAAGGGGCATATCTCCCAAACCGTTTGGCCAATTTTGGTGGGGTTTTTTCCTACAAGTCACATTTGATCCCCTCTTTCCAAAAATATAAATTTCATGAGCCAAAACTTCACCAATCAAAATGGCATTTTTTGACTTTTCTCATTTAAATGCAAGTTTGACCAATGTTTGACTTTTTGATATAAACATTTTTTTAACATTTGGCCAATTGGAACAGCTCAGGAATATCATTTAGAATGTGTTTGCAAGCTCATTTTATGCAGTACATGAGGCCATTGCTTGGTTGCTTGAATTGTAAGAAAAGTACAAACCCACCATGCTACTCCATGCTATCCACCATACCATGATTTGTACTCTTAAAAACAGAAAATTTAGAGGCCATTCTCTGTCATTATGAATAGATTTTGCAGCCAAAAAAACCAGCAAAACAAGAGGCCATGCCAACTTGCTTAAATTTTGGAACAAAAGGACATTTCCACTCCATACTTCCATACCATGCCTTGTACTATCCAACAGAATTTTGGGAGGTCATTTTCTGTCATTGGAAACTACTAGCTGCATCCATCAAACCAGAATTCATTCATGCTGTCACTCAAAAAAAAAACACTTCATTTTATGCATTTTCCAAAACAGTCAAAAAAAAAACTCACAAAGAACTGAGCTTGGCCTTGCTTAATACTACATCTATTCATCATTTTGAACCTGTTTTTAGCAACACTCTCCAACTGGAAGCTCCTTTTCCTCTACTGTTTTAAAGAGGCATCATCAATGGCAGTCCAAGTTTGAAGCTATCTCAAGCCATTGCACGCCAAACAACCTTCATCAACCATCATTTGGAGGGCCTTGCTACATCTGTTTCACCATTAAACACACAAACAACAACTGTTTCGTGGATTTCTTCAAAAACAAGTAAGGATTCGAACATCTCATTTCTTGAAATAATGATAGGCTTTGTGTAGAGCTTGCCTTGCTGGTTACTCTGCTCTTTGAATCGTGATGATTGGTTGAATATTTAGAGAGATATGGTGAAATGAACTTTGATGTCCAAACTTGTTCTTGCTTAATATTTTTTGTTTAGCATGGTTTAATGGTTATTGATGTTGGATTATGGATGTGCATGTTTGGATGTACACATTGATATGTTTATTCTTGAATTTGGAAAAAAAAAAGAAATTTTGACCTGGGTTTGATGGATATGTATACTGCATATTTTTCCTGCAGCATGAATACTGTAAATGTGTTACTGGCATTTCTTTTTACTGTAGCAATTGCCTTGCCTTGTTTTCAAATAAATGTCAAAAGGCCTGGGGCGAGGGGGATTCGAACCCCAGACCTTTGCTTCAAATACCAAGTGTTTTACCACTGGGGCACAATGCCAATTCATTTATTTAACGCCTTCTATAAAATATATATTAAAAAGAGGCGCTGACTTTACAAATTAAATGAAACGCTGAGTTTCATACTCAGCAAAAGGGCGTTTTGGTCTTTTAGTTTTTTAAATATTCATTCCAGCAATCATTATTTAATTCATTTCCCATTTCAATATTTATTTCATTTAATTACTCAAACTTTGAAAAATCATAAGTTCCTCATTTTAATTCCAAATTCATTGGGAATTTTTGCATCATGTCCATCTTGATCTCTAGTTTTTTGTCACATATTTTCCAGAATTTTTGCATGGTCTAATTTTAAATGGTGCTAGGGTTTGTGACATGTGACCAATTTTTGTATATCTTGCCAAAACATTTGTGAAATGATGAGAATGTATCCAATGGCTCCCAAATTTTTTGTGCTTAAACTAGACACATTCATGGTGATTTTGGTGTAAAGTTTGTGAATTTATCATTTGTGGTTTGTGAGATATGATTTTTTGAATTAGGGTGTGACAATTTGTGTCACACCATTGATGTCCAACTTCATGATTTTCATTTCCATGCTTCTTGACCTCCAATTGATCCCAAATTTTGCATGAACCTACTCTTGTATGTCTAGTTTACATTTGAATTTTCTTGGATTTATTTGAACTATTTTCCATTTGTTTGAGATTTTCCTTCCCTGCCTAGTCAAATATTGACTTTGTGTGACACATGTTCCCATTTCATTTGTGAAATTCTCATACTTTATTGGATGGACATGAAATTTTGCATGAGATAACTAGACATCCTCATCTTTACCATGGTTTTGGTCCCATTCATTTATCATACACCATTCTTGACTTATGATTTTTCTAAGTTGATGCATGTTTGGTTGACTTCATTGAGCATGTTCAAATTGGCTTTGACTTTCTGATTTTCATTGACTGCCTTCCACTTGTCCAAATGGGATGAAATTTGACATGCTTACCATGCTATGTGTTAGGATTGTTCATGATTTATTTGGTGATTTTTGAAAATGTTTAAGGTTGCTTTTGAGTTAAGTCTTGCTGTTGACTTCTGTGAGCTTCCGTTTGCCATACTTTGACCTAAATGGTTCATGAAATGATGATGATGATCGATATGAATGTGAACCCAATTGGTTGTGTTTCTTGAACGTTTAAAATTGACTTTGGTTGGATATCCCTTGCTGTCTTGACTTTCTCATTCACTTTTGACCCTAGGCTTGCCCTAGTGGTCCTGTTACTCACCTTTGAGTTTGTGATTTCAGGTTAACCATCAAATGGCCATTGAGACCAATTCTTTTTGATTGAGCTTGCCTAGAATACCATGATTAACTTGTTTGTTCTTGTAGGTGGCTTGGCTCACATGCCCTAAGCCTTGTGCCTTGCACATCCATGTGCCTCTAATGGACTGTTGTTGTCTGTTTCTGTTTGTTTTGTTTGAAGTTGCATACTAACATCTGCTTGACTGTTTCAGGTGCTTTAGTTGCTTAGTTCTTTGTGAACTTTTTGCTTTGCTTTGCTTGTATAAGCAATTTGCATTGAGGTATGTCTCTTTTACTCCATGTAGTCTGGAAGACCTGGCCTGTTACTTGGCCAGGCAACTGTCTGAAGTCCTCCTTAAGAGGCAATGTTTGTGGATGTTTACTTTTGTCCCTGCATAGAGTCAAAGTCCTCCTAAGTGAAGAGGCAATTGGTGGAAGGTAGGGATATGCAATCTATCCCCCACTATTCAGTGTGTCATTTGCTTTGCTCACACCACTGTGTTGATGCATTGCAGATACAAACCCAAGATCTTGTGCAATTGCACAGTTGAGTCAGTTTTAAATGTGTAGAAGGGTTCCCACTTTCTGAACCCACACATTCTTGTCTTGAGCTCTCCCTGGCCAGGGATAAGAGCTGTGAGGTCTCATCCTCACTTCACCTTTCATCTGCTTCACCTTAGCCCCTCAATGGCAAGGTTAAGAGCACCTTTTACCCTATTCCAGTTGGCCCTAGTGCCTAACCTTTTGCTTGAGCCTCTTGTATGCATATAGAGTGTGCTTCTTGTGATTGTGATTGCCTGTTTGCTTTGCCTCTTTAGGTTTTAGCTTAGTCTTGCCCTTGTGCAAGATAGGTTGTGCTTGACTTGCCCTTGTGCAAAGTCAATTCTGTGTGGCTTGCTTCCTGTGTGAGCCATGCTTAGAGTAGTTTGGCCGAACTACGGCAACTCTGATTCTCACGTTCAGGTGAGATACGTAGGCACTAGACGCGATGTCTTGTCGAGTTTGACTAACCACTAATATCTTTTTCTTTTCTCTCACCCCTGTTGTGATTGAGATATCCCCTTTCTCTTGCCCTAGTTGCAATCGAGACTCTTGCTTCCTGTGCAAGTCTTGCTTAGGATAGGTTGGCCCTTGTGCCATGTAGCTAGAAACCTTAACTTAGGGATGATTTGCATGATAACATCTAGGCTCGAGTCGTAGTCTCCCTAGTTGTGTCTCCCTCTGTTATCTGGTTAGGCTAGTCCTTTATCCCTGCGTAGGGGAACTACATCGCCCTGATCTTCACACCAGATGAAGTATGTAGGCAGGAGATTGAGCTGATCTCTCCGGGCGCCTTTTCTTTTCTTTTGAGTGTGTGCTTGACAGTTATAGGCTCGAGTCCCCGACTCCCTATCAACCTGTTGTGTTGTTGTGTGCTTGGAAGCCGATGTAAGTCCATCGAGTGGCATTTGGGTTCCAGTGTGTGTGTGTTTAGGTTTGGATGTCAATGTAAGTCCAGTGATTGGCATTTGGGCTCCATGTTTGCCTCTTTGCGTGCGTTTAGGTTCGGATGCTGACATAAGTCCAGTAATTGGCAGTCGGGCTCCACGTTTGCCTGTGTTTTGTTTGTTTGTGTGCGTGTCAGCCGAGCTACGAATGCTCTGATTCTTCTCTCGTCCGAGAAGATACGTATGCATAGGATGCGATATCCTAGCGAGCATGTGTTTTTCCCCAGTCCGAACTACTTCGACTCTGATGTTTATGCCTGATAGACTAAGTAGGCCCAGGACGCGACATCCTGCCGAGTCAGTTTCAGTCAGTCTCTCTTGTCTCTTTTCAGCCAGTGTGTGTAAGTGTGAGCAGTGTTTAGCAACCAATATTCCTTCCTTTTGTGCGTGGATCCCGTAGAGTACTACGGATGCGTAGGGGTGCTAATACCTTCCCTTCGCATAACCGACTCCCGAACCCATACTCTTTGGTCGCGAGACCATGTTCTTTCCCAGGTTTACTTCGAGCGTTTCCTTTCCCTCTTTTGGGATAAATAACGCACGGTGGCGGCTCTGTTGTTCTTGTTTTCCCGCCGGTTTTTTCGCGTGATGCGACAGCTGGCGACTCTGCTGGGGACATTAGAGAAGTTGACCTCTTGCTGGTCCATCTTCCCTAAGCGAGTCTCTCCTAGCGCTCTCTAGGTTAGGGTTTTGGTTGCTTTGTGCTGTTTTTTATTGCATTCATTGTATATATGTGCATTTATTGTTTGCATTTATTATTTGCATTAATGTTTGCATTTCATTCATATTCATCTGCTGTGCTGTCTGTGTTTCTCTGTTTGAGGGGTGGGAGTTACTTGAGGTAAAAGGCCCAATACCCAGGCTATGAGTGAAATCTAGGGAACCTAGGAATAGAGTGATTCATGGGAAGCGGGTGGTATGGCGCCACTTAGCGGAACATTGATATCACGAGCAGTTCAGACCCTGGTAGGATATCGTCGTTACATACTTCAGGTGTGTATATGATGGTATTCTGCGAAAGGTTATTTATGCTGTGTTTCTCTTCGACTTTACCCTGGCCTAGATAACACCCGTGAGTGGGGAGGGTTTGATCATTACAGGTACAGTTGCTGATTGGTTGGTGATGTGTTGGTGACTCTTGGTACTGATGGTGACTGTGAATTATGGGGCATTTATTTCTGGGACGCCAGAGTTCTGTCCATGGTTTATCAGCGGGTTCCGTTTATTTCGGATCCCCGGGCTGAGTTGAGAGTACTTGTTCAGAGGATCCGTTTGTCACCCGTTTAGTGGTTGTTCCTGTAAAGATAAGTGATATAATCTCCGGTTCCGTTTATTTCGGAACCCCCCCAAGTTGGATTTATGGTGACTTGATCCCACAGATTGACTGATTCAGAAAAGCAGAGGGTCTACAGTTGACTTGGTGGCACAAGGGCCTGCATTCATGCATTTGCATCATATCATCTCGCATTCATCTACATTCAACTCATGTCTGTCCGTACTCAGGGTCCATGATTTTTAAATAAAAACCCCGGTTGAGAGACATCCAGATGTCAAAATGTTGTTGATTAAATCTTATCTGTCTCAATGAAACCAAAAAAAAAAGAGGACTGAATATTCCTAGTACGGACAAACATTGCATGTGTGAGTCATACTAACCCGTTTGCTGTTTTGTAGGTTTCAGTATTCAACCGGTGCGCATAGCTTGTCTGTTCGGATAACCTGCTAGGGGTCAACAAATCCAGGCTGATGGATCTTCTCAACGCCGATATCCTCGAACTGAAAGAGATGATGAGGGAGTTGTTCAGTGTTGTGCAAGGACTTGCCTTGGGGCAGAAAGCCATGTCTGAAAGATTGGAAAGGATCGAGAAATGGCTGATAGTGGAGAAAGTCCAGGGGAAGGCTCCGTCCTCCGAAGTGAACAAACCTTCTGGTACTGTAGCAGAGAAACCCTCCGACAGTGGTCCATTCAAGAAGAAGGTTGAGCCAGTTGGTGTGCCCGCAAAGAAAGAACGTAGCAAAGATCGTTATCATCCTTATGCTGCCACTGTAACCACTCCTGTCAGCAATCCACCTGCTCAACAGCAACAACTGCCACCTCAACAGAAGCCACCGGGAGTTAAGAGCCAGGTGAAGAAGAAGAAAGAGGATCGTCGGTTTGAGGAACCACCCGTGACTTACGCCCTTCTGTTCCAAAGGTTGATGGATCTTGCTTTAGTACGGCCAAGGATATTGATTCCCATAGAACAGCAGAAGAGGCCACCAAACTATGATGAGAATGCCAAGTGCGAGTTTCACTCTGGGGCACCCGGACACAACATTGAGGGCTGTAGAGCTTTTAAGCATGTCGTCCAGGACATGGTGGACTCCGAGACCATTAACTTGGCCCAGATTATGAAGGGGGATGTCAACCCTGCGCCCAGAAGGGGTCCTGTAAAAGTCAAGATGGTGAAGAAGGCCAAGAAAGGATTGGAGATGACTGAGGAGGATCGGCTAAAGGTTCCAATGCCCGTGGTCCCAAAACTTTTGCTACGGGATGGAGCCTTCCCTGCTGTTGATAATGCTTGTGCGACTGTCACTACAGAAGAGCGTGTGTTGATGAAAGACACGACCCAGAAGATGAAGAAAGCAGAAATGGACAATGAAAAATGCAAAGTACCCCGTCTGGCAGTTGGAACCGCCCAGGTAGAGAAGGCCCTTGTTGCTGAGAAAGAGAAGAAGTTGTCCATTTCTTCTTATAAACAAGCTCTGGAAGTGGTGAAAAACAAAGGGGCGCAAGGCTGGGGAAGGATTATTGACATCGTGATAAAAGCAGACATGTTTGGGGTCGGTTATCAGCCGGGTCAAGAGTCGTCTAGACCAAATAGAGGATGTCGCCCACCATACACCTTCGTCAGTGCAGGGATGTTGGATCCTGGTCATGCCCGTTCAGTGGGTGAAGATGTTGACAGCAACCGCGAGCTTGAGGCGTGGATAAAGTCGTGCGTACCAGGCAACTGGAAGGCCTCCAAAAGCATCACTGCCACTCATTCTGAAGAGTAGTATTTCTGTTTTTCAATTTTTGTTTGCATGAAAGCCATACGTTTTGCCCGAAACGTAATGGTTCATTGTAAGGGCCATCTCATGTGTTTCATTATGCAACATTTTGCATCAGTAATGAATGGATGTTTTTGTAGTTAAAAGCGGTGTTCCCTGTTTTTCATTTAATTTTGCAATTTAAAAAAAAAAAAACAAATAAAAATGGCAACGTTTTTTATTCTCTTTCCTTTTGATTTTGTCTCGTTCCAAAGTGATTACTCTCCTGATCTCACCGATAACGATTTGGTTACACCTCTATATGACTTCGACGATCCAAGCTATCATGCCGAGGAAGAAGGCGCAGAAGATTGTGATTTGCTGGAATTAGCCAGGTCATTGAAACAAGAGGAGAAGGTGATTCAACCACACGAGGAGCGATTCAAGATTGTTACTCCAAGCTCCGCCGAGGTTAGAAAGCAAAAGCTGAGGCCGACAAAGGATGAGAAAGAGAGAAGGTGTGAATAGACTATCAAGATGCGAGCAGAGCTAATATGAAAGATGGATTCCCGGTACATCACAATGAGGTATTGGTTGATCATATGGCTCAGGTCTCAGTGTTTATCTTCATGGATGACTTCTTGGCCAAGACCAGATTGAATTGTTGCCAGATGATATGAAGTAAACCAGGTCCATCACACAAGGGGCACCTTCTTGTTCTAAGTTAATGTCGTTCCGTCACATGAGGCCGGTGCCACGTATCAGAGATCTACGGTGACTTCGTTTCATGAGATGATTCATCGTGAAAGCAAAAGCCATGTTGGTGACATGATGGCAAAGTCCCAAGCAGAACAGGGGCATCCGGTAGACTTGGGGCAAGTTGTTTGACCAGTTGAGATAACTCATACTTTTAAGTCTGAATCAGTGCACTTATGGAGTGTTGTCCATCAAGCTACCGAGGCTTGTTGTGAGCGAATCAGAGGAATCGAGGTCAATCCTGCTAAAACAAAAAAAAAACAAAAACAAAAAAAAAACAAAAAAAAAAAAGAAGAAGAGATAAATTGCAGGAACCTCTGATTCTGATACCTCAGTGAAAGAGATAACTGTTAATCCGGTACTTGATAACCCTCGAGGGGTCTACGAGGTGCGTATTGAGTCAGCATGGCTAGTCTTGTCGAAAAGAGTATGCAATTTACCTAAGCAAAAAGTTTATCGACTGTGAAACAATACACTCACTGTTCGAAAAAACTTGATGTACTTTGGCATAGGCTGCTCGCCGACTGAGACAGTGTATGCTGATTCACTTTGTGGATGTCCAAAACGGATCTGATCAGATATGTGTTTAAGAAGCTAGTAGCAACCCATGGAAAGGTTATCAACCAAGGAAGTTTGAGGTCCCTGATGAGGACATCTCGGGGTACTCAAATCGAAAGATTGAGAGTGACCGATCCCGGAGGAGGGGTCTGACCCCGAATCCGAACGGATTCTGATGTCTGAGGGGGAATGAGATGAGGTGAATAAGTTAGTGCTTCCCGGATCACAGTCGGTTGCACCAACAATGGTGGCTGAACATAAAGTCTGTATCCTGGATATTGAACCTAGGGATGTGCATCTACCTGAGGCAGTGTCTTCCTCACAGATGTATGAGAAGTCAGAGAAGCCTGAATGGATAAGGACTCAGAATGACACGTGGAGTCCCACTGAGGAAGAGGGCTGACAGTTACTTACCATGGGGCAGTTGTACCTAGGAAATGAAGCGCGTTGTTGACCGAGAAATATGACCTCGCGCGTGTCACGCGGAAGAATTGGTTGAAAAGGATCCTTCCTCCTCAAGACGATTGTGGGGCAAATGGACAAACAGTTATGAGTGTCTCATTCGTGGTCAAGACGGTTTTCCTCTGACAGAACCTTGTTGCTTATGACCACGGACGACGACGATTTTCCATTCCCTGTGAATGCGGACGCAGTTAGAAAATACTTCGTGAAAGAAACCCGCTGGACAAAAAAAAAGAAGAGAATAAAGAGTCCAGGCAAAAAATGGGCATCCCGGCGAACCAAGAAAAAGAGAAAGGTTCGGGCAAAAATTAGGGATAAAAATAAAAGAAAAGAACTGTACACCCGGCAAGTTGAAAACCCGCAAGGGCGACTTGGGCAAAAAAGGGTATCCCGGTGGACTGAAACCCGAAAGGGCGGTCCAGGCAAAAGAGGGAATGAAACGAACAACTGCGTCTAGCATGATCATTTGTGCACATGATGACTTGGATAATCTCCGACAGAGACCGATTGGAAAGCGTTTTGTTCAGAAGACAGAAGGTGCGGAAAGTCTTGAGGACATATGAGGTGTAACTGAGTTGGAACCCGATGAGATCACAGTTTCACGTTGCCATTAGGATAGATTTTTTCTTTTATGTGCAATCACCTCTTTCCAGGGTTTGCTTCCCGTGTGTTGCTCAATTGTGAGCCATCTTTTATTCCAATCAGATAAAGCGTGTGTTCGGTCAAATAAGTTTTGTTTTTGTGTCATTACTGTTTTGATTACGAAAACATCTGTTCATTTTGATAAGAATATTTGCCTTTTGAAACATAGAGGTCCCTTCTGATGCATGCTTGTGAGATTGAAATCTGGAAATCTTACTTGGAAGTCTGAGTGACCTAAGTGTTGAAATATCAGAACACCTAGGGCATACCTGGGGCACGTTTTTATCTGACGATCTCTTGTGCAGGTGCTGTTGGACATCTTCATTCACTTGCCAGTTGTAATATGAACCTTTTTGACAAGAGATCCCCTCAGAGTCCAACCAGGGGCAAGGGATAGTTGAACGGTGAAAAGACAGTGAAGGATTACGACGACGGTCCTGGAAAGTTAATCAAGAAGACTCTTCAAAGTCTGATGATTGGAAAGTTTGTATGAATACCAGGAGTTCGATCCCCGTGGAGTACGGACGAGATTGGGAATACAAGATGATGGAGCAGAAAAGTCCAGAAGAGTCTGGGAGTTCTTAAAAGTGGAAAGTCAACACTATGGGTGGATGATGGATACTAGTGTTCGACGAGGCGACCGACATCCCTGTCAAACAAGCTGTATCTCCCCAGAGGATTGAGAGTGTGATCTCCCTGGCAGATTCGAGATCGTTGTCTCCTCAGCAAGCCTGAAGGTTATCACGTCCCCAGCCCAAGTCAGTATTGAAGCTATCAGAGTTATTTTCCCCTGCAGAGATACCTGTGGACAGTACCTTCTTTCTCCAGCAGATCTAAGGATTGCTTCTCCCCAGCAGGCCTATGCTTGCAGATTTCCCCAGTTGAGAATCCCCGCTGAGCGCCTGGCAGTTATTTTCCCCGGGAGTCCCCTGGGGGAGTTTATCAGTAGATCGTTGGTGTGTCCCCCAACAATGGGTTTTGTGATGCTATCATCTCCAGTATGGCCGTGAGTGCTTATCCCAAGCAGGTTTGTGGGAATTCATCTCCAGTATGATATGACGTGTTATCATCCTCAACAGAGTTGTTACTCTCACTGCTACGGTGGTTGTTCTCTCCACAAGGATTGTTCTCCTCAGCAGAATGGTGTGGTTTTTCCTCAGCAAGTTCCCCGAGTGGAGCGGGTCTCATGAAATACATCTCCAGCAGTGATTCTCCTACATATGGATTGGTTGGGTCGTCCCTAGTGAAGTAGCATTTATTTCTCCAGCAGAGTTCATCCTACCAGTGGATTGGACGGGTTTCTGTAATAGACTGATATCTGTATCCCCAGCGGAGTTGTGACTGTTTTCCAAGTCTGAGGTTGTCTTCACAGCAGAGGTTGTGTTGATGGTTTTTCCCCAGCAAGGTTTGTCTTTCCCCAGCAGAATGGAAGTGGACATGGTTATAGGATCCCCAACACAGCTCCTGGAGTTCCCCGGTGGTGTCTCTGGAGGAGACGTGTGTTTATGCATTCATCATTTAGATAAGCATAGCATATCGCATCATTAGTGCATAGCATTCCCATGATCATGGGGCATTGTGTAAAACAAAAAACTCATGCATCAACATTGCAAACATATCCATTAGCCCGAGGCCGTGGTGACCACCCGAATTGGGTCAGTTGGAAAGAGTTTAGCATCGCTTGGATCGGCTTCAGGATTGGGTTCATCAGCATGGTTGAGAGGTTGGTGTTTTCCCAACAAGTGACTCTTTAGTCGAGTGGGTATCCCCAGCAGTGTTACTCCCCAATTGTTAGCGTCTCGCCAGCTTGGGTCTTTTTCCTTAAGCTGATATGGGTGTGTCTGATCTCTCCATGTAGAGTCTACCCCTTAAGCAGAAAGTGTCAATCTTTTCCTGCCATTTCCCCACTGAGATACATCCTCGTGGATGACGGTTGCTTCCGTTCCCTCCCTAATGGGATGGGTTTTCCCTATTGAGTTCTTTCCTCATCAGGATGAGTCTTGATTCAGTCTGCCTTTTTGGATCGATCCTAAATTGGCTTCTTGTTGACCGTCTCTTGTGCTGCCCTGGGGCATGAATGAATAGTGGCCCACCAACCGGCATTCATTCATTTCATCCTCAGCGGAATTTTGTGGCTTCTACCTACGAACCGGTAGTTGTAAGTCCTATCTTTGTGGTTTTCTACCTACTAACCGGTAGTTGTAAAATCCCACTTTCATCCCCTTGGTGGAGTTAACCCTTTGTGCTCATCCTATCGATGACTGGTTACTTCTCCGTGGTTTTCTACCTACTAACCGGTAGATGTAATCCCCTCTTTACAGTTATCAGTATCCGGTTTGTGATATTGATATTCTTTCCCCTCTGGATACTTGCCTTGATCAAGCAGTATTGTCCCCATTGGGTCTTCCCCTTCCTTTTGGATACTTGCTCCGAGTTAGCAGCTTTATCCCCTGTTGATTGGTCATCTTTTGCATACCTAGTCTGGTACCCAGATGCCTTTCTTTTCGGTCGATTATTCATTTAACAACCTACAACCCGGTTATGGATAATCTTCCATGCGAGTGTATTATCTACGTTTCGATGGCTATAGATAATATGTACTTAAATTTTCCGGTATTCAGACCGAAGGAGTTTCCGACGATCAGGTCGATGTACTCATGGCACAAGGCCAATTTTCCGGTATTCAAACCGAAGGAGTTTCCGACGATCAGGTCGATGTACTCATGGCACAAGGCCAATTTTCCGGTATTCAGACCGAAGGAGTTTCCGACGATCAGGTCGATGTACTCATGGCACAAGGCCAATTTTCCGGTATTCAGACCGAAGAAGTATTCTCCTCTCCGTTGGTGTCGATAAACGTCGAGTTTTTCCCGATCATCCGTTGATGATTTGGTTGTGTCCTCCTTCCCAAGTGAAGTATTCTCCTCTCCGTTGGTGTCGATAAACGTCGAGTTTTTCCCGATCATCCGTTGATGATTTGGTTGTGTCCTCCTTCCCAAGTGAAGTATTCTCCTCTCCGTTGGTGTCGATAAACGTCGAGTTTTTCCGGGTCATCCGCTGATGATTTGGTTGTGTTCACTCTCCCCAGTAGAGTTTCCTCCTCTCCGTTGGTGTCGATAAACGTCGAGTTTTTCCTATTCGTCCTATGACGTCTAGTTGTACCTATCCCCATGTGGATTTACCTCTCCGTTGGTCTTGGTAAACGTTGAGTTTTTCCCATTTCGTCCGTTGACGTATGGTTGCATCTCTTCCAGTCATTCATTAATGTCTGGTTACCTCTCCGTTGGTCTTGGTAAACGTGGAGTTTTTCCTAGTTGTCCGTTGGCATCTAGTTGTGATTGTTGTTCCCATTCACCATCGTTGTGATGTCTGGATGTGGCCGTACCTTTTGAGAACAAAACCAAAAAAAAATATACCCAGTAATAAATATCAAACCCCAGTGGACGTTCCCATTGGTGGATCCTTGTATTGTGCAAATCTTCTTCGGTTCTTGGTATTCAATCCCTGTTTACCCTGAAAGTCTGACAGCCGTTGCTATCATCCGTTCGGGTTCCCAGCTGATTGAATAGGGGCAGCTGTAGCACCTCAAATTTGCACCTATCATTGTACATACATTTTCATATTAGGTCATAGCATATCATGGTCCATTGCATAGCATTGCATTGCCTCTTTTTGCCTCAAGTGCAAGCCAATCAAGGAATTAGGTCAAACTGATCAGGAGATCAGTCAACCAAGCAAGCAAGTGCATTTCTCAAGGAGCCAAGGCCTTAGGGTTGGTCCAACAAGTTCACATGACTTGGAGGTCCATTTGGAGTGTTCATGTCAAGGGTTGAAGGCCCAGAGGTCATCAGTTCATACATAGACAGTCAAAAACCCAAGACAGCCAACAGTCAGTCAAAGCAGTGGATGGTGGCCATTCTTGTGGAATTTGGGCACCATGATCAATAATCAAGAGTTCATACAACTTGAGACATTATTTGAAGGCAAGTTCTCAAGGAATTAGGGTTTGGAATTCATCAGAAGAGGTTCAGTCAACCAGAAACCCTAAAAGTCAACTGTTGGTCAACTGTCCATTTAATCAGGGATTTGATGATTGGATTTGGTTTGTGAGAGCTCATTCATGGCCAAATAGTCCTCATATATCATGTCAAACACCATCATGGAAGAATTTGAAGCCAGATCAAAAATTTCCAAAAATGGAAACTGGGCCTGTAACTGAAACCTGCCATAAATGGAAAGTCTTGATCCTCAAAATTACATCTTGATACAAGCCTCAAATGAAATTTTGCCCAACATGAAAGTTGAAGATCTTGTTCTCCCATTTCCAAAAAGTCCTAGAACTCTCAATTCCCATGTGTGGTTGGCAAGTTATGATCGAATCGATTTCAGAAAATCTTGAACTTCAAAGGGGCATATCTCCCAAACCGTTTGGCCAATTTTGGTGGGGTTTTTTCCTACAAGTCACATTTGATCCCCTATTTCCAAAAATATAAATTTCATGAGCCAAAACTTCACCAATCAAAATGGCATTTTTTGACTTTTCTCATTTAAATGCAAGTTTGACCAATGTTTGACTTTTTGATATAAACATTTTTTTAACATTTGGCCAATTGGAACAGCTCAGGAATATCATTTAGAATGTGTTTGCAAGCTCATTTTATGCAGTACATGAGGCCATTGCTTGGTTGCTTGAATTGTAAGAAAAGTACAAACCCACCATGCTACTCCATGCTATCCACCATACCATGATTTGTACTCTTAAAAACAGAAAATTTAGAGGCCATTCTCTGTCATTATGAATAGATTTTGCAGCCAAAAAAACCAGCAAAACAAGAGGCCATGCCAACTTGCTTAAATTTTGGAACAAAAGGACATTTCCACTCCATACTTCCATACCATGCCTTGTACTATCCAACAGAATTTTGGGAGGTCATTTTCTGTCATTGGAAACTACTAGCTGCATCCATCAAACCAGAATTCATTCATGCTGTCACTCAAAAAAAAAAACACTTCATTTTATGCATTTTCCAAAACAGTCAAAAAAAACTCACAAAGAACTGAGCTTGGCCTTGCTTAATACTACATCTATTCATCATTTTGAACCTGTTTTAGCAACACTCTCCAACTGGAAGCTCCTTTTCCTCTACTGTTTTAAAGAGGCATCATCAATGGCAGTCCAAGTTTGAAGCTATCTCAAGCCATTGCACGCCAAACAACCTTCATCAACCATCATTTGGAGGGCCTTGCTACATCTGTTTCACCATTAAACACACAAACAACAACTGTTTCGTGGATTTCTTCAAAAACAAGTAAGGATTCGAACATCTCATTTCTTGAAATAATGATAGGCTTTGTGTAGAGCTTGCCTTGCTGGTTACTCTGCTCTTTGAATCGTGATGATTGGTTGAATATTTAGAGAGATATGGTGAAATGAACTTTGATGTCCAAACTTGTTCTTGCTTAATATTTTTTGTTTAGCATGGTTTAATGGTTATTGATGTTGGATTATGGATGTGCATGTTTGGATGTACACATTGATATGTTTATTCTTGAATTTGGAAAAAAAAAAAGAAATTTTGACCTGGGTTTGATGGATATGTATACTGCATATTTTCCTGCAGCATGAATACTGTAAATGTGTTACTGGCATTTCTTTTTACTGTAGCAATTGCCTTGCCTTGTTTTCAAATAAATGTCAAAAGGCCTGGGGCGAGGGGGATTCGAACCCCAGACCTTTGCTTCAAATACCAAGTGTTTTACCACTGGGGCGCAATGCCAATTCATTTATTTAACGCCTTCTATAAAATATATATTAAAAAGAGGCGCTGACTTTACAAATTAAATGAAACGCTGAGTTTCATACTCAGCAAAAGGGCGTTTTGGTCTTTTAGTTTTTTAAATATTCATTCCAGCAATCATTATTTAATTCATTTCCCATTTCAATATTTATTTCATTTAATTACTCAAACTTTGAAAAATCATAAGTTCCTCATTTTAATTCCAAATTCATTGGGAATTTTTGCATCATGTCCATCTTGATCTCTAGTTTTTTGTCACATATTTTCCAGAATTTTTGCATGGTCTAATTTTAAATGGTGCTAGGGTTTGTGACATGTGACCAATTTTTGTATATCTTGCCAAAACATTTGTGAAATGATGAGAATGTATCCAATGGCTCCCAAATTTTTTGTGCTTAAACTAGACACATTCATGGTGATTTTGGTGTAAAGTTTGTGAATTTATCATTTGTGGTTTGTGAGATATGATTTTTTGAATTAGGGTGTGACAATTTGTGTCACACCATTGATGTCCAACTTCATGATTTTCATTTCCATGCTTCTTGACCTCCAATTGATCCCAAATTTTGCATGAACCTACTCTTGTATGTCTAGTTTACATTTGAATTTTCTTGGATTTATTTGAACTATTTTCCATTTGTTTGAGATTTTCCTTCCCTGCCTAGTCAAATATTGACTTTGTGTGACACATGTTCCCATTTCATTTGTGAAATTCTCATACTTTATTGGATGGACATGAAATTTTGCATGAGATAACTAGACATCCTCATCTTTACCATGGTTTTGGTCCCATTCATTTATCATACACCATTCTTGACTTATGATTTTTCTAAGTTGATGCATGTTTGGTTGACTTCATTGAGCATGTTCAAATTGGCTTTGACTTTCTGATTTTCATTGACTGCCTTCCACTTGTCCAAATGGGATGAAATTTGACATGCTTACCATGCTATGTGTTAGGATTGTTCATGATTTATTTGGTGATTTTTGAAAATGTTTAAGGTTGCTTTTGAGTTAAGTCTTGCTGTTGACTTCTGTGAGCTTCCGTTTGCCATACTTTGACCTAAATGGTTCATGAAATGATGATGATGATCGATATGAATGTGAACCCAATTGGTTGTGTTTCTTGAACGTTTAAAATTGACTTTGGTTGGATATCCCTTGCTGTCTTGACTTTCTCATTCACTTTTGACCCTAGGCTTGCCCTAGTGGTCCTGTTACTCACCTTTGAGTTTGTGATTTCAGGTTAACCATCAAATGGCCATTGAGACCAATTCTTTTTGATTGAGCTTGCCTAGAATACCATGATTAACTTGTTTGTTCTTGTAGGTGGCTTGGCTCACATGCCCTAAGCCTTGTGCCTTGCACATCCATGTGCCTCTAATGGACTGTTGTTGTCTGTTTCTGTTTGTTTTGTTTGAAGTTGCATACTAACATCTGCTTGACTGTTTCAGGTGCTTTAGTTGCTTAGTTCTTTGTGAACTTTTTGCTTTGCTTTGCTTGTATAAGCAATTTGCATTGAGGTATGTCTCTTTTACTCCATGTAGTCTGGAAGACCTGGCCTGTTACTTGGCCAGGCAACTGTCTGAAGTCCTCCTTAAGAGGCAATGTTTGTGGATGTTTACTTTTGTCCCTGCATAGAGTCAAAGTCCTCCTAAGTGAAGAGGCAATTGGTGGAAGGTAGGGATATGCAATCTATCCCCCACTATTCAGTGTGTCATTTGCTTTGCTCACACCACTGTGTTGATGCATTGCAGATACAAACCCAAGATCTTGTGCAATTGCACAGTTGAGTCAGTTTTAAATGTGTAGAAGGGTTCCCACTTTCTGAACCCACACATTCTTGTCTTGAGCTCTCCCTGGCCAGGGATAAGAGCTGTGAGGTCTCATCCTCACTTCACCTTTCATCTGCTTCACCTTAGCCCCTCAATGGCAAGGTTAAGAGCACCTTTTACCCTATTCCAGTTGGCCCTAGTGCCTAACCTTTTGCTTGAGCCTCTTGTATGCATATAGAGTGTGCTTCTTGTGATTGTGATTGCCTGTTTGCTTTGCCTCTTTAGGTTTTAGCTTAGTCTTGCCCTTGTGCAAGATAGGTTGTGCTTGACTTGCCCTTGTGCAAAGTCAATTCTGTGTGGCTTGCTTCCTGTGTGAGCCATGCTTAGAGTAGTTTGGCCGAACTACGGCAACTCTGATTCTCACGTTCAGGTGAGATACGTAGGCACTAGACGCGATGTCTTGTCGAGTTTGACTAACCACTAATATCTTTTTCTTTTCTCTCACCCCTGTTGTGATTGAGATATCCCCTTTCTCTTGCCCTAGTTGCAATCGAGACTCTTGCTTCCTGTGCAAGTCTTGCTTAGGATAGGTTGGCCCTTGTGCCATGTAGCTAGAAACCTTAACTTAGGGATGATTTGCATGATAACATCTAGGCTCGAGTCGTAGTCTCCCTAGTTGTGTCTCCCTCTGTTATCTGGTTAGGCTAGTCCTTTATCCCTGCGTAGGGGAACTACATCGCCCTGATCTTCACACCAGATGAAGTATGTAGGCAGGAGATTGAGCTGATCTCTCCGGGCGCCTTTTCTTTTCTTTTGAGTGTGTGCTTGACAGTTATAGGCTCGAGTCCCCGACTCCCTATCAACCTGTTGTGTTGTTGTGTGCTTGGAAGCCGATGTAAGTCCATCGAGTGGCATTTGGGTTCCAGTGTGTGTGTGTTTAGGTTTGGATGTCAATGTAAGTCCAGTGATTGGCATTTGGGCTCCATGTTTGCCTCTTTGCGTGCGTTTAGGTTCGGATGCTGACATAAGTCCAGTAATTGGCAGTCGGGCTCCACGTTTGCCTGTGTTTTGTTTGTTTGTGTGCGTGTCAGCCGAGCTACGAATGCTCTGATTCTTCTCTCGTCCGAGAAGATACGTATGCATAGGATGCGATATCCTAGCGAGCATGTGTTTTTCCCCAGTCCGAACTACTTCGACTCTGATGTTTATGCCTGATAGACTAAGTAGGCCCAGGACGCGACATCCTGCCGAGTCAGTTTCAGTCAGTCTCTCTTGTCTCTTTTCAGCCAGTGTGTGTAAGTGTGAGCAGTGTTTAGCAACCAATATTCCTTCCTTTTGTGCGTGGATCCCGTAGAGTACTACGGATGCGTAGGGGTGCTAATACCTTCCCTTCGCATAACCGACTCCCGAACCCATACTCTTTGGTCGCGAGACCATGTTCTTTCCCAGGTTTACTTCGAGCGTTTCCTTTCCCTCTTTTGGGATAAATAACGCACGGTGGCGGCTCTGTTGTTCTTGTTTTCCCGCCGGTTTTTTCGCGTGATGCGACAATACCTTCTGCAATTTCTTAAGTCTAGTGTTAGATAAATTTATTTTTAAGAAAAATATGTTGCAGAGTGCTTAAGGTATTTAGACAGTATTTTCATCAGAGCTATTAATGACTTCTCCCCCTTTTTGTCAGAATCAAAAAGACATAGCAAAAAAATAATTCAAGAGAAAAACATTGTATTCAGATAAAAAGGCAACAGAGACAAGGTCAAAAAGAACAAGTAAACATCAGAAACAAAGAAAGCAAAACAACAAGCAAACAAAATCCTAAGTGCCTAGGGGTTGGGAGGCGGAGGCATTCTCTGAAGCAATTGAGCCAGCATGTTCTGAATGTTGTCGTTGACAGTGTCTTGTTTATCCATTCTGGCACGGAGTTCCTTCTGATCTTTCTTCAGTTCTTCCAGCGTCTGGAGAACCATAGGAACAACTGATGAGGACTCCCCCTGAGTCAGAGCCTGCTGTGCTTCAGCAGCAGCCTTTGCTTCAGCTTCAGCAGCAGCCTGTGCTTCAGCTTCGGCAGCAGCAGCAGCATCGGCCAGAGCTTTAGCTTCAGCTTCCTTTGCCCTTAGAATTTCAGTTTCCCTTGCTCTTTCTTCCTCCAGCCTTCTGGCTTCCTCTTCAGCTTCTCTAGCAAGTCTCTCCTGTAGTCTTGCCTCAGCATCTCTGATGTAGCCATTTCTGACTTGCTCAGAGATGTTCTTCAGTTTAAAAGCCTCAGAGGTCATCCAGCCAATGACTCTGTTCCAGTGTGTCCTTACAGAGTCAGGATCATCACTGACTTCAGAGTTATTGGTCAGAGACTTGACCTTTTGTACTGAAGCCCCTGCGACCAGCATTATGGCTTCCTCAAGGGTAGGTACGGAAAGGTTAGTTTCAGAGGTTTGAGGTGAAGAGGTTGGAGGGCTGAGATTTAATGTTAGAGGTTCAGGTTCAGCTTCAGGTTCAGGTTCAGCGGAGGTGTTTGGAGGGGTGATATCGGAGGTGTGGAGGTCAGAGGGTTGAGTTTCAGAAGGTTGGTCTTCAGAGGTGTGGATGTTGGTTGTTTGTTCTGGGGGAGGTGAAGTTACTTCAGATTGTGTTGGTTGTTGTGAAGCGAGGTTTTGAGCCTGAATTTGGGCTAGGGTTGGAGAGTTAGGGTCAGAGTATTCTGGGTCAGAGGAGAGGTTAAGATATGGAGGTGATTCTGGGGCTGAAGATGATGAGGAGGAAGTAGTAGTGTGAGCAAGATTAAAATTGGGTAGAGGTTGTGAGGTTCTGGTTGTAGAAGGTGGGGTTTCAGAGGATGTGTATATAGGTGGTGTTGGGAGAGGATTAGAAGAAGCCATAAGATGTTCAGAGGGAATAGAGGGAGCAGACGTACCAATAGTTACTTGCAGAGGCACTGGAGATCTGGTTCCAGAAGTTTCTCCTAGCCTTGCTCTCTTTGCCTTTGAAGACTTCTTTGAAGAGGGACCTCTTTTGAACCTAACAAAATCTTCTTCTGAATCTAGACAATCATCCAGTCTGAAGTCAGAGATGTCGACTCCTTCATCCTTCAGACGCTGCATATAGAAGAGGATAGCGTCTCTGGGTTCATTCTTATAGAACCTTGCAAGACCATGGGGCAGCTTCCTCTGATCTTTCAAGGCGTCCCAGGAGGTGTTCATCGTGGGTCTGACTTGAATCTTCTTCAAGATTCCCATGCTTTTGAGATTTCTGGCGTTCAGAGGCTTTCCAGTATCTATTGCCAGATCTTCCATAAGCTTGTTCTTCTCCAGATGATCTACAAGCCCATTCTCGATGAAGACATCAGACAGAAGTCTTCCCAGAGGGATGTAGGATCTGGGTTTCATGTTGTTTCTTATCTCTCTTACAGAGTCTCTGAGATATCTGAAGAGTAGTGCTGGAAGGCAGAGCTTCAAACCCTTGTGAATGCAATACAGAATGCACTTCTGATCTGTATTGATGTAGTCAGAGGAGTTTGATGCTGGGCGATGATGAATGGTTCCCAGAATGATCTTGAGCCATACTCTGAGGTTCTGATGAAGTTCTTTGTTCTTTGAAGGATTGCCTTCAGTGTTGAGTTTGAAAATGGTTGGATTTATTTCCTGAGCAACGCGCCTTGACCTAGGGTTGATGTTGTAGATCCTTATTCCTCCAGTTTTCTCCATGTTCAGTAAAGAAGCAATTGACTTTTCAGTAATCACTATCTTTACCCCCAAAACGTAGGAGACGATGAAATGGTCATCAGCGTCAGCAAATCTCCAGAATTCTTTGATGAGATTTGGGTAAACAGGGCCATAAAGCCTTTGGAAGTAGTTTTCCCACCCTTGTAGACGGAGTACTTCAGTAAGATCTACTCCATTTCTCCTCATGTTGTCGAAGTCCACCAGTGTTTCACATAACACTTCCAGTCCCTCAAAGGGGGTTGCTAGGTTGATATGGGGTTGACGATCAAGAACATGGGGTTCCTTGTACACTGGAGTAATGGAAACGCCTGTAACTGTTGGAGTGGAAATGCTTGAACTTTGGGCTGTGGCGTTGGATTCCATTTGTTGAGAAAAGTTGAAAACTTGTTGTTGTTGAGCATCCATAGTTGATGAAGAAAAAGATGAAGATGAAGAGTTTGTAGAAATGCTTCAGAGAGGGTTTGAGAGTGAGTGAGAGTGATAAGTGTGTGAAATGTGAGAGGAGTGTTTAAATACCCTAAACGAAAAACACATGCAAAACGACACACAATTCAGCGTTGGCACAAAACACAAGTTAGCACGCTTGGGGGAAAAATGATTAAGGCTCATTAATGAATGTCTAATCCCAACAGTATGCACACTGCTCGAGGAGATCTTAAACGTTTGCCCTTTGATTTTTCTTCTGGACAGCTGTCTAGAAGTTCTAGGGTTAGACGCTAAGTGCTCCACGTGTTTTGATGTATCTGATCTTCAGGAATACCAAAGGATTGGTTCCTGGAGATTTCTAACTCAGATATCTTCTTAACTGGTAGAAGTATCAGAGTCAGAGGCAGAAGCACATTTGTTTATGTCAGAGTCTCATTTTACATCTTCAGAGCCATACTTCATTCGGGGCAATTTTGAATGTTCAGATTTTCTAAGATAAAAAGAAATCTATCTTCAGCTAGAGGCTTAGTAAAGATATCTGCCCATTGATGATCTGTATCAATGAACTTCAATGTTACTATCCCTTTCTGAACATAGTCTCTGATAAAATGATGTTTTATTTCAATGTGTTTAGCTCTGGAATGTAGAATGGGATTCTTACTTAGACAAATGGCAGCAGTATTATCACAGAAGATAGGAATGTTACTCTCGAAGATTTGCAGATCTTCTAACTGATTCTTCATCCAGAGCATCTGAGTTGTGCACAGTGATGCTGAGATATATTCTGCTTCTGCAGTAGATAGAGCAATAGTTGACTGTCTCTTGCTAGCCCAGGATATCAGATTGTTTCCCAGAAGCTGGCAATTTCCAGATGTGCTTTTTCGTTCTAATCTATCTCCTGCATAATCTGCATCACAGTAACCCGAAAGTCTATACTCTGATGTTTTCTCATACATCAGGCCCAGGTTAGGAGTTCCTTTCAGATACTTGAGAATTCTCTTAACTGCTGTTAAATGAGATTCTCTAGGATCTGATTGGAATCTGGCACAGAGACAGACACTAAAGAGAATATCAGGACGAGTAGCAGTCAGATAGAGAAGAGAGCCTATCATACCTCGATAGAGCTTCTGACAAACCTTTTTGCTTACTTCTTCCTTTTCAAGAATGCACGTCGGATGCATGGGAGTTTTTGCAGAGTTGCAGTCAGCCATATCAAATTTATTTAGAACATCTTTAATGTATTTGCTTTGATGAACGTATGTAACTTCTGAAGTTTGGTTAATTTGAATTCCCAGAAAGAACTTTAGTTCTTGCATTAAGCTCATTTCAAATTCTGCCTGCATTAACTCAGAGAATTCTTGACAAACAGAGGCGTTAACTGAACCAAAAATAATATCATCAACGTATATCTGGCATATCATGAGATCATTGTTAAGGTTCTTACAGAAGAGTGTGGAGTCAACTTTCCCTCTGATAAAATTGTGTTCTAGAAGGAAATTGCTTAAACGTTCATACCAAGCTCTGGGAGCTTGTTTAAGTCCATATAAAGATTTTTTAAGTTTAAAAACATGTTCTGGAAAATTTGGATTTTCAAAACCTGGAGGTTGGTTGACATACACTTCTTCTAATATATAACCATTAAGGAATGCACTCTTGACATCCATTTGATATAATTTGATAGAGTGGTTTATAGCAAAAGATACAAGAAGACGAATAGATTCTAACCTTGCGACTGGAGCAAAGGTTTCATTATAGTCAATACCTTCTTGTTGACTATAACCTTGAGCTACCAGTCGAGCTTTATTTCTGACGACTTCTCCTTTCTCATTCAGCTTGTTTCTGAATACCCATCTGGTTCCAATAATGTGAGTGCCTCTGGGCTTTGGAACAAGATCCCAGACATCATTCTTAGTGAATTGATCTAATTCTTCTTGCATGGCTGAAACCCAGTCGTTATCTTGAAGTGCTGCATCACAGGACGTAGGCTCAATCAGAGACACTAGTCCCAGAGGAGTATCTTCAGAGGTCCTGAAGGTAGATCTGGTTCTGACAGGTTCGTCCTTGTTTCCCAGAATCAAATCTTCAGATACGTTGATACGACTTTTGACTTTCTTTGGGATTTCTGGAGATTTAATTTCTTCAGAGTTCTGAGTGACAGTTGCTTCTGGAGTTTTATCAGATCCTGCAAGAGTGATTCTAAATCTGCAAAATTTTCAACTAGCTTTGACTTTTCAGGGTCAAGCTTATCATCAAATCTGACATGAATTGATTCTTCCACAATTTTGGTTTCTGTGTTGTATACTCTGTAGCCTTTAGAGCGTTCTGAGTATCCTAACATAATACCTTTCTGTGCTTTGGAATCGAACTTGTTCAGATGTTCTTTAGTGTTTAAGATAAAGCAAGAACATCCAAAAGGATGAAAATATGAAATGTTTGGTTTTCTTCCTTTACACAGTTCATAGGGAGTCTTTTCCAGAATAGGTCTTATATAGATTCTATTCTGAATGTAACACGCTGTATTTACAGCTTCTGCCCAAAAGTGCTTTGCCACATTAGTTTCATTGATCATGGTTCTGGCCATCTCTTGGAGTGTCCTATTCTTCCTCTCTACAACTCCATTTTGTTGTGGAGTTCTAGGACAGGAGAAATCATGGGATATTCCATTAGAGTCAAATAATTCCTCAAAATCTTTGTTTTCAAATTCCCCACCATGATCACTTCTGACTCTAATAATTTTAGAGTCAAATTCTTTTTGCACTTTGGAGCAGAAACTAGTGAATACAGAGTGAGACTCACTCTTGTGCTTTAGGAATTTCACCCATGTCCAGCGGCTATAATCATCAACAATGACTAGTCCATACTTCTTTCCATTGACTGATGCTGTTTTCACAGGACCAAATAAGTCAATGTGGAGAAGTTCCAGAGGCTTAGAGGTAGAAACAACATTTTTCTTTTTGAAAGACGTTTTTGAAAATTTTCCTTTCTGACATGCCTCACATAGAGCATCTGAAGAAAACTTCAGTTTAGGTAGGCCTTTGACTAACTCGAGTTTATTTAGCTGAGAAAGTTTCCTCATGCTAATGTGGCCCAAGCGTCTATGCCATACCCATTGCTCTTTATGAACCGACATCAGACATTTAACATTTTGTTCTTTTAAATCAGAAAGATTAATTTTATAAATGTTGTTTTTCCTCTTGCCTGTGAAAAGGACAGAGCCATCGTTCTGATTAATGGCTTTACATGTTTTTTGATTAAAGATTACATCATAACCGTTATCACTTAATTGACTTATGGATAACAAGTTATGCATTAATCCTTCTACGTAAAGGACATCAGATATAGAGGGAAGAGTACCATTACCAATAGTTCCGGAGCCTCTGATTCTTCCTTTCTGATCTCCTCCGAAGCCTACAAACCCAACGTCTTTAAGTTCCAGACTTTGGAACATAGACTTTCTTCCCGTCATGTGTCGCGAGCATCCAGAGTCCAGGTACCATGACTGGTGTCTGAACTTTGCTGCATAGGATATCTGCAACATAAACAATCTTATCTTTCGGTACCCAGAATCTCTTGGGTCCTTTCTGATTAGTTTTCCCAGAGTTTCTTATAACTTTGGGTTTTCTAGCATTTTCAAATTTTTGTTCTTGTGTGTGTGTATAGTGATACGAAAATGGAGATTTAAGTTGGTCACTAGTAGAAGTTTTATCTTCCTTAGGATCATACCCAATTCCCTTTTTATTGTTCTGACTGACTCCATAAATCATGGATGCCATAATACTCCTACCTATTCCATTTTTCAGAAATTCTTGAAAGGCTTCTTCGTATTCATAAATTAATTTATTTGAAGTTTGTGGTGCTTGAGACAACGCTTCTTCTAATTCTAAGCTTTTTCTTTTTGCTCCATCTCTTTCTAATGTTAAAGATCTGATTGTATCTTCCCGCGCTAGAATTATCATCTCAAGCTTGCCACATTCTTCAAATTTTGCTTTAAGACAGCCTTTTATGTTTTTAAGTTTTTGTTTTAATTTCTGATATGAGCTAAGAGTTTCTGACAAGCATGATTCTAGATCAGATCGAGAGAGTTCAGAAAATACCTCTTCAGATTCTTCATCTGAGCTGCTCCTGGATGTGGTAGCCATAAGTGCCACGTTGGCCTTTTCATCAGAGTCAGATTCTGATGACCCAGATTCACTATCATCCCAGGTAGCCATTAATCCTTTCTTTGTCCTGAAGGTATTTTTCTTGAAGCTTTCTTTTCTAGAATTGTCTTTCTTTAGCTTGGGGCATTCATTCCTGTAGTGACCTGTTTCTTTACATTCATAACAAGTAATATCTTTGTTAGTTTTACCTTTTGAGGTTGATTCTGATCGATCCCCTCTGGGTCTTGGTCTTCTGAAGTTGTTGTTCCTCTTTTTCCAGAGTTGTTTAACTCTTCTGGTCAGGAGGGACAATTCTTCTTCATCATCAGAATCTTCTAGTTCAGAGTCATCAGTATCTTCAGTTTCTGCCTGGAGAGCTTTGGTTCTGTCAGGTTTGCGTCTTTCATATCTGGACTTTAATGCTACGGACTTGTTCCTTTTCTGAGGCTCATCTTCCTCTAGTTCTATCTCATGGCTTCTGAGGGAACTGACAAGTTCTTCAAGACTGATATTGTTCAGATCCTTTGACAGCTTCAGAGCAGTAACCATGGGTCTCCATTTCTTTGGCAGACTTCTGACTATCTTTTTGACGTGGTCTGCAGTTGTGTATCCTTTGTCTAGAACCTTGAGACCTGCAATCAGAGTTTGGAATCTAGAGAACATTGCCTCTATGGCTTCATCATCTTCCATTTTGAAAGCTTCATATTTCTGGATAAGCGCCAGAGCCTTTGTCTCTTTGACCTGAGAGTTTCCTTCATGAGTCATCCTTAGAGAGTCAAGTATGTCTTTGGCTGTTTCTCTGTTGGTGATCTTTTCATACTCGTTGTAAGATATAGCATTGAGGAGTATGGTTCTGGCCTTGTGATGATTTTTGAAAACTCGCTTCTGATCATCTGACATCTTACTTCTGGGAACTTCAGCTCCATCCTCTGTGACAGGAGGTTTGTATCCATCTGTGACAATGTCCCAGAGATCAGCATCATAGCCTAGAAAGAAACTTTCAATTCTATCTTTCCAGTAATCGAATTTCTCTCCATCAAAGACAGGAGGCTTAGCATTGTAACTATCCTTTTCATTTGTGTGGGCCATAGTTTTTCTCGTTCTGGATCTCTCTACACTGTTAAGTGTTTGATTAGAAAATCAATAACAGAGCCGGAGCTCTGATACCAATTGAAGGTGAGAAAAACAAGAAAGGGGGGGTTTGAATTGTTTGGAAAATAAGCGCTTTTTCAAAATAAAAATCACACAAGGAATTTATACTGGTTCGCTTATAACACAAAGCTACTCCAGTCCACCCGGCCAAGGTGATTTCGCCTTCAACAAGGACTTAATCCACTAATCTTGAAAGATTGGTTACAAACAACGTCTAAGAGAAAGATCTCTTAGTCCTCTCAAGTATACAGACTGCGCAGAGTCACTTGAGGAAATAAAAAAAAGGATAAAGACTTATGTAATCTAGAGTGCTTCTAAGATAAGCAAATATTACAACAGTAAGAACAAAGTGTTTCACGTTCTAAGCAAAAGCTTCGTGAAGATTGAGAGAATAAAACGTGTTTATGTGTGTTGATGTTTCAGTATATGCTTATGTTGTTAATGATGATTTGCAGTCCTTTATATATAGGAGTGAAGTAGTCGTTGAAGGTGATGGCCAATAATTTGAATTAATGCCATAACTTATATAGCTTCTTGCCAAGACAACTTTCTCTCCTTGAATGACTACTTTCCAAATATAGTTCCTTTTCATTTGAATTTGGAGTTTAACGTCTCTTTCTGTATTAGGAAATCCATTTCCATACCTTTATTTGAAGTTAACGTTACTCTTCCTTTATTTAGCAAATCCATGATCAGAATCTTCATGTTTCTTGGAATCTTGCTATTTTACTTCTGATGTTGATCTCTTTTGAGTTCTGATGGTTTCTTCAGATAGCGCTGAGAGCTTCTGAAGTTTGACATACCGTTGTTCAGAGTCAGAACTTCTAGAGCGTACTTCTTGTTCAGATGCTTCTGATATTTTGCTGTTTTGCTCAGAGTTAGACTTTCTTGAACGTGTTTCTACTTCAGATGCTCCTGGTCTTCTGATAATTTGTATCTGATATGATTCTGTATCTGATGATTTCTTCCTTCTTTCCTTAGAACCCTGCACACTTAGAAACTTTTCGTTAGGGTGCCATTTTTGGTTTCATCCTTTGTTATCATCAAAATCATGGAATCTGTTGTAGAACAATTTTTGTTCTTACAACTCGTGTATCCTAGAAGAGTCTTAGATATGATTGGGATTTTGTTCCATCTTTGGAAAGTTTCAATCATATCATATAAGATGCTTCTTTGATGATCCTCAAGGAGGCTCACTTGTTCTGTTTACGATATTGCTCTAGTATCCTCAGAGAGTCTTAGAGATTATTGGGATGTTGTTCCATCTTTGGAAAGTTTCAATTATATCATATAAGATGTTGCTTCGTTGATGCACTGGGAGTCTCCCTTATTCTGTTTGAGATACTACTCTAGTATCCTCTAAGAGTATTAGATACGATTAGGATGTTGTTTCATATTTGGAATGTTTCGGTTATATCATGAAAGATGCTTCTTCGTTGATCCTCATGGATTCTTGCTTGTTTTTGTTTGAGATACTGATATGTTATCCTCAAATAATCTTATATATGATTGGGATGTTGTTCTATTATGGAAATTTTCAATTATATCACGAAAGATACTACTTTACTGGTTATTGGAGAATCTTGTGTGTGTTGCTCTACCAATTCGTACCAAATCTCATTTTTTTTATAATAAATTTTGGGGTCTTTTGTTTCTAATTGACTTCTACCCTGAAAGAACGAACACTATGGAAGTTCATCTTTCCGGATTTAAGGCAATTATATATGGTTAGCTCTCATACCCCAACTTTGTTCTACCTTCATTTTGCAATTCATTTCTATCTATATTCATATAGCCTTTGCATTTAGTCATGTCCATTTTCATCTGCATACACTCAGTCATTGGTCTAAC
Source organism: Lathyrus oleraceus (assembly GCF_024323335.1). NCBI lineage: Eukaryota > Viridiplantae > Streptophyta > Magnoliopsida > Fabales > Fabaceae > Lathyrus > Lathyrus oleraceus. The sequence continues at coordinate 524,206,108 of NC_066585.1, read as the reverse complement.
CTTAAAATTTATCACCACTCAATTTTTTCAATAAATCATTGCATCATGACCATTTCATTTGGTCATGAACTCTTATAATCATCCACTAGCAAGCATAAAGGTCCATATTTAGGTCATTGTGCATTTGGGTTAGGTCCCATGTATTTTCTTCAAATTTAGGTACCAATATTACCATTTAGGAATTGTGGTTATGCTTTTTATGGAAGCATTAGGGGTTTTGATTGAATAATTAGATCACTTGAAGCCTATGCATACATTCATACTTTCTTTCCAAATCCTTATCATTCACATCCAAATAATTGCAAGTTTGTTTTGACATTTTTTGAATTAGTGTTCAAGCTACATAAAAGGTTTATGTCATGGAGAATTTGGATTCAACTTGGTTTCTCTTCTCACTTTTATGATCAAATTTTACCTTTGGAAATTTGCAAAAAAAGAGAGAAAGGAAAGAATTGCATTTGGAACTTTGCATTATTTTGAATTGTAGTTTACATTTGCATAAAAAATAAAAATATAGAAGTTTTGTTACATTTCAAGTCACCTATTTCTTTTACATTTGAATAATTAACCAAGAATCAAGAGTCCTAAAACCTAAAGACTCTAAGACTTAAAATTTAAGTGTTCAATGGTCCCTTTATTCCTTTACTCCTAGCTTACCATGCCTAAGCCATGTCCTTTCTTCATCTCCAATCCCTCAATCTACCATGCCATTCACCATTTACCATCCTTATTTGTACTCATCATATACAATAGTCCTGCAAGAAAAAGAAAGTACAAAGCATGGATGTCATACTCACTATCATGTGCATCTAATTAGCAAGATAAATAGCTCAGAAACAGCAGCAAAAGCAAGGCACCAAGCATCCTTCATGATTCACATACATACAAACATATCCCATAAAATTAGATCAAAATGAAAACAAGTTAAACCCATGAAGCTTGTAAAGAATCATCATCAATACCACACACCATACATGCCTAAGCATACATACACAAAAATGAAACAACAGCAAGGTAAAAATAACATTCATGGGATGAGCATCCATCACCATAACATAACAATTCATCATCAAAAATAGCACACACATACATAAAAGATAAGCAAAACATTGGCACCAATGTTTAATAGCATACACGCATAAAATAAGTGTAGCTACTCAGCAAATGTATAAGCCATGACCTTAAGCATACATCCATACATACCAAGAGTGGGGACCACACAAATATACACAAGTCAACCACAAATTTCAAGTGAGCATACATGACCTCATACATAGAAGTGCCTCATCCACCAATACCAAGATTAGGGACCACTCAAAATCACAAAACAGTCACATAAAATTCACCCTAACTCACACGCTCAAAAATTCCAACGAGTCAACTCAGTCACAACAAATTCTCCATAAATTCAGGGATCACCATACAAAGTCCTAACATATTGTTTCCTTCACACGACTACAAAGAAAATATCTCACCATCACACGTACTTCATTCTCCAAAAACCTCACATGCTTTCACTATAAAGTTCCCCTAAAATTCAATCATTCACACCCATGTTTCACCTAGAAAGAACTCTGCAGAATTTCTCCTGCTAGATTGTCTATAGAGTGATTCCAATATTGAATCACTCTACATGAACTTGTGAGCTACATTACTCTCCGAGTTTCTTTTGTGCACAAAGAACCCTAACCATTCACTAAAGCTCATTATGACAAACCTCTTAAACTAATCATTAGAGTTTGAGTAAGGTTGAGTTATACCTCTCACTGGAACCCTAAGCACTCAACAAAATCAAAGATCAAAGAAGGAGGGTATAAGTAGATGAAATAATAGTAGGAAAAGAAAGGAGAAGCAAAACTTACTTGAAAGCACACCTTCTTCAGAGACAGGGAAATGTCGGACTAGCTCCGGTCATGTAAGCATCCTTCCTCTGAACTTGTTTTCTTCATACCAGTGTGATCGTGTTGATAACCCATAGCATTTTCCCTTAGAAATTGTTTGGAATTATAGTTATGAATCATTTAATTTTACTTTTTAGATTCTAGGGGTTTTTTTTATTTGAGGTTTTGATTCAGGATTTTTCATGAGGTGTTTAGGGATTTGGGTGTCAGATTAAAGAAGAGGGTGAAGATATGGTTTTTTTGCTTTTTTATTTTTGAGATTTGGTGATGCCCCACCACCATAGATGATTTCTGGTGCGACAGGGAAATTTCTGGGCACCCTTGGGATTGAAGGGGATGAAAGGATGTATGGATTAAGGAGAGAGAGTGAGTGGGACTGAATGAGACTCTCTCTCTCTCTCTCTCTCTCTCTCTCTCTCTCGTTTTGGCATTTTTTTAGTCTTTTTGGACTCTGTCAGTGGCAACCACTTGGATGACACTAACCAATGTCTGAGGACACTTATCCAGCACATGCCCCAAGTGTTGTAGCATCACATGAGCGCTCCCCCACTGTAGTTTTCATTCACATGCCCTTTGTGACATTGCATCATTTGTTTTTATTAGTTTGGAGGGTTGTGATGGAGTCAACGAAAGTTGACCCCTCCCCTTTCTTTGATTGGTTGACTTTCTTTGGATTTTGCCTCATTGGGCCAACACCTAGATTGATATCAGCGCCCTCATTTCAGATTTATGGTTGGACTTTGTTTGTTTTTGGGCTGGGCCTTAACCACACTTTTCATTTTCACTTTTATTTTATGTTATTCATTTTCTCTTTGTTTATTGTATTATTGATTAATTCATTACAATAGTGTTTTTATCAGTTAACTAGGATAATAAACTTTTAATTAGTTTAATTAAATAATAAGATTAGTTTTTCATTAGTCAATTAAAATAATTAAATTTAATAAACCTAAATAGTTAATTAAAATATAATTTAATCAATTAATTCTATCTTTTTGTTTAATACTATATTTATCATCCTTATGTTCATGCATTTTTATCCTTACTTTCTTGATTATATTTGTTCATATTTTGTTTATATGGAAAATTAACTAATTAATTGATAATTAAGTAATAGATTTACCTTTTTTGATTAAACTTTTCAAGAATGCTAAAACCCTTGGTCCAACGCCAAGTGAACCTTTTCTCAAACCTTCATCCAATGCCAAATAAATTTTCTCTCAAATCGTTCCCGCATTCCGCTTCGACGCAAATTAAAACCTCGATCAACATCGAGTGTTTTTATCTAGTTCAAATTAAAACATATAATCATGCTTGAATATTATTTCATTAAGAATGAAAAGGGAGATGGTCTAGAGCCTTTGATTCCTCTTCTCGATTGTTTGGATACGAGTTTCCTTACTCAACCATTCGAGCAATCATCATCCATTAAAAATTTCTAATCCAATTCACTTCAAACCTCTTTCATAATCAAACTCATTTTCATAATAACTTGGACAAAAAAGGAAGTGGTATAGAGTCTTCTATTCCCTTCCCCGAATACTTGGATACGAGTTTCCTTACTCGACCATTCGGGTATTCATCGCCCATCCAAAATACATTAACATTATCTAATTACTTTAACAATTAATGATGAAAAAGGAGATGGTATAGAGCATTTGATTCCTCTCCTCGATTGTTTGGATACGAGTTGTCTTACTCGACTATCCGAGCAATCGTCATCCAACAAAACATTCGATAGATCAAACCTAATTTCTCTCCCCCGTGCAATCAAACTTCTTTCAAAAGAGCATTGTTTAGTACATTCTAATGCAAATACAAACTAGCGCTTTAGCCTCTACCGCGAGCAAACAAGCCAATGTTTAACCGTTAGAATGTGATCTAAACACTTGTTTAATAAAACAAACCATCAAACCGTAGCCTTCCCCCGAACTACGAAGTTGTGAGTTACTCATTGTACCTAAGGATACGTAGGAGCGAGACCCGCAATCTCATCAAGCACCCTAATAAAAGTTTTTTTGTGACCCTTCTTTCTTTTCCTTTTGCGCTTTTGATAATATGAAGAAAACAATTGACATAAGCTAACATTCAATTGCAAGTTTGACTAAAAGGTTCCCATTTAGTACAACAGACGTGAGGGATGCTAATACCTCCCCCTTGCATAATCGACTTCCGAACTCGAATATGGTTGCGAAAAACATATTTTTCTTTTAATGGTTTTATTGATATTTTCCCTTTCCTTGATAGGAATAAATAAAGTTCAGTGGCGACTCTGTTTGATACATTTTTCGTGAGCGAGCGAATTCCCCGCGAAGGATCGTATTTTTCGAGATGTGATACATACTATCAGGCATATCTGGGACAGAGAGGTAACATTAGTTGGATCCATTCTTTTTAATTTAGTTTATTTTAATTGACAAGTTTCTAACATTGATTTTTATTTTCTACAGGGTCGTGATTAGCGGAAGTTTATTAACCACGGGCGAAAGATTACTAACTTACATATGTCGAATGAGGATTGGTTTCAGGAATGTGCATGACCAGTTATACTACGATCAACCATGTGATGCTTAATGCATTCGTGGAGAGATGGCACTCACAGACCTCGTCATTTCATCTCCCTCTTTGTGAGATGTCTATCACACTCGATGATATCTCGTGTTTGATACAATAAACAAAGAGTTGGATAGGACCAAGAGGGCTCATACTAGGTTTGAATACCTGAAAAGGGTATATACATATGAGCTCCAGAGAGCATACCTGTTATATTTAGTTGGCACTGCGATTTTTATGGACAAGAGTGACATTTATACGTATGTCATCTACCTACGGTACTTCCAGGATTTTGAGCGGATCCATAAGTACAACTGGGGGGGAGCTTGTTTGGTCTACCAGCACTCGAAGTTATCAAAGGGTTGTAGGTGGAAGATGAAGCAGATCACATGCAACATCACACTATTGACGGTAATATATATTGGTCTTTTAATCTTTCCGTGTCATTTTCATTTTATGTTTACAACACCATTACTTATGATTTGTGTGTTCTGAAATTTTCAGTCTTAGATCCTTCAACACTTCCTGCGCATATCCGGTTGGGAGAGTGTATCAACTTACACTAAGGATATGTTGTGTGCTATTGCATTTCCCCCGCTCAGAGGAAACCAGGCGACAAAGCCGTTCAAAGTGTATCTTGACCGATTGGTTGCCGAGGACATGCACTTCAACAACTATGTCGATCACCATGAGACACAACCATTTGACGACATAGGGTTATACTATAGATGGTTGGGCCGCGGATCACGTCTTACTACTTCTCATTTGCTCGAGCACGTCATGCAGAAGTTCGGCTATGCTCAGACCATTCCCAAACACCCTGTTGTATCTTCTCCTTCTGCTTTGACATGTAGTTAGATGTATGACATGTTTGATGATTATGAGAGTCATCTGGTATTAGAGGAGACCCAAAGTACCATATATGTGAGCGGTTGGAGCTACGTCGACGAGTACATCAGGTAGTTATTTAGGGTGTCACATCCTTATATGGTGCATGCTGCTCCAAGAGATCCACCGAGGCTAGCTCATCAGGAGATACTAGAGGAGGAGCAGACACAGTTAGATCATGATGAAGATGTCTTGCCTAGATGTCGTCACATAATAAAGATTGTGCAGACATGTATTGACAAATGTATCTGCCATGATGGGCCTGATGTGAGGCGGGTCCTAGATGCCATCATGACAAAGGCATTGATGTACCAAAAACAACGCCGGAGGACTGGGGGATTGATGGTCGAGGAGGCAGAGGAGATGTAGTCCGACATACACGGTAGTGCAGTAGTATATTGTAGTTGTACTATGGATTGTATTTTATTTTCACCTCATGCTACTTTATCGTTGTATTCGACTTTATTTATATATGACATTTAGATCATATGGATTTATATACGATATTTTGCATATGAATTATATGGTTTATATGCATTATATGGTTTAAATATTCATCTGAATACACGTAAACAAACCACAATATATATTATTCTGTTCTGATAGGTTACAGAATAAACGGAGATGCATCTCTGGAATATTTTAACGTTAACTAAGAATTGAGTGCGTCCGGAGATGCATCTCCGAAATCTGGGGAACATTTAAGTATTTTCACGTGGTGCCTAAAAAACATATAGGTTGTATTTAGAAATTTCCAAATGCAAATCACAAACATAACCAAACCGCGCAATAGCCCTAACATATCCAAACCAAATACAATTTCTTGCGATTTTCAGTTTTGTTCGATTCGATTTACAATTTTTTATTAATTCAGTTCGATTTTAAACACCCCTATCTAATATGATCACGATCACATGATCTAAATCAAAACTATAAAATAAATTTATTTTTAAAAAATTAAAAAATCAAGATGTGTTTCACTCTATGAAGTCTTAAAAGACACCCTTAAGCCTTATATTTTTCTTCAAATTTGATTTATCAATAGATTAAATATTTCAACTTTATAAATAAAAAACTAATTTATCAATTTATAAACTTAATAATTTATCCTATTTTTACAATTTCAAACACTAAAATGTTCATAAATTATCCACACATTTCTTACATTAATTATCTGTTCTGCCATTATCATTTTCCACATATTTCTTCTCTCTTCTTTTATTTTCTCTTTTCTTTACCAAAATGAATAATCCAATGCTAAAACCCCAAACAACACCTTACCATCATCCCCAACATCTCATCCCACATATCAAAAACTGCAAAACCATCCAACAATTGAAGCAACTACACGCCATTTTCATCAAAACAAACAAAACAAATGACCCAACGGTATCAACAGAGCTTCTCAAACTCTCAGCAACCTCAGATTTTCGTGACCCAACTTACGCACTCTCTCTGTTCGACCAAATGTCCCAACCAAACTGCTTTGCTTGGAACACTGTCATAAGGGCACTTGCTGATAGCAGCAGTAATGCTAATAATGCCTTGTTGATTTTCTGTCAAATGTTGTCTGATGATGGAGTTGTGGAGCCTAATAGTTTTACTTTTCCTTCTGTTTTGAAGGCTTGTTCGGTTGTTGCTGGGTTGGAAGAAGGGAAACAGGTTCATGGGTTGGTTGTTAAGTATGGATTTGTTGATGATGAATTTGTTGTTAGCAATTTGCTTAGGATGTATGTCATGTGTGGGAGTACTGAGGATGCTGGTGTTTTATTTCGGAGGAGTGTTGATTGTGTGAGTGATGGAAATGGAATGGTAGTGAGAGGTAAAAGGAGACAAGAGGGTAATGTTGTTCTATGCAATGTTATGATTGATGGGTATGTAAAAATTGGGAAAATTGATGCTGCTAGGGAGTTGTTTGATAAAATGGTTGAAAGAAGTGTGGTTTCTTGGAATGCAATGATTTCTGGGTATGCTCAAAATGGGTTTTTTATGGAGGCAGTTGATTTGTTTCATAGGATGATGGAGATGGGAGATGTGTCGCCAAATCGGGTGACTTTGGTTAGTGTGTTGCCTGCGATTTCGCGACTTGGAGCACTTGAGTTGGGGAAATGGGTACATTTGTATGCTGAGAGGAACGGTGTTCGGATTGATGAGGTTCTTGGTTCTGCTCTTGTCGATATGTATGCTAAATGTGGGAGCATTGAGAAGGCTATTCAGGTCTTCGAGAGGTTGTCGAAAACTAATGTTATAGCTTGGAATGCTATCATTGGGGGTCTTGCAATGCATGGTAAAGCCAAAGATGTGTTGGATTGTTTTTCGAGGATGAAAAGAAATGGAGTATCACCGAGTGATGTTACTTACATAGCAATCTTGAGTGCTTGTAGCTATGCAGGTTTAGTCGAAAAGGGGAGATCAATTTTCAATGACATGGTTAATAGGGTTGGGTTAGAGCCTAGAATAGAACACTATGGGTGCATGGTTGACCTCCTAGGACGTGCTGGTTATCTAGAAGAGGCCGAGGAGCTTATCACGAAGATGCCAATAAGACCCGATGATGTCATATGGAAGGCCTTGCTCGGTGCTTGTAAGATGCATAAAAACATCGAAATTGGTAGACGTGCGGCCAAGGTTTTAATGGAACTGGCTCCTCATGATAGCGGGGCATACGTAGCTCTCTCGAACTTGTATGCCTCGTCGGGAAATTGGGATGGGGTGGCGGAGGTGAGACTGATGATGAAAGAGTTGGATATAAGAAAAGACCCAGGGTGTAGTTGGATTGAAATTGATGGTGTTATACACGAGTTTCTTGTTGAGGATGATTCTCATCCTAGAGCCAAAGAAATACACTCGATGCTGACGGAAATTTCAAACAAGTTGAGCTTGGTAGGTCATGTGCAAGATACTACACAAGTGTTACTTAAGATGGATGAGAAACACAAAGAAACTTTGTTGCACTACCATAGTGAGAAGATTGCAGTTGCATTTGGGTTAATTAGTACATCACCAAAGACAACACTTCAGATTGTCAAAAACTTGAGAATTTGTGAAGATTGTCATTCATCAATGAAATTAATCTCAAAAGTTTATGAGCGTAGCATAATAGTTAGAGATAGGAAGCGATTTCACCATTTTGATAATGGTTTATGTTCTTGTATGGACTATTGGTAGCTTAGCACTCTGTTACTGAGTGCTTTTAACTTCCTTTGCTTGTCATTGAATGTAGAGCCTATGTATTTATTCATTTGTGCAGGTAACCAATATGTAAGATGCATAACTTCATATCCTACTATCTGTTTATAAAGTATAAACACTGTGGTTATTGTTAAAGCATCAAAGAAGAATAAGAAGAAAGCTAGGAATCAATTCTTTAAAGGTGTCATGCACATAACATGTTCTAAAGTGGAACTTAAAAACCAGTTTCAATGAAAATCCTCCATTGAATGCTAGAGGTGTAGATAATTTCGATACAAGATTAGTTTTGAAGAGTTATTGCCAAAAACATAAACCCGACTTGTTTATTTATGAAGCTATGATTTCTCGTGCTCACTTTTCACCTCAAGATTTCAGGGAACTTGGTTTGAAGTTTCTGTGTTAATTTGAAGAAAACTAGTATCCTTAATATTCGAAGAAAAGTGTGACAACACATCTCATTTTGGTAGAAGAAAAGTGTGGATGAAGCTAAATTCGTTTCACCAAAATAAAAATATAGGGAAATTTTCCGTTCCATCCCCTTATGTTATTAGACATAGTTAGTTTGTAATTCAAACTAATCAAACAGTTAGTAGTTCGATATAACAAGCTGTTAGTAGTTTGTTAACTGTTATATTGCTAGAGGTTTGTTAGTTTGTTAATTGTAAGAGCTTTACACAGTCTGATCTTTTAAGAATTGTCAAAGATCTTGTGAGGAACTATAGCATGTGGTGATGGCATATTTCATGCTAACCTTTCCATTTTTTATGGCAAAAATTACTGTAGATGGTTTAGACAAATGGAAGTGATATTTGCAATTCATGAATTGTATGAATAAGTGATCAATGGCATGGAACCACTATCTGCAAATCCACCAGATGCAGTGGTCACAAGGATGTAAAGAGAAAAGATAGCAAGATTTTGTTTCTCATTCATTAAGGTGTTGATGCCAAGGTGTTTGAAAAAATTGTAGAATTAGCAAATTTCACGAATATTTGGGACATTGTTGCAAAGAGCTATACAAGTGATAAAGGTCAAGAAAGTGAAGGTTCGGATCTTGAGGAATTAATATGAGATAATGAAGATGAAGAATTGTGAGAATTTAAATGATTGCTTCACAAGGTTGGTGACTCTCACCAACCAAATAAAGAACGGTGGAGATTTCATAACAAATAGGTGGTAATTGAGGTGTTGAGAACAGTAACCACAAAATTTGATCATATTGTGGTGACAATTAAATAAACAAATAATGGGGTGAAATCAAGATTGAAGACCAACGGAGGACTCTTGAAGCTTATGAATGGAATGTTATTGAAAGAAACAATGGTAAAGAAGAAGAACAAACTTTTCTTGCTTAATTCAAGAAGAGAGAAGCTTATAAAAAGAAGCGGAAAAAGAATAAGTCTCAGAATTTGGGTTGGGCACAACCCATTCTTACAAATCTGACTTGTAAGATAAGGGGTGTCACTCTAATTCTGATGTGGTATCAGAGTCTATCCTAGATCACTTATTGAGCTTTCCGCACCATCCACGCTTCGGGCTCATTGAGGCCTAAGCGTGAGGGCGTGTGTTGGAATTTCTACCTTAATTGTGGTCTGCCTCTAGTCGTCTTAATTACAACACTTTGACTTGCCTTCGTGGCAGCCCCTAACGCCTTCATTGTGTTGGCTTTGAAGGGGTGGATTTAGTCCCACATTATTTAGATATATGGCATGTGTTGTGTTTATAAATGAGGATTGCATCCACTTATAAACACAACACAAACCATATCTCTAAAAAACGTAGGACTAAATCCACCCCTTCAAAGTCAACACAATGAAGGTGTTAAGGACAGTGTTGTGTTTATAAATGGGGGCAATCCTCACCCTATAAGTTGATTTTGTATGAATGGGTTAGGCTCAACCTAAATTTTAAGATGGTATCAGAGCCTATCGATCGGACCAAGCACCATCTCAAAATTTAGGTTGGGCCTAACTCATCCCTACAAAACCGAGTTGTAAGGTGAGAATTGTCCCCAATTATAAATACACCACATGTCATATCTCTAATCAATGTGGGATTAAATTCAGCTCTTCAAATCGGGTTTGTAGGGATAAAGAAAAATCCAAACATAAAGAGAAAATTGAATCCTCTCATAGAAAATGACGAGGGAGTGATAAAAAAAAAGTCTTTTGACAAAAAGAAAGTTCAATGTTACAATTGTGAAAATTTTATGCATTATGTTGATGAATGTTAGCCTGTAAATGGAAAAAAGTCTTAAAAGAGTTAAGAAGAAAATGTGGCATAAAAAGGCTCTAACTCTAACTCTGAACTATTGATTCTGATGGTGACAACACCTGAATATGCAATGGATTATGTGACTTGGTACCTTGACAGAGGATGCTCAATTCATATGGAAGGAAACAATAAGTTATTCATTGAATTTGATCTTAGGAGAAAAACCAAAGTAAAATTCGTTGACAATAACTCAATGGAAGTAGAGTGCATGAAGAGTGTACTTGTGTATTTGTAAGATAACAAGAAGAAAGTGATAAAGAATGTATTGTATGTTCCTGATATAAAGTTAAGTTTTATACTTTTGGGGAAACTTGTGGAGAAATGATACTCAATGACCATGGAAGATGATTCTCTAAAATTGTATTATTCAAAGAAGATACTAGTTTTGAAATCAGTACTACCCAAAAATAAAACATTCAAGACATTTATCAATGTGGTGGTAGTTGTCTGCCTTGCAACTATGATTCAATAAAATGAGAGAATTCTATGGAACAAGAGGTATGTCCATTTAAGTTTTAAAAGTTTCAGTCATCTTAAGCCCAAAAATATGGTGCTAGACATACCTAAAATTATAGATCCTGTGAATTCTTGTGTAACATGCTTAGTAGGAAAGCATTCAATATCAACTTCCATTAATAACTTTCTAATGAAATGAACTAGGGGTACTTGTAACACCCCAAAATTTGCCCTCCTCATTCATGCATTCATTTAGCATTTCATATTGCATTTCATCATGTCAATCAGAATTAGATCCGGAAAAAAAAAAAAAACGAAAAAAAGGAAATATATATATAATATATAATATATTATATATATATATATAATATATATATATATAATATATATATATATATTATATTATATATATATATATAATATATATATATATATTTTTTTACAAAAAATAAATAAATAAAAATAAATATAATAAAATTTTTTGGACTTGGGTCTCTCTCATTTGAGCCCATAAAACCATGAAATTCAGTCTATAAATACCAAGGCTTCACTTGAGAAAAAGGAAGAGAAGCAAAATACTCTGAGGGTTCCTTGGAACAAAACCCTGGACAAAACCTGAAGAGAAACCTGACAGAGAACTCAGAGCAGCCTCCAAACCCTGAAGGGCCTCACGGGTGCAACTCAATTTCAATCAAGCTCTCCAATCAGGTTTGCCCTATTCCCATTATTTTACGCCTTCAATTTGAATGTTCTAAATGTGTGATGTATTATGAATGGGTGAAACTTATGCCTTGAATGTTTAATCACATGATTTCTGAAGTGTATGCCACAGGGTTTGAGGTTTCTGAAACCATACTGTTATCCATGAAAAAAATGCTTATGGTGTTTCACTAACCCTTTTGTTGAGTTTTTGTGAGGGCTCACATGACTTTTGCAGGGATAACTTGCGTGGTTTCCCACTTTATTTGTGGGATAACCCCTGGAGGTTCATTCCGATTACCTGTACTGATCCACTTTCTTTGATGATGTTAGCTTGGAAGGATCTCAGGGTTTCCCATTCCTCTAATTGTTGTTACTTCGGATCTTTATCCGCGTGGTACTTTTACATTTTTCCCGCATTTTACTGCTTTCCTAGCTCGAAGACCTCGATAGGAGGCAATGTTTTTGTGTTTACTTTATGCAGGTTCCTTTGTCCAGGGTTAAGAGCTATGAGGTCTTATCCTCATTACCCTTTTGCATGCGCGTTCCTACAATGCAAACAAACCCTTCATTGATTTTTCTTCTCCATAACACACGTTAACTCCTTCTACTACAGGTGAGTAAGTCTCCAAAGGTCGAGCATCCGGTAGATTGGGTAGTAACGTCGTTCGTCCAAAACCCACTCCATAACCCCGTAGTTAGCCGAACTACGTTTTGCTCTGATTCTCAGGCCAGATGAGATACGTAGGCATAAGAAGCGATGTCTTAGCGAGCACACATCCCCCCAACCCATAGGTCAGCCGAGCTACGAAGACTCTGATTCTCATATTCAGATGAGATACGTATGCAGTGGATGCGACATCCGCGCGAGTCATTTTCATTTAACCCTTTTTTTTTGGTAAACAGCACAAGATAAACTCACACCCTTTAGACGAAAACTACAAAAGTGGATCCCGTAGAGTACTACGGATGCGTAGGGGTGCTAATACCTTCCCTTCGCATAACCGACTCCCGAACCCAAGATTTGGTTGCGAGACCCCGTCTTGTCCTTTCCTTTTTCAGGTTTACTTCGAGCGTTTCCTTTCCCTCCTTTGGGATGAATAACGCACGGTGGCGACTCTTCTGTCTTTTTCTTTCGCCGGTTGTTTTTTTTGCGCACTGTATTTTTCAGGTTGCGACAGCTGGCGACTCTGCTGGGGACTAAGAAGTTGACCTCTTGCTGGTCCATCTTCCCTAAGCGAGTCCCTCCTAGCTTGTGTGATTTCTTGTTTATTGGGTGTTCATGCTTTTGTACATTTATTTGCTTACCTGCTTGCATGCATCTGTTGTATCTATTGGATCTGTTTGTTTGTTTGTTGGGATGGGATGTTCTATGAGAGATAAGCCCATTACCCAGGCTTGAGTGTACACACAGGTTTTAGAGTGGATGATCATGAGGCTTGCGTGCCATGTTGCTACGTTAAGTCGTTCGTGAAGAACCACACCCAGACGAGGTTTCTCTTGGATATATTATGTCCTACAGATGTTCCGTAACGACATGATGTTCCTTTAGAAATCGTCGACTCTGGTGACCATTTCCCGAGAACTCAGTCGAGGCCTCTCCTCCGAGACGTGATTATGTTAGCTCTGGTGGGCGCATTCTCGCTGATCAATCCGAGGACCCCGAGACTGGGAACTTGCTATTAGGATGTCCTGTTGAGGGGAGTCAGTGGAGGTCTTTTATCCCGTAATAATGCCAAACCTTCAGTGGTAAACGTATTATTCGCGAATGAAGGGCTAAAGCTAACGAACTTCTGTTCTTAGAACCTACCAGTGAGGGGTGGGCTAAATTCAGGAAACCTTAACCTCCAACCAACCCGGTTTTCTGGAGCAGAGTTTTGGTCTTGTATTATATTCCTTAGTGAATTTCTCTCCAGGAAGTGCAACCTGACAGATGTTCAAGCGGATCCATCAATTCTGATTGACATGCCTTTGCATTGCATAACATCATCTGCATATTTGCATCCAACATCTCATGCTTATTCATTTGCAGGGTATTCCCTTTCAAAACGGGGGTGCCTTAAAACTGAACAAGCAGTGCATCGCATACCATGCATATTAACCCTTGTCTGTTTTGCAGGTGTCACCGCAGTGTCTAATGTTTGTTCCCTGTATCAGGCAGTTATTGGTCCCAAGTGAGTTCACAGATACCCGACAAAGGAAAACCGTCCACGACTAGCGATGGACCAAGTACAGAAAGAGCTGGTTGATATGCGTGAAAGGATGGATCAGTTCATGACATTGATGAATGGTATGGCAGAAGGCCAGGAAAAGCTGAGGGAATTGGTTGAGCAACCGAGACCCGATCCGGAGGTGGAGATACTAAATGCTGAGGGAAACCCTGGTAACCCTGGGAACGCTGATAACCCTGTGAACACTGGTAACGCGGGTAACGCAAATGCTGATGGAAACCCGGGTAATGTTGGCAACACAGGGAATGTTGGAAATGGTATTGGCGGAAGGTACAATGTGAATCAAGGAATTCGGATTAACGGGCACCCCGTTACTGAAGATTATCAGTATGATCAATTTTCTTTGCACGACGAGGCCCTCGAGACCACTCGCCGTATGGATGAGCTTGTTGAGAAGCTCAAATCTTTGGAGTCTCAAAATTCCTTAGGCTTTGATGTCACAAATCTTGGCCTGGTTCAGGGAGTAAGGATTCCTCACAAGTTCAAACCCCCTACTTTTGAGAAATACAACGGGGCTTCTTGCCCACGCACTCATCTCCAATCTTATTTGGGAAGGTTGGGAGCTCACACGGAAGATGAAAAGCTGTGGATGTACTATTTTGAAGACAGTCTAACTGGAGCTTCTCGTGAATGGTATTCTCATTTGTCTCGTACTACCATCAAGAGCTGGAAAGACTTGGCAGAGGCTTTTGTCAAGCAATATCAATACAACTTGGACATGGCTCCAAAACGGACCTTGTTGCAAGGTATGTCCCAGACTGCCAAGGAGACCTTTAGAGAATATGCTCAGCGTTGGAGACAGATTGCTACGTCCGTCCAACCCCCTATGTCTGAAAGGGAGATGGCGGACATGTTCATGAACACTCTTCAAGGCAATTATATTGAGAGATTGGCTGCTTGCCCGTCAATCAGCTTTGCAGAGATAGTAATTGCTGGAGAAAGAATCGAGAGTCTGTTGAAGATGGGCCGAATTCAAGACAATAGTGCTTCCAACTCATCAGGTCCCAAGAGACCATTTGCTGGTAACGGTCAGCGAAGAAAAGAAGGCGAGGCAAGCGTTGTGTATGCCGGCAGAGGCAGGAGTAAAGGACGCCCTAATTATTATCAAGATCAAGTGGCCGCAGTCACTATTCCAACACCTGTTCCTCAACCGCAATATCATCCGCAACAACAACCCAGGTACAACAATCAACAACAAGGAGGTAATCCGGGTCAGCAGAGACACTATCAACAACGTCCAAGGCAGACGGACCGGGTCATCGAGCCAATCCCAATGCCTTATTCAGTATTACTTCCCAAGCTGATTGACATGAATCTGGTTACATTGAGAACTCTGGCCCCACCAATCGATCCCAATAATTTGCCTAGAGGTTTTGATGTCAACGCCAGATGCGTTTTTCACTCCAACGCACCTGGCCATACTACAGATAATTGCAAGGCTCTCCAGTTAAAGGTACAAGATTTGAGAGATGCCCAGGCTATCAATTTTGCTCCGGTGCCTAATGTTATCCAGAACCCGATGCCGGCTCACGGCGGGCAGAGGATTAATGCTGTTGATAGTGGGGAAACTTTGAATTTGGTTTCTGATGTGACTAAGGTGAAGACTTCGCTATCGGTGGTTAAAGACCGACTTCTGAAAGGACAGATTTTCCCGGGCTGTGGGGAAGAATGCAGAAATTGTCAAACTGCCGAAAACGGATGTGACAGTTTGAGAAGGGGTATTCAGCAGCTGATAGATGAAGGTTGTCTTCAGTTCGATCAGGCTCGTCCGGTGAAGAATGATGTATCGACGGTGACGTTTTATTTCACTCCTGAAGAAATATATGTTCCCGAGAGACTCGCTCCGACAACAATATATTTCCCAGAAAGTACAGAACCAGCAGCGGTGAACATCGAAAGTTCAACACCAGTCGCAATTTACTCTGACAGCCCTCAACCGACTTTGGTTGGTCCAATCACCATCACGGTACCAGGACCTGTTCCGTATGAGAAACCCAGTGCTATCCCGTGGCACTATGGGGCTGATATCTACTGCCAGGGGCAGAAAGTTAACGAAGAAGACATTGACATTGGTAGCTCCGCTGTAGACAATGTTGGAGGGGTTGGTGGCTTCACTCGCAGTGGACGCCTATTTGCACCATCAACATTACGCGCGAATACTGAAGCCGAGGCAGCTGCCAAGGCTAAAGGGAAACAGATATCCACCGAAGAGGTTACTACTGAGGAAGATCCTCCTAAGACCGCATTCGAGAAGGAAGTGGATGAGTTTATGAGGATTATCAAGAAAAGTGACTACAAGGTAGTCGACCAGCTAAATCAGACACCCTCAAAGATCTCCATTCTCTCACTATTGCTGTGCTCTGAGGCGCACAGAGCAGCCTTGTTGAAAGTACTGAATATGGCCTATGTTCCACCGGAGATAACTGTTAACCAGCTGGAGTCGGTAGTTTCCAATGTAAACGCTAGCCGGGGGCTAGGTTTCATCGATAATGACCTGACACCTGAGGGCAGGAATCACAACAAAGCCTTGCATATCACAATGGAGTGCAAAAGGGTGGTGCTTTCCCATGTTTTGGTTGATACAGGCTCTTCTCTGAATGTTCTTCCAAAGAAAGCCTTAATGAAGATTGGATTGCGATGGCATCATCCTGAGGCCAAGTAACTTAGTTGTGAGGGCTTTTGATGGCTCTAAGAGAGTTGTTTTTGGCGAAGTTGAGTTGCCGGTTAAGATTGGACCGCAGGTGTTCAAGAGCACCTTTTATGTGATGGATATCCAGCCTGCCTACAGCTGTCTGCTAGGTCGGCCTTGGATTCATGCTGTCGGTGCTGTTACTTCTACCCTCCACCAGAAGCTCAAATATGAACTAGAAGGTCAGGTCGTCACTGTATATGGTGAAGAGGATATTTTTGTTAGCCACCTGTCTACATTTAAGTATGTAGAGATGGATGGCGAGATGCATGAGATGCTGTGTCAGGGCTTCGAAACTACAAACATCAATGAGGTCGCGCCCAAAGCTGTCTTTTCACCTGAGTTTGAGAAGGTCGGGACTTCTATCTCTTCATACAAGCAAGCTGTCGAAGTGGTTAAAGCTGGTAATGCCCAAGGCTGGGGCAAATTTGTGGAGCCAGTCATCAAAGAAGACAAGTTTGGATTGGGGTATGCTCCGGGATCTCAGAAGAATGAAACCGGTACTCTCTCCAGCGGGGGTTTGGTTTCCCCCCACATCGTCAATGCTGCAGATGAAGACAAGGCTGACAGCGACTGTGACTTAGATAGCTGGATTCGCCCATGTGTCCCAGGAGAAAAGCTCGACAATTGGTCGTCTGAAAAACCGTCCGGGTTACTCTGCTGAAAGAGTGATTTTTATTGTTTTCCTTTATTACATGCATAATAAAGTCTTACATTTTGCCCAAGGTGTAACGGCTCATTTGTAGGGCCATCCATTTAGTTACGTTTCGCAATTATTTTTATCATCAATAAAGGACGGCTTTTGCAAACAATTTTGTGTTCTCTTTCTTTCAGTTTTTTTTACTTTTTACAAAAAAATGGCAATGTTTCTTTTTTCGTTTTTCCTTTCTTTCAAAAAAAAATCTCTCATTCTAAGGTAAAGCATGATCCTCCATCATGCAGAGTCGACCACTCGGATCTCACTGCTAACGACACTGTTATGGCCAAGTATGACTTCGACAATCCTATCTATCAAACCGAAGAAGGGGCTGAGGAAGATTGTGAATTGCCTGAAGGGTTAGCCAGATTGTTGAAACAGGAGGACCGAGCTATTACACCTTATCAGGAGGTGGTTGAGACCATCAACGTTGGTACCGAAGACGACAAGAAAGAGATCAAGATCGGGGCCAGTCTACAGACCGAGAGGAAAGACCGTTGATCATGTACTTAACTGTGTTAGAAAGGTCAATGGGTTGTGTGCTCGGTCAACATGACGAGTCAGGTCGAAAAGAGCATGCAATATACTACCTTAGCAAAAGTTTACCGACTGTGAACAAAGATACTCATTGCTCGAGAAAACTTGCCGCGCTTTGGCATGGGCTGCTCGCCGACTAAGACAGTATATGTTGACTCACACGACTCTATTGATATCAAAAATAGATCCAGTCAAGTATATTTTTGAAAAGCCATCACTTACCAGAAAGGTTACTAGGTGACAAATGATACTGACAGAGTATGACATCCAATACACTTCACAAAAAGCCATCAAGGGAAGTGTCTTGTCAGACTATCTTGCAGAGCAACCGATTGATGATTACCAACCTATGAGGTTTGACTTTCCTGATGAGGACATCATGTTTCTCAAATCGGAAGATTGAGAGGAACCACTCCCGGAGGAGGGGCCTGACCCTGAATCCAAATGGGGCGGTCCACGTCAATGGTCGCAGAGTTGGTATAGTGTTGATCACACCGGAAGGGGGTTCATATGCCATTTGGTCCCAGAATAACTTTTCCCTACACCAACAATGAAGCCGAATACGAAGCTTGTATCATAAGACTTGAGGAAGCCGTCAATATACAGATTAAAACCCTGGATGTATACGGGGATTCAGCTTTGGTTATCAATCAAACCAACGGGAAATGGTGCTATGTTGGAACTACGTACCCAGAATTGACGTATCTCGGTCAGAGACGAATGAAGAAAGCATTTGGTCAGAAAGTGCACCCTCGGGGGTATCAAGTCGGTGAATTGGTACTCAAAATATTTCTTCCTCCCAACACAGATCACAGGGGCAAATGGACATCGAACTATGAGGGTCCGTACGTGGTTAAAAGGATTTTCTATGGCGGAGTTTTGATGCTAACAACCATGGATGGCGAAGGATTCCCGTCCCCTATTAACTCAGACGCAGTTAAAAAAAAATACTTCGCATAAAATAGACCCGCTGGACGATAAAAAGAATAGTCCAGGCAAAAAAAAGGGCATCCCGACGAACCAAAAAAAAAAGAGAATAAAGAGGTTCGGGCAAAAATTAGGGATATAAAAAAAGAGTACACCCGGTGAGTCGAAAACCCAAAAGGGCGGCTCAGGCAAAAATGGGTATCCCGATGGATTGAAAACCCGAAAAGGGGGCGATCCAGGCAAAAGTTAGGGAATAAGCGAATGACTGTGATCTGAGTTCATCAGTGTTATATCACCGTTTCATTCAATCCGGCAATCTTCGAAGGTTAAAGATCGACTAATCATCCACTTCAGAAAGCAAGATGAGCAGAGCGTCTTGAGGACATACGAGTCATAGCAGAGTCGAAACTCAGTGGGACCCCGTATCCCCGTTGTCATTAGGATAGTTCTCTTTTTATAGCGATCACCTCTTTTCAGGGATCAGCTTCCTGATACCCTCGCCTATTCCTGGCACAAATTTCCTCCCCATTAAGAGTCGAATAATTCAGTTAAAAAGCCTCTTTATTTTTCATTTATCAGTTTGTTTGCAAAAATGTCCGAATTTTTGATAAAACATATTGCATATGAACATAATGGTGGCTTTTGCAGATGATTTGCACAGGAAAACATTTAAAATTCCTTTGAATGTGCTTAATCCCGAACGGTGAATTCAAACCGAGTAATTCCCCCGAGGCATACGTGTATTTTTGGTTGCAGGTCACAGGAACCGGATGCCACGTCATGAATCCTCATCCCCAAGCGGTTGACAAAGTCTCTCCTCAGCAGAGCATGTTCCCCAATAGAGTTGACAGTATCCAGACTGTCTATCCCCAGTAGAGTTGACAGTATCCAGACTATATATCCCCAGTGGAGTTGACAGTGTCAGACTGTATCTTCCTAGCAACAGCGGAGTGGTTGCATAACCAACAGATGAGAGGGTGGCGTTCCCAGTGTTCATCTCATTCCCCAGCAGATTATTTTAACAGATTTGTTAATCCCCAGCTTGAGGGTGTAGCACCTCAAATTTGCACCCATCATTGTACATACATTTTCATATTAGGTCATAGCATATCATGGTCCATTGCATAGCATTTGCATAATCCTCAGTTGCCTCAAGAGCAAGCAATCAAGAAATTAGGTCAAACTGATCAGGAGATCAGTCAACCAAGCAAGCAAGTGTGTTTCTCAAGGAGCCAAGTCCTGGGGTTGGTCCAACATGTTCACATGACTTGGAGATCCATTTGAAGTGTTTTGGTCAAAGATTGGATGTTCAGAAGTCATCAGTTCATGCACAGACAGTCAAAAACCCTAGACAGTCAACAGTCAGTCAAAGCAGTGGATGGTGGCCATTCTTGTGGGATTTGGGCACCATGATCAATAATCAAGAGTTCATACAACTTGGGACATCATTTGAAGTCAAGTTCTCAAGGAATTAGGGTTTGGAAGTCATCAGTCAATGCGCAGTCAGCCAGAAACCCTAAAAGTCAACTGTTGGTCAACTGTCCATTTAATCAGTGATTTGATGACTGGAATTGGTTTGTGAGAGCTCATTCATGGCCAAATAGTCCTCATATATCATGTCAAACACCATCATGGAAGAATTTGAAGCCAGAGCAAAAATTTCCAAAAATGGAAACTGGGCCTGTAACTGAAACTTACCAAAAATGGAAAGTCTTGATCCTCAAACTTACATCATGATACAAGCTTCAAATGAATTTTTGCCCAACATGAAAGTTGAAGATCTTGTTCTCCCATTTCCAAAAAGTCCAAGAACTCTCAATTCCCATGTGTGGTTGGCAAGTTATGATCGAATCGATTTCAGAAATTCTTGAACTTCAAAAGGCCATATCTCTCAAACCGTTTGGCCAATTTGGGTGGGGTTTTTTCCTACAAGTCACATTTGATCTCCTCTTTCCAAAAATATAAATTTCATGAGCCAAAACCTTGCCAATCAAAATGACATTTTTTGACTTGTCTCATTTAAATTCAAGTTTGACCAAGAGTTGACTTTTTGATTTAATCATCTTTTAACCATTTGGCCATTGGAATATGTTCAAAAATGTTATTTAAAACTTGTTGGGAGCCCATTCCCATGAAGTACATACAGCCCATGCTAGTTTGCTTGATTTTTGGAAAGAAAGTACAAGTTTCACCAAACCACATCCCACAAATCCATGAGCCATGCCTTGTACCACAAAGGCAGCAGAATTGTCCATGATTTTCTGTCATGAGAAGTCAGTAATAGCAGGCAAAGCCAACAGAAAATCATTAATGCTAAAAAAAACTTCACTTTGGCCAATCTTCAAAATCTCCAAAAAATCCTCAAAAGGACCAAAAGCCTTGCCATGCTTGGTACTTCCAACAGCAGGTTTTATGCATCATGAACACTAATAGCAGCCATTTGACAGCAGAAGAAGCATGGTTCACTCTCTCAAAATCTCACCCTGCTGTTGCATTTAAAAGAGCTGTCAAAAGAATTTCCAAAAGGACAGAAAACCTTGCCATGCTTGGTACTGCACATAGCAGTCTTGTTCATCATTTTCTGTCATGCTACAAACCCTTGGCAACTGCAACAAACAAAAAATTCACTCATTCATTGATACACATCCTTGGCCATTTTTCTCAAAATCTCCCAAAATCTCAAGTAACCCTAGCAAGCTTTATTGGTTCTCCTCATCCAAGCAACATGAAACAGCAAATTAAAACCCCATTTTCTGTCATGAGGAACCAACAGCAGACCAACAAACTTCATACATGCTAAAAAACTCATCTTTTGTGCATTTGTGATTCTCTGTCAAAACTTCCAACAAAACCTGGCTTTGCTTAATACCATATCTTCCCTCATTTTCTGTCATGTGAAGCCAGCAATAGCAGCCAACATACACAGCAGAACCAACCTGCTTCAATCATTCTCCAAAAACTCACTCATTGGCATTTTTCAAACTCAGTCAAGAACTCTCAATGAACTAAACCCTGGCCATTGCTTTTCACCATCTTTTCAGCATTTTTGAACCTCAAGTTGCAGCCAACATAATCAACCAAAAAACCTTGGCTCTCATTCTCTCAAAAGATCGCATTTTGACCAAGATCACTTTCTGTCAAAAAAACTCAAGTAACCTAACCATGGCCTTGCTTGTGACAATAATCAAACCTCACTTTCTGTCATGAGGAACCAGCTGCAGACAACATTTCACAGCAAAAAAAAAAAAAACCATTGTCCTCTCATTTCTCTCAAAGCCTCACTCTTGGCCATTTTCCAAAACAGTCAACAAAACTCCAAATAACCAAGCCTGGCTTTTGTTGATTCATCATCAAGACAACATCATGAGCACATTGCAATCACCTTTTCACATCTGGAAGCACTTGTTCTAGCACTGCATTAACAGCCATTCAACCATGACAGTCCAAGGTTGAAGCCAAGCTAAGCATCCACAAGTCAAAGGACCTTCACCAATCATCATTTGGAGGATTGTGCTTCAACTGTTTCACTTCAAAAGCATCAAACAGCCACTGCATCTCATCTGCCTTCCCAATTTGGTAAAAATTCGACCTCCCTCTTTTGTCAAATTGATACATGCTTTCAAAAGGTCTTTCCATGCTGAACTTGACAGTGGTCTTAGTTTTAAAAATGGTTGAGTAATGTTTGAATTATGATGAAATGAATGTTGGTCATCCAAGCTTGTCTCATTGATTTCTCTTTGCCCAGCTTGGTTTAATGAAAACCAATGTTAGATTTAGGTTATATGTTGCTTGATGATCACAATGGTATGACCAATTGCTGTTTCTGAGTGAAAAAGTTTTGGTCGATTGAAAGAGGGATGAATGCTACAGTAGAAACCCTAGGTTTCCATTACCTTGCCCAGATTTTCTTTCATTTCACGTATGCATGGCCTTTAATTTCACCAGCCAATCAAAACATTCCAATCTATTGGCCAAAACGACCGTGCAGCAATAAGTGGATTCCTATATTACAAAAATGCCATTCTTTCAATATTAATTCAATTAATTTCTTCATTTTATTTCACTTTGATATTCAATCTTCCAAAAATCATTGTGCATCCATTTTTGATCCAAAAATCATGGGGTTTTTTGCATTGCCTTCCCCATGATCTCTAGTATTTTATCATTATTTTTCCAGAATTTTTGGATGAGTGGTTTTTAAATGTTGCTAGGGTTTGTGACATGTGACCAATTTTTGTACACTTTGCCAAATCAATTGTGAAATGATGAGAATGTATCCAATGGCTCCCAAATTTTTTGTGCTTAAACTAGACACACTCATGGTGATTTTGGTGTAGAGTTTGTGAATTTATCATTGCTGGTTTGCGAGTTATGAATTTTTGAATTAGGGTGTGACAATTTGTGTCACACCATTGATGCCCAACTTCATGATTTTCATTACCATGCTTCTTGACCTCCAATTGACTTGATTTTTTGCATAAACCTACTCTTGTATGTCTAGTTTACATGTGAAGTTTCTTGGAATTATTTGTGGCATTTCCTAATTGTTTGAGATTTTCTCCCATGCCTAGTCAATTGTTGACTTTGTGTGACACATGTTCCCATTTCATTTGTGAAACTCTCATACTTTATTAGATGGACATGAAATTTTACATGAGATAACTAGACATCCTCATCTTTGCCATGGTCTTAGTCCCATTCATTTATCATACACCATTCTTGACTTATGATTTTTCTAAGTTGATGCATGTTTGGTTGACTTCTTTGAGCATGTTCAAATGTGCTTTGACTTTCTGATTTTCATTGACTGCCTTCCACTTGTCCAAATGAGATGAAATTTGACATGCTTACCATGCTATGTGTTAGGATTGATCATGATTTATTTGGTGATTTTTGGAAATTTTTAAGATTGCTTTTGAGTTAAGTCTTGCTGTTGACTTCTATGAGCTTCTGTTTGCTATACTTTGACCTAAATTGTTCATGAAATAATGATGATGATTGATATGAATGTGAACCCAATTGTTTGTGTTTCTTAATGGTTTGAACATGATTTTGGACACTCATCCTTTGCTGTTTTGACTTTTTCATTCTCTTTTGACCCTAGGCTTGTCCTAGTGGTCCTGTTACTCACTTTTGAGCTCATGTTTTCAGGTTAATCAACAAATGACCAATGAGACCAATTCTCTTTGATTGAGTTTGCTTAGATATCATTGTCTAACTTATTTGTTTTGTAGGTGGCTTGGCTCACATGCCTTGAGCCTTGTGCCTTGCACATTCATCTACCTCCTGATTAACTGTTAATGTCTGTTCTCTTTTGCTTTGTTTGAAGTTGCATACTAACATCTGCTTGACTGTTTCAGGTGTTTTAGTTGCTTAGTTCCTTGTGAACTTTTTGCTTTGCTTTGCTTGTATAAGCAATTTGCATTGAGGTATGTCTCTTTTACTTCATGTAGTCTGGAAGACCTGGCCTGTTACTTGGCCAGGCAACTGTCTGAAGTCCTCCTTAAGAGGCAATGTTTGTGGATGTTTAATTTTGTCCTTGCATAGAGTCAAAGTCCTCCTAAGTGAAGAGGCAATTGGTGGAAGGTAGAGATATGCAATCTATCCCCCACTATTCAGTGTGTCATCTGCTTTGCTCACACCACTGTGTTGATGCATTGCGGATACAAACCCAAGATCTTGTACAATTGTACAGTTGAGTCAGTTTTAAATGTGTAGAAGGGTTCCCACTTTCTGAACCCACACATTCTTGTCTTGAGCTCTCCCAGGCCAGGGATAGAAGCAATGAGGCACACCCCTCATCTCCTTTCATCTGCTTCACCTTAGCCCCGCAATGGCAAGGTTAAGAGCAACATTCACCCAGTTCCAGAGGTTTGTTTGTTGAGGTTGATATGACCCCTCGACTAAAACCTAACCCTTGTTTGTGCCACTTGCTTGTGTATAGTGTGTGCTATCTGTGCTTGTAGGATTGTTTGACTTGCTTCCTGTGCAAGTTAGGATTGTTTGACTTGCTTCCTGTGCAAGTTAGGATTGTTTGACTTGCTTCCTGTGCAAGTTAGGATTGTTTGACTTGCTTCCTATGCAAGTTAGGTTTAGTTTAGGCTTGCTTCCTGTGCAAGTAGGTTTTGCTTGGCTTGCTTCCTGTGCAAGTCAAGTGTGTGTGTGGCTTGCTTCCTGTGCAAGTCATGACTAGGATAGGCTGGCTCCCTGTGCCAGTTAGCTAGAAACCTTAACTTAGGGTTGATTTTGCATGATAACATCTAGGCTCGAGTCGTAGTCTCCCTAGTTGTGTCTCCCTCTGTTATCTGGTTAGGCTAGTCCTTTATCCCTCTGTAGGGGAACTACGTCGCCCTGATCCTCATACCAGATGAGGTACGTAGGCAGGAGATGAGCTGATCTCTCCGGGCGCCTGTGTCTTTGTTTTGTCTTGTTGTGTGCTAGGAAGCTGATGTAAGTCCATCGAGTGGCATTTGGGTTCCAGTGTGCGTGTGTTTGGTTCGGATGCTGATGTAAGTCCAGTGATTGGCATTCGGGCTCCACGTTCGCCTGTGTCTTTGTTTTGTCTTGTTGTGTGCTAGGAAGCTGATGTAAGTCCATCGAGTGGCATTTGGGTTCCAGTGTGCGTGTGTTTGGTTCGGATGCTGATGTAAGTCCAGTGATTGGCATTCGGGCTCCACGTTTGCCTGTGTCTTGTTTGTCTGTGTGCGTGTCAGCCGAGCTACGAATGCTCTGATTCTTCTCTCGTCCGAGAAGATACGTATGCATAGGATGCGATATCCTAGCGAGCATGTGTCGTTTCCCCAGTCCGAACTACTTCGACTCTGATGTCTATGCCTGATAGACTAAGTAGGCCCAGGATGCGATATCCTGCCGAGTCAGTTTCAGTCAGTTTTCTTGTGTCTCTTTCAGCCAGTGGGTGTGAGTATTTGAGCAGTGTTATAGCAACCATTTTCCTTCCTTTTGTGCGTGGATCCCGTAGAGTACTACGGATGCGTAGGGGTGCTAATACCTTCCCTTCGCATAACCGACTCCCGAACCCATTCTCTTTGGTCGCGAGACCATGTTCTTTCCCAGGTTTACTCTGAGCGTTTCCTTTCCCTCTTTTGGGATAAATAACGCACGGTGGCGGCTCTGTTGTTCTTGTTTTCCCGCCGGTTTTTCGCGTGATGCGACAGCTGGCGACTCTGCTGGGGATATAGAGAAGTTGACCTGTGCTGGTCCATCTTCCCTGAGCGAGTCTCTCCTAGCGCTCTCTAGGTCAGGGTTTTGGTTGCTTTGTGCTGTGTTTATTTATTGCATTCATTATTTGTTCATTTCATTTATTGTTTGCATTTATTGTGTGCATTAATGTTTGCATTCATATTCATTATTCATTCTTCCTGGCTGGTTGTCTGTTTTTCTTTGTGGGGTGGGAGTCAGTTGAGGTAAAAGGTCCAATACCCAGACCATGAGTGAAATCTAGGAAACCTAGGAATAGAGTGATTCATGGGAAGCGGGTGGTGTACGCCACTTAGCGGAACATTGATATCACGAGCAGTTCAGACTCTGATGGGGTATTATCGGTGCATACATTGGGTGTGCACAGGATGATATTCTTGAAAGGGTTGTTTATCCTGCGTTTCTCTTGACCTTACCCTAGCCTAGACTACACCCGTGAGTGGGGAAGGGTTCATCATTACAGGTACTGTTGGTGACTTATGGTTCTGTTGGTGACTTTGGGTTCAGACAACAGTATATTCAGTTGACCTTGGGTTTTCAAGTTGGATTTGGGTTCTGAGTTTAGACCGAAGCTTCGACTTTGTGATCAGAGATGCACCGCCAGCCAGTTGTGTCTGCATCATGTGCATCATAGCATATTTATTTTCAAAAAGATACGCAAAAAAAAAAAAAAAAGAGAAAGAAAAAAAAAACTAACCTCCGCATGCATATCATTTCTCAGGTACATTCCAGAGTTTGATTCGCCGATAGAGATGGCAACAGTCCCAGAGCCGAAGCGGAAGACTTGTATCTACGTTTTTCACCGGGAGCCTTTGACGCCTCTGATTGAGTTGGGCAGTCTTGTGACCAGTGATCGTCTGGGGGGGTTCGTGAATCAGTATGGGGATATCCTGACAGTATTGAAGACAGTAGTTGACCCGGTGCCGTTGCAGACACTTCTTCAGTTCTATGACCCGGAGCTTAGATGTTTCACATTCCAAGATTACCAGTTAGCACCTACTCTCGAGGAGTATTCTATACTGTTGAGCATCCCGATTCAGCATCAGGTTCCTTTCTTGGACGTACCAAAGGAGGTTGACTTTAAGGTTGTTGCCAGAGCTCTCCGGTTGAATGTTAAGGAAGTTTGTGATAATTGGAAGCCCAGTGGGGGAGTTGTGGGTCTGCCGTTGAAGTTTCTTCTGAGAATAGCCAGAGATGAAGCAGAGAAGGGAAATTGGGAAGCTTTTCACGCACAGCTTGCCGCCTTGATATATGGAATCATCCTATTTCCCAGTATGCCAATTTTGTTGACCATGCTGCCATCAGCATTTTCATCAGAGGAAATCCAGTCCCCACCTTGTTAGCTGATACTTACTATGCCATCCACAGTAGGCATGGTAAGGGTGGAGCCATCAGGTGCTGTCTACCTCTCCTGTTTAGATGGTTCATGTCACTCCTGCCTGGTAGTGGACCCTTTGTGGACACTCTGAGCACTCTCAAGTGGACTCAGAGGGTCATGTCGCTCACCTCTTATGACATCAGATGGCAATCTTACCGGATGAATGTGAAGAATGTTATTATGAGCTGTGGAGAATTCCGGAATGTGCCACTCGTGGGGACCAAGGGTTGTATAAATTATAATCCAGTTCTTTCTCTTCGCCAGTTAGGTTTTGTTATGAGTAGAAGACCACTTGAAGCTGAGATAGCTGAGAGTGTGTACTTTGAGAAGAAGGATGACCCTGTTAGGTTGGAGCAGATTGGAAGAGCTTGGAAGTCCATTGGTGTCAGAGATGGATCCATCTTAGGGAAGAAGTTTGCCATAGCCATGCCTGATTACACTGATTGGGTAAAGAAGAGAGTGGAAACTTTGTTGCTACCCTACGATAGGATGGAACCGTTGCAAGAGCAACCACCCTTGATTCTTGCTGATAGTGTGCCTGCTGAGCACTATAAGCAAGCTCTGATGGAGAGTCGTCGGTTGAGGGAGAAGGAGCAAGACACCCATATGGAGTTGTACAAAGCTAAAGCTGATAGGTTGCACATGGCCCATCAACTCAGGGAAGTGCAAGGAGAAGATGCTAGCAGAGCAAGGAGCAAGAAGAGATCATATGAGGAGATAGAGTCTATGTTGGATGAGGAGCATAGGGAGCGCTTGAGACTGCAGAGAGCAGAAGCCAACTATCAGAAGAAGATCAGAGACCTAGAGAAGCAACTCAGAGACAAAGACGCTCAGTTGAAGAAGGAGATGGAGTTGAGACAGAAATCAGAGGACTATCTTGGAGGAGAAGTCTTGGAGCTCAGAAGACAGTTGAAGGAGGAGATCACCCCTCTACCAGAATGTTCAGAATGCACACTGTTGATAGACCAGTGCCATTACCTGAAGACCCTCATTCCAGAAGACCGTCTGTCTTAGTTTGTATCTTCGTTTGTGTTTTATTGAGAATCACCTCCAGGCTTGTTGGATGGGATTCATTTGTTTGTACTCCGTCTTTGGATCTTCATTGTTGAGAATCACCTCCAGGCTTGTTGGATGGGATTCATTTCTTTGTACTCTGTTTATGCGAATTTTCTGTTGACTCGGTGGTATTGACCTTTTCACCCTTATGTATGGATAAGGTTGTCAGTATTTCCCTGTTGTTCTCATTTCCCTTGTATCTGTTTGTTCTCTTGTTGCTGCAAGTTGCCATCTTTTCAGGATGGGTCAGGCTCTTTGAATGCCTGAGAGATGAACATATCATGTGCATCGTACGCATCATTAGCATCATACTCATATCATTTTGCATAACAGGTGTTTTTGGTCGTGACTTCTCACTCTGGTTCCTGTTTTAGGCAGGATAGCTGATCAACGTCCGCACCGCTACTCAACAAGACTGAATCAACAGAGAAGTATGGATCAATTTCAAGCTGAGTTGGCTGAGATGAAGGCTAGCATGGCCCAGTTTATGAATATGATGCAAGGGGTTGCACAAGGTCAAGAAGAACTCCGAGCCATGGTTCAGAGACAAGAGGCTGCAAATCCACCGATCAACCATGCTCCGCCAGAGGGAGGTCCGGTCAATGATAACAATGTTGCTGCTGCTGTACCCATCAACAACTATGCTGTCGGTGATGAGTTAGGGGGTATTCGAATCAACGGTCAACCTATTGTTCCAGATGCCGCTAATGCCAGAGTAGTCCGTGCTCCGGCCCGTAATCCCGTTCCGATTGTTGACAGACAAGAGGATATGTTCTCTCTGCTCAGTGAAGACGAAGACGTTCTGGGAAGGGTTAATGAGAGAGACCGCAAAGTTGAGGCTCTTGCTGAGAAGATCCGTGCTATGGAATGTCAGAATTCTCTCGGTTTTGATGTTACCAATATGGGGTTGGTGGAAGGTTTGAGAATCCCTCACAAGTTCAAAGCACCGTCCTTCGATAAATACAACGGTACTTCTTGCCCTCGCACCCATGTGCAGGCTTATTATCGAAAAATCTCTGCGTATACCGATGATGAAAAGATGTGGATGTATTTTTTCCAAGATAGTCTATCTGGGGCTTCTTTGGACTGGTACATGGAATTGAAGAGAGATTCGATCCGATGCTGGAGAGATCTGGGTGAGGCCTTCTTGAGGCAGTATAAACACAACATGGACATGGCGCCTAGCCGGACTCAGCTGCAGAGTCTTTGTCAGAAATCCAATGAGAGCTTCAAGGAGTACGCTCAGAGGTGGCGTGAACTGGCTGCTAGAGTTCAACCCCCTATGCTGGAGAGGGAGTTGACAGATATGTTTATCGGTACTCTTCAGGGTGTGTTTATGGACCGGATGGGGAGCTGCCCATTCGGTAGTTTTTCTGATGTTGTCATTTGTGGAGAGAGGACTGAGAGCTTGATTAAAACTGGGAAGATCCAAGATGCTGGTTCCTCTTCCTCTAAGAAGCCATTTGCTGGGGCACCTCGTCGAAGAGAGGGTGAAACTAATGCTGTTCAACACCGCAGAGATCAGAATAGAAGTGAATACCGTCAAGCTGCTGCAGTAACCATTCCGGCACCTCAACCTCGTCAGCAACAACAACAAAGAGTTCAACAACCGCAACAACAACAACAACAACAACAACAACAACGTCCGTATCAGCCCAAACAAAGGATGCCTGATCGACGTTTTGATTCGATACCCATGTCGTACGCCGAACTGCTGCCCGAATTACTCAGGTTGGGGATGGTTGAGTTGCGTACAATGGCTCCGCCTACAGTATTGCCTCCTGGGTACGACACCAGCGTCCGTTGTGACTTTCACTCTGGGGCACCAGGGCATCATACTGAGAAGTGTCGGGCTCTCCAGCACAAGGTTCAAGATTTGATCGATGCCAAAGCAATCAACTTCGCTCCAGTGCCTAACGTCGTAAACAACCCTATGCCTCAGCATGGTGGGCATAGAGTGAACAATATTGAGGGGAAAGAAGCTGAAGATCTGGTTGTTAATGTTGATGATGTTCAAACTTCTCTGTTAGTTGTGAAGGGCCGTCTGCTGAATGGGGGTGTCTACCCGGGCTGTAATGAGGATTGTTTGGGCTGTGCAGAATCTGAGAATGGCTGCGACCGGTTAAGGGCCGGTATCCAGGGTATGATGGATGAGGGTTGTTTGCAATTCAGTAGGGCTGTAAAAGATCGTGGAACAGTGTCAACTATCACCATTTACTTTAAACCGTCTGAAGAACGTGGACAAAGGGTCGTTAGCGCACCTGCAACGAATGGTACCCCAGTTACCATTCCCGTTCCAGTAACCATCAGTGCTCCGACTACTATCGTTGCGTCTGGAAGAAGGGTTGTTGAGAATAGTAGAGCCGTGCCGTGGAAGTATGATAATGCTTACCGCAGTAACAGAAGGGCTGAAAGTCAGACGAGACCAGTGAATCAAGCTCCAGTGACAATTGGTTTACCGAATAGAGTTCCTGCAACTGTTGGTCCGGCTGTGGATAATGTAGGGGGTCCAGGAGGTTTTACCAGAAGCGGTCGTCTGTTCGCACCGCAGCCTTTGAGGGACAATAATGCTGAGGCTCTCGCCAAAGCAAAGGGTAAGCAAGCTGTGGTTGAGGAAGAGCCTGTCCAGAAGGAAGCGCCCGAGGGGTCATTTGAGAAGGACGTGGAGGAGTTTATGAAAATAATCAAGAAGAGTGACTACAAGATTGTAGATCAGTTGAATCAAACTCCGTCCAAGATTTCTATACTTTCACTGTTGTTGTGCTCTGAGGCACACCGTAATGCCTTGCTGAAGATGTTGAATCTGGCTTACGTGCCTCAGGAGATTTCTGTCAATCAACTGGAGGGTGTGATGGCCAATGTGAGCACCAGGCATGGTGTAGGTTTCACTAACCTGGACTTACCGCCAGAAGGGCGAAACCATAACAAAGCCTTGCACATCACCATGGAGTGCAAGGGGGCAGTGTTGTCTCACGTATTGGTAGACACCGGGTCGTCGCTGAATGTGTTGCCTAAGCAGATTCTGAAGAAGATTGATGTGGAAGGGTTTGCGCTTACTCCCAGCGACCTGATCGTTCGTGCTTTCGACGGATCCAAACGTTCTGTGTGTGGAGAAGTTACCTTGCCTGTGAAGATAGGTCCTGAGGTATTCGATATCATCTTCTATGTTATGGACATCCAGCCTGCCTATAGTTGTTTATTGGGGCGTCCATGGATTCATGCAGCAGGGGCAGTCTCGTCGACTCTCCATCAAAAGCTCAAGTATGTCTGGAACGGTCGGATTGTGACTGTGTGCGGTGAAGAAGAGATTCTGGTGAGTCATCTATCCTCGTTCAAGTATGTTGAGGTGGATGGCGAGATCCACGAAACCTTATGTCAGGCATTTGAGACTGTGGCTCTTGAGAAAGTGGCGTACGCTGAGCAGAGGAAGCCAGGTGCTTCAATTACTTCTTACAAGCAGGCTAAAGAGGTTGTTGATTCTGGCAAAGCTGAAGGCTGGGGCAAGATGGTGGATTTGCCTGTCAAAGAAGACAAATTTGGTGTTGGTTATGAGCCTCTCCGAGCAGAGCAGAATGGTCAAGCGGGTCCGAGTACTTTACCAGCGCTGGGCTGATGAATCATGGCGACGTCTCTGCAACCGGTAGTGAAGACTGCGACAGTGATTGTGATTTGGACAACTGGGTTCGCCCGTGTGCACCAGGGGGGTCTATCAACAATTGGACGGCTGAAGAAGTGGTTCAAGTTACTCTTCTGACAGAGTAATTTTCTGTTGTTTTGTCATTTTTGCATGAAAATCCTACGATCTGCCCAAGGCGTAGTGATTCATTGTAGGGCCTCATCATGTTTCAATGATTATCATTAATGAAGGACATTTTTTGAAATCAAACTTTGTGATCCCTGTCTTTCAATTTTTGTTTTCATCTTTTCAAAAAACAATAAAAATGGCAATGTTTTTGTTTTTTGTGACTTTTTTGAACTCTTTTTCTAAAACAAAGCATTAAACATGCAGAAGCGATCTTATGGCATTCACTATGAACAGTTCTGTTATGGCTCAGTATGATTTCGACAATCCCATCTACCAAGCTGAAGAGGAGAGTGAGGAAGACTGTGAACTCCCTGCAGAATTGGTCAGATTACTGAAGCAGGAGGAAAGGGTCATCCAACCTCATCAGGAGGAGTTGGAGGTTGTTAATTTGGGTACTGAGGACGCCAAAAGAGAAATCAAGATTGGGGCTGCTTTAGAGGACTCTGTCAAGAGGAGGCTGATTGAGATGCTGAGAGAATATGTGGAGATATTCGCCTGGTCATATCAAGATATGCCTGGTTTGGATACAGACATTGTGGTGCACCGATTACCTCTTAGAGAAGGATGTCCTTCGGTCAAGCAGAAGCTTCGTAGAACGAGTCCTGACATGGCAACTAAGATCAAGGAAGAGGTCCAGAAGCAGTGGGATGCAGGTTTTTTGGCTGTTACAAGTTATCCCCCATGGGTGGCCAACATCGTCCCTGTGCCGAAGAAGGATGGCAAAGTCAGAATGTGTGTCGATTACCGGGATTTGAATAGAGCGAGTCCGAAAGATGATTTCCCATTACCTCACATTGATGTATTGGTTGATAATACGGCTCAATCCTCGGTATTCTCTTTCATGGATGGTTTCTCCGGGTATAATTAGATCAAGATGGCGCCAGAGGACATGGAAAAGACGACATTCATTACACCTTGGGGTACGTTCTGTTATAAGGTGATGCCATTTGGGCTAAAGAATGCTGGTGCTACCTATCAGAGGGCAATGACGACTCTTTTTCACGACATGATGCACAAAGAAATTGAAGTGTACGTAGATGATATGATTGCGAAGTCGCAGACAGAAGAGGAGCACCTGGTTAATTTGCAGAAGTTGTTTGACCGGTTGAGAAAGTTCAAGCTGAGGTTGAATCCGAACAAGTGTACGTTTGGGGTGAGATCAGGGAAGCTTCTAGGCTTCATTGTCAGTGAGAAAGGGATTGAGGTTGATCCAGCGAAAGTCAAAGCTATTCAAGAGATGCCTGAACCGAAAACGGAGAAGCAAGTCCGTGGGTTTTTAGGGAGGTTGAACTACATTGCAAGGTTCATATCTCATCTAACAGCCACATGTGAACCAATTTTCAAACTGCTTAGAAAGAATCAAGCGATCAAGTGGAATGATGATTGCCAGAAAGCTTTTGACAAGATTAAGGAGTATTTACAGAAACCTCCAATCCTTATACCTCCAGTTCCAGGGAGACCTCTGATAATGTACCTGTCAGTGACTGAGAACTCGATGGGGTGTGTATTGGGACAGCATGACGAGTCTGGTCGAAAAGAGCATGCCATATACTACCTTAGCAAAAAGTTTACCGACTGTGAAACAAGATATTCACTGCTCGAGAAAACTTGCTGTGCTTTGGCCTGGGCTGCTCGCCGACTGAGGCAGTATATGTTGAACCATACTACTCTGTTGATTTCTAAGATGGATCCAGTAAAGTACATCTTTGAGAAACCAGCTCTCACCGGACGCGTTGCTCGTTGGCAGATGATTCTAACAGAATACGATATTCAGTACACGTCCCAGAAGGCCATCAAAGGTAGTATTCTGTCAGATTACCTCGCCGAGCAACCGATTGAAGATTATCAGCCTATGATGTTTGAATTCCCTGATGAAGACATCATGTATCTTAAGATGAAAGATTGTGAAGAGCCTCTCGTCGAGGAAGGACCGGATCCTGATGACAAATGGACACTGATGTTTGATGGGGCTGTGAATATGAACGGTAACGGTGTTGGGGAGGTATTGATCAATCCTAAAGGTGCTCATATACCTTTTTCTGCCAGATTGACGTTTGACGTCACCAACAACGAAGCTGAGTATGAGGCTTGTATCATGGGGATAGAAGAAGCCATTGATCTGAGGATCAAAACTCTTGACATATTTGGAGATTCAGCTCTAGTCATCAATCAAGTCAATGGAGATTGGAATACGAATCAGCCGCATTTGATTCCATATAGAGATTACACCAGAAGAATACTGACGTTCTTCAAGAAAGTGAAGTTGTATCATGTCCTCCGGGATGAGAATCAAATGGCTGATGCTTTGGCAACTTTGTCTTCTATGATCAAAGTTCATTGGTGGAATCATGTGCCACATGTTGCGGTGAATCGACTCGAGAGGCCTGCGTATGTGTTTGCAGCCGAGTCTGTTGTGATTGATGAGAAGCCGTGGTATTATGACATCAAGAACTTCCTTAAGACTCAGGAGTATCCTGAAGGTGCGTCGAAGAATGACAAGAAAACCCTGAGAAGGCTAGCTGGAAGCTTCTATTTGAATCAGGATGATGTGTTGTATAAGAGAAATTTTGACATGGTCTTGCTCAGATGCGTGGACAGACCCGAGGCAGACATGTTAATGCAGGAAGTCCATGAAGGTTCCTTCGGTACTCATGCCGGCGGACATGCAATGGCTAAGAAATTGTTGAGAGCGGGTTATTACTGGATGACTATGGAATCCGATTGTTTCAAGTATGCTCGGAAGTGCCATAAGTGCCAAATCTATGCTGATAAGGTGCATGTACCACCAAGCCCTCTGAATGTCATGAATTCGCCTTGGCCGTTTGCCATGTGGGGCATTGATATGATTGGGAAGATTGAGCCTACTGCTTCGAATGGACATCGCTTCATTTTGGTAGCGATTGACTATTTCACCAAATGGGTGGAAGCAGCTTCCT
Source organism: Lathyrus oleraceus (assembly GCF_024323335.1). NCBI lineage: Eukaryota > Viridiplantae > Streptophyta > Magnoliopsida > Fabales > Fabaceae > Lathyrus > Lathyrus oleraceus. The sequence goes on along the minus strand of NC_066585.1, from coordinate 524,170,671 downwards.
ATGCTAACGTTACCAAACAAGTGGTTACCCGGTTCATCAAGAAAGAAATCATATGTCGTTATGGAGTTCCTGAGAGAATCATCACTGACAACGGTTCGAATCTCAATAACAAGATGATGAAAGAGCTTTGTAAAGATTTCAAGATTGAACATCACAATTCTTCTCCTTACAGACCGAAGATGAATGGTGCTGTAGAAGCAGCGAACAAGAATATCAAGAAGATTGTGCAGAAGATGGTCGTTACGTACAAAGATTGGCATGAGATGCTGCCTTTCGCTTTGCATGGGTACCGTACCTCAGTACGTACGTCGACCGGGGCAACCCCTTACTCCCTTGTGTATGGTATGGAAGCTGTTCTACCTGTTGAAGTGGAGATTCCTTCTCTGAGAGTTTTATTGGATGTCAAGCTAGACGAAGCCGAGTGGGTTCGAACAAGGTTTAACGAGTTGAGCCTTATCGAGGAGAGACGGCTAGCAGCTGTATGTCATGGACAGTTGTATCAGAGAAGGATGAAGCGAGCCTTTGATCAGAAAGTGCGTCCTCGAAGCTATCAGATCGGTGATCTAGTTTTGAAGAGGATCCTCCCTCCCGGTACAGATAACAGGGGCAAGTGGACTCCTAATTATGAAGGTCCGTATGTTGTGAAGAAGGTCTTCTCCGGTGGAGCCTTGATGCTTACAACTATGGATGGTGAAGATTTTCCGTCTCCTGTCAACTCAGATGTAGTCAAAAAATACTTCGCATAAATTGACCCGCTGGACAAAAAGAAAAAAAAGAAAAAAGAGTCCAGGCAAAAAATGGGCATCCCGGCGAACCAAAAAAACAGAAAGAAAAGGTTCGGGCAAAAGTTAGGGATAAAAATAAAAAAATGTGTACACCCGGTAAGTCGAAAACCCGCAAGGGCGGCTTAGGCAAAAATGGGTATCCCGGTGGATTGAAAACCCGAAAGGGCGATCCAGGCAAAAGTTAGGGATTAAAGCGAAGACTACAGTCTGAGTTGTCTGTACTTCATCAAGCTTTGTCGTCTGCCATCTCGAAAGATGTGATCCGTCCAGTCATTCTTCTCAGAAAGCAAGGAGTTGGGAGGAAAACTGATGATCTGTGAGTTATAACAGAATTGGGAAGTAGTGGATGCCGCGTTCACGTTGCCATTAGGATAGATTTTTCCTTTTATGCGCAATTACCTCTTTCTAGGAATTGCTTCCCGATGTATTTGCCTTTTCAGGCACATTTTCAATCAATAAAAGTCGTTATTCAGATAAATAGCTCTTTGGTTTTTATTTTTACTGTTTTGTTTGCAAAAATGTCCGAATTTTTGATAAGCATTGCATATAAGAACATGGAGGCTAAACAATGACGTGCAGAAAGATGAAACATTTGAAAATCATTTTGAATGTTGAGGACACTTGAGCGTATCTTGTCCATGTATCCCCTGGGGGCATTTTGTTGTGCTGTTTTTTCAGATTGACATCTGTGAGGACGTTTCCTCAGCAGATATTTTCCCCAAGCAAGTTTGGAAGCTATCAGAGCTATGTTCCCCTGCGGAGACGTCTGTGGATAGTGCCTTCTATTCCCCAACTGATCTAAGGATTGCCTACCCCCAGCAGGCCTGTATTCGACGATTTCCTCCCCGAGTGAGGCAGGTTCATTGAATTTTATCTCCAGCATTTATCCTATCTGTGGACTGAAGGATATTCCCAGCGGAGTTTACCTTTCCCCAGCAGCAGTGCTATTTTCCAACATGAGTGTGAAGTCGTTTTACCATTCCCCAAGCAGAGTTCCCCGCAGAGTATTTCCCCAAGAGGAGTCTCCCCACAGAGTCAGAGTATCTGATCATTTCGGCTCACTAGCCAGGGTTCATTTGCATTTTGCATGTAGTAATCATTGCATCCTCAAAAATCGCGTAGCATTTCCATTCATAAATGGAGCATTACGCCATAGGAAAAATCAAACATATGCATTCATATGTTCGAAACCCCATTAGACCGTATTCCCTGCAGAGACGGATTTTTGTTCAACCTGTGCAACGCATTTGTTACAGTTGCTCCAAACAACAATTGGTGTTGGTAATCCCCATAGAGGTTTATTTCCTCATCCGTCGGTGAAAGGAAATCCTGTTTCTCCCCAGTGAGACCCCCTGCAAGTGTTCAGCCTTGCCCGGTCATCTTGAGAATGTTAGTATACCCTGTCAGCACCCGTGTGTGTTGTTTCCTTGGTGTCGGTAAACACCATCTTTCGGTGATTCCCAGTCATGCGTAAGTGTCTGGTTTTCTTTTGATGTCTGTAAGCATCATCTTTCGATGTTCGTAACATCGTTATCCCTTCCCTAGCGAAGGTTACTCCTCTCCGTTGGTGTCGATAAACGTCGAGTTTTTTCCTAGTCATCCGGTGATGTCTAGTTGTACCCTCCCCATGTGGACTTACCTCTCCGTTGGTTTCGATAAACGACGAGTTTTTCCCATTCGTCCGTTGACGTCTGGTTGTGTTTCTCTTATTCCCATTCATCTGTAAATGTCTGGTCGATCTTTTTTTGGTGTCTGTAAACATCATCTTTCGATGTCTGTAAACGTCGAGTTTTCCCATTCATCTGTAAATGTCTGGTCGATCTTTTTTTTGGTGTCTGTAAACATCATCTTTCAATGTCTGTAAACGTCGAGTTTTCCCATTCATCTGTAAATGTCTGGTCGATCTTTTTGGTGTCTGTAAACATCATCTTTCGATGTCTGTAAACGTCGAGTATTCCCATTCATCTGTAAATGTCTGGTCGATCTTTTGGTGTTTGTAAACATCATCTTTCGATGTCTGTAAACGTCGAGTTTTATTCCCATTCATCTGTAAATGTCTGGTCGATCCTTTTGGTGTCTGTAAACATCATCTTCCGATGTCTGTAAACGTCGAGTTTTCTCCCATTCATCCGTTGATGTCTGGTCGAGTCCTTTCCAGTCATTCATTAATGTCTGGTTACCTCTCCGTTGGTCTTGGTAAACGTTGAGTTTTTCCTAGTTGTCCGTTGGCATCTAGTTGTGATTTTCTTTTCCCATTCATCGTCGTTGCGATGTCTGGATGTGGCCGTACCCTTTGAAAACAAAACCAAAAAAATATATACCCAGTAATAAATATCAAATCCCAGTGGACGTTTCCATTGGTGGATCCCAGTATTGTGCAAATTCTACGGTTCTTGGTATTCAATCCCTGTTTACCCTGAAAGTCTGACAGCCGTTGCTCTCATCCATTCGGGTTCCCAGCTGATTGAATAGGGGCAGCTGTAGCACCTCAAATTTGCACCCATCATTGTACATACATTTTCATATTAGGTCATAGCATATCATGGTCCATTGCATAGCATTTGCATAATCCTCAGTTGCCTCAAGAGCAAGCAATCAAGAAATTAGGTCAAACTGATCAGGAGATCAGTCAACCAAGCAAGCAAGTGTGTTTCTCAAGGAGCCAAGGCCCTGGGGTTGGTCCAACATGTTCACATGACTTGGAGATCCATTTGAAGTGTTTTGGTCAAAGATTGGATGTTCAGAAGTCATCAGTTCATGCACAGACAGTCAAAAACCCTAGACAGTCAACAGTCAGTCAAAGCAGTGGATGGTGGCCATTCTTGTGGGATTTGGGCACCATGATCAATAATCAAGAGTTCATACAACTTGGGACATCATTTGAAGTCAAGTTCTCAAGGAATTAGGGTTTGGAAGTCATCAGTCAATGCGCAGTCAGCCAGAAACCCTAAAAGTCAACTGTTGGTCAACTGTCCATTTAATCAGTGATTTGATGACTGGAATTGGTTTGTGAGAGCTCATTCATGGCCAAATAGTCCTCATATATCATGTCAAACACCATCATGGAAGAATTTGAAGCCAGAGCAAAAATTTCCAAAAATGGAAACTGGGCCTGTAACTGAAACTTACCAAAAATGGAAAGTCTTGATCCTCAAACTTACATCATGATACAAGCTTCAAATGAATTTTTGCCCAACATGAAAGTTGAAGATCTTGTTCTCCCATTTCCAAAAAGTCCAAGAACTCTCAATTCCCATGTGTGGTTGGCAAGTTATGATCGAATCGATTTCAGAAATTCTTGAACTTCAAAAGGCCATATCTCTCAAACCGTTTGGCCAATTTGGGTGGGGTTTTTTCCTACAAGTCACATTTGATCTCCTCTTTCCAAAAATATAAATTTCATGAGCCAAAACCTTGCCAATCAAAATGGCATTTTTTGACTTGTCTCATTTAAATTCAAGTTTGACCAAGAGTTGACTTTTTGATTTAATCATCTTTTAACCATTTGGCCATTGGAATATGTTCAGAAATGTTATTTAAAACTTGTTGGGAGCCCATTCCCATGAAGTACATACAGCCCATGCTAGTTTGCTTGATTTTTGGAAAGAAAGTACAAGTTTCACCAAACCACATCCCACAAATCCATGAGCCATGCCTTGTACCACAAAGGCAGCAGAATTGTCCATGATTTTCTGTCATGAGAAGTCAGTAATAGCAGGCAAAGCCAACAGAAAATCATTAATGCTAAAAAAAACTTCACTTTGGCCAATCTTCAAAATCTCCAAAAAATCCTCAAAAGGAACAAAAGCCTTGCCATGCTTGGTACTTCCAACAGCAGGTTTTATGCATCATGAACACTAATAGCAGCCATTTGACAGCAGAAGAAGCATGGTTCACTCTCTCAAAATCTCACCCTGCTGTTGCATTTAAAAGAGCTGTCAAAAGAATTTCCAAAAGGACAGAAAACCTTGCCATGCTTGGTACTGCACATAGCAGTCTTGTTCATCATTTTCTGTCATGCTACAAACCCTTGGCAACTGCAACAAACCAAAAAATTCACTCATTCATTGATACACATCCTTGGCCATTTTTCTCAAAATCTCCCAAAATCTCAAGTAACCCTAGCAAGCTTTATTGGTTCTCCTCATCCAAGCAACATGAAACAGCAAATTAAAACCCCATTTTCTGTCATGAGGAACCAACAGCAGACCAACAAACTTCATACATGCTAAAAAACTCATCTTTTGTGCATTTGTGATTCTCTGTCAAAACTTCCAACAAAACCTGGCTTTGCTTAATACCATATCTTCCCTCATTTTCTGTCATGTGAAGCCAGCAATAGCAGCCAACATACACAGCAGAACCAACCTGCTTCAATCATTCTCCAAAAACTCACTCATTGGCATTTTTCAAACTCAGTCAAGAACTCTCAATGAACTAAACCCTGGCCATTGCTTTTCACCATCTTTTCAGCATTTTTGAACCTCAAGTTGCAGCCAACATAATCAACCAAAAAACCTTGGCTCTCATTCTCTCAAAAGATCGCATTTTGACCAAGATCACTTTCTGTCAAAAAAACTCAAGTAACCTAACCATGGCCTTGCTTGTGACAATAATCAAACCTCACTTTCTGTCATGAGGAACCAGCTGCAGACAACATTTCACAGCAAAAAAAAAAAACCATTGTCCTCTCATTTCTCTCAAAGCCTCACTCTTGGCCATTTTCCAAAACAGTCAACAAAACTCCAAATAACCAAGCCTGGCTTTTGTTGATTCATCATCAAGACAACATCATGAGCACATTGCAATCACCTTTTCACATCTGGAAGCACTTGTTCTAGCACTGCATTAACAGCCATTCAACCATGACAGTCCAAGGTTGAAGCCAAGCTAAGCATCCACAAGTCAAAGGACCTTCACCAATCATCATTTGGAGGATTGTGCTTCAACTGTTTCACTTCAAAAGCATCAAACAGCCACTGCATCTCATCTGCCTTCCCAATTTGGTAAAAATTCGACCTCCCTCTTTTGTCAAATTGATACATGCTTTCAAAAGGTCTTTCCATGCTGAACTTGACAGTGGTCTTAGTTTTAAAAATGGTTGAGTAATGTTTGAATTATGATGAAATGAATGTTGGTCATCCAAGCTTGTCTCATTGATTTCTCTTTGCCCAGCTTGGTTTAATGAAAACCAATGTTAGATTTAGGTTGTGTGTTGCTTGATGATCACAATGGTATGACCAATTGCTGTTTCTGAGTGAAAAAGTTTTGGTCGATTGAAAGAGGGATGAATGCTACAGTAGAAACCCTAGGTTTCCATTACCTTGCCCAGATTTTCTTTCATTTCACGTATGCATGGCCTTTAATTTCACCAGCCAATCAAAACATTCCAATCTATTGGCCAAAACGACCGTGCAGCAATAAGTGGATTCCTATATTACAAAAATGCCATTCTTTCAATATTAATTCAATTAATTTCTTCATTTTATTTCACTTTGATATCCAATCTTCCAAAAATCATTGTGCATCCATTTTTGATCCAAAAATCATGGGGTTTTTTGCATTGCCTTCCCCATGATCTCTAGTATTTTATCATTATTTTTCCAGAATTTTTGGATGAGTGGTTTTTAAATGTTGCTAGGGTTTGTGACATGTGACCAATTTTTGTACACTTTGCCAAATCAATTGTGAAATGATGAGAATGTATCCAATGGCTCCCAAATTTTTTGTGCTTAAACTAGACACACTCATGGTGATTTTGGTGTAGAGTTTGTGAATTTATCATTGCTGGTTTGCGAGTTATGAATTTTTGAATTAGGGTGTGACAATTTGTGTCACACCATTGATGCCCAACTTCATGATTTTCATTACCATGCTTCTTGACCTCCAATTGACTTGATTTTTTGCATAAACCTACTCTTGTATGTCTAGTTTACATGTGAATTTTCTTGGAATTATTTGTGGCATTTCCTAATTGTTTGAGATTTTCTCCCATGCCTAGTCAATTGTTGACTTTGTGTGACACATGTTCCCATTTCATTTGTGAAACTCTCATACTTTATTAGATGGACATGAAATTTTACATGAGATAACTAGACATCCTCATCTTTGCCATGGTCTTAGTCCCATTCATTTATCATACACCATTCTTGACTTATGATTTTTCTAAGTTGATGCATGTTTGGTTGACTTCTTTGAGCATGTTCAAATGTGCTTTGACTTTCTGATTTTCATTGACTGCCTTCCACTTGTCCAAATGAGATGAAATTTGACATGCTTACCATGCTATGTGTTAGGATTGATCATGATTTATTTGGTGATTTTTGGAAATGTTTAAGATTGCTTTTGAGTTAAGTCTTGCTGTTGACTTCTATGAGCTTCTGTTTGCTATACTTTGACCTAAATTGTTCATGAAATAATGATGATGATTGATATGAATGTGAACCCAATTGTTTGTGTTTCTTAATGGTTTGAACATGATTTTGGACACTCATCCTTTTCTGTTTTGACTTTTTCATTCTCTTTTGACCCTAGGCTTGTCCTAGTGGTCCTGTTACTCACTTTTGAGCTCATGTTTTCAGGTTAATCAACAAATGACCAATGAGACCAATTCTCTTTGATTGAGTTTGCTTAGATATCATTGTCTAACTTATTTGTTTTGTAGGTGGCTTGGCTCACATGCCTTGAGCCTTGTGCCTTGCACATTCATCTACCTCCTGATTAACTGTTAATGTCTGTTCTCTTTTGCTTTGTTTGAAGTTGCATACTAACATCTGCTTGACTGTTTCAGGTGTTTTAGTTGCTTAGTTCCTTGTGAACTTTTTGCTTTGCTTTGCTTGTATAAGCAATTTGCATTGAGGTATGTCTCTTTTACTTCATGTAGTCTGGAAGACCTGGCCTGTTACTTGGCCAGGCAACTGTCTGAAGTCCTCCTTAAGAGGCAATGTTTGTGGATGTTTAATTTTGTCCTTGCATAGAGTCAAAGTCCTCCTAAGTGAAGAGGCAATTGGTGGAAGGTAGGGATATGCAATCTATCCCCCACTATTCAGTGTGTCATCTGCTTTGCTCACACCACTGTGTTGATGCATTGCGGATACAAACCCAAGATCTTGTACAATTGTACAGTTGAGTCAGTTTTAAATGTGTAGAAGGGTTCCCACTTTCTGAACCCACACATTCTTGTCTTGAGCTCTCCCAGGCCAGGGATAGAAGCAATGAGGCACACCCCTCATCTCCTTTCATCTGCTTCACCTTAGCCCCGCAATGGCAAGGTTAAGAGCAACATTCACCCAGTTCCAGAGGTTTGTTTGTTGAGGTTGATATGACCCCTCGACTAAAACCTAACCCTTGTTTATGCCACTTGCTTGTGTATAGTGTGTGCTATCTGTGCTTGTAGGATTGTTTGACTTGCTTCCTGTGCAAGTTAGGATTGTTTGACTTGCTTCCTGTGCAAGTTAGGATTGTTTGACTTGCTTCCTGTGCAAGTTAGGATTGTTTGACTTGCTTCCTATGCAAGTTAGGTTTAGTTTAGGCTTGCTTCCTGTGCAAGTAGGTTTTGCTTGGCTTGCTTCCTGTGCAAGTCAAGTGTGTGTGTGGCTTGCTTCCTGTGCAAGTCATGACTAGGATAGGCTGGCTCCCTGTGCCAGTTAGCTAGAAACCTTAACTTAGGGTTGATTTTGCATGATAACATCTAGGCTCGAGTCGTAGTCTCCCTAGTTGTGTCTCCCTCTGTTATCTGGTTAGGCTAGTCCTTTATCCCTCTGTAGGGGAACTACGTCGCCCCGATCCTCATACCAGATGAGGTACGTAGGCAGGAGATGAGCTGATCTCTCCGGGCGCCTGTGTCTTTGTTTTGTCTTGTTGTGTGCTAGGAAGCTGATGTAAGTCCATCGAGTGGCATTTGGGTTCCAGTGTGCGTGTGTTTGGTTCGGATGCTGATGTAAGTCCAGTGATTGGCATTCGGGCTCCACGTTCGCCTGTGTCTTTGTTTTGTCTTGTTGTGTGCTAGGAAGCTGATGTAAGTCCATCGAGTGGCATTTGGGTTCCAGTGTGCGTGTGTTTGGTTCGGATGCTGATGTAAGTCCAGTGATTGGCATTCGGGCTCCACGTTTGCCTGTGTCTTGTTTGTCTGTGTGCGTGTCAGCCGAGCTACGAATGCTCTGATTCTTCTCTCGTCCGAGAAGATACGTATGCATAGGATGCGATATCCTAGCGAGCATGTGTCGTTTCCCCAGTCCGAACTACTTCGACTCTGATGTCTATGCCTGATAGACTAAGTAGGCCCAGGATGCGATATCCTGCCGAGTCAGTTTCAGTCAGTTTTCTTGTGTCTCTTTCAGCCAGTGGGTGTGAGTATTTGAGCAGTGTTATAGCAACCATTTTCCTTCCTTTTGTGCGTGGATCCCGTAGAGTACTACGGATGCGTAGGGGTGCTAATACCTTCCCTTCGCATAACCGACTCCCGAACCCATTCTCTTTGGTCGCGAGACCATGTTCTTTCCCAGGTTTACTCTGAGTGTTTCCTTTCCCTCTTTTGGGATAAATAACGCACGGTGGCGGCTCTGTTGTTCTTGTTTTCCCGCCGGTTTTTCGCGTGATGCGACAGAGGGCGATTAGCAAGTTCATATCCCCAGCAAAGGCCGTTTCCTACGACATTTCCCCAAGAAGTGTTTTCCCCACAAACTCTCCTCACAGAGCCTCGCCGAACAAAGTTTCCATAGTTGATACTCCCCCTGCAAGGTCAACTTTTCAAGCAGCCAATTTATTTTTGGTGGCTCATTGGTCCCGGCAGACGGATCATTCCCCACAGAGCATTCAAGGATTGATACAGCGATCTGTTCCCTACCGGAGTTTGCTTCCCCAAGCAGATTTCTTTTTACACCATGCATAACATTTGCATTTGCATGCATATCATATCAAGCATACACATAAGCTGATAAACAGGTTCTTCCAAACAGACTGAAGAATTACTTTACAACCAAGGTCATGAGATTCAGCCAGAGGATCAAGCGTGAGTGATCCAGCCTGAGGGTCATTTTGAAGATTCAGCCTGAGAATCGTTTTCCAGTGATCCATCCTGAGGGTCGTTTTGAAGATTCAGCCTGAGAATCGTTTTCCAGTGATCCAGCCTGAGGTTCATTTTGAAGATTCAGCCTGAGAATCGTGTTCCAGTGATCCAGCCTGAGGGTCCATTTTGAAGATTCAGCCTGAGAATCGTGTTCCAGTGATCCAGCCTGAGGGTCCATTTTGAAGATTCAGCCTGAGAATCGTGTTCCAGTGATCCAGCCTGAGGGTCATTTCGAAGATTCAGCCTGAGAATCGTGTTCCAGTAAGCCAGCCTAAGGCTCAATTTGAAGATTCCCCAGTGAAGTCGCCTACAAGCTTTATTTCCCCAGCAAGCCCAAGTCTAATTGAGGAGTCGTTACAACATGTTCTAGCCCGAAGAATATGTACGAAGCCCAAAAGTGGAATATTCTCGAAGCTGCATATCTAATATGAAGGTTGGGTGTAGATTTCAAAAGAGGGTCAACCAGCGCATGCCTTAGATGCGGGATCCTAATGATGGGAATTTATCATCAAAACAATCCAGATCTAGCCAGAAGATCGAAATAGATTCAGCTAGAGAATCGAAACAAAGGAGATCTAGCCAGAAGATCGAAGAAGATCTAGCCAGAAGATCGAAGTCAGGTCTAGCCCGAAGACCGGAAATAGATTCAGCCAGAGAATCGAAACAATTCAGATCTAGCCAGAAGATCGAAGTAAATTCAGCCAGAGAATCAAAGGAAATAGATTCAGCCAGAGAATCGAAACGAAGGAGATCTAGCCAGAAGATCGAAGAAGATCTAGCCAGAAGATCAAAATCGTATCCAGCCCGAGGATCAAAATTAATATCCAGCCAGAGGATCGAAACTCCAGATTAAGCCAGAGGATCGGAAGAAACAGCACGGTGTATTTCCGCGTTTTTGTGGTGTTCTCGGAGCGCAAATTTTCGGTCTATCTTTGGTATTCAATCACAGCTCACCCCGTTTGTCTGATAAGCTGTTCGCTTTCATCGTACTCGGTTTAGCTGACGATTGAATAGGGGCAGCTGTAACACCCCAAAATTTGCCCTCCTCATTCATGCATTCATTTAGCATTTCATATTGCATTTCATCATGTCAATCAGAATTAGATCCGGAAAAAAAAAACGAAAAAAAAACGAAAAAAAAAAGGAAAAAATGAAAAAAAAAATATACATATATATATATATATATATATATATATATATATATATATATATATATATATATATAATTTTTTATAAATAAAATAAAATAAATAAAATATAATAAAAATTTTGGACTTGGGTCTCTCTCATTTGAGCCCACAAAACCATGAAATTCAGTCTATAAATACCAAGGCTTCACTTGAGAAAAAGGAAGAGAAGCAAAATACTCTGAGGTTTCCTTGGAACAAAACCCTGGACAAAACCTGAAGAGAAACCTGACAGAGAACTCAGAGCAGCCTCCAAACCCTGAAGGGCCTCACGGGTGCAACTCAATTTCAATCAAGCTCTCCAATCAGGTTTGCTCTATTCCCATTATTTTACGCCTTCAATTTGAATGTTCTAAATGTGTGATGTATTATGAATGGGTGAAACCTATGCCTTGAATGTTTAATCACATGATTTCTGAAGTGTATGCCACAGGGTTTGAGGTTTCTGAAACCATACTGTTATCCATGAAAAAAATGCTTATGGTGTTTCACTAACCCTTTTGTTGAGTTTTTGTGAGGGCTCACATGACTTTTACAGGGATAACTTGCGTGGTTTCCCACTTTATTTGTGGGATAACCCCTGGAGGTTCATTTCGATTACCTGTACTGACCCACTTTCTTTGATGATGTTAGCTTGGAAGGATCTCAGGGTTTCCCATTCCTCTAATTGTTGTTACTTCGGATCTTTATCCGCGTGGTACTTTTACATTTTTCCCGCATTTTACTGCTTTCCTAGCTGGAAGACCTCGATAGGAGGCAATGTTTTTGTGTTTACTTTATGCAGGTTCCTTTGTCCAGGGTTAAGAGCTATGAGGTCTTATCCTCATTACCCTTTTGCATGCGCGTTCCTACAATGCAAACAAACCCTTCATTGATTTTTCTTCTCCATAACACACGTTAACTCCTTCTACTACAGGTGAGTAAGTCTCCAAAGGTCGAGCATCCGGTAGATTGGGTAGTAACGTCGTTCGTCCAAAACCCACTCCATAACCCCGTAGTTAGCCGAACTACGTTTTGCTCTGATTCTCAGGCCAGATGAGATACGTAGGCATAAGACGCGATGTCTTAGCGAGCACACATCCCCCCAACCCATAGGTCAGCCGAGCTACGAAGACTCTGATTCTCATATTCAGATGAGATACGTATGCAGTGGATGCGACATCCGCGCGAGTCATTTTCATTTAACCCTTTTTTTTTGTAAACAGCACAAGATAAACTCACACCCTTTAGACGAAAACTACAAAAGTGGATCCCGTAGAGTACTACGGATGCGTAGGGGTGCTAATACCTTCCCTTCGCATAACCGACTCCCGAACCCAAGATTTGGTTGCGAGACCCCGTCTTGTCCTTTCCTTTTTCAGGTTTACTTCGAGCGTTTCCTTTCCCTCCTTTGGGATGAAAAACGCACGGTGGCGACTCTTCTGTCTTTTTCTTTCGCCGGTTGTTTTTTTTGCGCACTATATTTTTCAGGTTGCGACAGTACTAAATGTGGTTCACTTGTTTGTGTCCCTTTTGATGTGTCATCTTTGGGTGGAAAAAATATTTTATCACCTTTGTAGATAAATTTTCTAGAATGTTGTGGCTATATCTAATATAGGCTAAGAATGATGTCTTAGAAATGTTCAAAATATTCAAGAGCCTATAGAGAGAAAAGTGGTAAGAATTTGAAGTCTATTTCACCCAACATGATGGTATACATTAAGTCACAACACTTAACACTCCACAACATAATGACCTATCTGAAAGAAGGAATAAAAGTGTGTTAAACATGGAAATAGACATACATACTGAAGCAAAAAGTTTAACACCCTAAACCCCGCATACAATTTTTACGCATAATTATAATAAAATTACAACCACCTAGGGTGTCACGCACATCACAAACACATCCTGTTTCGTAACACGGGTTACAAAATATCATATAACACATGTCATCGTATGCTCACCTTCACTTAGGGATCATTGCAGCAGAATCATTATAAAATCAATTAAAACGAATAATAATTTCAACTTAGGATGTTAAGTCTCATAACTTTGAACTTTATAACACAATAACAAGAGTCGTAATATTCAACTCATCGCCATGCTGAAATCTCATCCAACACAAATAACAATTTCAACAAAACAAAAGAAATTAGAGAAAACGTTTCCAGCCCGATGTTACATTGACCAGAGCAAGACCCTACTAAAAGAAACTAAAAACTATAAGAAGCCACTCTAAGAGCTATCTTCCACTTACTGCATCAAAACTACTCCTAAGTATCTGCATGATGCCCGTGTACAGGAAACATTCAAACAGAACGGGTGAGAAACAACAAACCAATACAAACAGTGCAAGGAATGTTAAGGTAGAGAATACACATCATGTACACATTCAATACACATGTATCAACGATATAATCTCACACCCAATTCACAACAGCAATCACACAATCACCTCTCATCATAACATCATGAAAAATCAACAACATGTGTAATCATATATGCAAATTTAATTCATAACTGATTCATTATGCATGTGGTACCATTCATGAACACTCAGGTTAATCTTGCTCCTGATCCCCACCATAGGGCCTGAACACACCAAATTCTTACCATCACCATATGCAACGCTTCACTGATTCCCACCTGGAACCGGCTACCCGCTCTCGATACCCACCATAGGACCAGAGCACATCAAAATTGGATCGAAATCCGTACACCGTGATGCATAAATCTCAAATAACATGTATTATCACAACAAGGTTCACCAAAAGGATCCACGTACACATCTCCCCATTTTGCATCACATCATTCATCATGCAACCATCAATTCATGTTACAATGTCAATAACATCAACAAACATCAGCAACTCATCATACATGGTTCCACGACATTCATTCATATCATTTCACCCTAAAACAACAATATATCATCATATTCAATATAACGATTCACTAACTAATCAAACAAGTCATCACAAACATCTCTACGGTAGACAATTAACCACTATGAGTAAAACTTAGCATTAGGAAGCATATAAGCATTTTGAAATAAGTTAGAAAAGGTTTCATGCTTGAAAAATAAGTTTTTAAGTGAAAAAGCAGTCTATGTGCCGACACATACGATCCATAGGTCGACACATAGAAGAAAATTTTGCATATGTGTCGACACATACGAGTTACAGATCGGGCCATGTACTTCAATTTTAAAGCCTGTAAAGTTCTCTTAGATGTGTCGACTGCATGTGTCGACACATGACCTTCATAGGTCGAATCACACTACGAAATTTTCCCAAAAATCATTTTTTAAACCATCCGAACACTACCTTTTGTGCCAAAAACTTATGCTACAAAAATCCATCAAATAAATCCAATTTCTTATGGTTATAGCTTCCTAATTCATAATTTACTCCATAGTTTTCATGAATCAACACGATATTACAACACATCGGCATACTCATCATCTCTAAATCACCTATAACACAATCAAGGTCAAAACCTTCAAACATCATTCTATGGCATAACATCATCAACAACATCAAAGAAAAACATGTGCATGCATAGGGTACACGGATTTCACACCAATTTCATCATACAATCAACAACTATAACACAAAAATCAGAATTGAGATTTAGAACACCCAATCCTAAGGAAGTTAAGGGTTCCTCCATCTATCCCACATGATTCACACCTAATTGATAGCCTTTCTCCCCCTTACCTGATTTCTAGCAAAATCCCTTTGATCCTTAGAGTTCTTCTTCAACCTTAAGCCTTTGCTCTCCCTCTTTTCCTCTTTTGCTCCAACTCTCCAAAATACGAACTAACTCTCTCAGATTCTCAAATTTCCTATTTTATTCCAAGACCTAATTCCTTCCAAATAAACTTTTCCCCTTTTACCCTCCAACTTATTCTTGCATCCCCTTCCTATCCTCCATATTTTCCTTAATTCCAACATTGCCCTCAATTTCTCTAAACATCTTATTTCCTCATTATATAATTAACTAATTCAAATAAAAATATTATTCTAAAATATTGTATATTCTAATAACCAATTAAAATTCTAAATAATTTCTAAACAAATATGTCAAGCTTTTACTCTCTCTATATATCTACTTCAAGGACACTTACCCCCACAATCAAACCATAAATGATTTAAAATGCCAATCAATTCAATAATATCCTAAATAATTCAATTAAATTGGTTAATTGCATTCGGGGTGATACAACTCTCCCTCACTTAGAAGAATTTTCGCCCTCGGAAATTACCTGAAGGAAACAAAGTCGTATACGACTCTCTCATCTGAGTCTCAAGCTCCCAAGTTATGCTCCCACCAACTGGTCATCCCCACACTACCTTCACCAAGGAAATTTCATTACCACGCAACTATTTCACTTCCCGATCCTCTATCCACATGGGTGATACCTCCACTGTCAGATTCTCTGTCACCTGTATATCGTCCACTTGGATCACATGAGACGAATCCAGAATGTATCTCCTCAAATGAGACACATGAAACACATCATGAAGATTAGCAAGCGGCGGTGGAAAAGGAAATCTGATAGGCCACCTCTCGTATCTTCTACAAGATCTGGCATGGACCAATAAAATGTGGCATAAGCTTTCGAGACTTCAAGGCTCGATCAACGCCGGTTACCGGGGTAACCCTCAAAACATATGGCCCCCATCTTGGAACTTAAGTGCACTTTCCCTCTTATCATGGTAACTCTTCTAGTGACTCTGTGAAGCTTTCATCTTCTCCTGAATCATATTAATCTTCTTAGAAGTCTATTGCATAATCTCATGTCCAATTACTGCACTTTCACCAAATTCGTACCAACACAGGGGTGTCCTACACCTCCTACCATACAACGTCTCAAATGGGGTCATCCCAATACTCGAATGGAAACTGTTATTGTAAGTGATTCAATCATCGGAAAGTAGTTATCCCAAGTACTTCCTTCTTTTAGCACACATGCCCTCAATAGATCCTCCAAGGATTGAATAGTCCTATTTGTTTTCCCATCAGCCTACGGGTGATAAGTAGAACTCAACTTCAGCTTAGTACCTAAGGTTTCTCGCAAACTCTGCCAAAACCTTATCGTGAACCTCAAATCTATATCTGACACAATGCTTGACAGAATACCATGCAGACTAATAATCTTTTCAATATACAACTCAACTAACTTCTGTAAGTTTTAGTTAATCCTAATCAATATGAAATGAACTGATTTAATCATCCTATCAACCCCCGCCCAAATAGAATGCTCAAAGGTTGCATTAGACTTGACAACCTATGATGTTCAATTTTTTACTTCTGACAAGTTAAACAAGCATAGACAAATCCAAATATTTCCTTTTTCATTCTTGGCCACCAAAATAATTTCTTTAAGTCCTGATACGTGGCACCGGGATAAATATGCAAACCACTCATGTGACCCTCCTCAAGAATACTTTTCTTAAGCTCGGGTACATCTGGTACACAAACCCTGTCTCTGAACCTCATCATGCTATTCTCATCAATTCTGAACTCGCCACCCTTATTCTGATTGATTAACACAAGTTGGTCAACCAATCCAACGTCGGTCTTCTGACCCTATCTGATCTCTTTAAGAATGCTGCTCGTCAGCTTCAACATACCCAGCTTCACACTATTAGAGGTTTCTTCACATACTAGACTCATTGTAAGACCCCAATTTTTACTCTAAGATCCCTCATGCAATTTCATCATATGCATTAGCATTGGGATCATACCTTGGCATCCTCTTTACCCCTCTTGCATTGGGTTTATTTTGGGAGAGATCACCAAGCACTATGAGAGTGTATCATACTTATATATTATCATTTTACTAACCAAAATACCAAAAAATATGTCTTTGCATTTGCCTAACTCGTTTGTAGGTAGGCCATGATCTTCATAGATCTATCAAGTTCATATCTAAGGTTTGAGACCCTCATGACAAAGAGTACAACCATGAATTGATCCAAGAATGGTTATGAGCATCATATATGAGCTTCATTGATTCCTACATGTTATATTGATCAAATTTTCTTCAAGAGTTTGAGGGTGATTTGCCTTAGAAACCCTGGTTTGACTGGGTATCTTGAGTAACTTCTCCAACAAGCTATCTTACCAATTGATCAAGTTTCTCAAGGGACACTTCAAAATTCATCATCTTATGCATATATGATCTACCATAAGTCAAGAAAGTCCAAAGAATTGAAGGTTAGCAAGTTGGTTGATGGCAGTTGGCTAGATGAATTCATTTAATCAAAACTGGTTCTCCCTAGACCCTATCTCACTTTTTACCATATGAAAATGATTCCAAGAGAAACTTTACTCTAAATGACATTCCAAACAACTTTCATGTTGATACCTAGAGCTAGTTTTTCTTGTAAAATCATTTTCTATGTTGAAACATTATAGGTCATTTTTGTCTAAACCCTAATTTGAAAGTCAACTTCCCAAGGCCATAACTTGCTCATTTTTTATGAGATGAAATATTTCCAAGTTGCAAAATCAAATTCAAGATGTCTACTTAAACTTTTATGTTTGGAGTGAGAGCTAATTCAACTTTTATGAGCATGTGATATGAGGTTACATTATAGATCATTTTTTACCTATACCATTGAACAAGTGATTTTTCCAAACTTCAAAAATTGCATAACTCTATCATTCCAAATCCAAATGACATGAAATTGGTGACCATTTTGAAGGTATTTGAAATATATACAACTTTGATGAAGACACGTTTCTCATTTGAAGCTCACATAAAAAGTTAAGTAAGGTGGAATATTGAGGTATATGGCTTGACACTTAGAAAAAATTTCAACATGTTGAAATTTCCAAACTTCCACCTCAAAATTTTCCATGTTACAAGCTCCAAATGAAAAAGTGTTGAACTTCAAACTTGTTCCCCTTGATCCAAGATTTCCAAAGAACCCAAGTTCGTGCATTTTGGATGAGGTTTGCTAGGTCTATGCATGGGTTTAATAGGGCTGCATCATTGGAAAAAATCAATTGCACAAATTTCAGTTCACAATGCCTTGCCATTCAAGCATCATTCAGACCTCAATTGGAATCATTTTGGACCTTTTTGCATTGCATCATGGGCTTTTACATGCCCATGCACTCGTGCCACCAACATTGCTAATTTTGGACAATTTTTTTTAAAGTGTGCAAATATCATTCATTCATACTATAAATACATGACCTCTGTGCTCATTTGAAACACATTTTGCGCGCCAACTTTCTCCCCATTGAAACCCTCTCATTCTAATAAAAAACTTGAGAAATTTCAATTTGAAATTTGAGTTTGAATCTCAACTGTTGGAGATTCAAGAACTCCAGGATCCAAAGCCTTGCAACCTCTCTAATCACTGCCTGCTAGCTTCTCAAGCGTGACCAGATCATGTTTGGAGCAAGCCATATCAAGAATTGCATAGCATTGAAGGTAATTTTCAGAAAAACTTCATATCTTCGATTCTCACTCAGTTCTACTCAATTCTCTTGGATCTTTGGTTGTCTGAAGTCTTACCAATATAGGCAAGAAGATTGAGTTGCTTAGAGGTCAAATCGAAGCAACTCAGTTGACACACCTCAAAATTCAACTCCTCATATCTTTCTATATATGTGGAGTTAATTGAAATTGAGGTCAGATTCGTGCTTTACGCCATTTTTCTTTCAGATCATGTCCTCCTTTTTTATTTTGGTGATGGTTGAAGGTGGACCAGTCCGGTGAGGTCCACCGGAGAAGAAGACCGGAGTTACAGCTCCGGCCGTGTGTTGGCACGTCTCCAACCACATGATCCAGTTGAAATGTTTTAATCTCACGCGTCCATTGTGATTACCATCCCTGCAGCGCGTTGACTCGTGTGTTTGGTGGAATGCGCGTTTTAGGCCACTTGATCTGCCACCTTAATTAATGAGGGAGATCAAGTGGCTCACATTTTTTTCACATTTTCTGATTTTTGTTTTATTCCTTTTATTTTCATTAATTCATATTAATTTTAATATTGATCCAAAAAATATGAGAGTTTCACCAAAAAATTCAAATAAATTCCTCTTTCATATTCTGAATTAAAATTATTTTGTGGATCATTATTAATATTTTTCATGATTTAATTTATTTTGTGATTATTTTTAATTGTTTAAAAATACTTTTAAGTCTTTAAAAATTCTGAAATTTTTTCTCCAAGGTCCTTTGACCTTGATTGACCTATGATAAATCTCATGTCCATTTCTTTGGTGTTTTGATGAGGTTTTAGGAATTTGACAAACCATATTTAATTTAAATGCCTTATTTTTGTATTTTTTAATTTGAATAAATGCCAATTAATTGTGTTGACCAATTGTGATGACTTGTTTGAATTTGACTCTTGTTGTTGGGCCTTGATCAAGGTTGATTTGACTTTGTCAAGTTAATATCATTGGATTTAGGGGATTGATGGAATGTACATTCCATCTCCCAAAATGAATGAATGATATTAATTTGGTAAAATTCCTCCTTTGACCAATTTGAGTTTTGATCCATTCATCCCCCTCTTTATCTCATTCCCCTTCTTTATGCATCCATTTCATTTGGCATATGATATCTCAAAGTCCTAAGGCTAGTTGATTGAAAAATCAACATAAGTATGGATGAGATTAGACCACCTCTTTTGCATATTCTTTTTGTGTGTACATTCCATCTCCCAAAATGAATGAATGATATTAATTTGGTAAAAGTCCTCCTTTGACCAATTTGAGTTTTGATCCATTCACCCCCCCTCTTCATCTCATTCCCCTTCTTTATGCATTCATTTCATTTGGCCTATGATATCTCAAAGTCCTAAGGCTAGTTAATTGAAAAATCAACATAAGTATGGATGAGATTAGACCACCTCTTTTGCATATTCTTTTTGTGTGTGGTATGTTTCATGAGCATAGTCCATTATACTATGTCTCTAACATGCATTAACACCAAAATTCTATTGACCGGCCTCAAATAGTTGTCACTTCTACATAAGTCCAATTACGATTGCTTAACATAGCGCTAAATTTGTGAAACAAAAGGCATAACATTCTAGTTAGTGAGATTGTAAGTCTCCCCTCTTTCATGGTATTGTGTGGAAACTTGGCCTTTTTTCCTTCCTTTGGAAGATGTCTTGGCTCAAGGATCCATGCTTGTGATAAGTGGGTTGAGTGTTCTCCAAAGAATGACTTAAAAAATGAAAAGCAAAAGCAAAACAATACTAACTTCTAACTCATTAACAACTAACTTTTAATTTCAAGCCATTTACTTTAATGTCATTTAATTTTAGCCTTTATTCATTTGCCATTATTCATACCATTCTAATTGTTTATGTTAATGAAATTTTCACTTTGTCCATTTGGACCATATTGTGTGATATATCTTGTTTGTATATACTTTGTTTGTTTGTGTGGTATTTGACCATTAATGTACATAATAACAACAAAAACCCTAAAAAAAACTTTTGTGTGGACTGTTGGCTTGAACTTGGACAAATGGACTTAGAACTTAGGTAACATTCCTATGATAAAGCAATTGGCCAATGTCAACTTTTTATGAAACCAAGTGCTTGCAATTTGGAACTTCATCTGATACATCATTCAAGATCCTTTTGAGTTCATCTGCAACATGATCATTGTGAAGCTGTTATTTTGAACCCGTGACTTGTGGAATTCATCTGTTGCATGGGCTAATCTGAAGAAGATCATGAAGTGGCTAAATCTTGGATGTGGCTATCTTTATTTGATGCCTTTGCTCTTCAAGATAGTATAATTGTGCATTTGTGTGTTGCTTAATTCTAAATGTCCAATGGAATTCTGGGTTTCTATTGACATTCTTGTCTATTGGATTGCTACCCATTGGTCAGATCTTTTCAACTCTTAACTTTTAATTTTGTGCATAGGATTAGTCTCTTCATCTTCTCCCCATTTCTTTAATTTCAAAATCTCTCCCTCCTTTTTCAAAATCTTCTTTGATTGAACTTATTTTGTTCTAAACTTTGACCACTTTGCCAAAAGATAGAAACTTTGGCCTTATGCCATTGCATTTTCAAATTTCTTTTCTTAAATCAAATTTGTAAATACACTTAACCATACTTGACTTAAACTTTCAGAAAAGCCAAAAAGAACTAACTCATTCAAACCATTTTAGGCCTTTGTGCCTTTCAAACTTAATTTTTGTTAAAAGCAATGCATCCACTTTGAAATTTGTATCACGAACTACGAGGTGTTGATCCCTCATTTTTACGTTGGTACGTAGGCACAAGTCCGAAGGTCTTGTCAAACACAAAAATATAATTAATGAATTCTTTTCTCATCCCCCCATTTTATTTGTTTGTGAACATCATTTTTGTACCAAATACATATGCACACAAAAAGGGCTCCCTAGGAGTACCTAAGACACTTTAGGTGTTAACACCTTCCCCCTGCGTAACCAACCCCCTTACCTGTAATCTCTGACATTTTATTAGTTTTGATTTGAAAACTTCTTACTTCTGGGTTTTGTTCGTACTTTTTCCCTTTTCCCTTGGAAACAATAAAAGCGCGGTGGCGACTCTTGTTATTTGATCTCTAGCTTATCAATAGCTTGATGATCATGAATTTACCGCTACACTCATGTCTCTGAATTGCTCGATCAACTCTAGCTTTTGAACCATCAACATTGACATATGCAAAGATTTCCTGCTCAAAGCGTCAGCTACAACGTTATCCTTACCTGTATGGTAGCTCAAATCAGACGCAAATATATATTGCTAAACACACAATCACCTACCAACTGATCCATCAGATCATCAATCCTTGAAAGTGGATACTTGTTCTTGATAGTCACCTTATTCTGTTCTTGATAGTCCATATATAGCCTCGTACTACCATCATTCTTCTTCACTAAAAACACAGGTGCACCCTACGACAAAACACTCGGATGAGCAAATTTCTTCTAAAGAAGATCTCCTAATTCCTTCTTCAATTCACCCAACTCTGAAGCAAACATCCTATAAGGAGCCATTGACACAGGACTAGTATCGGGTACTAAGTTTATAGAAAACCCCACCTCACGCTCCGGCGATAAATCACTAATATCATCTAGAAACACTTCTGGAAAATCACTCACCACAGGTAGCTCGTCCAACACATCTTTAGTCTTCGCCTTCATAGAAGCTAATATCATAAACATTGCAGCATCGTCGTTCACAAAACTCATTCACTTTCTTAGCTAATATGAATAACTCATCACTAGTATCAAACTCTGGAAATGGCACCGTCTTGGAAAAACAGTTGATATGAACATGATTGAACTCCACCAGTTCATTCCAAGGATAACATCGATATTCCTCAAAGGTAGACACACTAAATCCATACTAAAACTCTTACCATATACAGTAAGTGGATAATTCCAACAAACCTGTTATCCACCACTCAAACTCGTTCTCAACTTATTTTCCTTTGATTCTTAACCCTATGTTCAAATCGAGCCTAAAATAGCATGAACCCTAGAAATATAAAACCAAAATTAAATGCTCTTGAGGGGGAATCAAAGCCTACAGTATTAGGGCTTTGATTCTTCAAGGCTAAGACTACATGGTGGTAACTACAAATCAAAGAAGGAGAGTGCATAATGAGCTAATCCCAGATGATTGTATGTTTTACTACAGTATGGATCAATCTCAATGGATTTTAGACAATTTTTAATTGCCCTAGCATATTTGTTAATTTGAGTATAAGCAGTTGCCTAGGAAAAGAGTTAAAACAAATGAAATTTGGATGTGTTAGAAGAATGGTAGGCATGATAAGCTTTGTATGAATTGTGATGATGTTTGAACTTGAATTGGATCTGAATTATGCTAAAGGGTAGTGTTTGAAGTGAGGTGTTAGTTCTACAGTTAGAAGGAAAAAAATTAGTTCAAATGTTTGTTAATTAGTCAATTGTTGGTTAATTAGATGTTAATGAGTCAAGTTAGCTATTGCTAGAGGTAAAGTTAAAGTTAGGGACTGTGATTGCTTGTGAAATGTGAAATGATTTTGGACATGGATTTGAATCATGGCTAATATTGGCACAAAATGAACGTTATTGAATTGTTAATGTCAAGTTAATAGGTGAATTTTGAATTGAGATTTAGGATGTTAATATGCTAATTAATTGTACATGTTTATTTGATTGGTGCAGGGTTGACTTTGCATTGAAGACATCATCATCATGCCATGAAGGATTCCTTGGTCATTAATAAAAGCTTGGGTATTGTAGCACCTCAAATTTGCACCTACCATTTGTACATACATTCTCATATTAGGTCATTAACATAACATAGTCCATAGCATAGCATTGCATTGTCCTTTGCCCAAATGCAAGTCCTCTGACAAAATTAGGTCAAACTGGTCAGGAGATCAGTCAATCAAGCAAGCAAGTGCAATTTCCATTGAGACAAGGCCCTAGGTTTGGTCCAACATGTTCACATGACCTAGGGGTCCTTTTGAGGTGGTTTGGTCAAGGATTGGTTGCTCAGAAGTCATCAGTCATTGTTCAGTCTACCAGAAACCCTAGAAAGTCAACTATGGTCAACTGTGGTCAACTATGCCTGATTTTATGGATTTGAAGGTGGGAGATGGTTTGAAAGGCTTCATTCATGTTCATATAAGTCTCATTTGTCATTTCAAAGATCAAGATTGGAGAATTTGAAGTCAGACAAAGAGTTTCCTAAAATAGTAAGTTGACCTGTAATTGGAAACTGCCAAAAATAGAAAGTTTTGCTCCTCAAATTTACATCATCATACAAGCTTCAAATGAAATTTTGTCCAACATGAAAGTTGAATATCTTGCTCTCACCTTTCAAAAAAGTCCAAGAACACTCATTTCTCATTTATGGTTGGCAAGTTATGATCAAATCATTCTCAAGAATTTTTGGACTTCAAAGTGGCATATCTTCCAAACCATTTGGCCAAATTGAGTGAGGTTTTTTGCTACAAGTCACATTTGATATGCTCTATCCAAATCCTTCATCACAATTCACCAAAAATCATCCAATCAAAATGGCCTTTTTCAAGTGGTTTGAATTTAAAAAGGGGTGAGGTGAAAAATGAACTTTCAAATTAAGCCTTGCCAATACATTTTACCAATTGTAAATGTTCAGAAATTACATTTTGGATATGCCTAAGCCCATTTTCGCACTGTAGCATGCCATGCACATGCAACTTGAGTAATTTCACTAAATGACCAAAACACCTTCATTTGAGCTAATGTGATTTACCATTCCACTAACCAAGCTTAGGCATTGTTAATCAGAGTATATATTGCATATTTCAGACTGAAAAACCCTAGCCACTATTGACAAACCAGATCTGAATTTCATTTTCTCTCAAAAAACACTCAATTCTTCATCTGAATTTTTTCTGAAAATCTGCAAAGAATTCGTGCCTTGGTTCATTGGTCCATCATCTACAAACATTTTTGAAGCATTTGCAAGCACTATTTCACAACTGTAGAGCAAGAAATCACTACTGTTCCATTGAATATCTCACATGGCAGTGGAACTTTCGAGCATGATTGAGCAAGAGTGAGCTTCCAATACTCATCCATTCACCTCCTGGAGTATCAAGGCACTGCTGTTTCAACTAATCACGGCCAAAGAACCCCAGAATCCACACTGTTCTTCAAGTTAGGTAAAATTTCGAACCTAGCCATTGTTAAAATCATGCTATGCTTATTAAAGATCCTTCCATGCTGGTTATATTGAGCTTTAAACCGTGAGAAATGGTTGAGTATTGAGAGAGAAATATTGAATTAAAGTTTGGTTGTCAAATGTGTTTTTGCTTATTTCTCTCTTTTTAGCTCGAATTAGGGTTAATTAAGGTTAGATTAGTGATGAGCATTGTGAGATGAGTGGATTGGTATGCTTGCTTCCAAAATCTGGGAAAATTGTTCATCGTGTTGATGAACATGTTGCTGTTGCGTAAGAACCCTAATTTATGAACCCAGAAATCGTGTTTGATCCATCAGGGATTCGCCTTGCATGGTTTTGCTGTTTCCGTCCCATGTGACCATTGGCTGCGTGACACGCCCTTAAGTGAAACGCAGCGTTTCACTTAAGGGGCCGGTTATTTACAATTCTGCCATTGCCGTGTTTAATATTTAATTTATTTCATTTCTTTTTTAATTATTATTTCACTTGGCATGGCAAACTTAGAAAATTCATAAGTCACTCATTTTTAATCCAAATTTGATGGGATTTTTTTTGTGAAATGCTCCTCTTGATCTCTAGTTTATTATGATGATTTTTCCAGATTTTTTTCACGTGTGGATTTTTAAATGTGCTAGGGTTTGTTCATGTGTGTCCATTTTGTGTATGCCTTGCCATTTTGCTTGTGAAATGATGATACATAATCCAATGCCTCTCAAATTTTTTATGCTTAAACTAGACATGTTCATGGTGATTTTGGTATAGAGTTTGTAATTTTATCATTGCTGGTTATTGAGATATGATTTTTTGAATAGGGGTGTGACAATTTGTGTCACACCATTCATGTCCAACTTCATGATTTTAATTACCATGCTTGTTGAACTCAAAATGGTCTGAATTTTTGCATGAAGACACTTGTGCATGTTGAGAATGCTTGTGAATTTTTTTGGAATTTTTGAATTCATTTCCTATTTGTTTGATAATTTCTCCCCTGTTTGACCAAATTGTTGACCTCTTATGACACATGATGTTATTTGATTTGTGAAATTCTAATGCTTAATTGGATGGACTTGAAATTTGATATGTGAATTGTAGACATCTTAAAGTTTGTCATGGCTTTAGTCCCATTCATTTATCATATGTTGTTTCTGTTTTATGATTAATTGAAGTTGGTGCATGTTTTGATGCTTTGTATGAGTTTGCTTAAGCTTGCCTTGACTTTCTGATTTTCATTGACCAACTTCCCTTGATCCAAATGAGATGAAATTTGATATGCCTATCATGTTATGGATGATGATTGATCATGAATTATTTGAAGATTTTTTGAAATGTTTGTGATTGGATTTGAGTTGAATCATTCTGTTGACTTCTATGAGCTCTTATATGACATGCTTTGACCTATTTTGATCATGAAATGATATTGATGAATGATATAAACATGGGACCAATTGGGTTTGATTTCTAATTGTTTGATCTTGATTTTGGATAAGTTTCATGTTCTGTTTTGATGATTTAATCTCATTTTGACCCTAGTCTTGGACTAGTGGTTTGTGCTCTCACTTTTGAGTTGTGTTTCAGGTTGATAGCACAAATGCTTATGCTTGATGGTGTGCCTCATTTGGAGTTGCTTTCTTGATTGTTTATGACTAATCATTGGTTTGTTTTGTAGGTTTTAAAACTTGGTCTTGTGCCTTAAAGCTTGCACCTTTGTGCATTGACTTGTGTTTGACTGTGTATAATCAACTGTTAACCATTTGCTGTTTAATGTTGGTTTGTCTGAGTACTGATTGTATTTGATTGATTTCAGGTACATTAGTTGCTTTAGTTCTATTGAGAACTTGCTTTGCTTTGCTTAAGAGCATTTGCATTGAGGTATAATATTCTAACTCCATGTAGTCTGGAAGACCTGGCCTGTTACTTGGCCAGGCACCTGTCTGAAGTCCTCCTTAAGAGGCAATGTTTGTGTTTGTTTACTTTTGTCCTTGTATATATTCAAAGACCTCCTAAGTGAAGAGGCATTGGCAGATATAAGGGAAGTGCAATCCATCCCCTGCTATTCTGTGTGTCATCTGCTTTGCTCACACCACTGTGTTGATGCATTGCAGATACTAACCCAAGATCTTGTACAGTTGTACAGTTGAGTCAGTCATATGTGTAGAAGGGTTCCCACCTTCTGAACCCACACATTCTTGTCTTAAGCTCTCCCCGGCCAGGGATAAGAGCTGTGAAGTCTCATCTTCACTCACCTTTCATCAGCTTCACCCTAACTCTCAATGTTAGGGTTAAGAGCTAACATTACCCTGTTACAGTGGTTTGATTGTTGAGGTTGATATGACCCCTCGTCTAAAACCTAACCTTGATTGAGCCCATTGATTGCATATAATGTGTGCTATTTGTGCTTGTGTGTTTGCTTTAGCTTGCTTCCTGTGCAAGATAGGTTTGCTTTAGCTTGCTTCCTGTGCAAGATAGGTTTGTTTTGACTTGCTTCCTGTGCAAGTCATGTTTAGGATAGCTTGCTTCCTGTGCAAGTTAGCTAGAAACCTTAACTTAGGGATGATTTGCATGATAACATCTAGGCTCGAGTCATAGTCTCCCTAGTTGTGTCTCCCTCTGTTATCTGGTTAGGCTAGTCCTGTGTCCCTTCGTAGGGGAACTACGTCACCCTGATCCTCATACCAGATGAGGTACGTAGGCAGGAGATGAGCTGATCTCTCCGGGCGCCCTTTTTCTTTTTCAACCTTTGTGTTTCAACCCCCTTGTGTGTGTTTTGGTTCGGATGCTGATGTAAGTCCAGTGATTGGCATTCGGGCTCCATGTTTGCCTTCTTGTGTGTGTTCTGGTTCGGATGCTGATGTAAGTCCAGTGATTGGCATTCGGACTCCACGTTTGCCTTTGCCTGTGTTTGTTTGTGTGCGTGTTAGCCGAGCTACGAATGCCCTGATTCTTCTTCGTCCAAGGAGATACGTATGCATAGGATGCGACATCCTAGCGAGCATGTTGTTTCCCCAGTCCGAACTACTTCGACTCTGATGTCTATGCTTGATAGACTAAGTAGGCCCAGGATGTGATATCCTGCTGAGTCAATCGTGTTTGTTTTCCTGTGTCTCTTTCAGCCAGTATGTGTGTGTGTGTGTTTGAGCAGTGTTTAGCAACCATTTTCCTTCCTTTTGTGCGTGGATCCCGTCGAGTACGACGGATGCGTAGGGGTGCTAATACCTTCCCTTCGCATAACCGACTCCCGATCCCATTCTCTTTGGTCGCGAGACCATGCTTTTTCCAGGTTTACTTCAAGCGTTTCCTTTCCCTCTTTTGGGATAAATAACGCACGGTGGCGGCTCTGTTGTTCTTGTTTTCCCGCCGGTTTTTCACGTAATGCGACAGGTATGAAGCAATTTGGGAAGCTGGGAGAGTGAAGATCAAAGTGAAGTCAATGTTAGGGTTAGAGTAGGTAGTTGACTTTGGTCAACTGGTTCACCAAAAAGTCAATAGTTGACCAAAGTCAACTGCTAGGTCAAAAATAGTGGTTTTTTTGTGGAAAAATGATCTTGAATCTTTTATGATGTAATTTTTGATAGCTCGGTAACGAAAGCAACCTTCTTTTGTAGGAATCATGTGATTTTGTTTTTGTATGCCTTTTTTCTCCATATTTTGAATGAATCTTGACAAAATGAATCTTTTGAAATCTGAATGAAGCTTGATCTTGAATGTGGTCTTGAATCTTGTATGAACCATAATGCCTTGCATTGAATCCAAATCAAACAAACAATGGACTAGTGTAATGAACAAGGCTCATAAAGAAAATTATCAGTCAACATCAAACTTCCATGGTTGACCAAGAATCAACAAGGTCATGAATAACCTCCAAACCTTTTTCTTATGATATATATCAATACCAATAATCATGCTTGGACTTGAAATAGAGGGACTTCCAGGAACTAGGACAATAAGTCAACTTTCAAAGTTGATTTGGACAAAAAAGTCAAATGCATCACAAAAGCTTTCAATCCAAGTAATCACAACAAAACTTCTTTGAAAATAAAAAGCCTTGATCCCCCATGTTGAGAAATAATTCACACAATAGTCATGATAGACCTCAACCACAAGAATCCTTCTAATCACCATATGAATAGGGGAATAAACCCTAATCCACTAGCTCAAGTGATAATCCATGCCTTTGAGAAATAAGTTACCTAATGAACATCTTTGTCAAAGAACCTTTGGCCTAATGACCTTTCATGATTTTGATGAATGGATGACTATCCAAATGAATGTTAAGAGGACTATGCAGATGAATTGGAGAGCATAAGCTAGATAAAATGAAAAAGGGAGGGCAAATTTTTGGGTATGACAATCGTCTCACAAACAAGTTCAAAAGCGTTAATAAAACCTCATCCATTTTAGCGTAATTGAGAAGGGAAAATATTTAGGGTTTTGAGGAGGTCGTATTCAAAGTCAGTGAAGGGGATACGGATCTTAAAATCATCGATTACCCGTAAGTAAAAGTAAAAATACTCGTCTGACACTCCTTTTGGTCGAGTAATGCAAACTCTTTCACCAACCACACAAGGTTCCAGCACTACATCCTCCTCATTCCCGGTAGAGGAAATCTGTTTGTTGGAGCGAAAAGTTCAAATTTCATTGTCGTCTCCATAAAAACGTCCATGGAACCTGATGCCGAAGATTTTGATTCGGTTTTACTATGAGGTGAAGAGATCTCACTATAAACTTCCCTAATAATCTGATCAAACTTCTCCTGCTTTAGATGGCCCTCACACTCTTTCATGCATTCATGCTAAAGTTTTCTTCTCTCATGGGCAGTGAGGGAAATCGATACTTACATCGAATCACCACAATCGTGACTTATAACTATAATAAAAGGGAAAAAACGAGGGAGAAATAGAGTAAATGAGGCTTGTGCTTTCAGAAAAAGATTGACAGAAGGCGCAAAGAAAATATGGTCAGCGAGTCTTGAAAGAAAAAGGAAGAGAAATCACAAACGGTAAAGGAACAAAGAAGGAAAGAGTATTTTTTATGAAAGCGAGTTTTACAACGACCAATAAGCTCTATCGAGCTAAAGTCATGATGACTGTGAAGTAAAGCTTCTCTATGATGAATGTATTTTGATGAAGAAAAAGCTCAAAATGACGAGAAGGCAGAGAAGTTACTAAATGATAAAACATCATGATTCAAGAAGTTAAGCTATTGCATTTCAAGAAGGTATAATGAGAATATTTACTTTCACTAAAGTCTTAGATGCTCAAGTATTCAAACAATCATTGCATAACCTTTCCTTGTGCATGGAAAATATCTTAGGCTTAAATTTTTCACTTTTCAACTGGGTAAATCGATTTACCTCATAGGGAATCGATTTAGCACTGAAGCCTACACATTGCATAACCTTTCCATATGCTTGGTTCCTTACTCGTATTATGGAATACTTTAAAATTGATTTTGATGATGTTGAGTATAGTATTATGGATACAATAAGTCACAAGATTTCTATCAAGAATGTGGACAAGCGGATGGGCTATCGGTATAATCCGTAACAAAGACGGTTACATTTATTGTTGGCATTAATGAAGGAAATGAAGAGAATCCTCAAGAAGGTTATGGTGGTGAAGATGTTCCTCCACTAAATGGTCCAAGTAACCAAGCTCTCTTTGACTTCATGATAACCCAATTTGTCAACCTTAACACCTCCATCAATGACCAATGGACTTCGGCAAATAACCAAATTGCTCAAAATCATGAAGCCACTACCAACTGTATCAACCTTCTTCAAACCGATATAAACCAACACTTTTCTTATCTCTACTCACATCTTAATATACATCCGTATGATCCAAATAACCCGGCTGCTCCCTGTCGCAACCTGAAAAATACAGTGTGCGAAAAAAACAACCGGCGAAAGAGAATGACAGAAGAGTCGCCACCGTGCGTTATTCATCCCAAAGGAGGGAAAGGAAACGCTCGAAGTAAACCTGAAAAAGGAAAGGACAAGACGGGGTCTCGCAACCAAATCTTGGGTTCGGGAGTCGGTTATGCGAAGGGAAGGTATTAGCACCCCTACGCATCCGTAGTACTCTACGGGATCCACTTTTGTAGTTCTTGTCTAAAGGGTGTGGGTTTATCTTGTGCTGTTTGCCAAAAAAAAAAGGGTTAAATGAAAATGACTCGCGCGGATGTCGCATCCACTGCATACGTATCTCATCTGAATATGAGAATCAGAGTCTTCGTAGCTCGGCTGACCTATGGGTTGGGGGGATGTGTGCTCGCTAAGACATCGCGTCTTATGCCTACGTATCTCATCTGGAATGAGAATCAGAGCAAGCCGTAGTTCGGCTAACTACGGGGTTATGGATTGGGTTTTGGACGAACAACGTTACTACGCAATCTACCGGATGCTCGACCTTTGGAGACTTACTCGCCTGTAGTAGAAGGAGTAAACGTGTTGCTTTGGGTTTTAGGGTTTGGGATGCTCGAGGGCAAAAAGGCAGTCCTTGACGAAGGAACCGCGCTACCTGCAGGGATACGAATACAAAACACAAAACATGTATCTCAAAGTAAAATGCCACCAAGGGGCTCAAACATTGCCTCCTATCGAGGTCTTCCAGCTAAGAAAGCGATAAAGTATGAGAAAGGGAAAAAATTACCACACGGATAAAGATCCGAAGCTATAGCAGTTAAAGGGGCAAGAAACCCTGAAAAGTCTCCAGCTGGACCGTCAAAGGAAATCAGTCAACACGAATAATCAGAATAAAACTCCAGGGGGTATCCCACAAATAAAGTGGGAAACCACGCGAGTGTCTCTGCGAAAGCCATGTGAGCCCTCACAAAACTCGACAAAGGGTTAGAGTAGTAGGATGAAATCAAGAGAAAACAATGCCATGGAAACACAAGACAGGTTAGAATAAACAAAATAGGGTAACCCAGAGTTGCCCCTAAATCAAAATGTAACCACATGAATAATTCCATCAAAATTCACAAAAGGCTCACAAAAAGGTATCAAATTCACCCATAATACCTCATACATTTAGAGCATTCAAATAAAAGGCATAAAGATGATGGATATAGGGCAAACCTGATTGGAGAGCTTGATTGAGTTGCGCCCGTGAGGTTTACAAGTTGAGTTCCTTTCAGGGTTTGGAGGTTGCTCTGAACTCTGTTGGCTTTTCTCTCACTATCTTTTCCTCAGGGTTTTGCTTCTCTTCCTTCTTTCTCCAGTGAATCTCCCAGTGTAACTCCAAGTGTAACTCCAAGTGTAACTCCAAGTGTGTTTTCCTCTACTGAAACTTCAGTATTTATAGACTGATTTTCGTGGGTAATGGGCTCAAATGAGGGAGACCCAAGTCCAAAATAATTTGTTATATTTTATTTATTTAATTAATTAATTAAAATTTTTTTTTTTTTCGGGAAAAATGAAGGGTAAATTTTGGGGTATTACAGCTGCCCCTATTCAATCAACTGGAGACCCGGAAAGAAGATGACAGCTGCTTTCATGCTTTCGAGGTATCAAGGGATTGAATACAATAAAAGCCCAAAAATTTGCACTGAAGTGAAGTGAAGTCACAATGCCTGTCAGAATCGGCAAAGAGGTGGTCTTGAAAGAAGAATCCGTCTGGTACGGTGAGAGTCAGTCTGAATATCGAAAAAGAATTATAAACTGGATACCAAAATAAATGGTAACACAAAAATAACCATGGCCTGAATGCCGCTCAGCAGTCTGAATACTGGAAAGGATTTCGATCTGAACATCGGAAAATTGGCTTGAATGCCACAAGTCGCATCGACCTAAACGTCGGAAACTTCTTCGATCTGAACATCGGAAAGACTTGGCCTGAATGCCACAAGTCGCATCGACCTGAACGTCGGAAACTTTTTCGATCTGAACATCGGAAAGACTTGGCCTGAATGCCACAAGTCGCATCGACCTGAACGTCGGAAACTTCTTCGATCTAAATATCGGAAAATTGGCCTGAATGCCACTTCGGTCTGGATACCGGAAAACTGGCCTAAATGCCACTTCGGTCTAGATACCGGAAAACTGGCCTGAATGCCACTTCGGTCTGAATATCGGAAAATTGGCCTGAATGCCACTTCGATCTGAATACCAGAAAACTGGCCTGAATGCCACAAGTTGCATCGACCTGAACGTCGGAAACTTCTTCGATCTGAACATCGGAACACTGGCCTGAATGCCACTTCGGTCTGGATACCGGGAAAACTGGCCTGAATGCCACAAGTTGCATCGACCTGAACGTCGGAAACTTCTTCGATCTGAACATCGGAACACTGGCCTGAATGCCACTTCGGTCTGGATACCGGGAAAACTTCATGCCTGTCAGCATTGGCAGAAATAGGGAATAATAATAGAGGCGGCGCATGGGCCAATGACACTTGCTGGGGATAACAAAGGTAAGTAATGAACAATCTTCAGTCTGAGTACTGGAAACAACTTCTAGCTTATCACTTGGGATACCGAGAATGTTTTATGCTTACATGCGTATGTTTGAATTTTTCAATGGCGTAATGCTCCATGAAAATGGAAATGCTACGCGATTTGGAAGGATGCAATGCAATATGATTCTACATGCAGGGATGCGAAATGCTGGGTAGAATGCCAAGCCGAGGCAAGGGGATCTGCTGGGGAAATGATCACCATCTTCTGGACCCTGGCAAGGCTGTTGGAGATGCACAGCGCGAAGAACTCTGTGGGGAGATGACTAGCCATGCGGTGTTCTGGCCATACCGAGACTTTGATCGGGGAAAGAATGGCATTGGAAGTCTGCTGCTAAGGAAAGCTACAATGATTCTGACAACCACGGTTTGCGAGAGATGACTCAGCAGGGGGAGCAAACACTGATACGGTACCGAGGTTCTGCTTCAAGGAAAGAAACCATGGATCTGGCATTGGGATTATCGATCTGGCATCGAACTCTAAGGAGCAGCCACTTCTGCTGGGAAGATACAGTCTGGCACTGTTAACTCCGCTGGGGATATATATTCTGGCACTGTCAACTCTACTGGGGAGTGTATGTCCTGAAACAACCGCTTGGGGAAGTACGGTGGTGAGAAACTGCTGGGGATTGAAGAATCCAACGCTCTGATCAGCTCTGCAGGGATAAGACACCAGATTTGTCTGTTGGCGACTTCACTGGGGAAGATATTCACGATCGTCCGCAGGGGATTTTAATGGAATGCCCCGAGGGTATCTGTTCTGAATAGACGATCCAAAGCACTTAAAATTTACAGCAATTTTAAATGTTTATTAAGCATGTACCTGTAAAGCCCTTATGTGTCATGATGCAATGTTTATCAAAAATTCGGACGTCATTTTTGCAAACAAAACAGTAAAATGAAAATGAAAACAGAGATATACTGAATAACATGATTTTATTGATTGAATGGCCTCTGAATAGGCATTTACATTAAGAAGCAATCCCTGGAAAGAGGTAATCGCACAATAGATAAAAACAGAAATTAATCTAATGGCAATGTGAAATGGATTTCTATTGGGTTCCAATTCTGCTATGACTTGCCCGTCTTCAAGATCCTCCAGATGATCAGCTTTCTGAAAGAGTGATTGGATTGTTTCCTATCCTTCAAAAATTTCCAGTCATTGGCACAAGATGAGATTCAGAACTACTCAGAACGCAGTCATTCGCTTAATCCCTAACTTTTGCCTGGATCGCCCTTTTCGGGTTTTCAATCCACCGGGATACCCATTTTTGCCTAAGTTGCCTTTTCAGGTTTTCAACTTACCGGGTGTACAATCTTTTTTATTTTTGTCCCTAATTTTTGCCCGAACCTTTTCATTTTCTTGGTTCGCCGGGATGCCCATTTTTTGCCTGGACTATTCTTTTTACTGTCCAGCGGGTCTATTTTATGCGAAGTATTTTTTAACTGCGTCTGAGTTCACAGGGGAAGTGAAGTTTTCACCATCCATAGTTGCAAGCATTAAAGCCCCACCATCAAAAACCTTGGTGACAATATACGGTCCATCATAGTTAGGAGTCCACTTGCCCCTGTGATCTGTCTGAGGAGGAAGGATCCTTTTCAACACTAAATCTCCGACTTGGAAACAACGAGGACGCACTTTCTGATCAAAGGCTCTCTTCATCCGACTCTGATACAACTGCCCATGACAAATGGCTGTCATTCGCTTCTCTTCGATAAGACTCAACTCATTGAACCTTGTCCGAATCCATTCGGCTTCGTCTAACTTGACATCCAACAAGACTCTTAGAGAAGGAATCTCCACTTCAACAGGTAGGACTGCTTCCATACCATACACCAGGGAGTAAGGGGTTGCCCCGGTCGATGTACGTACTGAAGTGCGGTACCCATGCAAGGCGAAAGGTAGCATCTCATGCCAATCTCTGTACGTGACGACCATCTTCTGCACAATCTTCTTTATGTTCTTATTTGCCGCCTCAACAGCGCCGTTCATCTTAGGGCGGTAAGGGGAAGAATTGTGATGCTGAATGTTGAAGTTCTGACACAACTCCTTCATCATTTTGTTGTTGAGATTAGAACCATTATCAGTAATGATTCTTTCGGGAATCCCATAGCGACAAATGATTTCTTTCTTGATGAAACAGGCAACCACATGTCGGGTGACATTCGCGAACGACGCTGCCTCGACCCACTTGGTGAAATAGTCGATGGCAACAAGGATGAAGCGATGCCCATTGGAAGCAGTCGGCTCAATCTTTCCAATCATGTCAATGCCCCACATGGCAAACGGCCACGGCGAAGACATCACATTCAGAGGATTCGGCGGTACATGCACCTTATCAGCAAAAATCTGGCATTTATGACACTTCCGAGCATATTTGAAGCAATCTGATTCCATGGTCATCCAATAATAACCCGCTCTCAACAATTTCTTAGCCATTGCATGTCCGCCGGCATGAGTACCGAAGGAACCTTCATGAACTTCCTGTATTAATATGTCCGCCTCGTGTCTGTCCACACATCTGAGCAAAACCATGTCGAAGTTCCTCTTATACAACACATCGTCTTTGTTCAAAAAGAAACTGCCTGCCAATCTTCTCAAAGTCTTTCTGTCATTGTTGGATGCCCCTGCAGGGTACTCTTGATTCTTCAGAAAGCACTTGATATCGTGATACCAGGGCTTGTCATCGACTACCAGTTCAGCAGCAAACACATACGCGGCCCTGTCAAGGCGCATCACATCGATCCTGGGAGCATGGTTCCAACGAATTACCTTGATCATGGAGGATAGAGTAGCAAGTGCGTCTGCCATCTGGTTCTCATCACGAGGTATATGATACAATTTTACCGTTGTGAAGAAAGTCAAAAGTCTTCTCGTGTAATCTCTGTAGGGGACCAGAGTGGGTTGGAGAGTATTCCAATCACCATTCACTTGATTGATCACCAGAGCTGAACCTCCGAAGATGTCCAGAGTCTTGATTCTCAGATCAATGGCTTGCTCAATACCCAAGATACAGGCCTCGTACTCAGCTTCATTATTTGTGCACTCAAAAGTCAAACGAGCGGTGAAAGGCATGTGGGCACCCTTCGGAGTAGTAATGACAGCGCCAATTCCACTACCTCTAGCATTGACAGCCCCATCAAACAACAAAGTCCACTTTTCGTTTGGATCTGGTCCCTCCTCAACAACTGGCTCTTCACAGTCTTTCATCTTGAGGAACATGATGTCTTCATCAGGGAATTCAAACTTCATTGGCTCATAATCATCAATCGGTTGCTGAGCAAGATAGTCTGACAAAATACTCCCTTTGATGGCCTTCTGTGACGTGTACTGAATATCATACTCTGTTAAAATCATTTGCCAACGAGCGACCCTTCCGGTGAGAGCTGGCTTCTCGAATATGTATTTCACTGGATCCATCTTAGAAATCAACAAGGTAGTATGGTTCAACATATACTGTCTCAGTCGGCGAGCAGCTCAGGCCAAAGCACAGCAAGTTTTCTCAGGCTGCGAATATTTGATTTCACAGTCGGTAAACTTTTTGCTAAGGTAGTATATGGCATGCTCTTTTCGACCAGACTCGTCATGTTGTCCCAATACACACCCCATCGAGTTCTCGGTCACTGATAGGTACATTATCAGAGGTCTCCTAGGATTTGGAGGTATAAGGATCGGAGGTTTCTGTAGATACTCTTTTATCTTCTCGAAAGCCCTTTGACAATCTTCATTCCACCTGATAGCCTGATCTTTCCTCAGCAATTTGAAAATTGGCTCACACGTGGTTGTTAGGTGAGAGATGAACCTTGCAATGTAGTTCAACCTCCCTAAGAAACTACGGACTTGCTTCTCTGTTCTTGGCTCAGGCATTTCCTGTATTGCTTTCACTTTGTCAGGATCCACCTCAATCCCTTTTCCGCTAACAATAAAACCCAACAATTTTCCCGATCTCACCCCGAAAGTGCACTTGTTCGGGTTAAGTCTCAGTTTGAATTTCCTCAAACGCTCAAACAGTTTCTGCAAATTCAACAAATGTTCTTCTTCTGTCTGAGATTTGGCAATCATATCATCAACATAAACCTCGATTTCATGATGAATCATATCATGGAACAGAGTTACCATAGCTCGCTGATATGTTGCTCCGGCATTTTTCAGACCAAACGGCATCACCTTGTAGCAGAAAGTGCCCCATGGGGTTATGAAAGTTGTCTTTTCCATGTCTTCTGGTGCCATCTTGATTTGGTTATAGCCAGAAAAGCCATCCATGAAGGAGAATACCGAGAACTGAGCTGTATTATCCACCAAAATGTCGATGTGAGGTAATGGGAAATCATCTTTAGGGCTAGCTCTGTTCAGATCCCGGTAGTCGACACACATCCGTACCTTTCCGTCCTTCTTAGGTACTGGGACGATGTTCGCAACCCATGGCGGATAATTGGTGACTGCTAGAAACCCTGCATCCAACTACTTTTGCACTTCTTCCTTTATCTTGACAGCCATCTCTGGTCTTGTTCTTCTGAGCTTCTGCTTGACCGGAGGACAACCTTCTTTGAGAGGCAAGCGGTGTACCACGATGTCTGTGTCCAGCCCAGGCATGTCCTGATAAGACCAGGCGAAGATGTCAACGTATTCTTGCAGCAATTCAATCAGCCCTTTCTTCACATCATCTCCCAAAGCAGCCCCTATCTTGATTTCTCTCTTGGCGTCCTCGGTGCCGAGATTAATCACTTCAACAGACTCTTGATGCGGTTGAATAACCCCTTCCTCTTGTTTTAATAACCTGGTAAGCTCTTCAGGGAGTTCACAGTCTTCATCACCCTCTTCTTCAGCTTGAAAGATTGGATTTTCAAAGTCGAAACGAGCCATAGCAGAACCGTTATCAATAGGATCCGGTGTTGTGCATCTGCATGAGTGATGGTATATGCTTATGAGTGTGAACAAGAAGTGAAAACTAAACAAAACATTGCCATTTTTTTTATTTTGAAAAACTGCAAAAAATAGAAAGACAGGGAACGAAATATTTGAATGCAAAAAGACGTCCTTTATTTATGATAAAAATGCAATTGTCACATAGATGGGCCCTACAATGAGTCATTACGCCCTGGGCGGAACGTAAGACTTGGATATGCATGAATAAACAAAGAAAATTACTCTTCAAGAAGAGTGACTTGGATAATCTCTTCAGAAGACCAATTGTTGATGACTTCACCCGGGATCTTCAGACGCACCCAATTGTCAATGTCACAATCACTATCCCCCTCTTCTTCGTTGACTGCAGAGACTTGACCATACTGAATGATGCCAGCACTGGAGAAAGTGATCGGCCCCTGATGAGTCTGAAGTGTTGAAGTTGTCAAAGCTGGCTGATATCCAATCCCGAACTTATCTTCTTTCACTGGTAATTCCAACAGACGCCCCCAACCGGGAGCAACACCTGAATCCACCACGGCCCGTGCCTGCTTAAAGGATGAGATAGAGGCACCCGCTTTAGCCTCTTTCACAGACTCTTGGACAGACAAATCTTCAACCTGGAGGATACCTTTGTCGAGCAAGGCCTGGATACCCTGCTGTAACTTCAAACAATCTCCGCCCTGAGTAGCACAATTCAAACAACCCTTCCCACAACCGGGGAAGACATCGGCCTTCAGCAAGCATCCTTTGATATCCAACAATGGAGTCTTCAACTTCAACACATCCTTAATGGGCTTGGCTTTTCCCTCTATCAAATTAACGTTCGCACCACCATGCTGGGGCATGGGATTGTTGACGACATTCGGAGCTGGTGCAAGGTCGATGGCCTTTGAATCTATGAGGTCCTGAACTACGTGCTTAAAAGCTTTGCAGTTCTCAATGTTGTGGCCAGGTGCCCCAGAGTGGAAGCTACACCTAGCGTTGGCGTCGTAACCCACCGGAAGTCTACCAACAGGAGGAGCCAGAGTGCGCAGTTGCATAAGCTGTAGTTGTTGAAGACTAGAAAGCATCTGAGCGTACTACATTGGAAGGGTGTCGAAACGCCGGTCCATCATCCTTTGCCTCTGTTGATAAGCGGGTCTGTTACCCGGTTGTGTTTGCTGTTGATACTGAGCTGGTTGACGTTGTGATTGTTGTTGTTGTAGTGGTGCTGCAGCTGGAATGGTCACCAATGCGGCAGTACCTGTTATGCAAGACATGCTAATGAATATGCAAATGCAATGACATGTTTATCAATTCCAAAAGTATTCTACCCCCTTGATTCCAGTCTCACATTTGATAAACAGTGTAAGAAAAGACTAAGCCGTTGATGAGAACCAAGAAAATTTCGACTAGAATCAAGTGGAAGATATAAACCCCACAGAAATGGATAAACATGTGTGAATGATTATGAATGCAAAATGATGTGATGCAAAATGATGTGAATGCAGTGCAGTGGCATGTCAATCAGGATTGCTGTATCTGCTTGAACATCTGTCAGGTTGCACTGTCTGGAGAGAAATTAAGAGCACACCAAACAAAGGTCATGGGATGGATCATGTTATCCTTAATATCAACCACCCATTTTGGCGGATTATGGTTTACACCTTATCAACACCCGAGTTTCATTGATATTAAGGATACCTGATCGGATCAACCATGAATCAAGGG
Organism: Lathyrus oleraceus; assembly: GCF_024323335.1. Taxonomy (NCBI): domain Eukaryota; kingdom Viridiplantae; phylum Streptophyta; class Magnoliopsida; order Fabales; family Fabaceae; genus Lathyrus; species Lathyrus oleraceus. The sequence continues at coordinate 524,130,892 of NC_066585.1, read as the reverse complement.
TTTGTCGCAAGTCACGAGCATGGAGTTTAGGTTAAGAACCACCCAAAAGGAGTGTACTAAGGTTTAAACCTGCCAAACATGTTCTACAAAAAGGTTCCCATAGTCATAATCCCATCTTTCGGATATTATTAGAGGAACGACTACTCGTATTCCAACAATATTCTCAAGAGAGACTCTTATGAGTGTAGTATCGCGTAACAATCGTATCAAATCTTACATTTGAACGACTTTCGCACTACGTCCTACGAATAGGCCAAGATGGGTTAGGTAAACTAAGGTCCTTGGCTTCTTAGGTCTATATTGGAACAAGTAATGTCTAACCACAACTTACTTATGTGACATTATTGATCTCAACATGACCTCCACCAAGTGAATGGGCTTGCAAGTCAACTCGCTAAGGAATACTCCACACAAGTTGACAGGACTATGCCATTCTCCTATCTTAAGTGCACTCGAGTTCGGGTATAGAACTCATCTCACAAAGATCACCAAGCAGCCAGCCAACAGAAACAGATACAACAATGATATGTACACAATGTAATAAGGTAAAGCAGGTAAATAAATAACTGTACAAAAGCATGAACACCCAATAAACAAACAAACTACAAAAGCTAGGAGGGACTCGCTTAGGGAAGATGGACCAGCAAGAGGTCAACTTCTTAAAGTCCCCAGCAGAGTCGCCAGCTGTCGCAACCTGAAAAATACAGTGTGCGAAAAAAACAACCGGCGAAAGAGAATGACAGAAGAGTCGCCACCGTGTGTTATTCATCCCAAAGGAGGGAAAGGAAACGCTCGAAGTAAACCTGAAAAAGGAAAGGACAAGACGGGGTCTCGCAACCAAATCTTGGGTTCGGGAGTCGGTTATGCGAAGGGAAGGTATTAGCACCCCTACGCATCCGTAGTACTCTACGGGATCCACTTTTGTAGTTCTTGTCTAAAGGGTGTGGGTTTATCTTGTGCTGTTTGCCAAAAAAAAAAGGGGTTAAATGAAAATGACTCGCGCGGATGTCGCATCCACTGCATACGTATCTCATCTGAATATGAGAATCAGAGTCTTCGTAGCTCGGCTGACCTATGGGTGGGGGGATGTGTGCTCGCTAAGACATCGCGTCTTATGCCTACGTATCTCATCTAGAATGAGAATCAGAGCAAGCTGTAGTTCGGCTAACTACGGGGTTATGGATTGGGTTTTGGACGAACAACGTTACTACGCAATCTACCGGATGCTCGACCTTTGGAGACTTACTCGCCTGTAGTAGAAGGAGTAAACGTGTTGCTTTGGGTTTTAGGGTTTGGGATGCTCGAGGGCAAAAAGGCAGTCCTTGACGAAGGAACCGCGCTACCTGCAGGGATACGAATACAAAACACAAAACATGTATCTCAAAGTAAAATGCCACCAAGGGGCTCAAACATTGCCTCCTATCGAGGTCTTCCAGCTAAGAAAGCGATAAAGTATGAGAAAGGGAAAAAATTACCACACGGATAAAGATCCGAAGCTATAGCAGTTAAAGGGGCAAGAAACCCTGAAATGTCTCCAGCTGGACCGTCAAAGGAAATCAGTCAACACGAATAATCAGAATAAAACTCCAGGGGGTATCCCACAAATAAAGTGGGAAACCACGCGAGTGTCTCTGCGAAAGCCATGTGAGCCCTCACAAAACTCGACAAAGGGTTAGAGTAGTAGGATGAAATCAAGAGAAAACAATGCCATGGAAACACAAGACAGGTTAGAATAAACAAAATAGGGTAACCCAGAGTTGCCCCTAAATCAAAATGTAACCACATGAATAATTCCATCAAAATTCACAAAAGGCTCACAAAAAGGTATCAAATTCACCCATAATACCTCATACATTTAGAGCATTCAAATAAAAGGCATAAAGATGATGGATATAGGGCAAACCTGATTGGAGAGCTTGATTGAGTTGCGCCCGTGAGGTTTACAAGTTGAGTTCCTTTCAGGGTTTGGAGGTTGCTCTAAACTCTGTTGGCTTTTCTCTCACTATCTTTTCCTCAGGGTTTTGCTTCTCTTCCTTCTTTCTCCAGTGAATCTCCCAGTGTAACTCCAAGTGTAACTCCAAGTGTGTTTTCCTCTACTGAAACTTCAGTATTTATAGACTGATTTTCGTGGGTAATGGGCTCAAATGAGGGAGACCCAAGTCCAAAATAATTTGTTATATTTTATTTATTTATTTTATTTATTTAATTAATTAATTAATTAATTTTTATTTATTTTTTTCGTTTTTTTTTTTTTTTTTTTTTTTTCGGGAAAAATGAAGGGTAAATTTTGGGGTATTACACTCCCGCTCCTTTGTATACGCCCATTCAACACCATTTTCCATACCAATGCAACAACACCAACACCAACACCAACAATGATATGGACCAACCTTAGTGTGTCCTTTTGTGTGTATTTTTCAGGTTCTATGTTGCTTGTAGCATGTTGTTTTCATTATGTTTAATTATGTTTCTTATTGAACTCTTTAAAATTTCATGTTTGATGTAAGGTACCTGGTACCAAAACTTTGTTTGCATTACTTATGGTTTCAATTAATGAATGCATATGGGACTATTTTTTTACAAGTTATGATGCATGTTCTATTTTATACTTGTCATTATATTATTTTTTTACCATTTTCCCTTCTTTTTGATAATGTCAAAAGGGGAGAAAGGTGTTATGAATTATGCGTGTATGCTTGTGAATTTCCTAAGGTACAAAGGATACAAATACTCCTTCAAGATGCTCAAGTCAACATGATTATGAACGGGAGAAATTTTTTCCCAGAAATTGCAACGCATCAAAGAGGATTGTTTGTCATCATCGAAAAGGGGGAGAATGTGAATTCAAGCTTCTATATGATGTATGTATTTTGACGAAGACAAAGCTCCAAGGGACAAGAAGGCAAAGATGTTACTCAATGATAAAGCATCATGATTCAAGAAGTTAAGTTATTGCATTTCAAGAAGGTATAATGAGAATATTTACCTTCACTAAAGTCTTAGATGATCAAGTATTCAAACAATCATTGTATAACCTTTCCTTGTACATGGAAAATGTCTTAGGCTTAAATTTTTCATTTTTCAACTGGGTAGATCGATTTACCTCATAGGGAAATCGATTTACCACTGAAGCCTACACATTTTCCAAAAGCAAAGAATAAATTTTTCAACTGGGTAAATTGATTTACCTCTTAGAGAAATCGATTTACCACTAAAGCATTACATTTCCAGAAGCAAAAAGTTAAAATTTTCAATTGGGTTAATCGATTTACCTCTTAGGGAAATCGATTTACCACTTAAGCATTACATTTTCAAAAGCAAAAAGTTAATTTTTTCAACTAGGTAAATCGATTTATGTAGATGTTTGTATGGTAAAACACTAGCTGGATTCTAATGTCTTTACTGATGTCATGACATGCTGTGGAGATGTTTGTTTGACTGCATTGTATGTTAGAATACCTAGCTGTACTCTGATGTCTTGGCTGATGTCATGACATTCTGAGTAGTGTACTGCAGGATTAGCTAATACATGATTCATTGAATGTCAAACTGGATGTTATGACATTCATCCCTGTCAGCAGATACTGAGGAATAGAACAGGTGGTGTTCTACTATAACTCAGTATTTGATATCAGTCTGCTTATCAAGGAAATAATAGACCTGGCATAAGGCCTACTGTCTGAATGTCAAACTGGATATTATGACATTCATCATTGACAGCATATACTGAACAATAAGCAGATTGGTTTTCTGCTACATTTCAGTATGCAACTCAGTCTGCTTATCAAGAGGATAACAGACCTGATGTAAGGCTCTATGTGTGAATGTCAAATTGGATGTTTTGACATTTATTAATGTACGCTGATACTGAAGTATGGACAGATTGGTTCTGTACAGTACAGCAAATTGTACAGTCTGTTTTCAGGAAAAACAGACTTAGCATATGGTTAATGATTTGGAAGTCAAACTGAATGTTGTGACATTCATTCCTGACAGCATATGCTATATTGTAGGTTGTTTAGTTTTTCTGCTTCAACATTTTTCTCAGGCTAAAATCCAGGAAACCAACAACCAAGCTACAATTAAGGAACCTAACAAATAGCCTATTTATTAGCACACTAATATGTGGAAATTAGTTAGAATCCTATGTGGCATTATTTGTGGAGGTCTTGAGATATTTTAGGAACTAAATATGGAGATATTTTAGGAACTAAAAGATTGAAGACCTTGTGTGTAGCAGAAACTTTCTGCTGTATTTGTAACAGCAAAGAACAAGTTTGTTGCGATTTCTGAAGGCCCAAATCCAGTTGGGTGATTAGGTTATAAATAGCATATTGTAACCTAGTCTTTGTAAGCCTCCTAGAATGAAAATTTAGGGGTGTGTGTGAGGTAAACCTCCCAATCTGTGGGGAAGGTTACCATGTGTTTCTCAGTGTTCAAAGCTGAGAGTATTTGTAACTCAAAGTCTGTAGGCAAGAGTGATTTTGTTCTTGAATGAAGCTGTGAAGCAAGTTCAAGTTGTTTAACATTACATTGTAATTGTAGTGAAAGGAATGGAAACTGGAGGTTTCTATCTAGGAGTTCCTAGGTATAGATTGCATTGGGTAGGGATTAAGTGAAGAGTTGTAAACGGGGGAGTTTAACTCTGAATTAATACTGCTGATAGTGGATCTTCTTCCTGGCTTGGTATGCCCCCAGACGTAGGTGAGTTGCACCGAACTGGGTTAACAATTGCTTGTGTTTTTACCTTCTGCACACTATATTTTGTCTGTTATAACTCAGTCTGGTTTTGGTCTGTTTATGAAGGGAATAACAAACATGACACATAGCCTGCAGTCTGAATGTCAAACAGAATGTTATGACATTCATCATTGACTGCTGATATTGATGGACTGGTTGATCTGTTACAGTTCACTCATCTGTAATGTTGGGACAGGTGATGTTCAAACCAATGTTGAGACATCATGCTGATACCTGGGCAGGATAAATAAACATAAGGGCTATGTTTGATCTCTACTGTGTGTTTGCACTAGATGGACAGAACTGGATGTTCTTCTTTCCTGTGTTTGCATTAGCAGATGTTGTAACATCTGTGAATGTGTGCATATGAGTACTGGATCATAATTTATATAATTGTCTTGTTGTATTTGCAAAAATGTTAGATCAGATGTCATGATATGGAGTAGAACATCTGAACTCTGACTACACTAGAATTTCAAATGGTATCAGAGCAGGCATCCTGTCTGTTTCTGGATGAGATCCATGGGTGATACTTTCTGGTATCTTGCAAGGAGTTATGTTAGTACTGATGCTGGAACTTGTGAAAGGTTCTGTAATTTCCCTGAATGGTCCCTTGAAGTAGGTGGATGGACTGTTCATGACGGGAATGGTGTGTATCTGTCTCTGGAGGTTGGCAATTGGCCTTTGTGTGGGACAGATGTGCCAGTATTGAATCACATTCAAACTTGGTATGGTCTTGGAGGCTGATCTGGTGAAGTGCGTGTTCATAGGTTGAGTTGTATTATGATTTCAGCTACATAATACCTGGCAAAACTCAAACTCTGATGTAGTTTCCCCCCATGTGGATGAAAGGCTGTTGTATTCAAGATTTCATCATATTCTACTGAAGATGTCAAAGATACTTGAGTCTCATCAAGTCCACTCTTCTTGGTAAGAATCACCTGATCACTGATTCTTGTACTCTCCTGGGTAGTGTATATGAAGACCTTAAAGACTTTCAAGGAGGGTTTGCTTCAAGGAGGTTAAACTAATGTTCGATGTGATGTTAGAACATGTTGTTCAACAAGTAGGCAGCTACTGGTTGAAGAGCAGATGTGTTTAGGTGTCAAACAAAGGGATACTTTGGTTTGAAACCTACTCCTGACCTGGAAGAGGAGACATCTGTGTGTGCTAAGTTGACAAGGGTAGAGTCAACTGTGTGTGTGCTCAAGAAGGTCACTTTTAGAAGTCTGATCTCTAGAAGTGGAGCTGGTTGAGATGTGACATTGTGCAATCCCCGCTGTGTGCCTTATTCCTGTAGATTGATCAGGGTTGGATAGTTGTTCCCTGAAGTACTATGGTGTACTGGAAGACAAGTCCCCTGGATGATAGAAGTCAATAATGGGGTAACCTGACTGCTATTCCATTTAAGAGGATTGGGTTCATGAATCTTGTTATTCAAACACCACGATCAGAAGTGGCAGTTCCTTCAAGGAGTGAGAATATGAAGATTCAAAAGTTGGTTGAGGTAGTATGCTCTGGCAATGCATATCTACTATTGACTGGTGTTGTGTTTCACTAGTACTTATGGTCAGCTGAAGTCTGATTGGTGTGATTGGAGTATGTATAGGTATAACTCTTAGAGTTAGGTGCCACTGGTTGGGATGGTGTATGTCATGTTGAGACATGTCTGTACAATGCATGGATATTGGTGTGGAGTTTCCATGATTGGTAATTTGAGGGGGAGTGTTGGTTAACCTCCCCACGGTTGGTCAGCCTAGGGTCTGGTTGGCTGTTGACCTGTGTCACATGGGTTCTGGTTGTTGTGTGACACATTTGCAAGGAAGGATTCATCTCTTTCATTCCTAAGGGTGAATCTAATCTGGAAAGAGTCTCAAGACTGCTGAGGTGCTTGCAAGCAGAAGATGTTGACACTAGAAGAGTATTTTCAAAGTAGTCTTATGGTGGAAGTATCTGAAAGGAATATTGGGAAAGGATTTAAGATCAATGTCAACTTGTGCCAAGTACAAGTATTTAATTGATTATCCTTGGAGCTCAAGATAACTGATGTTCTTAACGATGTCGGAACATCTCTTCTTCAAGACCCTGTGCAGAATCACAGGAAGGATAGTACATTGGTTTATGATCTATCTCTTTGGTGGCAGCAAAAGCATATGATCTCTGAAAAGGTTTCCTGGCAAGAAACATGTTCAGCCTTGGTGTGTACAAGAAGAAGAAGACATCATAGTCTTGATGGTGGCTACTTGGATCAGTTTATCTCTGATCTAAGTAAGGAATTGCATTGGCTAATGCACACTGTGAAGTTAAGAACAAGTGGCAGCACTCTTAACATCATGGAAACAACCTTGCTTTAGGAAGTGGAATCCTTGGTATAACTGAAAGGTTAGTTTCTAACTGGTCCTTCTGAAGACTCATGCATCAGAGTGTCTGATGTCTTTGGAGAAGAAGCAGGAATTCATCAAGGTGTGAGCTTGGATGACTTAACTGCAAACCTGCAGGATGGAGGTTGTTTACTCAAACTTGGTTCCACAATCAAGTCTATGAGAACATTGAACTCTTGTTCTGTGAAGGGAGGAAGTTCTTTCAAGTGGCAGAAGAAGGAGCTGAATTCAACAGCTAGATGTCAAAATACAATGTTGTGACATTTGGTTCAACATCAGATTCTTAGTTGGTGAAGTGGCACATCAACTTGAGATAGAAGGGTCTACAGGGTTGTAGATTGGATACTTCAAAAAGGTCATCCTCGTTGCAGTTCTTTGGAGTTGCTGGATAGAAAGGATGTTACATGTTCATGTCTTAGAAAATCTAAGTTTTGTTCAACATGTAGCTTGAAGTTCAAGTCTCGCTTGGAAGGTCAGAATATCTTTGGGAGAGGTCTGATAGACGTGGAGAGGTCAAAGAATGGCATTTGACTTTTTCATATGAGGATTCATGAAGGAGGTAATCAACCAGTGGCATTTGGTCTATCTCAGAAGTGAGTTTGAAGAATCAAGATAATCCACATATGGCAGCTGATTATTCTTGAGGAAAGTCTGAGACAAATTACTTTTGAGCAGAAAAGTAGTAAGTTGAAGACAAGAGGAGGTGTTTTCTATTCATCTCTTGGAACTTGTGGTAGGAGTTCTGAGCTATCTATGGAAGATTATCTCTCGTAATGGGATGAGAATGTATATGTCCCAATTTATGTCTGGGTTCTTTTGGATCAAGCTGGTGACTCAGTGATATCTGAAAATTATCAGACGGTGTTCCTTGTCATGGTGTGAAGGATGTCCTAACGAATGTTAGAACATTTTGTGAAGTGGTTTTCTGTTCTGGTTAGAAGAGAGATTGACACAGAGTGTGGATGTGTTCAGCCAAGAGGGTTGAACAGAGGGTGTGCTCTTGAAGACATGAAGATGAGTCTTATGTTTTCCATTCATCAAGTGGTCTGGGTTCTCTTTGAATCAGGAAGTATGTGAAGGTCCAACCTTGGGGTGTTGGATATGGTCATGTGTGATCTCCAAGTTTCAAGAGGAGAGTTGGTTGTTGATGACAGGGGGAGTTCTGTCTTTGTGCTGCAAGTAATCATCAAGCTTGTGGTCTATGTGTTCTCAGATAACAAGGTATGGCACCTGATATACCTGCTGTGAAGACAGTGTGTGACTACTTGATCAAAGTTGTAAAGCAAGATCAAGTGGGTAGTGTCTTGATCAAAGTTGTAAAGCAAGATCAAGAGGGGGTATTCTTGATTGAAACTGTGAAGTAAAATCAAGATTGTGTATCTGTCACTTGTGTGTAATTCTGTTTATGTTGGTCTGTAATTTAAAGTGTTGCTTTGGCAACATTTTTGACAAAAAGGGGGAGTAACACCTGTGATGCCCCAGGACAACAGAGTGTTTTGCTAAACAGATATTGAAGATCCTCCAATCCAGAGGTAGTGCTGCAGCTGAGGCTCCACTCCAATCCAGAGGTAGTGCTGCAGCTGAGGCTCCACTCCAATCTAGAGGTAGTGCTGCAGCTGAGGCTCCACTTCAATGAGTGTGAGTATGTGTATGTGTGCTGCAATTAGAAGTTTTTATTTAACTTCTGTATGTGTGCTGTTATGTGAAGTTTTTATTTAACTTCCATCTGTGTGAGTGTGTTGCTACTCTGAGTGTATTAGCTAGGTTAATTTCCTGCTAGATGTGTGTTTTCCGCTGCTATGGACTCTGTTGTGAAGCCAAAGTGTTTTAGCCAAAAATTTGCCAAAGGGGGAGTTTGTAGATGTTTGATTGGCTGCATTGTATGGTAAAACACTAGCTGGATTCTAATGTCTTGACTGATGTCATGACATGCTGTGGAGATGTTTGTTTGACTGCATTGTATGTTAGAATACCTAGCTGTACTCTGATGTCTTGGCTGATGTCATGACATTCTGAGTAGTGTACTGCAGGATTAGCTAATACAGGATTCATTGAATGTCAAACTGGATGTTATGACATTCATCCCTGTCAGCAGATACTGAGGAATAGAACAGGTGGTGTTCTACTATAACTCAGTATTTGATATCAGTCTGCTTATCAAGGAAATAACAGACCTGGCATAAGGCCTACTGTCTGAATGTCAAACTGGATATTATGACATTCATCATTGACAGCATATACTGAACAATAAGCAGATTGGTTTTCTGCTACATTTCAGTATGCAACTCAGTCTGCTTATCAAGAGGATAACAAACCTGATGTAAGGCTCTATGTGTGAATGTCAAATTGGATGTTTTGACATTTATTAATGTACGCTGATACTGAAGTATGGACAGATTGGTTCTGTACAGTACAGCAAATTGTACAGTCTGTTTTCAGGAAAAACAGACTTAGCATATGGTTAATGATTTGGAAGTCAAACTGAATGTTGTGACATTCATTCCTGACAGCATATGCTATATTGTAGGTTGTTTAGTTTTTCTGCTTCAACATTTTTCTCAGGAAAAAATCCAGGAAACCAACAACCAAGCTACAATTAAGGAACCTAACAAATAGCCTATTTGTTAGCACACTTGAAATTCTAGTTATCAGACTTTGGATGTCACACGGGTTGTTATGACATCCAATTCTGCACAGACAGGAATTATGCAGAACTTAAAAGTAAGTGCAGTAAATAACACAAGTAATTGTTTACCCAGTTCAGTCCAACATGACCTACATCTGGGGGCTACCAAGCCAGGGAGGAAATCCACTATTAGTAGTATCAATTCAAAGCTAAACTCACCCGTTTATAACTTATCACTTAATCCCTACCCAATGCAATTTCAATCTTACACTAAGATCAGAGTTCCTACTCACTCCCCCTCAATCACCTCAGTGATTACTATCTTTAAACAAAATTAAAGACACGTTGAAGTCACACTTCAAACAACTCTTGATTGTGCTTCACATCTTTAATCAAGATACACAGCACTCACGCTTAAAAGCTTTGAGCGACACAACACTTACAACTCAATGAACACCCTATGCCACAGCAATCATCTACTTGATAATGGCTTGGCTTACAAGATACGTCTAATACAAGACTCACAAAAATACAGCAGTGAAGTATGATGGACACACAAAATCTTCACGCCTCAAAATCCCCGAAACTGAATGAAGGAACGCCTTCCTTTTTATATTGCAGTACCTGGGCTTTTGCACCTGTATTCTCCTGAATTTAAGGTCACACGAGTTCCCATAAATTCAACATTTAGGTTACTAACAAATAGGCTATTTGTTAGGTTCATTAAATGTAACTTGGTTGTTGTTTTACTGGTTTTTCTCTAAGCTGTTGACTTCCTGAAGAATAGCCCAAGAAAAGCTGAAACAGAAAACTGAACAACCTACAATATAGCATATGCTGTCAGGAATGAATGTCACGACATTCAGCTTGACATCAAGGTTCATATGCTGAGTCTGTTTTTCCAGAAAACAGACTGTACAATTTTGCTGACCTGTACATGATCAAAATGACCATACTACAGTAACAGCTTACATTAATACATGTTAAAGTGTCCAACTTAACATTTACACATTTGGCCTTAAGTTAGTTCTGTTATTCTCTTGAAGAACAAACTAAGTTACATACTGAAGTATAGCAGAACACCACTCTGTCTAATGTTCAGTAGCTGCTGTCAGTGATGAATGTCATAACATCCAATTTGACATTCAGTCAGTAGGCCTTATGCCAGGTCTGGTCTTTCCTTGATAACCAGACTGGAAATAAATACTAAGTTCTAACAGAACACCAGCTGTTCTATTTCTCAGTATCTGTTGACAGGTATGAATGTCACTGCATCCAGTTTGACATTCAATAAATCCTGTGTTAGCTAATCCTGCAGTAACTACTCAAGTGTGTCATGACATCAGTCAAGACATCAGAGTACAGTTAGATATTCTAACCTACAATGTAGTCACATATACATACTATGTCATGACATCAGTCAAGACATTTGTAACCAGCTAGTGTTTTACCATATAATGCAGCCAATTAAACACCTACAAACTCCCCCTTTGGCAAATTTTTGGCTAAAACACTTTGATCCCCATAACAGAGTTCATAGCAGCGGAATCACACACCTAGCAGGAAATAATATTAGCTAATACACTCAGAGTGGCAGCACACTCACACACAGCAGCTGCAGGGGAGGGAATCTGTCACGAGAGTCTGTTGTAGAGACCCACTCTGTTTGTCAGTGGTGGTGGTTATTACTCCCCCTTTTTGTCAAAAATATTGCCAAAGACAACAACAAAACCAGAGAATAATGACAGAGTTACAGACTTGGTTTTACTTCACAGTTTCACCCAAGTTAGCATCCACTTGATCTTGCTTCACAGCTTTGATCAAGTAAGCACCCACTTTTGCTTTACAGTAGGTACCACCATATCAGATGCCATGATTTTGTTTCTGACATCCAGAACCACTCCTGCATGAACAGCATCCTTGAACTCCTGCAGGTACATTGGCCTTCTCACGGAAGGGTGTCTCCTTACCCTCTTGTAGCCACACTTGTTGCAAGTAGCATAGCTGTGATCTGTTGACCAATCAGAGCATAGTACCAATTGTTTAATAGGCAGAGATATTAAACAATACCTCCCAAACATCAGTGGTTGCTATAAGGTCTCAGAGAGACATATTCCCAGTTTGCTCCTTAAGTTTTCAAACTGAGTAGCATCCAGAGCCTTTGTAAATATGTCAGCCAGTTGAAGGTCCGTGGCTACATGTACCAAGGTGATCACCTTGTCTTCCACCAGATCTCTGATGAAGTGGTGCCTAATGTCAATGTGTTTGGTCCTGCTGTGTTGGATGGGATTCTTGGAGATATTGATGGCACTGAGATTATCACAGAACAATGTCATAACATTTTGAGTGACATTGTACTCAGTGAGCATCTGTTTCATCCAAACCAGTTGGGAACAACTGCTTCCAGCAGGTATGTATTCAGCCTCTGCAGTGGACAGAGACACACAATTCTACTTCTTGCTGAACCAAGATATGAGATTGTCTCCTAAGAAGAAACATCCACCTGATGTGCTTTTTCTGTCATCAGCACTCCCAGCCCAGTCAGCATCACAGTACCCAGATAGGACAGGTTCAGACCCATGTGAATACAGCATCCCATAGTCACAAGTCCCATTGATGTACTTGAGAATCCTTTTGACTTGATTCAAGTGGCTCACTTTAGGCTCTGCTTGGTATCTAGCACATACTCCAACTGCATAAGAAATGTCAGGTCTACTTGCAGTTAGGTAAAGTAGGCTTCCTATCATGCTTCTATACAAGCATTGATCAACACCAGGTCCTCCATCATCTTTGGTTAACTTCAGATGAGTAGGTGCAGGAGTCCTCTTGTGCCTAGCATTATCCATACCAAACTTCTTAACTATGTTCTTGGCATACTTGCTTTGGGAGAGAAACATAGAGTCCTCCATTTGGCTTACTTGCATTCCAAGGAAATAGGTCAGTTCTCCAACTAGACTCATTTCAAACTCAGATTGCATCTGGTGAACAAATTGTTGAACCATTTGTTCTGACATTCCACCAAAGACTATATCATCCACATAGATTTGAGCAATCATGATTTTGCCGTCTTCATCCTTCACAAACAAGGTTTTATCTATTCCACCTTTTCTGTATCCATTTGAGGTCAGAAATTCGGTCAACCTTTCATACCATGCTCTAGGTGCTTGTTTCAACCCATACAAGGCTTTCCTCAACTTGTATACATGCTTAGGTTGGTTAGGATCACAGAACCCTTTAGGTTGTTCCACAAAGACTTCTTCATTTAAGTAGCCATTCAAGAATGCACTCTTCACGTCCATTTGGAATATTTTAAACTTTAGGATGCATGCTACCCCTAACAGCAATCTGATGGACTCAAGCCTAGCCACAGGAGCAAATGTCTCATCAAAATCTACCCCTTCAACTTGAGTGTATCCTTGAGCCACTAGTCTTGCCTTATTCCTAGTAATTACTCCTTTCTCATCAGATTTGTTTTTGTAGATCCACTTGGTACCAATGATGTTGGTCCCTTCAGGTCTTGGAACTAGCTCCCATACTTCATTCCTTTTGAACTGCTCAAGTTCCTCTTGCATGGCAATGATCCAGTATTCATCAGTCAGGGCTTCTTTCACATTTTTTGGTTCAACCTTGGATACAAAGCAGGAATTTGAGCTTATTCCCCGTGACCTGGTAGTCACACCACTATTGGGATCCCCTATGATAAGATCCTTAGGGTGGTCTTTCTGAATTCTGATAGATGGCGCTTTGGTGGTTGCATCTACTTCACATTCAGGAGGAGGTTCCTCTACTTCTTCAGACTTGACAGGAATGTCAGTTGAACTGTCAAGGAATGTTTCAACATCCTCCATGACATCGGTTCCTTCCTCTTTATCATCCACAATAACATTTATGGATTCCATCAGGACATTGGTCCTGTAGTTGAACACTCTGTAGGCTCTGCTGTTAGTTGAGTATCCCAGAAATATGCCCTCATCACTTTTCGGATCTAGCTTTCTTCTCTGTTCACGATCTGTGAGAATGTAGCATTTACTTCCAAAGATATGAAAGTACTTCACAGTAGGTTTTCTGCCTTTCCATATTTCATACAGAGTGGAGGAGGTTCCTTTTCTCAAGGTGACTCTGTTGTGAACATAGCACACGGTATTCATTGCTTCAGCCCAAAAGTGCATGGGGAGTTTCTTTGCATGAATCATTGCTCTGGCAGATTCTTGAATAGTTCTATTTTTTCTTTCAACTATCCCATTCTGCTGGGGAGTTATAGGGGAGGAGAACTCATGACTTATTCCTTCAGACGAGCAAAACTCATCAAACTTGGAGTTCTTGAACTCCGTACCATGATCACTCCTAATTCGGACCACACAACTGTCCTTTTCCCTTTGAAGTCTGATGCACAAGTCTTTGAAGACATCGAATGTATCTGACTTCTCTCTGATGAAGCTTATCCACGTGTATCTGGAATGGTCATCAACCACCACGTAGGCATATCTCTTCCCACCAAGACTTTCAACCTGCATAGGTCCCATTAAGTCCATATGCAATAGTTCCAGAACTCTGGAAGTTGTAGGATGTCCCAGCTTCGGATGTGACATCTTGGTTTGCTTGCCCACTTGGCATTCACCACAGACTCTTCCTTCATCAATAAGCAGCTTTGGGATCCCTCTGACTGCTTCCTTGGATATAATCTTCTTCATTCCCCTTAAGTGGAGATGTCCAAGACGTCTATGCCACATCTTCACCTCCTGTTCTTCCTTGGTTGAGGAGCATATTGTAGAAAAGTTAGAGACTTTAGGTTCCCACAGATAACAGTTATCTTT